>NC_064615.1:930594475-931198225 GCF_023898315.1 Schistocerca nitens
CAAGCCGCGTACTGCGTTATGACAGTGAGGCGGCGCACCATCTTGCTCCCAAATAAAGATGTGTTGTTCAGCATCTTTCCATTGAGGCACGGGCTATAGCTGTAGCACATCAAGATAAGAAACATCAGTTACAATTGATTAACAGAAAAAGAAAGGCCCATAAACTTTCCGCGAGAATATTTCTTGGGGCTACGCGAGAAAGACCCGCACTCGTTCAACACGTTTTTCAGTCACTCTTTGTCGTACACATTCTTCTCACTGCGCACAGGTATACAAACAAAACTGTCTGAGTTGCTCTTTCATTCGGTGTATTATTTACAACTGTAAGTTGAACGTAATAAATGCTACAACGCCTTAAAACCGGTATGTTCATTTTGAAACACCCTGTATATTAACTGAATTGTTCTTTGAAAGACTCTAAATATATTATCTGAATTGTCAATCTCACCGGTACGCATTTTCGTTCTCGAAATGTGTTTCACGAAACGCCACTTCTCACTAACGTTTCTGAGCATTTCGTGGCTCTTTTATTCAGCTACACAACGCCATTCTCTTGCACTGTGTTATTCTTTTTGGCTGATTGTTCGTTATAGCTTGAGTACGCTCATATGTCGAGAGTGCTGCAGAATCGATCTAGAGCCCTCGATCTCTTTTCTGCTGCGGACTTCAGTTTGTAGAATGCGTGAGACACACTGTATCTCCTGACAATGTAAGATTAGGATTTTAAATTGTACGCTATTTTCCTCTGTTCTTTCGATTACATCTTTCCGCGACGTTTGAACTGAGACACTAATTTCTTGTACCTTCAGAAAAACTTTCCTTTTATATTCCATAGAAAGTAAATTTTTTCTTCATGAAAGTCATCTCTTCCCTTTACCCACTGTGAAGGATTTAGAAACAATGTCACCCATAATTTTATTGTATCGGTATTTGAGACAGTGACAGTCATTTTAGAACCTTGTTACCAAAACTAAGGTATGCATGAATGACGTCTCCACCTCTACATCTGCATCACACTCCGCAAGCAGCCGGCCACGGTGGCCGAGCGGTTCTAGGCGCTTCAGTCCGGAACCGCGCTGCTGCTACGGTCGCAGGTTCGAATCCTGCCTCGGGCATGGATGTGTGTGATGTCCTTAGGTTAGTTAGGTTTAAGTAGTTCTAAGTTCTAGGGGACTGATGACCTCAGATGTTAAGTCCCATAGTGCTCAGAGCCATTTGAACCATTTTAGCCACTCCGCAAGCCACGTAATGGTGTGTGGCGGAACGTACCTTTGATACCACTATTTAATCCCTCCAATACTGTTCCACTCGCGAATAGTGCGTGGGAATGACTGTCGGGAAGCCTCTGTACTGGCTCAATTTCTCTAATTTTCTCCTCGTGATTAATACGCGAGATGTATGTGTGTGTGTGTGTGTGGGGGGGGGGGGGGGGGGGGGGAAGTAATACGTTATCCGACTTCTGCTGAAAAGTGCTGTTCCGAAATTTCAGTAGTAAATCTCTCCCTGATGCACAACGCCTCTCTTGTAACGTCTGTCAGTGGAGTTTGTTTATCATCTCCGCAACGCTCTCTCGCCAGCTAAACGGTCCCGTGACGAAACGCGCCGCTCTTCCTTGGATCTTCTCTTTCTCTTCTGTCAGTCCTACCTGATAGGGATCCCAGATAGATGAACAATACTCAAGAATCGGGCGAACAAGCGCCTTATAAGTCACTTATTTCGTGGATGAGTTACATTTTCTTAAAATTCTTCCGATGAATCTGAATCTGGTGTCTATTTTTCCCACTGTCTGTTTTATGTGGTCTTTTCACTTAAGGTCGCTCTGGATAGTTACTCCTAGATATTTTACGGCAGACGCTGTCTCCAGCTGTTTGTCATCAGTACTGAGCTGTACAGTAGTGGATTTGGTTCAAATGGCTCTGAGCACTATGGGACTCAACTGCTGAGGTCATTAGTCCCCTAGAACTTAGAACTAGTTAAACCTAACTAACCTAAGGACATCACAAACATCCATGCCCGAGGCAGGATTCGAACCTGCGACCGTAGCGGTCTTGCGGTTCCAGACTGCAGCGCCTTTAACCGCACGGCCACTTCGGCCGGCCAGTAGTGGATTTCTCACGTGTGTTAACGAGAGATCGAAATTATTCTGCATCAATAACACATGAACCCATAGGTGTGTACACTCTCAAACAACGTACTACAAATAAGAAACTCATGATAAAGGCTACCATTCTCGTCGATACGGAGGGCATTACACGAAAATTTGGTTCTGGCAGTCTAGTAATGTACGCATCTGGGAAACGAGAGACCACAGGATCGAATACCGGTCGGACCGAGGTATATTTCAGTCTGCCTTTAACCTAGCATTCACCACTCAGTGATCGTAAGGATCACCAGGATCGACACGTGTTTAGGATTCCACGTTAATCTGTAGGTCTCCTTGTACCAGAACGCTGAGCTGTACGCAGGTAAGTGTTAGCATAATACGAAAATAAACTAGTCGAATTAAATGACTGTGTGAGTCACTAAAAGCAGTCGATGAATACTGTTATTTAAGCAACAAAATAACTGACAATGGCAGGGGTAAAGATGGTGTAAAATTATACTGGTAATACCAAGAAAGCATTTTTGAAACAGATGTTAGCACAGAAAATAAATTCAGATCTTAAGGAGTCTTTTTTAAGGTATTTGGAATATACCTTGTTCGGAGTTGAAGCATGATGGTAAACAGAAGACAGTAGAAGCTTTTGAAATGTGGTGTACAGGAGAAGGCTTAAGATTTGATTGGTATATGAGCAGGTACTGAACCGAATTCGGGAAGAAAGAAATTTATGGTACAATTTAACTAAATAAAGGCATCGTTTGATAATACGTATCTTGAGGCGTCAAGGAAACGTCAATTTGCAAATGGAGGGAAGTTTGGAGCGGTTACGAATTGTAGAGGGAGACCAAGGTTCGACTGTAATAAGCTGGTACAAATAATAGGTTCCAATAGTTACCGAGATCCGAAGTTACTTTCACAGGATAGGCTAGCGTGTGGAGTTGCACGAAACCATTCGTCAGACAGAAGACTACAACAACAACAAAATGGTAGTATTAATACGCAATTTCATGGAAGGTCTTAGAAAGTGCAATGAATTCAAAGCTGCTAATCAGTATCAACGGCAGAAGAGGACTATAATTTTTTTCTGCGTCTGTCGTGTAGTATATGCTCACAGAGGTAAAATATAAAAACATAATAAAATATTGTTTTATACTGTATATAGAAACAATAATCATCTGTCTATACAGGTCCTCTGCAAATCGAAAGAAAAATATCAGAGACTCCAGGTTTTGAAGGAGTGTTGCAGTCAAGAAGCCAAAGTCTTTCACAGAGACCTTTTACACTAGACTAAAGAGTGCATGTTGGAATGAAGCGATATTAAATTTTATTCTTATTACCATTTCATCACATTAAGTTAAAATAGCAAAGAGAAATTATTTAACAAGAATTACCTTTATTGTTTCCAACACTGTTTTTAATTACAAAATTTTGACACATTATGTTTATAAAGAAATATAGTTTTACTTGCAATATCTTCTGTTCCGCTATATACAAGGGGCACATTTTCCCCTAATAAAGCATTAAATTGCTTTAAATATTATGTCAATAAAAGTACAGTTTAAGTAGTAAAGATATCAGTTTATACTAAATTTAATGTGTAGAACATGTTCTTCCAAACGAATTTAGTATTTATTAATTATCTATTAGTATCCATGAAATTTGATTTCAAACTTTAAAATTACCCTCCTGAACATTTTGACATAGGGAAAAGCATTTTACTTTCCCGTGCGTAATTATTGAAAACACTCAGTTTCTCATCTCGTGTATGGCCTAAAATGTATTTACATTTATGTAAGTCCATCTTATTGCCTGGACGAGAGACTTCAGCTGATGATATATATGAGAACAAGTACAACCACAAATGTATCTCGAGAATATCTTTGTTCTACCACACGACTAGTTTCGGCGGCACGCGTAGTATCAAAGATCCCACAGCAAATGCGCCATGGAAATCAAATACTCTTTTAGCACTGATGGGGCCTGAGGATGGCGGTAATGGCCGCCGAAACTAGTCATGTGATAAGATAAAGACATTCTCAAGATACAAGGTGGCGGTACTTTTTCTCATATACATTTACATTTAATTTTATCATCTACTTCGCCCCCCCCCCCCCCACTTCCGTGGAATTACAATGCGGATTTTTTAAGTTATGAACAGTTTGGGGACTCCTCCGTCGGTTTTCGGTGGATCGACATAAATTATAGACAAAAAAGCTCAAGAAGTCATCAAACTGTATTTACTTAACTTTACTGATGGTACTTAGTCTATGTGGAGGTCTGTGTTTAGACATAGGACTTGCAGCTGTTCATAAACGGAGATAGAAGAATATCGGATTAGAGGGTGTGTGGAGACGACATTCTTGTGGAGTATTCTATACCGTAATATACACATCCTGATTGTTTTAAATTTGACGTGTTCGTCAGAGTTTTTAGACTATCAAATTAACGTCGGTGGCACACTATTTTTCAAAAGGAATTAGTAAAATGAAACGTAAATTATATTGAAGAGAACCCACAGATGAAACATTCTAAGCCATGTGTATACGAATGAGACTTGTGTTTTTTATTTATTTATTTAATCTGATCTGATTAGGGCCATCCGGACGTCTCTTGCATCGGATCAGGTTTTCGCACATGCGATGCCTTTTTTACATGATACTTTCCTAAAAATAACTAATTTAATAAGACCAATAGTATTAAAATGATTTGAGCGTCGGAAGTGGCAGCGTGAGTAAATAATACTGACTATGAGCTAGTAAAGTTAGTAGCTGCAGTACTGCAGCTTCTGCTACTAATAATGATAAGAACAGTAGTAGTATTAATAATAATAATAATAATGGAAATAATAACAATAATGATAGTGGAATATATAAAAGGAATTTATAGGTGTACAAGATAGATGTTTTCTGATATAGTGAGTTCTGGGGAAAGGAAATTTAAGGTGACTGCACAAGCTTAGAATACTGTAAAATGAGGATGATCTGGTTCGAAAGGAGGATGAACAAGAGTAACGAGAGCATACAGCAGATATGTCAGTAGCTGTCTTCCGGACCTGTAGATTTTATTCAGTTGTGTAGTATAACGCGGGAGATTATTCCAGAGTCGGATTCCTGCTGCTGAGAAGGACTTTGAGAAAGTGGCTGAACAGTGGAGTGGGAAGAAAGGATTTTGCTCTGATGGGAACGGATGTTTCTCCCATGTTGTTCAGACAAGAGTCTTGACCTACAACTGACGACGTACCGATCTTGTCGCACTGCTGCTGAGGTGTGATCTCCGAGACCGCAGTATTGTGGGCATCGTACAAGCATTTTGTGTATATAACTACTTCAAACAAATGCATAATAACTGAAAGGAATATTAATTTATTTTTGAAACATATGTTTTATAAACTTGTCTTGTAATGTTCCACAAAATGTATTACCAACATGAGCTGAGTAGAAATGACACAATATGATAAAATAAACAATAAAATTTTATTTATACTATAAGTCACTCTTTGAAACAATGAATTATAAGATATTCTGAGTAATGTAACATATAAATTAGATATTTTGACCATACAAGTAAAAAATTTCAATAGCCCAAAATTAGCCGCAGTTTTAGCATTGAAATATAGCACATTGCAGACACATAGGCTTTTTGCACGTGTTACAGGTATAAGCCGTTTTTCTCTTCAGTTGTGCTACGCAGGCGTAACATGTTCGTCTGCTTTTGCCTCCTTCTTCGAGGGGGGGGTGCTAATTCTTCAGGTGTGTCGGGTCGAAGAACTCGGGTGATGTCGTTCTTAGTTCCCGTCGTAACCTGTTATTTACAGAGCGGTGTAAGTTTAAATACGTGCTAACGTTTTCAGAAAGACTCCTCTCTCTGATGGCTCGGTAAATTGAATGTTGCACAGTGTATATGCATTTACTCCACTCAAACCTAAAATTCTACAAAAAATTGCCGTCGGCCATCGTCCTGTCCTTCGGCTTGTCGAGTAAATGGCGCATTTCTTGTCTAGCTCTTCTACCCCCCCCCCCCTTTTTCGTGGAATTATAATGGACAATAATTTCAGGCTTCTTTGTATGCCTATCTATTTCATCAGAATGATGCACTGATGAAACTAGCGCCACAGATTTTTTATGTAAGTAGGGACATAACATCTTTGTACGCGTGAACCCAGATTACACAGATCCTACGTCACGGTTATTGTTCGTAAGAAATTCCGTAGGTAGCTCTTTTTTATGTTTTTTTCACGATTCCACCACACGTAAGCACCTTTTTATCGTATAATCGGCCAACTCAATTCTATGTAAGCCAATTGTAAGCAGTAACATTGCGATAAGTGCCGTAAATTGGTGTACGTGAGCGGACAACAGATTGAGTTGGTACCAAAAATTTCTTTTCTTCAGTAGATAAATTTTGGCGATCGGAACCTTTTCCACAGTAAGCGTACCCATAGTAGAAGTAATTAGTTTCACTGTCGGACATATAATTTTGATGACGTATGTGGCAGGTTTTTGTGGCATCTAGAGAACAAAATAAGAACGGCAGCGGAAAGGCACCAACGTTTCATCTGCAGTAACAGTTTCTCCTATACTGCTCACCACAAACTTGTCACTCGCAATCTTTCACTCCTGCCTGCTGCATTGTCGAACCGCAAGCAGTACAGTAGTACAGGAAATATATTTTTGCTCATAATGCAATGGAAAATTCCACAGCCAGAACAGTCTGTTGCGAAAATATAGTCAGCATTTTCATGATTTGATTTGAACATCGTCGAACAGAACAATATATCAAAAAAACTTCTCGTTCTATTGAGGTTAATTCAGTGAGTTCAGGCCGATTTTCATTTGAAAATATATTTCTGTAGACAACTAGTTTTTTATTAATCCTTTTCAAAATTTCTCCCATCATTTCATTATCTATTAGCTGACACCAAATAAAAAGAGGTTCATGCTTTTTGTTTTTGGGCAACTTTGAAGAGGATAATTTTATGTAAATATTATGAGAAGGAGTTCTAACTGCTGTGTTCGATGCATTTTTCGACCACTTCTGTTCTTGCCCGAAAAACTCTTTCGGTTTCTTTGTACGGGAGCCAAGTCTACCTCTTCATCAGATGATGGAACTTCTGGAACTTCCATTTCTGAATGACTGTTATAATGAATTTCTTCGTTTTCAGAATTTTTTGGTGTCTCCTGCACAATACTAAAGTCTGAATCGTCTTTTTCGTCCAATCAGCGCTACACTGCCGCTTCAAAATTTTAGTCAGTAGCACGAACCTGTTTCTTTGACGGTATATGTTGCTTGTTAACCTTTTAGTACCAGACGGTCATGCTACCTACATTTTTTACCTGTACGATAACCTCCTTTGTAGTAAATAATTGCCGTAATTCTGCGGTACTGTCTGAGAGACTGTAGTCAGCATTTAGTTAGTTCTAACTCACCTGTCTAACGGAAGAGCTGGTTTACTCGCGATTACCTGTAATTCGGCTTGCAGTGCTACTGAAACGGTGGCGGTAAAGTACCGGGTGATCAAAAAGTCAGTATAAATTTGAAAACTGAATAAATCACGGAATAATGTAGATAGAGAGGTACAAATTGACACACATGATTGGAATGAAATGGGGTTTTATTAGAAACAAAAAAATTCAAACGTTCAAAAAATGTCCGACAGATGGCGCTTCATCTGATCAGAATAGCAATAATTAGCATAACAAAGTAATACAAAGCGAAGATGATGTTCTTTACAGGAAATGCTCAATATGTCCACCATCATTTCTCAACAATAGCTGTAGTCGAGGAATAATGTTGTGAACAGCACTGTAAAGCATGTCCGGAGTTATGATGAGGCATTGGCGTCGGATGTTCTCTTTCAGCATCCCTAGAGACGTCGGTCGATTACGATATACTTGCGACTTCAGGCAACCCGAAAGCCAATAGTCGCACGGACTGAGGTCTGGGGACCTGGGAGGCCAAGCATGACGAAAGTGGCGGCTGACCACACCATCATCACCAAACGACGCGCGCAAGAAATCTTTCAAGCGTCTAGCAATACTTTTTTTTTGTTCTAATAAAACCCCATGTCATTTCAAGCATATGTGTCTATTTTTACCTATCTATCTACATTATTCCGTGGTTTATTAAGTTCTCAAATTTATACTGACTTTTTGATCACCCGGTACTGTAATGACGGAACATTCGCGCAGTCTCACAGACCACACGTTAGCAGTTTAAGGTTAAGGTCGAGGCGAGACGTGAGGCAGTGTGTTCGTTGAGAGGACGGAGGGTATGGAAATCCCTGCGCTTGTCTGCAGGTCGTCATTAGACATCATCCACATCTAGCGAACATTTTCAGATATAGTTGTGGCGAATTGTTCTCACGGTGTCACATGTTGTGGGAATTTCGCCTAGTGGGGCTGGTGCTGACGTCCCGTCGGCATCAGGCTCATTAGAGACAGAGCATAATCCAGCATTGGGTGTGGATAGGGATGGAAATATGACGTATTTTGTTCAAAGGAACCATGCACGTATTTGCCTTAAGCAATATTGCGAAAGGACGGGAAACCAGAATTTGAATGGCCAAATACAGATTTGAATTCTCGTTCTCCGGAACGCGAGGCGGGTTCTGAAGCACAAGGCAGCCTCCCTCGTCCCAAGGAAAAATATTACTTATTACTTGGTATGTTATTTGACACAACGAGACCCGACCCCAGTATTACAGCTACCACATAACAATCACTGGAGTAGATGTAATGAAAATATAGCCAAGACAGAAGAAACCGTAAAGTTATTGGTACTATGGTGCACTACAAAAGGGAATAGATCGCTCAAGATACATATCTTTGAGGGCCTCAGACTCAGATTTATGGTCTTGGAACAGTCTGGAATCGATGGCCAACACGAAACAGATCGATCATTATTGTCAGCAGTAATTAAGGTTTCTTATCGCTGGGTACTGGTAATAAACTAATGTACACTGAACCAACAGTAATAATTAATATTTGTTTAGTGTGAAGTTGCTGAAATAATTAGTAGTGGTGATTGGTAATAATGATAGTTATGGTAATAATATAAGCAGTAGTGAAAAACATATAGCGTTGGATTAGAATAAAGTGTAAAACGATGAAATAATCTGACTGGATGTGACATGTGCCGGAACAAACGCTCATAGTTTCGATATTGCGACAGAATCGACTGTGCTCGGAGATACTGGGACGATTAAAATTATGCGTCGCTGGTACCGCCCAAAATGAGAAAAAAATTAAAGATAGTTCACTGAACGCATAATTTCAGATCATAACAATCCCAAGCTGCGAATAACTCAGAGAATAAAAAAAGGAGATTTGTACACTTGGCACTAAAAACGCACTCATTTATAACGCGAGGCAATAAAAAGAATAAATGGAAGCAGACTTAATACGACATAGAAACTGGGTATTGAAAATATAGAAACCTAACAATCTCGTGTGGAGAGGTACGCTGACAACGTATTCTCCGCGAGTAAATGAATGACGCAACTATCGATTCCTTACTGCAATCAGATTCGATGAGGAGAAACTCTGGTCCATATGATATCGGTACTGCACTTGAGCTCTCTTAAATTACTAACCAGCAGAGTTAGGCGCTACGCATTAATCTCGAACGCAGAATATTACTTAGGAAAACGAAACCGAAATAGAAGTAGTACAAATATCACAATGTCAAGACCTGTCGAGCGATGAACATTACACACAGGGAAATACAGCTTAAAAAAATTTCTGTAGCGTACTGTTCAGAAAGATATTAGCGCAACAAGTACCATCTACGGCGGTCAGTTGCTACCTGCAGCAATTGCAACAGGTGCAACTGTGGGCGTCGCGTCGCGCCTCGGAAGTGCATTGAGTCGCGTGTTCTTCACTATAGTTACACGAGAGCGAGAAAACGTGGCGAGTGGCTAGCGCAGCACATACGCTACATATAGACCGGTATTTAGCCATCAGCCGCTGTCTTTGAAAAAATGGCAACAAAAAACGTAGTCATGATAGGTGATACTACCACAGAAGATACGATCCTCAACGCTTTGCCGAATTGCTGAAATCCGAGATCAAAATAAAAGAAACAAACTCGGTAGCTACAGAATTAATGGTTAAATATCAACTTGTTAGGATGCTTACAATGAATTAACTTCAGTAATTGAAAATGAATTCTGTTCATGTACCGTAATGAGCAGTGTAACTGGGCATTGTTTTTCATATGTTCAGTGTAATTATTATCGCTATTTGTGAGAGTAAAATATGTATGTAGTGTTACAGAATGCTGTGAACAGATCCAGGGTCATTACTAGCTAGTATAAACGCTGTCAGCGGAAATTAATTCTGTATTATCCAAGCACCAGTTTTTACTAACGCAGTGTTAACAATCTCGGGGTTCATAAAAGCAGAATAAATTAGGTGTGGTCACTGATTAAGGAACATAGTGTTTTGTGCTGGAGCAAAGGCCCGAGGAGCAAACAGACAACAAAAAGAAAAGTAGGAAAAAAAACCACGCTCAGTTCAGCTGACTGTCACACATCTCCGAAGAGGCGATATGAATATCTTAAGCGCAGCAAGAACAACAGCATCAGCAGCGAGTATATAGAGAGAGAGAGATGAAGAAGAAGAAAAAAAAGCGTGCAGGCAGAAAAAAAGGGTACCTTTACATCCCAAGCGGTAGCGGTCGTACTGGCACTAGGGACAGACAGACCCTCTTCCGAAAAAGACGACGACGACTGCGGCTGGCGCTACCGCAGGCGGCACGCGAAGAGACGGAACGAGAAGGCAGAACGCAGTGGCGGAGAAAGAAGTGGAAGACGCAGCAGCTAGCAGCGCGAGTCCCGTGCGCCGTTAATAACCCGGCTGTCGGTGGCCTCGGCAGCGCGTGCACGGTAGCGCGGCGGCCGCGAGCAGACGGAACCAAAACAAAGCGCAGCGACGCCGGCCGAGGCGAAGCGTCTCTGGCAGGAAGCGCACCGCGTGGCTACGGCGACGGCGACGGCGACGCCTGCGGCGTGGCTGCAGCCGGCCACCCCTCGCGGCGGCGCTCGGCGTCCCTCCCTCCCCCCTGCCCCTCCACGTCTCTCCCGCTCTCCCCCATGCCGCTCTCCCGCGATTCTATCCGCGGCGTGCGCTGCTCTTCTCCCCCCCCCCCACCCTCTTGCCATCCCCCCTCCCTCCAACACACCGTCAGTCCCGTGGGACTCGTGGCGATGGGGGTGCAGTGCTCGGCTGCGCGCTGGGTTGACGTCACGCCGGCGGCACTACACAACAAAGGGAGCGCGCGCAGCCAATGGCGGCCCTGCGGCGCTGTTACCACCCGCTGCCCGCGGCGTGACGTGTGCGCGCAGGCTGGCCAGGGCGCCGCGCTGCCGCCCGCTTCTGCGTGTACTGTACGCACCCCGTAATGACAAAGCCGTCGCACAATGCCCGCCCGCCGAGGTCCCGTCCCGCCACTGCAGTCGAGTGGCGTCGCCGCTAATGGGGCCCGCCGATTTGGTTAGCCCGGGGGCGGCGCCGCTTAAGTGCCCCGTTGGGCGTTAAATTCCCGGCCTGTTGCCGCTGACGTCTAGGGTCTTACCTACATAGTGCAAATGTTAATTTACTGCCCCGGGTGGCGGGCGTAATGCGCGGAAACATCCCGCGGTGTCAGCCGCAAAGCACTGTACTCTCCCCACATACTGTGCACGATGCGGCGTGTCAATAATACTCACAACAATCCACAGGTCAATCTGACCTTTGCTTACAACTTGTAGCCTATGTTTGGGGTCGACAAAAACAACGCTCTGAGTCCCCGTTCAATATACACAACGTGTCCCAGTTCCGTTAGCATAGCTTGTGTGAAATTCCAAACTGCAGTGCTACCTCGTGGCGAGTTGCACGTTACGATCCTTGAAGTTTCAGAAACTGCTTTTTAGATAGTCAAAGCTGCAGCAGACATCCTCGCCGAGAGTTGAACAGCAAGTGTCTGTCAGAGAATGGCAGTATAGAGATGGGGCCCCTCCACGCCCGCACCGACGTGGTGACCAAAGCAAAAGTTCTACTGTCACCTCCGTCAACATGTTAGTTATCCAGTAAGTGGATCACAGGATGCTGGGCTGTGATGTTATCCGTGCGTCTGGGTAAGACTACGCATGAACGCGGTCCATCAGGTAATATATAGTGGACGAAACGCGAGTGAGGGTAGCGATTAAAGAGCAGAGGGAAAAAAGTGCCAAGGCACGTGTCGTGGGAAAAAAACCTCTGCTACAGTGGGATGGGTAGTAAGAGCTGTGATAGTTCATGCAAGGTTGTATTTGTTAGTATGGGTATCATGATTCATTACCGTGGCAAGCGACGGCGATGTATCCCAGTTGCTGCAACCGCTACATTCCTGGAACAATCAAGATCGTTATATAGTAGTGGGAGATCGGCTATAGATCATCTCACTATGTGGGGGATGTGTGGAGCTTGTCTGCATGCAGTGTACGGTACGGCTTCCCTGCGTGGTGGCCGGCCGGTGTGGCCGTGCGGTTCTAGGACCGCTACGATCGCAGGTTCGAATCCTGCCGTGGGCATGGATGTGTGTGATGTCCTTAGGTTAATTAGGTTTAAGTAGTTCTAAGTTCTAGGGGACTGATGACCGCATATGTTAAGTTCCATTGAAAGGTCTCTGTTGGATTCCTTTCATGTTAATTTCTTAAATCTGTTGACATTTACGGCATAAATTCCTCTTCTAAATTTACTGTGGTGTTTCTGACTATCTGGGAGGAGACTGAGCAGTGAAACGTGTTACTTTTACACATAAACAAGAACGATCTGTCACACTACTACACTTTAAAACACAGTTTATATGTAATTCATGTCACACAGTCTCATACGGAACCTACATCCGCTTTCTTTTATATACTGTATATGATAAGATACTGTCATCCCCCTTCCCTTCTGTGTGAAAGACTGAATGAGCAAATGTATTTCTAGTTGCATGCTTGATGGTAGCAGACAAGCCTGTCTGCTAGAGAGCAGTAGGACCAACGTCGGAACAGGTAGCTACGCTTTCTAAAAGCAAAGAGGTTTCTATCCATAGTATGGTCCTGTCCGTCCCTTGTCACGTTGTATAGGAAGCTGCCTCTCTGGTCACTTCCGTTTGTATTTGTGAGGCACCCCTCAGGAAGGGACCACGGCAGTCTGTCCGCGGCGAGCGTCTGAAGTGGTAAGATCTCCGACTAAGCGCGTGTCTGCTAAGTCCGTAGTACAATGGATTTCTTAAGTTCAGCCTAACTGAAAATTTAATCACCTTTATTTCAGGTTTAGCTCTAAAATATCTAATGTTATCTTAAATTGCAACGCAGTGTAATTCGAGTGTGAAGTTCAGAATATATTCCGGTAGTTGCTTTGTCACTACTTTGTGAGTAAAGTGGAACCACGTGTTGATCAGTAACTCTAACTAGCATCATCAATCTTCAATGCGAATGTGCGTGAGATTATAACGTCTCGTCTTGACAATATTTTTCAATATAGGAACTTTTCTTTATGTTCAACCCACGTGGGGTGTACTTTCTGAGACCAGTACCACGTGCTTATACAATTGTTTGACCCATCAGGTTAATAGTAAGACGATAGTAACCAGTTCGAGGTTTTTCTTTTGTAAATTGCTTTTCGATCTTAATTATTTTAATCATCAAAATTATTGTGGAGTTACACTCTTTGTGTAAACCAAGTTGACCACGTGAAACATGTGGTGTAATCATCAAAGTAGCCCTCAGCTATTTTTTTCGGGAAGATTTCACAGAGAGTTAGTATGAATTTAGTATACCAGTGTGTGGTAATTACATGACGGACAGGATTGTGCTACGAACGTAACTTCTTTAGGGAAAAATAGAATCGGTTGGTTGTGGTTAATTTCCTCTTGCATATGTTTCAACGTTCTTCGTGTGTTATTTTATGAATGCAGTGTTGTATGCAGTCTCCCAATCTTGGCTCCATATTTGATGTGTTCTGTAAGATTACAAACTCACATTTTTACAATCCTAAATAAGGCACCAGTTCAATTATGAATTAAGTTTAATATGCTGAAATTTCAATGATCAATGGTAAAATAAATTTCCAAATATAAACTGATTTATTTATTTTTATTTAAATTCTCTTTATATATATATATATATATATATATATATATATATATATATATATATATATATATATATATATACCCTATCCGAGCCTCAGGTACAGGGCGGGTCGCAGGTGGCGGATAGCGAACGATCCATCAGATATGGTGGACAGCTGCGAATAAGGGGAAACCCAAATAAGCAGTCCCGGACCGAGGCGGCAGCATCACGAGGGTGTGGGAGTGTGACTTTTGGCAAGGGTCACACTCATTCAAAAACCACAGAACCCGAAGACGTTGCTGTGTCATGGCGAGTAAGTTCCGCCATTACAATAAGCACCGTCAACACCCAAATCCAGGACGCGTCTGAAGTGGGAACCATCGGCATCCTGGTCAGCGTCTGTTCACACAATGTGCGGCTGGTCATAATGCTCCAGGAACTAACAATCCCTGGTTCTAAACACCCAGTGGAAACACTGGACCAACTTGATTACAAGCAAGTATGACTCGTGCAAGTAATAACAACATTACCCCAGGTGGTAACCAATCCACCCATCAACAGATGGCAACCAGGAATTCGGATTCTGGGGAACCTGGACTTACACGATTACATCAGAGAAAGTCGGAGCTCTCTGGCAAACTTCCACTTAAAACACCTACATACATTGGAACCTTTAACATAAATACATTAATCCAACCAGGAAAACTTCTAAACCTTACAACAGAACTTGAAAAGCAAAAGATAGTAATACTAGCTTTACAGGAGACACGTTTTACAGATGAAGAAACATCAGATTATGGCAACTATCGCATCTTTAAGAGCAAGACGGATAAACGAATCGGAAGAGGAGCCCCCCATCTCGGGATGGCGTTTATCATACACAAGAGCGTGCTCAGCTCCATCAAGGAAGTTACTCCAGTAAATAATAGGATAATGACGATGCGCTTACAATGTGCCAACAAAACATACACAATGGTTAATGTTCATGCTCCCACAAACGGAGACAACAAGAAAAACCCCATAGAAACAGAAAAGTTCTGGGAAAATTTGGAGAATATAATGGCCAGGATTCCAAAAGATGATACAAAAGTTCTACTTGGCGATTTTAATGCCCAAATGGGTAGAGAGAAAATCCACCAAAAAACCGTAGACAAATATCCTGCACATAAATTTACCAATAAAAATGGTACAAGGCTCGTCGAACTATGTAAGCAGAATAACCTGAAGATAATGTCAACATCTCTAAGAAAATGTCCAAGAAAACAAAAGACATGGAGATCTCCTATACAACAAATTGGCGAGTTTCAAATAGATCATGTGACGATTTCATACCCAGTACAAAAAGAAATTTACGACGTCCAAGTACGCAGAGGAGCAAACATTGATTCAGACCATTACCTAACTAGAATTAAAATCAAGTTTACAGCACGAAGAAGTCATCAGAAGAAAACAGAAATACAGAAATATGACACCAAGAAGATTAAAGAATCTAAAGTAAAAGAAGAATGGGAGAAGGAAAAGGCAAACACATGGGAAGAATTTCATTCTAAAATCACGCGAATAGCTAAGGAAACTATTCCCTTGAAAAAGATATTCAAACACCCTTGGTGGGATTCGGACTGTGAAAATGCATTGGAAAGGAGAAAAAAGGCATTTCAAGAATATAACAGTAAAAAATCACAAGAAATTCTACATTTATTTAACGAGGTTAGAAAACAGGTTTCAAAATCTATTAGGCAAGCAAAAAGGAAGTACACAAAGGCACAACTGGATGCCATAGAAGAAAATTTCCAAAAATATAATACAAGAGACTTCTACAGAACTTTCGCAGATAAAATACGAGGATATATCCCTCAAAATTTATGTTTCAGAAAACCAGATGGTAAATTAGCCCTAACAAACCAGGAAAACTGTCAAGTATTGGCTCGATATTTTTCTAACCTACTAAATTGCCCAGAACCTAGTTTAAGGTTTCCCAAAGAAATCTGTGCCAACGCTCAACCGGATTCATTACCACCAACACAGGAAGAAATCAAATGTCACATTAAAAACTTAAAAAATAATAGAACATCTGGCGAAGATGGCATTGTTGCAGAGCTATTAAAAAACCTAGGACCAAAGACGTTGCAAGAGCTCACAAAAATAATAACAAAAATATGGGAAACAGAAAAATTACCAGAGGAGTGGAAATGTGCCCTTATTCACCCGTTACATAAAAAAGGAGACAGAACAAATGTCAATAACTACAGGGGAATCTCACTTTTACAAGTCACCTACAAAATTCTCTCAACATGCCTGCTGAAAAGAACACAAGAGCAGCTGGAATGCCAAATTGGTGATTATCAAGCAGGCTTCCGCCCCGGTCGCTCATGCACAGTACAAATATTTAATTTAAAGACAATATTAAAACACAAAGCAATTAGAAATGCCCCCATAATTTGTACATTTGTAGATATTAAGAAAGCCTATGACTCAATTGACCGGCAATCTTTGTTTAACATTTTAGAGGAACTTGGACTTGACTCCAAAACACTAAGGCTTATCAAAGAATCACTGACAGACACTGTATCTAAAGTTAAATTCAGGGGAGAAATCTCTGAACCTTTTCTCATAAAAACTGGAGTACGTCAAGGTGACGGGCTATCTCCACTTTTGTTTAATATAGTCCTGGATAAAGTCATTAAGGAATGGGAAAAAGAATTAAAAAATCAATCCTACTGGAAACCAATCCATCTTGGTAGAACCAAAGACAACGTGGAGATATCTTGTTTAGCATTCGCGGACGACTTGGCCATGCTTGCCGATGATGAAGAAATCGCCACCAAACAAATAGAGATCCTTAAGGAATGCGCGGATAAAGTAGGTTTACAAATTTCGTTTCAAAAGACAGAATTTTTCTGTACAAAATTCCATATACACAGTTTGAACACAAAATATGGAAAAATAAACAGAGTAAAACATTTTAAATACCTAGGTGAAATTTTGGAGCCAACCGGAGGAGAGAAAGTTGCACAGAAGATCAGACAACAGAAAATGAAGAGAGCATATGGTATGACACATGAAATATACAATAAAAAATGCATCTCCTCGAACACAAAAATCAGACACTACTGTGCAGTAATTAAGCCAGCAGCACTATATGCTAGTGAAACGCTCACACTCCACACAAAATGTGATTTAGAAAAAATACTAAAAGAAGAACGAAAAATTATGAGAAAGATTTTAGGTCCAAAATTAACAGAAGAAGGATAACGGATACAATCAAGAAGAACCACAGAAACTATATCGAACCTGGCAGCAGACATAAGAAGGCGAAGATTAAAATTTTATGGACATGTCACTAGACTTCCCCCCACACGACTCACCAACAGAATTCTCACTTACATAGAAAAAGTCAAATCAACAACACCATGGATTAGCCAAGTAAAATTAGATTTACAAAAAGCAAATATTGAACTTAAAGATGTCAAAGATAGAAAAACTTTTAGAAATAAGGTGGAAAAGTGGGATGTATTGTCGGAGAAGGAAGCACTAAAGAGACCAGGAACAAAATGGACAGAAGAAAGAAAAGGAAAACATGGAGAACGAATGACAGAAGTATGGAAGAAACGACGTCAGAAAGCTTTGCGTGATCCTTCTGGGTCCATTCGCGATAAATAAATAATTATATATATATATATATATATATATATATATATATATATATATATATATATATCACCGGTTGTCGTATGACGATTGAAAGATTATAATGAATGTTAGTGTGGTTGGGAATTTGGTAGGCTAGACTGGATACCTGGTGAAACAGTTGCTCAGTAATGCAAGGTTAACTTCCCCAGACAGCTCACAGCTTTAACCCACTTTTATGGTCTTGAATAGCAGCACCGCTTTCATAGCAAATCAAATCAACAACGTTACACCATAGTGCTCAGAGCCATTTGAACTTGCGTGGTGCCAGTTATTCGGGAGTGTATTCCAGCTGGATATCCAGTAATGGAAAAGTTCGGAGTAGGTATTAAAATCCATGGAGAAGAAATAAAAACTTTGAGGTTCGCCGATGACATTGTAATTTTGTCAGAGACAGCAAAGGACTTGGAAGAGCAGTTGAACGGAATGGATGGTGTTCAAAAAATGGTTCAAATGGCTCTGTGCACTATGGGACTCAACATCTTAGGTCATAAGTCCCATAGAACGTAGAACTACTTAAACCTAACTAACCTAAGGACATCACACACACCCATGCCCGAGGCAGGATTCGAACCTGCGACCGTAGCAGTCGCGCGGTTCCGGACTGCGCGCCTAGAACCGCGAGACCACCGCGGCCGGCGAATTGATAGTGTCTTGAATGGAGGATATAAGATGAACATCAACAAAAGCAAAACGAGGATAATGGAATGTAGTCGAATTAAGTCTGGTGATGCTGAGGGAATTAGATTAGGAAATGAGACACTTAAAGTAGTAAATGAGTTTTGCTATTTGGGGAGCAAAATAACTGATGATGGTCGAAGTAGAGAGGATATAAAATGTAGACTGGCAATAGCAAGGAAAGCGTTTCTGAAAAAGAGAAATTTGTTAACATCGAGTATAGATTTAAGTGTCAGGAAGTCGTTTCTGAAAGTATTTGTATAGAGTGTAGCCATGAATGGAAGTGAAACATGGATGATAAATAGTTGGGACAAGAAAAGAATAGAACCTTTTGAAATGTGGTGCTACAGAAGAATGCTGAAGATTAGATGGGTAGATCACATAACTAATTAGAAGGTATTAAATAGGATTGGGGAGAAGAGAAGTTTGTGGCACAACTTGACTAGAAGAAGGGATCGGTTGATACGACATGTTTTGAGGCATCAAGGGATCACCAATCTAGTATTGGAGGGCAGCGTGGAGTGTAAAAATCGTAGAGGGAGACCAAGAGATGAATACACTAAGCAGATTCAGAAAGATGTAGGTTGCAGTAGTTACTGGGAGATGAAGAAGCTTGCACAGGGTAGAGTAGCATGGAGAGCTGCATCAAACCAGTCTCAGGACTGAAGACCACAACAACAACAACAACAACATCCAGTAATAACGTCTGATTAACAGGGGCTCACGTGTACCGTTTGTTTGCGTGTGCTTGGCCATACATGTTAGGTCCTTACAAGTATGTCTTTTGGTCTTCTATGTTTCCATCTATGGTTGTGGTCGTAGTTCCCCAGTGGAGCAATGAGCCAGCATCAACTTGTTTGAATCCCCCAATGTTCGTGGGTGAGAATTCGTCCAGTTCAACCCAAATACCGAGAGGCAAGTTCCTGGTTTTCCTGGTTGCTCCCCCGTGACGACACCCCAGCCCACTAAGCGAAGATTTTCCACGAGATTTTGGCCAGCCAGTGGAACACATTCCTGGATCACTCACCATATTCGCCGGATTTGGCCCCAGAACTTCTGGTTGTTCCCCAAATTGAAGTTGGCTACGAAGGAACACCGTCATGACGCAGTTAAGGACAGCCAAGAAAATTATACTGCAGTACTAAATGCAGCTCCAAGAATGGACTACAGTGACTGTTTCAGAACAATTTTAACACGACTTCAGCTGTGTCTTGATTCAGGTAGAGACTATTTTCAATAAACAGAGTGATTCTGTGAACATAATCCACGATTTTTGATTTCATAGCCACAGTCCTAAAGGAAATGGGGCACACTGTGTAGCACAAGTGCTTCACAAATACAGTTTCTATATTTCGTAAACAATGTGTGTTGAATTTGATGGAAGCAGTGAGTTCCACGGCTCTGGTCCTGAAGTTAAGTTGTTCCGTTGAGAGGCACCCACATGCCTTGCTCATACTGTGGCATCAAGCAGTCAGGCCTGCAAGAAGAGTGGTCTGCCAAGCGAGTGGATTCATTCTTATTTATCGAGTAACATGAACTATAGTACTCACACTTAAGTTACAAGTTATCCTCCTATATGATTAATACGCAACGGAAACACGTATCTGACTATCAGTAATTTACAGAACTCTGACTGTACACTACGCACTGGCAATACCACATTTTCTTTTTATTTTTATTTAACGGCTTTTGTCAACACGTGGCCACCGCACTGAATATGAATGGCGCACACATTATAAATTCGGGACATTATGACAACATACAATTCGAAGGCAAAGTCCACCAATCTTTTTCTTTTCACTATCTTATTTATTCCGATAAATTCTCTAACCTAAACACACAAATTCTATAACCTACAACAATAACACATGAGAAATTCCGCCCAGTGGGCATGGCTTTACATTGGTGAATCTCTATATTATGGTCTCGTAATTATTTAACGCTACAGTGCACTTTCTGGATAGGATGGTGGATCTTTTATTATTTCTCACACTTCGACTCTCACAATCATCATCACGAAACTATCCTCCAGACCGAGCAGTACAGAAGGAACAAGCATAACCCACTAATCTTTTGCAACTACCTTGCTACTCTCCCATGCAAACCACACATACCCAAATTACATGACATACACCACACTACAATATGAAATACTACACAGAGAATAGTCACAACATTATCACTTTCAGCTTTCCCACTTCAATTAATATTTATCCCAGTTTCACACGACACTGCCCCACTTCGTAATTCTGCTTTCCTACTATGAACTCTGGAGATATATGCACGTCTTCCTGTGCAATGCAAGCCAAGTGGCGTTGCTGGATAGACGGCCGACTCACCTTGCTTCTCTCTCAGAGTTTGAATCTAGCGTCACACGGAATCATATCACGCAAAGTAATATTAAGAACATATTCATCACACACGCGAGTCCTCAACTGATACCATGGACGAGTACTTCTCTTTATCTTTTGTCTCATACACAGTTTGAGACTCGCACAGTACTCACCACGTGGAAGTACTCGTCTCTAATTTCAAGTCCTGCACACGCCATTTCTTAAATATTTCAACTTATGGTACACACGCTATTTCTTAAATATTTCAACTTATTGTACACATGCTAGTAATTCAGCTTAGCTTAAGCACACGGAAGTATTTCAACTTATTGCTACACGTGGTTTCATTGCGACCGTTGGTCACTTCCAAAGATTACTACAATCCCATTAATATTACCTGCCTGACATTTAATTCTCCCCACAAAAGTTCCTGAAATAGAGAAATTATTATTTCAAACTACTCTTAAATATTCCACATGCATACCATGTGTCCACTCTTTTGTCATTACGGAGCACAACTAAAACAGGTCTTAACAGCACAAGATATAGCGGCAGAGTGCTGAAACATGGCCGTTCTCCAGGTCCTCTCGCACCTTTGCTCAAGTGGGGGAGCACCTTGCTACCGTATTGGTCAGCCACATTTCAGGCGCCCAAAGCTCAGGTAAATTTCATCTCTTTGGTCCCGCCAAAGGTGGCCAAAGGATCGTCTCAAAGATGATCATATATTCACATTCACTATCTGCGGTTAGCAGACGACCATACATTCATTCATTTCACAGATCTCACCAAACTGGATGTAGGGATTTATTTTGTGGGAGTGCACATGTGATCAATTAAATAAATAAATTGTCATTCTTTCCCACACTGGTATCCGGCTTCGCTGTATTAATTGAAATTGAGTTGGCCCGGTACTAACCTTGCAATGCGAGGGTAGTTCCGAACATTTTTTTATAAGAAAGCTGTATTAGAACAAACGTAGCAAGTCATCAAAATAACCAGGAGGAGACCTTAGCCCCTGGTGACCTCAAATAGACGACCAAATGCTGTTACTTTACCAAATTATTGACACAGATGTTGCATTATTGTACTTTCCACAATCCGGAGTAACGTACACATACAAATTTACAATAATCCACATGACAAATAAAACATTATATCATACAAATAAAATATAATGTTGAGGTAAAAATTTGCTTAGTTACTGGGATCTTCGTTATTTTTATGAGTAATCCAGACTTCACTAATTCTATGACACAAAAATAAAAGATACTAATTGTACTCGTGAAATTTTAAATAGCTCACCATCCAAACACAGAACAAGTAATCTGACATTCATAAATTGTGTTGTAATAATCTTTACATGGCAATGTCTAAATACAAAATAAAATCAACAAAACAAAAATATTGCGTACACTAGTTACACGTAGAAGTCAGGCTCCATATCAATACACGCAATAAATAGTTAGCAATAAGTGCTTGAATCCACCACTAGCTCTCGTATCTTACTCTACTGCTCATTTCTCTGTTGTCACACATTTAGACGACAAGAACTTGCATTTTGACTAGCGTTCGTTACACTTTAATGTGAAATATCACCACTGTGATAATAAAAATAAGTGGCTTCAGTCAACACACCAACAAGATTATTACTGTCCGCGACATCAAAATACATCAGTTAATTCCGATATTTTGTTGTGCAATGCAAACTCTTGTTCCCTGCGACAACCTTACTGATCAATGCTACAAGAGCCGCTACGTTAGTATTGCGCCACTGGCTAATAATTAAAGCATCATTGTACCAAATATTCTAATAAACATGCTACGTGATCTTGATAACCCAGAACAAACACAAATGTTAATGAAATACAATTACACTTACTGCCCCTTCAGGAATGAAACATATAAAAAATTTACACAATTACAAGTACAAATACATTATTCCCTATCTTGCGAGTCACACGGAAAGATTTCATTCTGTGATTTTCTTGGGGTCAAAAAGTTGCTGATAGTTTTCCTAGAAACACTGTCTCGGTGTCAAAGCTTTCCCATGGTTACCCGGACGAAAGTCTTTAAGTCACTCAAATCGGCATTTTGAACACGCACTGAACAGTAAACTGTATCTCACATTAAACACAAATGTCATAGTCACTCTCAGCGTACCATCCACACGAATCTGGTCGTCCAGAAATGACCCTACAACTACTATTACCCACGGTTCTGTCCTTTCAGTTCATGGTGTAATTAAAAGTCGTAAGTTCCAACAAACAGCACTTATTCCCGCACCAATTCAAGAAATGTCTCAAGTCACCAAACGACAACTGTCCTCTTCAAGAATACCAAGCGTCCCACATGCAATTCACAAAGCACACTTAACAAGTCACTGCCAAAAGTTTATGGATCCCACCGTTCAGTGGTCAAGACAAAACAAAACGATCGTCCTGTCTGCTAAAGACAAAATCTTTTCCACCACTCACGTGGAAACACCAGTCCTTCACTTTCCACCTTATGGAGACATACGAGCAGTCATCTTGCTTCACGGCTCCACAGTCCAGTACTAGTTAATAGTTGCTGGTAACAAATGCCCGCCGGACTCTGCGCCGCATCGTTCATTCTGCCGTGGCGCCGCCGCGCGACCCGTTGAGCAGAAGAAACCACCCGCTGTTGCCTCCGCAGGATACTTTCCCCAGTCGTAAGGGTGGCGGAACTTATGAATGGCCAGTGGTACGTGCGTGTCACCCCAGGCCGTTGACCTGCTGTAGCGGGCGCGTGGAGTGTACCCCGACCGGCAGTGGAGTGGGGAGCGCACCGGCTCTGTTGCCGATGTCTGCTTGGCTTATGTGGTACGGGCGCGTTCGGTGTAGCCCTCAGCACTATGACACCCAATCAGTCAGACCCTTCCGTGCATCTCGCAACATTACAGACAAAAGGATATTCTTACAGTATTTAAATACTCATTAATTACATGTATGATCTATTAGATACATTGGTAATAAAAGAATCTTTGTTCTAAAAAACATAAAATTATACACCCTAGTTTTCTACACATACAACATCAACATTTATCCCTTTTCTATATACAGCCCACACTTGTGCTATTGATTGTACCTGTCGTCCCTCATACAAAACATGGAAGTATATAAAAAAAAGGAATAATAAACAATCTATACAGCTCATAATTACAATATCAAATAGTAGGCTACTCTAACATCCTATCACAGTGAAAATATTAGAAACTGTTTATTCTAAAACTACAATATACAGTGAACCTTTGTGCTTGTGACAGACTGAAATTAATACCCCTTGAAAGTGTTCTAACAAAAAAAATAAGAAATAATCTACACAGCTCACAATTACCTACCACATGTTATTAAATAGTAAACTACTTTAACATCCTAACACAATAAACATTTTAGAAACTGGTGACTCTAAATCTACAACATACAATGCACCTTTGTGCTTGTGACAGACTGAAATTAGTATCTCTTTATATATTTTATATTTTATTATATATAACAACATTTCTAGGACACATATGTACCATCCACATGTCAGATCCTGACCTGCCATCGAGGTTCATCCCAATCAAACAATACACAATAATGTTTTAGTTACGGATCAGTAGCATCCCCTATACAGGAGTGTGCGCATTGATCACACTACTCTACGACTCTCACTCATCAGACATCACATTTTCCTTCTCATTCAATCCATTAATACACTAACAGAATAGGTCTAGAAGTCAGCTAACCTTAACACCACCACACTCACGACAACAAACCATACCTTTGCTCCCTTATACACATAACACCACCACTCTCACGACAACATACCATACCTTTGCTCCCTTATACTCAACCACATAACACATGAAGCTGTTTCGGAGATAGCATTCCAGTCTCCAAATTCGTCCTTTCACTTTGGCATCTCTCTCCATCGGCTTACCTCTGCATTCACTTTACCGATTATTCATCCTGCTAAATATCACTTTAGAATTGCGACGTTTCATCTAAGAACAAAAAATACACAAATTATTCATCCTGCAAAATAACTGAACACATTCTTGGTACCATTTTGATTAGTTATACTGGTACCAGGCTTCAACAACAACAACAACAAAAATTATTTTTTTTTAAATAGCAACTGTTATGGTAAGAATTAGATTTACACTCATATTACATCTTACGTCAGTATTCCACAACGTTCACCATCTGGATCTCATACTCCCTTTATGTCCTTTCACATTGTGCAGTTGTCCTCATCTCTTCATTCGTATTTCGGCTCTCCGTCCGTCCATTACTCCATCATTTCCTGGTCTTCCTTCGCCATTGGCATCAATCTCTATTGCAGCATACACAGGCCTCTCTGTAACATACATCTAAGACATCTCCACATTATTAATTCTACTCACCTTTATTTACCACTGTTTCATCACGTCGAATCTCTATTTATTAATCACACTGCTTCACGTCGCTTCTCTCCTTAAATATCACCTTTATCCACTACTATTTATCACGTCGCTTCTCTATCTACCATCTTTATCCACTCATTAATCATCACGTCGTTTCTGCTTGATCCTTATTCATATGACAAAAAATACGTACATACACCACTCTGTCAACTCCTATTCATGACTCATTCGACCAGTCTATTCCGTCATACTTCCTGACATCCCGCCTGAAAATTGTTATGTTCGATTTGACCATGCACAACGTTACACACCACAAATAAATACACTGACTATCTACCATAAATTGCCTACTTTCGATGTATCCTTAACTTTTCCATAATTTGATGTTAGAAATGTGATGAAGCCCACGAGATTGTTTTCCCTTGATCGTCTCAATCAGTACAGCATTTTCATGGACAATCCGCCTCACTCTGAGTGGTCCACAATACACAGTAAAGAATTTGCTAGTTAGGAATCTAAGCTTACATGAAAATTAAATGTGTGCAGAGAATATTCAAGCTGGGAGAGATGGGACAGCCCAAGTGTTAGAAACTTTGGTGCTAGTGGCCTCTTTCACTAACACCAGATTCCGAACAACCATACACAGCACCTCATTATAACTGTCACCACGACTAAGACATACTATAGATCAGATGGCATCTAATTTAAAAACTTCGATCACATTACTGATGTTACCTGTAGCAGCAGTATAAACGTACCCTATTCCATACAGATCACAATGTTTACTTTTTACATTACGTGTTAAGTACCTGCAATAGTCACCGAGCGAGGTGGCGCAGTGGTTAGCACACTGGACTCGCATTCGGGAGGACGACGGTTCAATCCCGTCTCCGGCTATCCTGATTTAGGTTTTCCGTGATTTCCCTAAATCGTTTCAGGCAAATGCCGGGCTGGTTCCTTTGAAAGGGCACGGCCGATTTCCTTCCCAATCCTTCCCTAACCCGAGCTTGCGCTCCGTCTCTAATGACCCCATTGTCGACGGGACGTTAAACACTAACCACCACCACCACCACCTGCAATAGTCAAATCACACTAATTAAACTGGACTCATTGGCATTATTACATAACATTTTAGCAACTGGTTTCTTTGAGGAAACAGTCCTTTTACTTTCCAGTTCGAAATAAAAATTTGCAAATTTTGCTCTGAGAGACCAGCCTAACAGATTCCATTACTGGTGTTTTATTCTCTGATCAGAAGTATGGTATTTGCATTCCTACATATCAGTAGAGTATTTCTGCTACATAGACAATTTTCAGTGCCAGCTGCATGTGTTTTAAAGTGAGATGTTAAGGGCTGATATGTTGGATTAGCTTCTCCTATCCTTCAATCCATTATGACAAGAATGAAATGCCAGGATTCCATGCTCTCCTGTCATTCTGATAGTTTCTGCCTTTCCTATCCTCGACACTATCTGACCTATGAGTCGTGTCTCCGTTCACGATATTGCTCTCATTACCCAATTCTTGTAACAAGTGTTGAAATGACACGGAATCGTCTAAGCCTCTGCCTGCTATCACTATATCTCTGCGCAATCTCACTGGCAACTTCGTTATACAGATCCTAATGAGCTCCCCAGGTTCGTATGGCACATCCAAATATCTATTTCGTCTCAGCATTTCCTGATAGCACGCCACTGGATCTCTTATACTACCTTCGTTACAATTTGGCATCATTAATATGCTTTGCTTAACCTGGTCCTGCTTACTTTTCGGTCAGAAGTCATTTAAAAACTTGTCACAAAATATCTTGTAGCTACTACAGTATTTAATAACTTCCATCATTTTCGCTCTAGCCTCATCCCTCAAATGGTTGCACACAAACTTCATTTTGAGGAGTGGTCCCCACGATGCAGGTAATGAATCTTGAAATTGAGACAGCCACAGACATGGATGTTGGTAGTTATCAGGATCCAGAAAACAAGTGAACTTTTGTACCGACACGAAGTGCCTCCCACATTCTTCTTCCGCATTTATGTTTTCCGACCTTGGGCTATACCCAGTTGGATTTGCCACCTGTTTTATCCGACACAACCGTTCTTCTAACTCTCTGAGTTCGTCTTCCTCTTTCTGCCTATTTTCTTTTTTTGAATTTATCTCACTCTTCCTCTGCAATCTACCTGGTGGTGTGTCACCTCCGCTACTGCATGCTAATTGCAACTGTGCTAGTTCTTCCCTATGTTTCCTATTTATTTCTAATTGCGCCTCTTTAAACTGTAATAGTGATTGTATCTCTTCCTGCTCGGCATAAACCTCTCGCTGCATACTGTCAGAGCCTGTCTCGCCTCTTACACTGACCTTTTCTACATCTGCACTAATTGTATTCATTCTGACCACTACCCCCGCAACTTCATCCCCGTATTTATTTAGCGCCACTTCCTGCTGGGTGACTTGAGCTTCCACTCTCTCTAATGCCCCTTTTTTAACTGCAAGTAAGTCCTCCACTACCTGTTTGATTCGCTCATCTGGCAACACATCCCTACGTTCTGTGATATCCCTCTCTATTGCAATTATTCGTACCTCCAAATTATTGGTTTTTTCTTTCACGGCGTCACAAACTTGCTTCAACGCACCCAGATTCTTCTCCCCCTCATCTAACCGATTATTAACTGCGGACAGACGCTCATCGATAACTGAGAGTAGCTTCCTCATTGCCTCTTTATTTCCCTTATCCATTGCCTCCAATCTTTCCTTATTTGCCTCCAATCTTTCCTTATTTGCTTCCAATTTTTCCTTAGTTGCTTCAAATCTTTCCTTATTCTCCCTATCTCTCTCCTTATTATCTCTATTCATCTCTTCTAATCTTTCCTTATTATCTTTATTCATCGCTTCCAATCTTTCCTTATTATCTGTATCCATCCTCTGTAAAAACTGCCGGGACTGCTACGGTCGCAGGTTCGAATCCTGCCTCGGGCATGGGTGTGTGTGATGTCCTTAGGTTAGTTAGGTTTAAGTAGTTCTAAGTTCTAGGGGACTTATGACCTAAGATGTTGAGTCCAATAGTGCTCAGGGCCATTTTTGTAAAAACTGCAGTAGCTCACTAACATTTGCTACTTTCGGTGTGTTCACCTCGTTCGCCTGCGAAGTCGTAGCTTTGCTAAGGGTAGCTGCACTTTCACTGCATACCTGACCTAGTCCCGGCTCGCCTGCGTCGTCGGGAAAAGCCCACGTTTGTGGACAAAGCCCGCCGCATAAAGGATCACCTAGCCGCGGTCCACTGAACAATTCAGCCCCTTCCGAGTGTTTGCCGTTCCCGCTCATTAGCCCATGGTCAACAGCTACTTCCTGCTGCACTGCTACGTTCACGCCAGAATCGCTATTCTCCATGGTGACTACACTTTTCGACTGCGACCTAGTTACTACGAACATTACGCAAAAAAAATTATACAACGATCTTCCAACCTTGGGCGATACAGCAATTAATTACATAAAAAAATAAAAGATTCTCACCAATCCAGAAAGAAATTGCAAATAGAAAAAATTTTTACTTCTTAGCGCTATCACAATATAATCCATCAAAAAAAATCTTAACAGCAATAAACCTAACAGCAAAATATCCTGGCAGGGTCCAAATTATGAGAGGCACCCACATGCCTTGCTCATACTGTGGCATCAAGCAGTCAGGCCTGCAAGAAGAGTGGTCTGCCAAGCGAGTGGATTCATTCTTATTTATCGAGTAACACGAACTCTAGTACTCACACTTAAGTTACAAGTTATCCTCCTATATGATTAATACGCAACGGAAACACGCATCTGACTATCAGTAATTTACAGAACTCTGACTGTACACTACGCACTGGCAATACCACATTTTCTTTTTATTTTTATTTAACGGCTTTTGTCAACACGTGGCCACCGCACTGAATATGAATGGCGCACACATTATAAATTCGGGACATTATGACAACATACAATTCGAAGGCAAAGTCCACCAATCTTTTTCTTTTCACTATCTTATTTATTCCGATAAATTCTCTAACCTAAACACACAAATTCTATAACCTACAACAATAACACATGAGAAATTCCGCCCAGTGGGCATGGCTTTACATTGGTGAATCTCTATATTATGGTCTCGTAATTATTTAACGCTACAGTGCACTTTCTGGATAGGATGGTGGATCTTTTATTATTTCTCACACTTCGACTCTCACAATCATCATCACGAAACTATCCTCCAGACCGAGCAGTACAGAAGGAACAAGCATAACCCACTAATCTTTTGCAACTACCTTGCTACTCTCCCATGCAAACCACACATACCCAAATTACATGACATACACCACACTACAATATGAAATACTACACAGAGAATAGTCACAACATTATCACTTTCAGCTTTCCCACTTCAATTAATATTTATCCCAGTTTCACACGACACTGCCCCACTTCGTAATTCTGCTTTCCTACTATGAACTCTGGAGATATATGCACGTCTTCCTGTGCAATGCAAGCCAAGTGGCGTTGCTGGATAGACGGCCGACTCACCTTGCTTCTCTCTCAGAGTTTGAATCTAGCGTCACACGGAATCATATCACGCAAAGTAATATTAAGAACATATTCATCACACACGCGAGTCCTCAACTGATACCATGGACGAGTACTTCTCTTTATCTTTTGTCTCATACACAGTTTGAGACTCGCACAGTACTCACCACGTGGAAGTACTCGTCTCTAATTTCAAGTCCTGCACACGCCATTTCTTAAATATTTCAACTTATGGTACACACGCTATTTCTTAAATATTTCAACTTATTGTACACATGCTAGTAATTCAGCTTAGCTTAAGCACACGGAAGTATTTCAACTTATTGCTACACGTGGTTTCATTGCGACCGTTGGTCACTTCCAAAGATTACTACAATCCCATTAATATTACCTGCCTGACATTTAATTCTCCCCACAAAAGTTCCTGAAATAGAGAAATTATTATTTCAAACTACTCTTAAATATTCCACATGCATACCATGTGTCCACTCTTTTGTCATTACGGAGCACAACTAAAACAGGTCTTAACAGCACAAGATCCAGCGGCAGAGTGCTGAAACATGGCCGTTCTCCAGGTCCTCTCGCACCTTTGCTCAAGTGGGGGAGCACCTTGCTACCGTATTGATCAGCCACATTTCAGGCGCCCAAAGCTCAGGTAAATTTCATCTCTTTGGTCCCACCAAAGGTGGCCAAAGGATTGTCTCAAAGATGATCATATATTTACATTCACTATCTGCGGTTAGCAGACGACCATACAGTCATTCATTTCACAGATCTCACCAAACTGGATGTAGGGATTTATTTTGTGGGAGTGCACATGTGATCAATTAAATAAATAAATTGTCATTCTTTCCCACACTGGTATCCGGCTTCGCTGTATTAATTGAAATTGAGTTATTTTACAAAAAAAATGTGTTGTTCTGACAAAAATAATGAAGTATGTTGTACCTATTTTCAATGTCGGGCGGTACTGTACCCTTTCACCGTCAGGTATTTGTAATTATGTGCAGTGCGAATATTGGTTAGCCGGCCGGAGTGGTCGAGCGGTTCTAGGCGCTTCAGTCTGGAACCGGTCGACCGCTACGGTCGCAGGTTTGAATCCTGCCTCGTGCATGGATGTGTGTGATGTCTTTAGGTTAGTTAGGTTTAAGCAGTTCTAAGTTCTAGGGGACTGATGACCTCAGAAGTTAAAGTCCCATAGTGCTCAGAGCCATTTGAATATTGGTTATATTTAAGCAATATTCTGTCGGTTCTAGGAGGAACATAGAAATATTAATAACTTTAATACAAAGTATTACTGTGTAACATTAAAACTTTGTATTCAAGTTATTATTATGAATATTGTTTTTTTAAATTTCATTCATGATTATGCAGCTGCAGAATGGAAGCTTAACATAAACTATGGAGACAGACCGGCAAATCGAGCCCGATCTAATGCCGTGTCATCTAGAAGACAGTGGTGTCATGTAGACGTCATATACAGGGGCCAGTGGAGGGGGGCCAGGACACGGAACTCCCTGCCGTCGTCGCATTGGCAGACCTGGTGCCGCTGCAACTCAGGCAAGCAAGTTCTCAGTTGGCATCACGAGGCTTAGTGCACAATCGTTCGAGTCCTCCCACCAAGGAAAAAGCTGTAGAATATAGGGGAAAATTAGTATTTAATAGCAAATAATAGAGGTGCAAAATATAAAGTACTATTTTTATTCACACAAAACCAGGATATGACGTTCGCCTGGTGCCATTAGCACCAGGTAAAATGTGTCTTGACAGGAAGAATAACGTGATAAACTGACATTGTCCCCATTACTTACACTAACACAATAAGAAACAAATGGTTCAAACATATAACATATTACAGTACATCAAAATTTTCGATAGGGAATGACAATCATGGTTTTAAGTTCTGACCTGCTTATATGGTTTTAACACAGTAATGTTCTGCAGTCAAAAAATTTCTTGTATTTAGGATATACTAGACTATACGCTTTGGCGTGTGAATTTTCTATGATCACAAAATGCCCATTGTATATGTCATAAATGTTTTCTAAGTTCTGCAGCAATCTGGCATAACTTCTCTTGAGTTTTCTTGATGCCCCACTCTTAATTGAATAACTCTTATTTTCCATTATGGGTCTTTATCCTGATGTTGACCTGGTTTTTATATTCTCTTTGTTTATCGCTTTCCTTTCTTCGTTTGACATGAGAGTGCATGGAGGAATTCAGTCTGTTCTGAAATCATATTCCTTGTGTGCTTGTTGAAAATTATTTAAAATGGCGAGAAACTAGTGCAGGTATGTTGTGAACTATTCGTTACCTCCCAAAATTGTGTACGTGGGAAGTGGCATTCTTTTGTAACCAGCAGCTTTCTCATAGCTGTGCAGTTTCTTTCGAATAATTTTGCCATAGCTGGATATCCTAGGGATCTCAAAATTTCTGAGGCAGTTTCATATACTCCAGTGGACTTGTTTCGACTTACGTCTTTCAGAGCTCTGTAAAATTCTTCTCGAAGTCTGATATCCCGTATTCCATCTTCATTTGCTCCCTCTTCTCTTTCTCTAATATTATCTTACAGATAATTTCCCTTAGACAGCCATTCTAGACGATCCTTCAACCTTTCAGCTTTCCCTTGCATATCTTTGGTTTGTACTGCTTCTCTTTTCTCCAAAACGCTCTTTAATTTTACTGTAGTTATCATCTGTCATTCCCGTAGACTAGCATGCTTACAGCTGTACCTCTTCCCCAGCTGTCGGCCGCCCCTGGGACAACTACGTGAAATGGGGTCCCTTAGCCCTCCTACCAATATCCCAAACCACTCTCAACTCAATAAAACATCACTCAAACATCGTCTCTCACATGCCCCCCCCTCCCCCCGTACATTTCACCATTCACCAGCTGCCCTCCTCCAGCATGAGTAAAAAAGGAAGTAAGCTTAAAAAATGAGCGCATTTTATTTTAAATACTTTGGTGGACGAAATTTAATCTTAACGATTTTATCCTGATCCATCCATACAGGAAACAACAGTTCCTTCCATGTAACAAATACGGCGAATTACCCAAGATAATTTCAGCCGGGAACAGAACCAAACTTTTTCTTCTGAGAATCTATATTCAAGGAGCAAGACAATTCTGTTTTGCTCAGAATTAAACATCAGTGAATAATGCCACAAAAAGTGAAATAACATCTAATACTGTACTGCAAGGCAAAACAATAATGAATAGATAATTTCAAAGAAGTATGTAAGACTTGTAAAATTTAAACTTCTAGTGAGATATATTCTTTCTAGTCATCCTAATTATTCTATTACTGAATTAATTATTTAATGCAGGCTTTCGAAGTCGGTATTTGCGTCCTTGGGCTTTTTTCCCCATTAGGACAGGGCCTACCTTATGGTTCTGTTGCCTAACATTTCGCTTTCTAACTTTTGAGACATAATCAGGGGCTATAAAGACTCAGATAGCAGCTTCAAACTTAAAAAAGCGCAGCGAGTCGAACTGTTTGTGGGTATCCGTGCAACGGTAGGGTCGTGCCGTAATCAGACAGCCATCTAAGACAACATAGTTGTGCCGACACGTGTTACGGAAGATCTGGTGCTGTTTGCTTTATTTACCACGAAGGACTCCAAGTTGTCTCATTTCAATTCTTCTTCTTTTCTGTTAAAGTTGTTTCTGTGCTCATGAAGGACTGAAATTAGACACGTTGTGGTGCTTACTGCTATATAAAGTAAAGAATGACAAGCATTCCTCCTGCATGATCCGTAACACACTTAAATAGACTCGGCTTGGCGTTAACAGTTTGGAACTGCTAGCCTGAATATTTATAGCCTCTGATGGTGTCTCCAGCGTTAGAGGGCGAAACGTTAGGTACAGTAAGATATCGTGGACCACGGTATTATCCCCATAAAGTAAAGATTACTTAAATAAGTGTTTCCTCGCTCTTACACTGAAGAACCAAAGAAACTGTTACATCCGGCTATATGGCGCCGTCACAAGCACGCAGAAGTGCCGCAACACGACGTGGCATGGACTCGACTAACGTCTGAAGTAGTGCTGGAGGAAACTGAGACCATGAAGCCTACAGGGCTGTCCATAAATCCGTAAGAGTACGAGGGGGTGGAGATCTCTTCTGAACAGCACGTTGCAAGGCATTCCAAACATGCTCAAAAATGTTTATATCTGGGGAGTTTTGTGGAGAGCAGAAGTGTTTAAACTCAGAAGAGTGTTCCTGGAGCCACTCTGTAGCAATTCTGTACATGTGATTGTCCTGCAGAAATTGCCGAGGTCCGACGGAATGCACATGATTAGACGTGTCACCTGTCAGAGTCGTATCTAGATGTATCAGGTGTCCCATATCACTCCAACTGCACACGCCCCACACCATTAGAGCCCCACACCCGTACATGTCCATCTGCTCGATACAATTTGAAACGGGACTCGTCTGACCAGACAAAATGTTTCCATTCATCAACAGTCCACTGTCGATGTTGACGAGCCCAGGTGAGGCGTAAAGCTTCGCGTCGTGCAGTCATCAAGGGTACACGAATGGGCGTTCGGCTCCAATGATGTTTCGTTGAATGGTTCGCATGTTGACACTTTTTGATACCCTAGGATTGAAATCTGCAGCAATATGCGGAAGGGTTGCACTTCTGTCACATAGAGTGATTCTCTTCAGTCGTCGTTGGTCGTACAGGGTCTTTTCCCGGCCGCAAGAGATGTTCAAAAATGACTCTGAGCACTATGGGACTTAACATCTGAGGTCATCAGTCCCCTAGAACTTAGAACTACTTAAACCTAACTAACTTAAGGACATCACACACATCCATGCCCGAGGCAGGATTCTAACCTGCACCCGTAGCAGTCGCGCGGTTTCGGATTGAAGCGCCTAGAACCGCTCTGCCATCTTGTCCGGTCCACAGAGATGTCGGAGATTTGATTTTTTACCGGATTCCTGATATTTACGGCACACTCGTGAAATGGTCGTACGGAAAAATCACCACTTCATCGCTACCTCGTAGATGCTGTGTCCCGTCGCTCGTGCACCGACTATAACACCACGCTCAAACTCACTTAAATCTAGATAACGTACCATTGTAGCAGCAGTAACCGATTAAACAACTGCGCCAGGTATTCCTTGTTGCCGACCGCAGTGCCGTATTCTGCCTGTTTATATATCTCCTCTGTATTTGAATACGCATGCCTATACGAGTTTCTTTGGCGCTTCAGTAAATATGGGCAATTTGGTCAATTATTTCAGAAAAAAATCATTATTTCGTGCTCTTTCATTTTCTACATGAATTTATTCACATTCATCTTCATCTTTATTTTGCGAATCACTCTAAACTTCATGACAGAAGATATTTATTGAACTGTACATTAAAATCTGTTCGTGTTCCATTTACGGATGGAGCATGTGAAGAATTACTAGCCTTTAAGTACATGGCTGAAGAGCATTCGTGGTTTCTACGCTGAATGAAGGGTCTTGGAACTTCTCAAGTATGTTCTTTGAGAAATATACGGCGTCTTACCTCGAGTTCTATCTGTTAAGGTTTTCAGTACTTCTGTTACACACCCTCACTGGTCAGACAAGGCTGCGACCATTCGTACCCCACTTTTGTTGATAATACTGCCAAACGGAATAACTGTGCCTGATGCATGTTGTTAGAAGTATTGTTAGCTTGAAAGAAGTACAATCGGTTGTTGCAGCAGCGGTAGTTTTTGTTAGATACACCAGGACGGCTGTACATACGTCAGGATAACTCGACATCAGCTCCGCTAAGTCTCGTACAACAGACAATTTTATACGTCTCTTACCAGCATTAGTTGTACGAGAATCAGAAGAGAAATATCGTTGAAAAACTTTAGTGCTTCATTTTTTATGATCTTCGTCACAGGCGGTAGATGTAAAAAAAGGTTGAATTGCTACGTATGTGTCTGTAACATACGTCATTCCTTAAGCTCAGGTATTTAGTTGTGAATAAATTTTATCAGTCATTCGATAAAAGTGTCAGTGTATGTCTAGCTACGGGCCCTGTCGGCTTCTATTTCTTGCAAAGCTGGTCGAAGTGCTTCTACACTGCTTTGTTAGGCAGCTTACATTTGATGGCCTATCTTTCAAAGATTCTGAACGTTTTGTCAAGCAATTTATCGTGAGATTGCTTGCTGCCATCTATATCTGACCGTAACCGAGCGATATGTCGCAGTGGTGAGACACTGTACTCGCTTTCGGGAGGATGGAGATTACTGCCTTATTAAACCCTCCCTCACATGCTTGCATTATGTCTTTAGATGACAGCTCCGTTCCTAAGAAGTCATATGCAGATGCTGTGTCCACAGAGTCAGACTGCAAGACCTTAGGTGCTGTATCACGTCCTTCTAATGGTTTATATTGAATCTGAAAACGGTAAAATTACGTTTTTAAGATCTATTGCTACACGTCGTTCGTTACATTACGCACCTCGTGCGAATTATGTTTGTCGTAGCTTGAACAATGTTGTTTAAATGTGTAGATGGTTTATTATCTGCTTGACCAACGCTGTGGTTGTAGTGTCTTTAGACTAACCTTGGGCGTACGAACAGAACAAGTTTTTCCAATCGTATCACCATAGCATCTGCAAGAGAAAAGCAATCAAAAAACTGTAAATACAGTGCTGTTTCTTGCTTAGCCTATAAACCTCTATAGCGCTCACAGGACTAGATCTGAATTGTGACTAGATTCTTTCTTTCCAAACTATTGTATATTTACTCCACTCATGACGGATGTTCCTTCGTACCCTTGGTCGAAACACTTCGTCACATCTGTATATTCAGTTAACTGATGTTTGCTTCCAATGCAGGTGGAGCCTCGATCGGGTAAAGGAGATAAATGATTTACTTGTCTTTCTTTGCATCAGAAAGATTGCCGAAACAGTATTTCATTATTTTAACGTAGAAAAAGACTTCTCTTGATTGTTTTTACCAATTTTTCCACTTTTCGTTCGTGTATTAACTTTTCCTCATTTTTCCTAATATTTTTTCTTTGTGTAGGCATCTTATACTCGTGGTCATTGCCTAGTTACTTCCCAGCTATTGTAGCTGGATAGATTCGTTAATTGTGCGTTATTTTCCACATACCCTCACGGAGGAAATAACATACCGAGACGTGACGCAGTTGTCAACAATACAAGGGCCTCTTCAGCGAACCAGGCTGTTGCTGAGCAGCAGCTTCAGACGAGATGATTCACAGCCAACTTGACTATTCCGGCCCCAGTCAGCAAGAAGCTGCTAAACCGTGAAATGTTATAAGAACAAGGAGCAACGATGCCAGAGCATTCAAAAGGTAAGTCATCAGCCAACATCTCAGTTCCCCCAATCTGTGGCACTCATAACTACGGGCGTGAAACTGATTTTACCTCACTGTGAACGTATGATATCCATTTCCAGAGGCATGTATATTTAAAGAATATGGAGCTTTTCAACGACGCAGTAACACCCAGGGAAATTTGGTTTTGTAAACCAATCATTGAGACTGTTTAATCATATTTGTCGGAGGCAGTCTGTGTTAGAGAAGACAGACATCGTTCGGCAAGTCGAGTGTGTCATCATGATTTCCTGAAACATACGTCTTTCATGCTCTTCTTTTTGTCATCTGACAAGTTTGCTGCGGCCCGCCACGTATACTTCTCCTGTACCAACCTCTTCATCTCAGAGTAGCACTTGCAACGTACGTACTCAATTGTGTGAATGCAGAGTCTCGCGGCGATAACATTGAATAAAATGTTCTCGGGTTTCCAGCCGCGTCAATTGCTTAAAACTACACGAGCTTTCGGCCAAGCACTCCTTGGCCATACTACTTGACAATGGCCAAGGAGTTCTTGACCGAAAGCTCGTGTAGTTTTAAGCAATTGACGCGGTTGTAAACCCGAAAACATTTTATTCTACATACTTAATTGTTTGCTGGATGTATTCCAGTCTCTCGTTTTCTCTACAGTTTTTACCCTCTATAGTTCCCTGTAGTACCATGGAAGTTATTCCGTGATGTCTTAACACATGTCCTGCCATCATATGTCTTCTTCTTGTCAGTGTTTTCCATACATTCCTTTTCTCGCCAATTCTGCGTAGAACCTCCACATTCCTTACGTTATCATTCCACCTAATTCTCAACATTGTTCTTTTGCACCACATGTCAAACGCTTCGATTCTCTTCTTTTACGGTTTTCCTACAGTCCATGTTTCACTGCTATAGAATGCTGACCTCAAAACGTACATTCTCAGAAATTTCCACCTAAAATTAAGATCTATGTTTGGTATTAGTAGACTTCTCTTGACCAGGAACGCCCTTTTTCCGGTGCTAGTCTGCCTTTTATGTCCTCCTTGCTCTCTCCGTCATGATTTATTTTGCTGCCTAGGTAACAGAATTCCTTTAACTTAATCTATTTCGTGATAACCAATCCTGATGTTAAGTATCTCGCTGTTCTCATTTCTGCTGCTTCTCATTACTTTCGCCTTTCTTCGATTTACTCTTAAACCTTATTGTGTACTCAGTAGAACGTTCATTGCATTCAGCAAATCCTGTAATTATTCTCCATATCATAAGAGAAAACATATATATTATAAGAAATTTTATCGATTATAGATGACTTTCAGTCACTGAGCTGCTTTTTGTCACAAAACTAATTTGCCTTTTAAAACATAGTTGTCTTACAAACTGGAAGTCGTTGTTTTTGCTTATATATAATTAAACAAGTCCGCCTCCGCACGCGGGGAACAGGTTTCGATTCTGCTAGGCCTAGTGAGGCCAACTGAAGAGCTACTCGGCCAGTTACTTGCCGTTCCAAGGCTAAGAAAGTCAAAAAGATCGGGAGAGCGATGTGCTGACCACAACTCTTCCATACTGCGTCCAAGGACGCCATTGGGAGTGGATGACACGGCGGTCGGTCGGGTCCAGTTGGACCGTCCACAATAAGAATGCAGCAGTTTAACTTTTACTTATAATTAAGTAAGTTGGGCCAGCTTTTGTCTTTTAGTCAGTGGAATTCATATCCTCAATCCTAGCCCAATGGGCGCTCTTTTTCTTGATTTCTCGTCTTCCTAACACTGAGTTGATAGAAATCACTGGAATTCGAGTCACGAATGTGTTGATTCTTCTTGCTGCCAACTTTTACAATCTAATGATTGTGCGCTCAGCAGGCCTGACATTACAGTCGTCATTGTTTAATGTAGTGTTGCGTTTCAGTGGTAAGTGATTTGTAGCACTAAGTATCATTTGTATATGACCTTTTAAGGCATTGTGTACATTCTAATCTGACACAACAAGCATTAATCGTTCACTCTAGCGTAAAGAAGACTTCCTGAACTATAGCTGAAGGGAGTAGCTAATTCGATAGAAGTCGAAAGACAGTGTAGAACTTCGGACTCATATTCACTTGTTCCCGGTCGCCCCATTAAATTAAACCGTTTCAAATGCAATTACGTTTAACATTTCCGTGATCTTTAAATCGGCTTGTTACGCTTTGTTACGCTTGCTTTTACTGTCGAGAACAGACACACACTGAACACAGCGTGGTCTGTTGGCTAAAGCTGACTAAATGATTCACATTTCTTTACGTTAGAATGATTTCCGAATCCAACAGTGACTATTTTAATACAAGGAAAGACTCCTGTTGACTGAACAGTATACAGTCTGGAACCGCGCGACCGCTACGGTCGCAGGTTCGAATCCTGCCTCGGGCATGGATATGAGTGATGTCCTTAGGTTAGTTAGGTTTAAGTAGTTATAAGTTCTAGGGGACTGATGACCTTAGAAGTTAAATCCCATAGTGCTCAGAGCCATTTGACTGAACAGTATGATGGACTCGATATTTCTTTTTCCAGCCTCTATTTCCCCCCAACCTGAGAAGCCCTGGGCAATGCCGCTGTTTTCTCAGCTTAGTTACGCCCCAGTTCTGCAGCTTCGCGTTTCTCGTTTAGCCATTCCTACTTTCCCAGACTGCACTTCTAGCCAGTCTCATTTTCTACAAATTTGTATTCCCTATGCTGCAGCTTCTGTAGTTGTACATTTTCTCCTTTCGTCGGTGAAATTCAGTATCCCGTGCGCTAGTCAAGGATTTCTACAAGGCCTTGTCTCTTTGCGTATTTGACTACCTGCCACCTTCACTGTTTCATTTCCCAACGCTATCCATGTATAAATATTGTGCAAATAATGATAAATTTTTGAAATGTCTTTTTCTTTAGTCGTGTGCTTAAGAATCTGAGGAATGTGTGTGCACACCTTTGAGCACACGTGAGGGTTTAAAATTTAATCTTGTGTAATAAGCTGTTTTCGATTTCCATCATGTATTGGAAGCTATCTCTTAAGGACAGCTTGCTATCAAATGCATAGAAACTGAAATCGCAATTCGTATTCTTAATGTTACTGCTGACTTCGGTAAATTAAACCAAATAAACTAAACTTCGTCCGAAGGGGCCTCGGAAGGCCCAACCTTGCCGACCAACCGCCGTGTCATCCTCAGCCGAAGGCGTCACTGGATGCGGACATGGAGGGGCGTGTTGTCAGTACACCACTCTCCCAGTCGTTGTTAGCCTTCGTGACCGGGACCGCTACTTCTCCATCAATTAGCTCCTCAATTGGCATCACTAGTTCTGAGTGCACCTTGGCTGCCAACAGCGCTCGGCATACCTGAATGGTCAACCATCCAGCTGTTAGCCCAGCCCAACAGTGCTTAACTTCGGTGATCTGACGGGAACCGGTGCTGCCACTGCGTCAAGGACGTTAAATTAAACCAAATACTAAGATGAAACCAGCCATCTACGGAGTGATAATACTGTACCCTCTAATACATTCCCCGGAGACATGGAGTCTGTAGGGAGGCTATGTCAAAAATTTGTTCAGCTTCAGTCCGCAGCTCGTGGTCGTGCGGTAGCGTTCTCGCTTCCCACGCCCGGGTTCCCGGGTTCGATTCCCGGCGGGGTCACGGATTTTCTCTGCCTCGTGATGACTGGGTGTTGTGTGATGTCCTTAGGTTAGTTAGGTTTAAGTAGTTCTAAGTTCTAGGGGACTGATGACCATAGATGTTAAGTCCCATAGTGCTCAGAGCCATCCATCTGTTCAGCTTCAACGTGGATTGGCAAATCACGAGCCACACACAGAAATTCTGCAGGTATGTTACATGCACGGTAAGGAGTCTTTACCAATGAAAAGGCCGGCCGTTGTGGCCGAGCGGTTTTAGGCACTACAGTCTGGAACCGCGCGACCGCTACGGACGCGGGTTCGAATCCTGCCTCGGGCATGGATGTGTGTGATGTCCTTAGGTTAGTTAGGTTTAAGTAGTTCTAAGTTCTAGGGGACTGGTGACCTCAGCTGTTGAGTCCCATAGTGCTCAGAGCCATTTGAACCATTTTGAACCAATGAAAGGCCAGTTGGGAGGGTATTGACAACTGGTGCGGATTACGTGCATAAAGCTGTATTTTATTCGGAACTGAGGGGTGGAAAGCGTGAGACTGGCGGTCAATGTTTAGGCCATATCAAAGCGATATCTGGCATCTACCTTCATACCATTCACACGGACATGTCCGGCCATGGAGAGTAATAGAACGTGTCAAAACATTTGAAAAGACGTTAGTAGATGATCGTAGCGACAAATACTAAACTGCAGGAACACCTCCGTGTTGAGCATACATCTAGTGCACGACAGCAAACAATTCTGCCTCGCCTGCAACTGTGTCTTCAAGACTACGTATCTTTTCAGTTAATATTCGGACGCCCTAAAGAAGGTGAGCTGCAGCACCTCCGACTGCAGCCACGTCAGGAAACAATGAATGCCATGGAAAAGTAAAAATAAAACATTCAGGGTGAATCTAGTTCTGTCAAACACCTTGTGCGTCAGGTAAAGACACCATCCGTTGAAGCAGCACCTTAACCCAAACTAACGAACAATGGAATTACCTGATCTTCATCGACTCAACTGTCACACTGCTCCCTACCAAGAGACAAAGGGTAAAGTATGATGTTATGCAGAATTTCGATGACTGCTGGCAAAGTTGTTGTTTTGTTAATACACAACAGGTTTCGCGGCGTAAAGCCGCATCATCAGGTGCAGCTTATATGGTAAAGAGAACTTACTGTGTCTCAACATTGTGGATTTTAAAATTAATAAAGATAATATTTAAAATATACTCACAATGTTAAATGTAATTTTTAGTGTCCTCTCAGTATAAAACATTTTGTCTCCTTTTAGATGCAGGCAAATCTTAAAACATGGGTCTCTATAAAAAAACTACTTGATCTACCCACCAGCTGTTCTAACGAAATTATTGGATCACGTCTTTGTCGCCTTCCGTTGACCACTGTAATGCAGATAATATTCCTTTTTAAAATTTACACATGTTATCCATCCAAATAAAGAAGATTTCATGTGCGATATGGACTTAATGCGCTTTCAGTCCCTAACATAAAAATTTACAACAGAACGCATATTCCCGTATGACAATTGTCAACAAACTTGATATACAATATTCACAATGTAACTAATAAATGTTGACTAGGAACGATGTTGTTGTTGTGGTCTTCAGTCCTGAGACTGGTTTGATGCAGCTCTCCATGCTACTCTATCCTGTGCAAGCTTCTTCATCTCCCAGTACTTGCTGCAACCTACGTCCTTCTGAATTTGCTTAGTGTATTCATCTCTTGGTCGCCCTCTATGATTTTTACCCTCCACGCTGCCCTCCAATGCTAAATTTGTGATCCCTTGATGTCTCAGAACATGTCCTACCAACCGGTCCCTTCTTCTTGTCAAGTTGTGCCACAAACTCCTCCCCAATTCTATTCAATACCTCCTCATTAGTTATGTGATCTACCCATCTAATCTTCAGCATTATTCTGTAGCACCACATTTCGAAAGCTTCTATTCTCTTCTTGTTTAAACTATTTATCGTCCACGTTTCACTTCCATACATGGCTACACTCCATACAAATACTTTCAGAAACGACTTCCTGACACTTAAATCTATACTCGATGTTAACAAATTTCTCTTCTTCAGAAACGCTTTCCTTGCCATTGCCAGTCTACCTTTTATATCCTCTCTACTTCGACCATCATCAGTTATTTTGCTCCCCAAATAGCAAAACTCCTTTACTATTTTAAGTATCTCATTTCCTAATCTAATACCCTCAACATCACCCGACTTAATTCGACTACATTCCATTATCCTCGTTTTGCTTTTGTTGATGTTCATCTTATATCATCCTTTCAAGACACTGTCCATTCCGTTGAACTGCTCTTCCAAGTCCTTTGCTGTCTCACAGAATTACAATGTCATCGGCGAACCTCAAAGTTTTTATTTCTTCTCCATGGATTTTAATACCTACTCCGAATTTTTCTTTTGTTTCCTTCACTTCTTGCTCAATATACACATTAAATAACATCGGGGAGAGGCTACAACCCTGTCTCACTCCTTTCCCAACCACTGCTTCCCTTTCATGCCCCTCGACTCTTATAACTGCCATCTGGTTTCTGTACAAATTGTAAATAGCCTTTCGCTCCCTGTATTTTACCCCTGCCACCTTCAGAATTTGAAAGAGAGTATTCCAGTTAACGTTGTCAAAAGCTTTCTCTAAGTCTACAAATGCTAGAAACGTAGGTTTGCCTTTCCTTATTATTTCTTCTAAGATAAGTCTTAAGGTCAGTATTGCCTCACGTGTTCCAATATTTCTACGGAATCCAAACTGATCTTCCCCAAGGTTGGCTTCTACTAGTTTTTCCATTTGTCTGTAAAGAATTCGCGTTAGTATTTTGCAGCTGTGGCTTATTAAACTGATTGTTCGGTAATTTTCACATCTGTCAACACCTGCTTTCTTTGGGATAGCAATTATTATATTCTTCTTGAAGTCTGAGGGTATTTCGCCTGTCTCATACATCTTGCTCACCAGATGGTAGAGTTTTGTCAGGACTGGCTCTCCCAAGGCCGTCAGTAGTTCTAATGGAATGTTGTCTACTCCCGGGGCCTTGTTTCGACTCAGGTCTTTCAGTGCTCTGTCAAACTCTTCACGCAGTATCTTATCTCCCATTTCGTCTTCATCTACATTCTCCTCCATTTCCAGAATATTGTCCTCAAGTACGTCGCCCTTGTATAGACCCTCTATGTACTCCTTCCACCTTTCTGCTTTCCCTTCTTTGCTTAGAACTGGGTTTCCATCTGAGCTCTTGATATTCATACAAGTGGTTCTCTTTTCTCCAAAGGTCTCTTTAATTTTCCTGTAGGCAGTATCTGTCTTACCCCTAGTGAGATAAGCCTCTACATCCTTACATTTGTCCTCTAGCCATCCCTGCTTAGTCATTTTGCACTTTCTGTCGATCTCAGTTTTGAGACGTTTGTATTCCTTTTTTCCTGCTTCATTTACTGCATTTTTATATTTTCTCCTTTCATCAATTAAATTCAATATTTCTTCTGTTACCCAAGGGTTTCTACTAGCCCTCGTCTTTTTACCTACTTGATCCTCTGCTGCCTTCACTACTTCATCCCTTAGAGCTACCCATTCTTCTTCTACTGTATTTGTTTCCCCCATTTCTGACAATTGTTCCCTTATGCTCTCCCTGAAACTCTGTACAACCTCTGGTTCTTTCAGTTTATCCAGGTCCCATCTCCTTAAACTCCCACGTTTATGCAGTTTCTTCAGTTTTAATCTACAGCTCATAACCAATAGATTGTGGTCAGAGTCCACATCTGCCCCTGGAAATGTCTTACAATTTAAAACCTGGTTCCTAAATCTCTGTCTTACCATTATATAATCTATCTGATACCTTCTAGTATTTCCAGGATTCTTCCATGTGTACAACCTTCTTTTATGATTTTTGAACCAAGTGTTAGCTCTGATGGGTGTATACATATGAGCTTTCAACATTATGAGTGTATTTTAGATATTACCTTTATTAATTTTAATAATCCACAAAGCTGAGACATTATGCATTAGTCTTCACCGTGCGGTTTGCACCTGATGATGCAAAAAAAAAAAAAAAACTGTCAGCAAAGTTCTTAACGTTATGCTCTTCAACAGCTGCGGATGCCCAGAAGGTAAAAAACTTTGTGAATAGGTAAATAGTCCAGTTCAGGCTGTTTTCTTTCGTCTGGTGGCGGTAAATGGTGTGTCGTGTTGTACATGCTTATACAGGTCGAACTCGAACTCCACAGCTATTCAGGATATTTGGACTTTGTTGCGTCTTTACAGAGCAATAACGTAATTGTGATTTATTCGTTTTGTTACTCCAGTTTGTTTCTATGAAAATAAATTCATATTCGTGAAAAAGCCTGTGTGTAATATGCAATCTCCAAAACGTGCAGCACAAACTGCACATATATACAAATGAAAGCCATTGAGATGTGGTTGTTGTCGCTGTGGGACAGCTCAGCATAGCGACTCTGTGCCACTGCATTAATTAATCTCGTGCAGGCGTGCGTATTAGTCAACTGTTCATCAACAGACTTATCCATATTGCTGTATACCACTGTCAATGAAACACTGAGAAAAAAAAAATTGCGAGACATAACCGAGTAGTACTGAATGCAAGCTTCAGGGTGAAGAGTAAATTAGACATTCCTATTGCCAATAACGAACACAATGAGAGAATAGAACAAGCTTGTTTTCAAACAAGACACATGGTTCACACCGTCGACATTTGTATTGTTGAGAGTTATTTTCATTGCAGTACGGGTACAAAGATGAATGGGGGCAAGAACTCTTACGACATCCAATTCCTCTGCAAAAAGCCACCTCAGATTACGGGACCCTTTTATACGTAGATACTCAGAAAATTGCCCTGAACAAAATCGTAAATATTTTTCTTAGAGCTCTGGTTAATCCCGCATCCTGTGAAAAATGGACGTACAGGTAGGCGTGAAATGGTGAGCGTTGGTTTCGCAATCTATGGAAACGAGTGGATCGAAACGCTGTGCAGATACAAGCAACGCCCACCACTACCTTCACCTCTGCTCCCGGTCCAGCAACGGACGTAACATCGATAAAGAACTAGGAAAAACACCGAGCTCTCAAGTCGGAAAGCGAAAGCGCGTTTAAAAGAAAGTCAATTGTAGTAGTTAAACTCTATGGACGTAACAGTTACCCGCTACAACAGTCCGTGCTCCAACCATTGCATCACACAATCTAGATCAGTGGTTCCCAACCTTGGGGGTAATTACCCCTGAGGGGTAAAATGAAATCTGCTAACGGGTAGAAACGGAAGAATTCGATTGTGTTACGGTTACGAAACTAAATTATTTTCTTAAAGATCGTCATTATAATCACTATTTCGTAAGACTGTAATACTGATTAGTAAGTTACTAGCCCTTATCTCCCTTTTCAAACACGAACATCAACACGTGATACAATATGGTTGAAGTTAAAGCTTATGAAAAGAATGTATGAACATCTTCTACTCACGTAGTACACTTTTTACACAGAAACTTTTTACTTTATGCCATTGATCTATGACAGTAAAATTGAGATGTATACATCAAGTATGCGTTAATATCTCATCAAATGCCTTCTCTGAGCTGTAGGTAGTTTCGCAATGGACCACAAATTGTTTCATTATTCATGTGCAACAGATAATCGTCTAATTGACGGCACGACAAAACAGTAACTACGTAATGGCTACTAAATTGCTGTAGGGCCTTCACATTGTCATTATTATTAGCAGTAGCTGGCAGACATAAATCTTTGGCAGCCTAAGATGTTCTAATTTCTACCGGTTCAGAATTTTGGAGTTCAGCAGTGAAGTAACTTACAAAGAGTAAGTTTGCTGCACGCATTTTAATTTGGCTACTTTCAAATGGGGTTGTACGGTATGCGTGGAGCAAGAATCGCTAGGGAGAGGAGTGGTACAGCGAAAGGGCATTTTGTGACAAAAGTCTATCCTCAAAGTGGATAGTTATCTTTCTTCTCTGAAGAGGAGTTATAGGTGGCAATCGCGGTGCACTGCTAAGTGTTTCATCACTCAACAACTAAAGGCTGTTAGAAATAAGCAGAATCATTAGTTCATGATGTAATAAAACAATCTTTTATCATTCTGAAAGTAAGTCTTGAGACAGAATTTGTTTTCATTCTAAAATTTAGTTAGGCACTGATGTTGATGACGTTAGTGGTAGGGGGTACTAGGTAATATCTGCTTGGACTCAGGGGTAATGGCCTCAGAAACAGTAGGAAACACTGCTCTAGATCGTGTAAAATGTAATATTTCACTGTAGCCAACGGTATTTTTAGCGAACAATCTGAGAGTGTTTCTGACCCTATGAGAAAATCTTTTGCGTTGGAACTTCAGAGAGCAAGTTACACATATCGTCGCAGGCACATTGTGAAAAGAGAGTACATTTTCCGCATTTCCTGGAGACAAAATTCCTTTGCACTATAGATAAGCGGACCCATCGTAGAGTGAGCTACTGGAACGGCGTGGCAACTGCAAACGTACCGTATACCAGAGTTAAGTACGCGGGACAGTTCGATTCTCTTGCGCACAGACTCACCGTGATATTCTGGCGGTATGTGGACCAAATGCAATGTCGCGTCGAGCAGTAGCGATATGGTGCCAGCAGTTTGACTAAGGCCACACAGACGTGGGTGAAGCTGATCGAGAAGTCCAGATCTTGCATCATGCGAATTCCATCTTTTCGGCGAGCTGATGAGAAAAAGATTTTCCGGCCATGAGGACGTTCACCCAGCGGTTGTCAAATAGCTCCGCGACCAAGGAGCGGCTTTCTATCTTCGAGGAACTGAACGATTGGTGGAGGGTTCCGACCGTTGTTTACATAGACTTGGTGACTATGCAGGAAATTAGTGTCAAGTATCAGTATCACACTGGAGTGTAGTATAGGATTCAATAAAAGTTTTTTGGGCTGCCGTGATGAAGTGTAACTTACTTTTGATCTCCCCTCGCACATATCTCGAGAACACTAGTGGTCCTCTCTCGCTTCCTTGGGCCACACCCGATATTACATTTCTGCTGAACATTCACTGTCCACTACAGCGTTCTGTGTTGTGTTTGGCAAACATCTTTCGTGTCGCTCACATATCTGTGTAGATGCTCCCTGCGATCGTGTTTCGAATAACAGACGACAGTGTCATTCGCCCCTGGTAAATTACACTACTGGCCATTAAAATTGCTACACCACGAAGATGACGTGCTACAGATGCGAAATTTAACCGACAGGAAGAAAATGCTGTGATATGCAAATGATTAGCTTTTCAGAGCATTCACACCAGGATGGCGCAGGTGGCGACACCTACATCGTGCTGACATGAGGAACGTTTCCAACCGATTTCTCATACACAAACAGCAGTTGACCGGCGTTGCCTGGTGAAACGTTGTTGTGATGCCTCGTGTAAGGAGGAGAAATGCGTACCATCACTTTTCCGACTTTGATGAAGGTCGTATTGTAGCCTATAGCGATTGCGGTTTATCATATCGCGACATTGCTGCTCGCGTTGGTCGAGATCCAATGACTGTTAACAGAATATGGAATCGGTGGTTTCAGGAGGGTAATACGGATCGCCGTGCTGGATCCCAACGGCCTCGTATCACTAGCAGTCGAGATGACAGGCATCTTATCCGCCGCATCGCTGTAACGGATCATGCAGCCACGTCTCGATCCCTGAGTCAACAGATGGGGACGTTTGCAAGACAACAACCATCTGCACGAACAGTTCGACGGCGTTTGCAGCAGCATGGACTATCAGCTCGGAGACCATGGCTGCGGTTACCCTTGACGCTGCATCACAGACAGGAGCGCCTGCGCTGGTGTACTCAACGACGAACCTGGGTGCACGAATAGCAAAACGTCATTTTTTCGGGTGAATCCACGCTCTGTTTACATCATCATGATGGTCGCATCCGTGTTTGGCGACATCGCGGTGAACGCACATTGCAAGCGTGTATTATCGCCATACTGGCGTATCACCCGGCGTGATTGTATGGGGTGCCATTGGCTACACGTCTCGGTCACCTCTTGTTCCCATTGACGGCACTTTGAACAGTGGACGTTACATTTCAAATGTCTTACGACCCGTTACGATCCCTGCGAAACCCTACATTTGAGCAGGATGATGCACGACCGCATGTTGCAGGTCCTGTATGGGCCTTTCTGGATACAGAAAATGTTCGAATGCTGCCCTGGCCAGCACATTCTCCAGATCTCTCATCAACTGGAAACGTCTGGTCAATGGTGGCCAAGCAACTGGCTCGTCACAATACGCCAGTCACTACTCTTGATGAACTGTGGTATCGTGTTGAAGCTGCATGGGCAGTTGTACCTGTAGACGCCATCCAAGCTCTGTTTGACTCAATGCCCAGGCGTATCAAGGCCGTTATTACGGCCAGAGGTGGTTGTTCTGGGTACTGATTTCTCATGATCTATGCACCCAAACTGCGTGAAAATGTAATCACATGTCAGTTCTAGTATAATATATTTGTCCAACGAATACCCGTTTATCATCTGCATTTCTTCTTGGTGTAGCAATTTTAATGGCCAGTAGTGTAGTAAGACAAATTCGAACTAGTTACATATTCAGAAGCAAAATTTTTATTTATTCCTGTTATCTTTTTTGCACATTAGTTCAGCCACACTACACATACAATGTTCGTGACTTTTCGTTGAAGTGTAGAAGCTACTGTAAGCTTTCTGCAGTTTATAAGTTTCTGTGATAGTCTATGCCAATGTCACACAAAAATTCGTATAAATGTTTCCCTCTTCAAGAGTCGTCAGTTTGGTCCGCTCACAAATTAGCCGCAGCTACGAAACCCGATGTTTCTCAACAGGTTCTTCACTGGCAACGAGCCAGCGGAATTTCAAGCGGGAATCTGGCAACAACTTGTAAAGAATGCCACTAGGCGGCGTCGGGGACCGCGGTATTGCGTTTCAATACTTTTGCACACTAAGTAAAAAAATTTTAAAAATATTGTTAGAGAGGAAAGGTAAACTACATTTAAATAAAATAAATTACTGCATCACGAGATTATGCTTCATCCTAATTAGCTCTACGTAGTGTCACGCGGCAGTGCAAGAAATATCATAAACTAGTCAATCGATATTCAGCCGTAAATTTGTTTACCCTGTAATTTTTGGTCAGTGTATGTAGTACTGTACTCCAGTGTGGAACGAGGTCTGGATCTACTTACATAATTGTGGAGACCATGTTAGCCTCTGACAAGGAGCGTGATAACAAGAGAAGGAGTTTGGCTCTGAGCTAACAATACTTTCAATCTCAGATGACACTATTTAGCTATGCTGATTGAAGAAAGCATTTGTATCTCTAATAGATGGACTGAACCAGAAGTCTTCAGGCTGCGATTCCAGGATCCAAATTACAAAATTTTTCCCGCGCTCTTGAATCTCTGGTAAAACAAATATGCAGTGGGGGTTGCTACGCTATGTTTGTCTGGAGCTGATACTAAAGCGTAAGAGCAAAAAGCTCAGAACTGGTTAAAGCCCGGCCGGTTATTATCGTGGATCAAGGAAGCATGATATGCAATATTGTTCGTACTACACCATGTTCGGTGACACCTATCAGATAAAAAGGGAATCCCTGTGCCTAATGTTGAAAATAATGTGCCTAACGTTGAAAATAAAAAATGAAAATCTTGCGATCATATAGAAACAGCTTCGTTGTGCCGTTTTACTTGAAATGTGGTGTGAGTATAATGAAATACCAAAAGACGAATGTTGCAAGGAAGAGCTGTGAAGTCCTGCAGAACAATGTAAATCCGCATCACAGCCTACTTGAAAAAATAATATATTTTTAAACCTTGTAAGGAAAACGAGATAAAAGACTTTGGTTTTGTTGCAGGTGAACTGAATATGGTGCTGTAATGTGACATGAAAATGTTAATATTCCACAACCGATAAACGTTGCCTTTGTTACAAATAGAGGAACTCGAATCATTGTGGTAATTAATCACAGGCCCACGTCCATAATTAAAAACCAAATCAATCACTTTACCAAACTGCAAACGATTAAGAACTAAAGGAGAGAGAGAGCAGCATCGATATAAGAAAAAGAACATGAGAAAAATGATCTTTCACATTCGCAACCTCTTTTTTTTCCATGTGTAGTGGAAAATGATAGAGAATATGGTAAAGAGCTGATGTTGTTGTACTTTAACTTTGGCGTTGTTGTTACTTTCTTGAGTTCGAACACTAATCTGACGTAGCTCTCCACGTTAGTTTATCTTGTGAAATGCTCTTCATCCCTCAATAACTACTGAAACCTACATGCTTTAGAACCTGCTCACTGTATTCACGCATAGGTCTCCAGCTACCGATTACACTCCCTCCTACCAAACTTCCCTACATTACCAAACTCACTATTAGTTTATGTCTAATCAAAAGCACTGTTGTACGAACTCATCTCATTGCTTTTGCACATTGTTCCGGCGATAAATTAATGACGTTAAGATTTTCTCTGTAAGCACACCATTAAATGACCACCTTCAATTGCTATAAATGCTAAGCAAATACCGCAATGCTTAGTAAAGCGATGTTATTCTCTATAAGGTTCAGATATGAATATGTAGGTGTGGAAGTAGTCGTGTTCTAAAATATAGGGTTCACAACCGGAAATAACGTCAGAGATTCTTCCAAGCCTTGATGCTGCTATGCTGAAATATACGCTTAACATTAAGTTCTCAGCCACATCTTTCATGTTCAGAACTCCAGTCATGTTCTGCAGTGGATCACGCAAGCGTTTTGCACCTTTTAATCTATCACCCTTAAAATGCTGGTTTGGTATTTCTCGTTCTCGAAATAGACTTTCCAGGTGTATGCTACACATCTTGATTTGAGGACGAAAATTGTTTCCTCGGCACCTATATATAATACCTGTGTCGTATGTGTCAGAAGTCTCTTCCTAAGTTTATAGACGTATATTTAAAACTACAAGTGTATAGAAAATTACTCCAATAAACATTGCAGATGCAGAATGATTCCACCACTGCCAACGCACATTTCTCGAAGAAAGGATAGAAAATATGACTAGTACGGAAGCATATAGACAGCGTATTTTCCGTCGCTCCATTTGCGAGTTGAGGAGGAAAGGGTAAAAATTACCATAAATTACGAGACAATACACTTTTACAGTGCTGTACGTGACTGAATACTATAAAATAAAGACGTCTAGATTTTTTCTGGGAGATCATCTATCCACCCATTGTTATAACTTTTATTAATTTTTTTCTTCAAATACACCCACGTTCCCATTCGAAGATATGTGTAAATACAAGATTTTAAATATGTAACAATTAGCACAATGCGATATTTTAACAAAATACACCGACAACATACACTAAAACAGGTAACATAGCACGACAATTTACTTAAACATTAAGCCATTTGATGCAGACAGACACTCGCTGGCTGCTGGAAAATGGTTCAAATGGCTCTGAGCACTATGGGACTTAACTGCTGTGGTCATCAGTCCCCTAGAACTCAGAACTACTTAAGCCTAACTAACCTAAGGACATCACACACATCCATGCCCGAGGCAGGATTCGAGCCTGCGACCGTAGCGGTCGCGCGGTTCCAGACTGTAGCGCCTAGAACCGCTCGGTCACTCCGGCCGGCGCTGGCTGCTAGATTATCTATATAATAGTACGACACTTATGTATAATATATACATCATCTAAGGTAACATTCGTCTACACAAAGCTGCTATAATAGTTAGAGTCTTCTTGGAAAAGTATTAAGTTGATATCATCGTGCAGTGGTGTGTATACAGCAGATTGTCTACCTGTTCAAAATTGTATTCTGAACCTAGATGCTTGAATGTGGAAAGGTGGCATTTCGTTAATGGTAGTCAGTAAGGCAACATCACGTACTGATGTACCGGTGCGACACGTCGAGGTTCGACGTTGTAATGAGTAGAGCAGCAGCACAAGGCCTGAAGAAGGTAGAGAAACAAGGCGTCCAGTGTCACACCCAGGTAGGAAGAAGCACCGAGAGAATTTCAAGTTCAGCTTAGTAGTAGATACACTGCAGTTTGTAAGGCACGATGTATACAGATGCACGCATCCATCTGTAAAATGTTTATACTTTACCCACGTGGTCTATAGTTTTCTCGATGTGTATGGAGGTGACAGTCCTTTGAAACCCATATACAAAATTATCTTGATGTATAACTGTTCTTTGCATTCTCAGATTTACTATCATGGAGACAATGATTTTCACTAGAGTTTTCCATAGCCGTAACATTGCTTTTATCATAAAAATTTTTTCTGTGGTTTAGTATGTTTTTTCATATATAATTTAAAGAACCATACCAGTTTGCAAGTAGTGTTATCAGTTACAGACAGGCAACACACAAAATTGTAGCATATTATACACAGTGTTTGGCTGGGCGGCACCACTCCACTTCCCTTTGTACGGATCTTGGGTGACTTCACCCATGTAAGTTCTACAGACACTTTTAGAAGCTTAAAAATATTGACTTTAAAGGTCTATAGCGCTTGCAAATGAAATGCACTTATCGAACAAATCGAAGTTTCATCCTAAACAAGTGCTGATTACCTGAAAGTTTTATTCAGTAGTGTCAATGTGCAAGCTGCGAGTGTGTTAATAAGTAATGCAGTCAAATTAGATGTTTAAGTATTTAACTTGAAACTCCATTGTGCTTTCAGAGTGTGATGAGTTATACAACAAATGATAAATAATTTTACTGCATCTGGAGATTCCACATCTCTCATTGTCACCAACTTTGGCCGTCTTTCGTGTATAAATAATCCATCTTGTTCTGCAGTTTAAGTGACATGTCGTAAAAAAATAAAGACACCTTATTCCTGCCTGTGTGTGTGGTGGAGCGGGGGGGGGGGGGGCGCTTTCATTACTTTCATTAGATGTTGCTACAGGAATTACAGGTTCTAGTGAACCATAGTTCTAAATACAGCACAGCAACAGTTTGTTTGTAATACTTGTCATCGATTGTATTTTTGGAGGTAGCGGGGCGGGAGAGGGTTTTCGATTTTTTACGCTAATGCAATTGGACTATTCCTGCAATCTTGTTTTTTCATTGGTTGTTTCATTTTTAATATGGCCTTTATGTGGATGGTGTTAAGGTGGGGTGAAGGGGTGGGGAGGGGAGGGAGAGGAGGGGGAAGAGTAGGGGAGTGGGAAGGGCTGGGAATTATGAGGGGAGGGGAAGGGACGTGGCTTGGCGACGTCATATGTACAAGGTCATCGACCCTGCCCCTGAATGTAGGCAACCTCACTGAAAAGGTCAACTGTGCGGGACAGTAGTTATCTATACTATTTTCCTGCATTCACTGATCGCTCTCTATGTACGCAAGTAGCATTGAACTGTCAGTGAAGGCTGCTGTCGAGTATATGATTATAAATCCAGGCAGAATACATGTCATTGTTAAACTATACTCCGTTTCATCAGTGTCGAATACCCTGTCCACCTTCCTCAGTCCCCTAATTAATTGCGATACCCCTTAAGTAGAAAGGAATTTGACTGCCATAGTATATTTTCCTGTTTTACTTATAAATTAACAAAGCATTTTTAAAATGTGACTCTTGTGTAGAAAGGCGCAGTTAAAACTACTCCTTATATGCGCAGCGAAGGTATACTCTTTTATGTATTACTGCTATGGATATCTATGTCTACTTATGTAATCATTGATTATTTGTCATTAGTTACATCGAGTCTTTGGATTGGCTCAAATGGCTCTGAGCACTATGGGACTTAACAACTATGGTCATCAGTCCCCTAGAACTTAGAACTACTTAAACCTAACTAACCTAAGGACAGCATACAACACCCAGTCATCACGAGGCAGAGAAAATCCCTGACCCCGCCGGGAATCGAACCCGGGCGCGGGAAGCGAGAACGCTACCGCACGACCACGAGCTGCGGACAGTCTTTGGATTGCCTTTATGTTTCCTGTAGCACTTACTTCAGAAGTATTGGTATGTAAAAACTAGAAAAAAGTAGAAGAAGTTTCCTCATAATTATCTTGATCTTTCGGAAACCAGCCATTACAAAACTATTCCACCTGGTGTGCGATATACTTGACACAGACGGAATACTCTCGCTAAGGTAAATGTTATGGTTCCAACTCCACAGAACGCAAGCGCTGACAGGTGTGAATATTATCGAACCAACAGTGTAATAAGTGATGCTTGAAAATATTGACACAAATTGTTTACTGAAAAATGTGAAAACTTGTAGAAGCCAATATCGAGGAAGATCAGTTCTGGTTGTGCAGAAAGGTGGGACGACAGTCTCAAGAGTGGGAAATCCATGTTTACAGCATTTTCAGATTTGGAGGAAACTTTCGATGAAGTTGACTGGAACACATTATTTGAAATTCTGATTGTAGCAGGTATGAAATACATGGAACCAAAGGTTATCTCAGTTCTACAACTTGTACAGAAAACAGACAGCAGTCGTAGGTGTCGAAGGACACGAAAGGGAAGCTGTTGTTGAAAAGGGAGTGAGATAGAGTTGTAGCGCATCCACCTATGTTTTTCAGTCTGTACACTGAGCATACGATGAAGGAAACGAAGCAGTAATTTGGAAAGAGAATTAAAATTCAGGGAAAGGAAAAAATACTGTAAGGTTTACCGATTACTCCGGATTTCTTCGAAGAACTAGGAAGATCAGTTAAGCGGAATGGATATTGTTTTGAAAAGAGGTTATAAGAAGAATACTAACAAGCATAAAACAAGAGTAATGAAATTTAGTCGAATAAACTTGGGCGATCCTGAGGGAATTAAACGAGGACATCAGGCTGTAAAGGTAATTATGAGTTTTGCTGTGTGTGCAGAAAAATACAGGGCGTCCGGGCTAAAGATGTACACTAACAAATGTTTGTAACGAAAGAACTTGAAATTTTATGGTGTTGACTTAATATGCAATCGATAGAGACGCCTTCCGAGATGTGATCCTGACCAATTCATGAATAGCACTGAGTCGTATGGCACAGGCTCGTGCATGCGGACAAATTTTTAGTGTGCAGCAGGCAGACGAACTCCTGACAGTCAACATGTGGACGCTACAACGAAAGGTGCAGTGTGTGCTATGGTTAGGAGATTTAAAGTCTGTAACACGTGTTCAGTGAGTGTAAGAAGAGAGTGTAATGTGGATCCTTCCACGCGTAAATCCAGTGGGACAGAACTCTTTGAGAAACGGGAAGTTTGATTTTAAATGCCGGAAAACGTCTTAAAACGCATGTAAATGAAGAGAACGCGGGACGTATGCGGTTTGCATTCGCCGGAAGCCCACATTAATCCATTAGACAAGCCGTTCGATGGTGCACAGACGTTTCCGGTTGCGTGTTTACAAACTCCAACTCTTTCAGCACATTAAGCCTTAGGATCACCGCAGTCGACGTTATTTTGCTGTTGAAATGTTGTGTCACGTAGACGAAAACAACGACCACCTCGATGCAGTGCTGTTCACACTGAACGTACCTTTTACTTTTGTGGCAGAGTTGGCCGACATAACTGTCGAATATGGGGAAGTGAGACTACAAGAGAAGTGACTGAATACGAAAGGGACACGCCAAAAGTTGGTATCTGGTTGGGATTACATAAACGTGGTGTGATTGGCCCATTCTTTTTTTTATGTAGTCTACACACCTATCACGACATGCAGGCCAACTATGCAGTTCCACAGATGCCTCCCGACGTAATTTTTCAACAGGATGCTGCCCCATCCCACTGTCTTGGGGATGTTACCACATTTCTGCATGAGGCGTTTCCTGAGCGTTGGATCGGAAAAGGGTGGGGAGGGGGGGGATGAGGGGTGGTGGTAGCATGCCTGCCCCCCTTAATCTCCCGATCTGACTACGCTGGTTTTCAGTACATGGGGATTGATCAAAGACATTGCTTACAGAACAAAAGTTTCGAGATCTGGTAGATTTGAAACAACGGATCTACGCCGCAGTAAAGGCTAAAATAACACCTATCATGCTTACGAAAATGTGGCGAGAAGTGAAGTACCGTTTTGGTATCTGTCGAGCTACAAATGGTGCCCATATTGAACTGTACCACCAACATGCATAAAAATGGTTGAGCCCCTGTGTACAATGTTGGACAAAAAAAAGTTACTTATGTTAATACATACTGAAACATCAAGAAATGTTTTTGCATACCTCTTCTACGTATATCCTTATAACTAATGAATCTGAAGTATAACACATATGAAATTCAGACTGGCAATAGTTAGAAAAGAGTTTCTGAAAAATATAATCTTTTCAACATCGAATATGCATTAAAATTTTAGCAAGTATTTTCTATACATGTTTGTCTGGAATGCTGGACTGTAATCTTATACGGAAGAAAGTCTGCAGCTCGTGGTCGTGCGGTAGCGTTCTCGCTTCCCACGCCCGGGTTCCCGGGTTCGATTCCCGGCGGGGTTAGGGATTTTCTCTGCCTCGTGATGACTGGATGTTGTGTGATGTCCTTAGGTTAGTTAGGTTTAAGTAGTTCTAAGTTCTAGGGGACTGATGACCATAGATGTTAAGCCCCATAGTGCTCAGAGCCATTTGAAACATTTAGCCGGCCGCTGGTGGCCGAGCGGTTCTGGCGCTACAGTCTGGAACCGCGCGACCGCTACGGTCGCAGGTTCGAATCCTGCCTCGGGCATGGATGTGTGTGTTGTCCTTAGGTTAGTTAGGTTTAAGTAGTTCTAAGTTCTAGGGGACTTATGACCTCAGCAGTTGAGTCCCATAGTGCTCAGAGCCATTTGAACCATTTTTTTTTTTTGAAACATTTATACGGAAGAAAATGTGGATAAACAGTTCTGACAAGAGGATAATGTAAGCTTGTTTTGTTATAGAAGAATACTGAAGAACAGATGAATAATATGTAAAACTAATGAGTAATACTGAATCGAATTGGTGAGAAAAGATATTTAAGGCGATCTGTTGGTAGGTCACATCCTGAGATATCAATCAACCCTCAGTATGACAGAGGAAGGAAGGGGAGGAGTAAATATTACTGAGGGCAGAGTTGAGAAAAAGTGAGGTATTTAGAAAAAAAGAGTCTCAGTGGTTAAAATTGGGTTTTTATAGGTATTATTGTTTCTTTGAGACTTTTTGTATGGATGGTTAAATAGTTCAATTTGAATTCCTTTGATTAATTTATTCAATACACTAACACATTCTTAAAACTACTATACTGGTACCTCATTTCTTGCATTGTTAGAAGTGCATCCGCTGAGAGAATCTTCTACGCCTACCGGCTTCTTTGGTCAAATTTAAGTAATAATTTAGTAGAGAAAAGACATGAGTAATTACTGAAGATCTCATTTTTGCATTTAAACTAAGTTGTACTGAACAGTCATTACCATTCAACATAATAGTTCTTTTTCTGGAAGTGTAAATATTAATTAACTGTATTTCTTATTTTGCAATAAAAGTTAAAACACGATGCTAATCAAATAAATTCGTTTTAATTTGTATAAGCCTAACGGTGTAACAGTATGAGTGTTAATAAATTTCCGTAATTAAATATGGTTGGGTTTTATGGTTAATTTGGCAGGTGTATTTCATTTTTTAAACACATGTGTTTTATTCGGTCGGGTTAAATTACAACATTCTGGTTGAGAGTGATTGGGTTGCTGTAGTTACGTAGAGATGAACAGGCTTGTACAGGACAGAGTAGCGTGGAGAGAGTTACATCAAAGTAGTTGACGAAATGAAGAACACACCAATTTCACAATTTATTTGAAGTGGACCTCTACTTTATTCTTAAAGGAAACCTGCTTAAAGAGGAAATCAGAATTGCCAAACTTTAAAGCTGGTACCATGTTTTACTAAAGAAAGCTTCTCGCTATGACAAAAAGAAGGAAAAAGGAAGAATATAAGACAAGGGTGATATTTTTTCTCTTCTTTATTGACATGTAAAAGTGATTACACTGATCAGCCAGAACACTGTGACCACCTACATAATAGCAGGTGTATCCATCTTTGACACGGATATCAGCGGCGAAACATCGTGGCATGGAAGCAGTGAGGCCTTGGTAGGTCGCTGGAGGGAGTTGGCACCACAACTGTACACTCAAGTAACCTAATGCACGTAAATTCAGGGGAGGGGGCGATGAGCTCTGACGCGACGTTCAATCACATCCCATTCGTGTTCGACTAGGTTCAGATCTGGTGAGCTGGGGGCCCAGCACACCAACTGGAACTCGCCACTGTGTTCCTCGAACCACTATCACATTCCTGGCCTTGTGACATGGCGCGTTGTCTTGTTGAAAAATGCCACTGACGTCAGGAAACACGATCGTCATGAAGGGGTGTACGTGGTCTGCAACCAGTGCACGATACTCCTTGGCCGTCATGGTGCCTAGCACGAGCTGCACTGCACCCACGGATGCCCACGTGAATGTTCCCCAGAGCATAACGGAGCCGCCCGCCGGCTTGTCTCCGTCCCGCAGTACAGGTGTCAAAAGCTGTTCCCCTGGAAGACGACGGATTCGCGAAACCCCACGGCGAATGATGAAGATGGTATCGGGTTTGGTCAGATCAAGCAACGCTATGCCACTGCGCCAAGGTCCAGTGCCGATGGTCACGTGCCCACTTCAGTCGCAGTTGCCGATGTCGTCGTGTTAACACTGGACAGGCATGGGTCGTCGGCCGCGGAGGCTCATTGCTAGGAGAGTTCGGTGCGCTGTGTGTTCAGACTCAACGTGTACTCTGCCCAGCATTAAAGTCTGATGTTAGTTCCGCCACAGTTCGCCGCCTATTCTGTTTTACCAGTCTGCCCAGCCTACGACGTCCGACATCTGTAATGAGGGTTGGCCGCCCAGCACGACGGAGTCTGGATGTGGCTTCACCGTGGTTTCGCCACTTGTTGAAGACACTCACCACAGCACTCGTGGTACACACGGCAAGTCGTGCAATTTCCGTAACGCTCGTGCCAAGCCTCTGGGCCATCACAATCCGCCCTCGGTCAAACTCAGATAGATCGCGCATATCTCCCATTCTACACACGGACAGCACGCCCGCTGATACTACATGCACCGTGCGTGTGTCTGACGAGCAGTCATTCCTCGCCAGATGACGCTGCTATCGCCTCGACGGGTTAATATCGATAGTAGCTAGGTGGATAATGTTCCGGCTGATCAGTGTACTTATATTCATAGAATATACGATTACGCTCGCGGCAAAGAGTTAAATGCACATTGGCGTGGAATATTTAATACCTCTAGTAGTAGCATAAAATGTCAATGTTTCACACTGTTGCTGCCAAACAGTAATCTTGTGATTGCAGTGTGATCGATCGTTTCAGCTAGAGTTTAACGCCATTAAACTAAAACTACAAACGGTTTCTCTGTCTCTCTTCCTGTTATGCTCTAACGGTTTTTTTTATATATATTGACGGAAAAATGCAACACCAAGAGGTAATTAACGTAGGGCAATGAAATTTCGGGAACACATTCATCTAGGTAACATATATAAGGGATTAACGTTGCAAGATCACAGGTTAATAAGTGCGAGATATGCCATTGAAAACGTGAAATGTGGTACGTTAATAACCGGTAAAACCGCTAAAATGTTGAAAACAAACATGCAAACCTGCACGCATTGTATTGTACAGGTGCCGGATGTCACTTTGTGGGATGGAGTTCCTTGCCTGTTTCACTTAGGCGGTCAATATAGGGACGGTTAAAGTTGGAGAATGACTCTGGAGTTGTCCTCGAATGATGTCCCATATGTGCTCCATTGGACACTGATATGTTGATCGAACAGACCAAAGAAACATTTCGACACTCTCTAGAGCATGTTGGGTTAGGGCAGCGGTAAGTGGGCAAGCGTTATCCTGTTGGAAAACACCTTCTGGAATGCTGTTCATGAATGGCAGCACAACAGGTCGAATCTCCAGACTGACGTACAGATTTGCAGTGAGGATGCGTCGGACAACCACGAGAGTTTTCCTGCTGTCATACGGAATCGCAGCCCAGACGATAGCACCAGAAGTAGATCCAGTGTGCCTAGCACTCAAACAGGTTGGGTTCAGGCCCTAAACTGGCCTCCTTCTATCCAACACAGGGTGATCACTGCCACCGAGGCAGAACCAGCTTTCTTACAGAAAACACATCTCCCCCTGCTCTCCAGTGAGTTCTCGCTTGGCACCATTGAGGTCGCAAACAGCGACGGGTTGGGGTCAGTGTAATGCACGCTCCAGGACGTCTGGCTCGGAGCTGTCCTTGTAGTAACCGATTTGTAACAGTTCGCTGTGTCGGTGTGGTGTTAACTGCTGCTCAAATTGCTGCTGCAGATGCATAGGATGCTCCAGAGCCATACACGGAACACGATGGTCTTCCCTCTCGGTAATGTCACGTGGCCGTCTGGAGCCCTGTCTGCTTGCGACTGCACAGTGTCGTGACCACCGCTGCCAGCAATCCAAGATTCTCTGCAGTATCGAAAGAGGAATATCCATCTTCTCGTAGCCCTTCATGAGACTTCGTTCAACCTCAGTGAGGTGTTGATAATGGCGTCTTGGTCGCCTTAAAGGCACCCTTGATTAACATCAACTTACCAAGTCCAATCAGAAAGCTCACAACCGTTACAGCGTGTATATAAATCCAACCTGATCTGCATCTTCATAGTGGCACTACTAGCGCCAGTTTTATGCAACTACCGTGATATTTGAATAGACGTCATATTCCAGCTATAGGAACACGCCTACCGACTTTCGTTTAAATCACACAACTCCATTACGATTTTTTTCCGTCAGTGTGTATATTTTTGGAGCGATAGAGAGGGGTGGTTCCTGAACAATTACGATCGTCTGAAATGAGTGTGGTTTATTGTTGATAAATTTGATTGTTTATTATCATATCGACGAAATTATTACGTAAAGTTACGATAACTGCCGTAGAAATTAATGTTTTTTCTTTACTGATACACTGCTTATTTAAAAGGCCAAAGGTCCAGCCGCAGTGCTAACACCAGTTCCCGTCAGATCACCGAAGTTAAGTGCTGTCGTGCTTGGCTAGAACTTGGGTGGTTATCCGTCCTGTCTGCCGAGCGCTGTGGGCAAGCTGGGTTCACTCAGCTCTTGTGAGGCCAATTGAGGAACTACTTGATTGAAAAGTAGCGGCTTCTATCACGAAAACTGACAACGGCCGGGAGAGGGGTGTGCTGACCACACGCCCTTCCTTATCAGCATCCAGAGACGCCTATAGGCTAAGGATGGCACGGAGGTCAGTATGTACAGTTGGACCTTCCGAGACCTGTTCGGACGGAGTTTGTTTATCTTATTAAAAGTATCCAGAGACCTATTACTGGACATTAAGGCAGGATGGCTCCACCGTTAGCGTTTGTGACGACTTGATCTGTACTGGGGAGACTTTCAAGGGGGTCTCTGTGGTGGAGTGGCAGCTCATTGTTCCTCAATAGCTGAAACCAGAGAAGGCAGTGATCAAGGACGTTGATCCATCACTTCAAATCTTTCGCTTCCAGTCATCCAGTGTTCAGTGGCGTCGCTCTTTATATATCAATCGTCGCTTAGCATTAACTACAGGTTGTTGCATGTTGTATGTTAACCGGGGACCTAGAAACGACGGATAGGCTCCGTCCCCGCCGCAGCCGCAGTGGTCCGCAACCACACGACGACTACCGCAGTCCACTTCACCCCTCCGCCGCCCCACACCGAACCCAGGGTTATTGTGCGGTTCGGCACCCGGTGGACCCTCCCAGGGAACGTCTCACACCAGACGAGTGTAACCCCTACGTTTGCGTGGTAGAGTAACGGTGGTGTACGCGTACGTGGAGAACTTGTTTGCGCAGCAATCGCCGACATAGTGTAGCTGTGGCGGAATAAGGGGAAACAGCCCGCATTTGCCGAGGCAGATGGAAAACCGCCTAAAAACCATCCACAGACTGGCCGGCTCACCGGACCTCGACACAAATCCGCCGGCGGATTCGTGCCGGGGACCGACGCTCCTTCCCTCCCGGAAAGCCGTGCGTTAGACCGCACGGCTAAGTCTGCGCGCCGGGGAGGAGTTCACAGAATTTCGCTGAACTGTTTTTTCTTCATCCACCCTACAGCACAGATCTCGCACCTTCCGACTTCTATCCGTTTGATCCAAGGAAGGATGCACTTCGCAGGAAGGAGTACGTTGATGATAGGGTGGTTACTAATGCAGCAAGGCGTTGGCTCCGACGTTCACCGGTAGAGTAGTGCCATGCGGCCAGACAGGCACTCGCAGTAAAGTGGTGTAAAGGCCGTCGCATTGAACTGAGATTTTATTGGAAAAATAGGGTTTTGTAGCCAAAAGAGTGCAGAATAACCTGGTGTATTGGAAACCTGAAGTAAGTCATGTTGTTTTCAGAAAAAAATGTGGCATTAGTTACTGAACGCCCTTCGTACTTTTGAAAAGACCTGGTAGGAAGGGAGGGGGGGGGGGGGGGAACTTTGCAGATGTCGGGTATTAGCTCGTAAAATGTTAAGTGGGCCAGCTGACCACCTGGTTGTGACAGGCCCGTCATGGTTCCTATGGAACAAAGGCGATGTATCAAGATTATTCAGCACATCAAGTAGGGAGTGAGAGATCCTTTGTGATGATTGAAGTTGTCATGCTAGCATAGAGAGTTTGAAAGAGATCGTAGTTGCATATCCGTGAGCGGAAGTGCAATTCTGCCTTTGTGTATATTTTACCAGCTAGTGTTGAGTTTAGTGAACGGACAAATGCTACTGAGCACTAGTTCGATGTAGCTGTTCAAGGTTTTTCAGTAAAATAACAAAAAAATTGAAGGACTGACTTTAGACTTTTATTCTGCATCCTCGAGATGGTATTAGGTATTTTCTAATTAAAAAAACACCGAAGGACACTACTCGACGTCGACGAAAAGCCGTCACCCAGTACGAAGATGGTTGGTGGGAGCTGTGAACGGCACAATTTTCAACGTGGAACAAAATTTCAAAAACTGCTTTGAAACTGATGATATAGAACGTATGGATGGTTTAAAAAAAAGTTTTTTAACAAAAAGACAAATTTTTCGACAAAAACATCGTTATAAAAACGTGCTCCAAAATCCTAAATTAAAATGTATCACAAAAAAAAATGTTCAACTGTGCGTGAAATCTTATGGGACTTAACTGCTAAGGTCATCAGTCCCTGAGCTTACACGCTACTTAACCTAAATTATCCTAAGGACAAACACACACACCCATGCCCGAGGGAGGACTCGAACCTCCGCCGGGACCAGCCGCACAGTGCATGACTGCAGCGCCCTAGACCGCTCGGAAATACGTCACAAAAACCTACCTTCTACAGTTCAAAAAACGTCGATTCACAAGTTACAGAAAGATATAATGTAACTGCATGAGTATTTTACGAGCTATAGCTCCCGACAAATTGAAAACTTTTTTAAGAAACAAGAGTTTTAAGTTTCAACTTTTGTTTTTAAAACTGAAATCGAACAAACGTTTAATCGGCAGTGACCGTACCGTGCAGTAGGCCTTCTTTTCGCCAATGTCGAAACGCTCTCATTTTGACGAAATTATTCCTATTAACCGCCTTCGGCTTACCAATCGAAGCGTTTTTTCCACGACTGGGATTTCTTTTTGATCCTTTTCTGTCCGTATAAATATAGTTTAAAGCACTTTACGTTTTACTTCCTATAAAAAACAAGCGATATGACAAGCAGACGTGAGACATGCACATGCTTTCAGACTGTTTATCACAAACGAATCATGTTACGTAGAGAAATTTGTTGAGACTAATATTTTAGTTGTTCCTAATGTCCTCTGTGATACTGTCCGAAAGTAACAGGACTCCTGTTCCGTCGGTAACTATTACAGTATTACATCGGTTGCATTCAAGCGCTCGGATGCGCCAGTCCCCCTGCAGTAAATGGCGGTTTTAAAATATTTTAACATTTATGGCATCAAAGAATTGGAAAGCCACGATCAATTCAATCGTTTATTAGATGACCGGTTTCAACACTCTGAAGGTGCCATCATCGGATCTGTGAAGGTATAATATAACAGGTTTGAGGGAAGGCTTACATGAGTTAACTATATACATTACGATTATTACTGAACCACATACCTGAAACGTGGATTAACATTTATAAAACCATTTGGACATCATGGCATATGAGACAGACCCAGTGCAATTGAAGAGCAACTGTCAGACGAACGTGCAGGCCAGTGTAACTTCCACGAGATAAATTTTAGCTACAGTGCGACGAGAGGAAATTATGCCTCTAACAGTTAGAAACATTATCTATCCGACATATGAAAAAACAGTGAAATAAAACGATGATAAACATTAATTATCTATATAATATTTTATGATGTAATTGGACATATCGATGTGTATCATACAAAGACAATGATAATTGTAAATTCCTTTTATGATCTGCGTTTGTCTTTCCTTGTTTTTGCCTTTTGTTAGTTGGCTTTTGTAGGTCGCGGACGCTAGACGTATATAAAACTGAGGTCTGTTAAGACATTGTAATTATTTGTTAATTATTACTTGAGAATAGAGTTCATTATTATTATAAATATGAGTAAATAATTATTTGTAACTTTAATTCCTCTCTCAATAAGCATTATCTGAGTTAATTATTTCTTTCCGCTGCAAGGAGCGCAGCCATTGATGATAGCGATTTGTATCGCGTTTTTATCTGTGTTTCTTACGAAAGTATCAAAGGTTTGCTTGATGAAAATTAGTCTAAATAGAGCACAATGTGAAAGCAAAGTTTTATAAGCATTTCAAATACTTATCCTGTTAAAAGGAAATTTGCTCTAACAATAGAAAGTCTCTATCAATTGTCTGCCGCCATCTTAACATTTACCTCAGCGGCAAATTCAAATTACGCAACTGTGCAGACATAAATGCCGAAGGTAATAAATGTGTAAAAATAAATGTGCACAGGTGGTCCCGAACTCATTTTAATGAAAATAATTCGAATCAAAAATGGTTCAAATGGCTCTGAGCACTGTGGGACTTCTGAGATCATCAGTCCCCTAGAACTCAGAACTACCTAAACCTAACAAACCTAAGGACAACACACACATCCATGCCCTAGACAGGATTCGAACCTGCAACCGTAGCGGTGGCGCGGTTCCAGACTGCAGCGCCTAGAACCGCTTGGCCACTCCGGCCGGCCTAATTCGAATCAGATTGGTTCTTTAAAAAACAGTGCTCATAGCACGATCCATATAAGAAACTTTTCTTGCTGACGTATGGAGCCGAAATTAATTACGCACGAGTTGCGAAGAATATTGTTTCAGGTAACATACGTCAGTGTTGTGCGCGGATGATATTCGGTAGTTTTAATGATCATTTTGCTGAAGATAACTGTTTCCATCATAATCAATAGTTGTATAGAATCTGTTGTATGAAATGTGATTTAGTGACATTTACACCACTTACAGACAACACCTTAACACAACGTTAACTTGGAGTTCTTTAGCAACTTGACTCACCGTAATAAAATAAGATCATCATTTTCATTTACAAATTAGTTAAATACCAAACCACTGAATAACACAGCGAACGCCACACCAGGGCAGGGAACCCGTTGTTCGTCGGAAAAGTTCTGTATTCCTCTCGACACATGTGATCGGACATTCTCTTGCAGAAATATGGGACTTACCTTGAGAAAACGGGGAACCGGACAGTGGAACACTTACAGGAGCAAACGACATGCTGCTGACAATCCTCGAATTGTAATAAAATAAGTGAAGTCATTTGAAGACGGGCCTAATACGTCGAAACTAGCCATAGCAGTATATGACTGGCCGCGTTCTCCATTAGCAAATGTATGTGAACGTGAAACTGGGTACAGAAACTCCATCGTGGTGTTGTTGTACATAGAGAAATTGCATCGCTAGATGATTGTACGGCAATGCAATCGAACGATCATTGGAAACAGTCGCATGCATTATATATCTCAGAGTATGCCTACAGAGGGATCTGAAATGAAACTATCACATAAAACTAATGGGAGGAAAGGCAGATTCCAGACTGAGTTTCATTCGGTGAGTCCTCAAGAAACGTAGTCCCCTCACGGACACAGCTTGCAAAATGTCCGTTCACCCGATACTTGAATTTCACTCGTCAGTCTGGGACGCTTACCAGAGAGAGTTGACAGAGTAAACTGAAAAGATCCATAGAAGAACAGCGTGTTTTGTCACAGGTTCTTTTGGTACGGGCGAAAACGTCACAGGGATACTTGCGAAAGGAACATGAAAGTAAAATTGTTTTTCCCGCCCTTCATTCACAACTGGAATAGAAAAAGGGGGACGAGAGAGGAACGCAAAGTATCCGCTGCAGTCTGTACCGTATAGGTGTAAGTATAGATTATTGTTCAGAATGCCCTTCGTGCTAAGAATTGATACACTTTACATCGCAAACTATTCCACTTTGCGCTTTCCCTGTATGCCGTCAACAATGAAGGCGATTGTCGCTAGAGAGGTAGTGTCCAGTACTTATGCAACTGTCATTGTAGGACAACTTGAAGTTACGAGCATGCTAAATTTTGCTACTCAATAGGTCTGTAACGGCGTTCACGTCCTCTTTGCCCTAAGAGTAACGCAGTTTGACTTCCAGGCAATAGAAACCTACTCAGTTTTGTGCCCGCCACCTGTCTAAAGTGCATCGAAAGGTCGCCGCACACATGTCCACTCCGTTTGCTATTCCCGACGTAATGCTAATACTATGAAGTGTAAAGGAAGACGTGCGGTCTGTAATGGGCCTACAGACAAACTGTCTGTCTCCCTCTGCTTCGATGGATCAGGCAACGCAGCATGCTGTCAGCTATCAAGATCATTTAGCGTTCTACACAGAGTAAGTCTCGACTACACAGCCCGCCAAAATCGAAGTCCAAATGACATCTTCTCCTACTTCGCTGAAATTAACGAGAATAAGGAGAGCAACAAGAGAAATATTCAATGAAGTCGAAAGTAAAACTTTACCCATAGATCTCACTAAAATCCTAAGAAGTATTGTTCTGAGGTGTACTAAGGTGATCGAAATGATCTAGTTGGATGCTAACTGACCACAGAGGCACCGAAACGAAAGATGACGGAGAGAAGGCCTAGATGCTGAATTCGCTCTTTTGAAATTGTTTCACCGCGGAAGACCGTAACACGGTTTCTTCTTCCAATCATCCCACGAACGCCGAAGTGACAGACAATGAAATAACCGGATGTGGAACAGAAAATTAACTAAAACTACTGAACAGCGGAAAGGCTACAGTATTCGGCGAGATATCTGTGAGCTTATACAGCTTATACTGAAAGAACGTACTCCTTTTGTAACAGGTCAATTGATCAATGAAATACATCTAGTGATTGAGAGAAAGGCTCATTTACGTTTTCAAGAAGGTCCGTTGGACAAATGCACATGGTTACATTCCTATGCTGCATTTTTTAATATTATGGATTAAGTTTATGACCACATTGTGACGTTTATAGAGAACGCAAATTTCCTCTATAAAAATCGTTTTAATTTTGCGAAACTGAGCTTCATCTGTCCGTCCACGGGACCCAGAACGCCGTAGACAAAAGCACCTAATTTGAAACGCGTTCAAATGGTTCAAATGGCTCTGAGCACTATGGGACTCAACATCTTAGGTCATAAGTCCCCTAGAACTTAGAACTACTTAAACCTAACTAACCTAAGGACATCACACACACCCATGCCCGAGGCAGGTTTCGAACCTGCGACCGTAGGAGTCCCGCGGTTCCGGACTGCAGCGCCAGGACCGCTAGACCACCGCGGCCGGCGAAACGCGTTCTTTGACTTTCGTTTTCGGTACAGTTCCGCATTGTAGTTTGTTGAACAAAATACGAGCTTACGCTTGTCAGACCAGTCTTTTGATTATATTCGGTAATTTGTTGCGGTCAGAACTCAAAATGTCGTCCTTAATGATACAAATAGAAAAAATAAAGGTAATGTCTAAAGTATCCAAAGGAAATGTCAGAGGGCAGTTGCTGTTTAGCAGTAATGATCTAATGAGTAAAGTCCGAAGTTTCGCGAAGCTATTCGCTGCATTGTATAAGGGAGCTGCAATTCCAGAATACTGAGGCCAAATGTAGGAAGACCTGCAGAGGTTCGACGATTGGGGAAAATGGCTGCCTCTTGACTCTGAACGTAAATAAAAAAATGTTCAATTATGTGTGAAATCTTATGGGACTTAACTGCTAAGGTCATCAGTCCCTAAGCTTACACACTACTTAACCTAAATTATCCTAAGGACAAACACACACATCCATGCCCGAGGGAGGACTCGAACCTCCGCCGGGATCAGCCGCACAGGAACGTAAATAAACCAACATATTGAACGTAAATAGAGGAAGAGATCTACTAGGAACAGTGACAGCTGTCAAATACCTTGGAGAAAGCATCCGGTACGACCTAAAATGAAATTAGTAGAAGATGCCTGGATGAGATTTCTTTGGAGAACCTTAAAGTAAAACACTGCCTGACCTAAAAAGTGAAGCACCCAAAAGGTGGCACTTCATTTCTTCTTTCCCTTCTACGTGCTTCATTTATTTATTTTTTGTCCGGAGTGAATTTGACCTTCGCTGTCATCTGCTCCTCGGACTAGCAGCCCCGCCACCTGCCTTTACCTACGAAATAAGGCAAGAATTCTTCGTCAAATAGCAGCTATCTCTTCAAATTACGAACGGGTGTGCCACGGCCAACTACATGCTGTCTTACCTCCTACCTCCTCCCACCTCACCACAGCTATCATTTTAGTTAACGCCCGCACAGTGGCGTCCTTGCGTCCTTGGTGGTGGACAGGATTTTTATTACATATGAATCTTTGAACAACACCATTAGCCATGTTGTCTTCAAATCTGTGTCTGGTACGTCCTGATGGATGCTGTTCCACTGCTGCTGCAGTGTAACTCAAGAGTAGTATCTGTTAGGATGTTGCGCACAAGCTGGAAATGTGCGTGGAATGCTTTTGAACACTGCATTACTTCGCAGCCTGTATACAGCGACAGAGAAATTCTTTCATTCTAAACATCAGCCAGTGGTTCCTGTGTAGAAACGGTGGCATGCAGCTGCAGAAAGCTTCAGAAAAATAAATATTAGAAAACTAAATTATTTCTCCGAGTGAACAGTCAATTAAGCAAATCTTCAGACAAATTTGACTTTTTTCTTCACCGTAATGAGTGGTTCCCGACTTTCAAAAATTGGAATGGTAGTATTTGCGTGGTATAATCACGATTTGAAGTCGCATATGAACTTAAAATTAGCCGACCAAGTTCTTTACTCGAGAGTCGTCTGTTTCATGACGACAGCGCATAGGCCCAAAATTTATGCTGGCTGTTTAACGTCAATTGGTTTCAGAGTTCTAGAGCAACTTCCCTATGACTCTTATCTAGCCATTTGTGTCTTTACCTTATTTCCGAAGTTAAAATATCAGGCTGAAAGGATTGCGATCTTCTAAGGGTGACATCTCCTTGGGTGGAAAGTGAAGGACATGCGCAGTTGCTAGAAAAACATAAGAAAAATAAAAGGATTTATTGAATTATTTGAAGACTGAGAAAATATTTTGATTGTAAGAGAAGTTAACCGCTAAGCATTGCTCTGTTGCAAGAATTGCCTAATAATCAACAATGTGTAAAACGTTATGAGAAATTTCTACACTTCGGGACTTCAAAGACATCATGCAGGAAGAAGTAGGGTTAAAGAGCTGCTTCTGATAATTGAATATAAATGAAAGGTATTTATATACGGGTCACCTACTTCTCATTCAAATATGTGTTCCATTAGTTCATCTTCAGGAGGAAAACGACGACAACTAAGTTATTTTTGAGGTTATTGAAGAGCGTAAACCACTTTTTAACTGCAGGAAGCCAAGATATGTAGAAGTTATGTCAAATGTATAAATAATATGCAGAATGCTCAACTTTTTGCAAAACTCCGCAATAAACTCTTTCACATCATTCGAAGAACAAATTTTCGTAATGTTTCACCCGAAGAAGGTGACAACCACTGAATCGCGCAGTGGCACCACAAAGAACTAACTGACATAAATCTGTTTCGCTTAGTGCCTTGGGTCGGGATCATTGTCATCTTTTTAAAATCCATCATTTTTCGGTTGTTACACAGTACTTATTTAAAATCCACGATTCAAATTTCGGTCTTGAACCATTTTAAATTTAACTCTAGGACTCACGAAATTTTCCTAGTTTTCCACTTGAAAAGGGCCAAAGAATCGTGGTCGTGATAAATAGATAAATTTAACTGTCGAAATTGACGATCTATTTTAGAAAAGGTTTAATTTATAGTTAAACTAAGGTATTGTCAGAATAAACGCACAACATGGAATAGTATTCATTTTCGTTTTAGTAAAATTCTTTCATCAAGTGTTATGACATTTCTGTTCCAAATGCGACCTTCCATTACAACAAATTATCATTAGAAAAACGTATCCATCAAATTAAATCCATTCCTTATGAAAACTGGAGTTATGTCTTTTGCTTTATTAGATTCAAACTTCACTCCACTTGCAGTTACTGAGCGCGAGCGACAAACACGGAAAGGCGGTAAATTTGCCAAAGAAAAGCTGACAGGCCGCGTCCAGTGCGAACAGGTAGCGACAAGCGCGGGCGGTCGAAGAAAGGCGTGCAGGTGTCTCTGCAGGCTCAGCGGGGGAGGGGAAGAGGGACGGATTAGTTCTTGAGTCTGACAGGAAAGACTGGCTCATCTGTTGTTTGTAACACAGGGAAACCTGTGTAAAAGCACAGCTTCCCTAAGTGCTCAACAGACCCAGCACTTCTGTAGCCTGCTGTCTTTTTCCAGATAATTTTCTAGTATGAGGACACTACGCCGATAACTCAGAGCCAAATTATTTTATCTTGTGTTATACATTGAAGGATAAAATACTGAATATAAGGCAAGGCTGGTTGCAACAGACTCGTGTTACGCCAGGCATACACTGATGAGCCAAAACTTCATGACCATCATCACTCATCAGCCGAAACTCAACGACTACCACCCGTCGCGAGATTCACTGGCGTCTGGTGGCATTGACGCACATGATACATCAAGGGAAGTACTGGGTGGTTATAATTAAAGTGCAGCTACTCACAGAGATCCAGCGTCGACTGTAATTACAGTACGGCAGCGAAACTTGGTAAAGATGCTAATGCGTTAATGTGGAACTGATTACCACTGTAAAAAATTAGTTCCACTTTTCGCTACCAGGTGCAAATGTGGCGCTGTACGCTGTATGACAGCATGATACCCACACTGTCATTGACAAGTTATGACGTGAGTGAACAGTATGGCAACAGAGAAGAGAGGCCGTGTATTGTTAGTGAAACTGTTTTATGTAAACGGCAGTAATTACAGTGCTGACTGAAAGGTCTTGGGCGAAGTCCGATGCCATAATTTTTTTAAAGAAGATGACAATGAAATTAGAAAAACACGGGTGTGCCTTGTGTGGCAACTGGAAGAGGAAGGCGTACCATTCTGGTGGAAGTTAGGGACGAGGTTGCTGTTACTGGAACGAACTTTGTAGCATCTTGGGGTTGAAGCTCTTTTCTTCCGTGTTTGCTTTAACAATGTTTTGGATAGGCTCCGCCTTTAGCAAAACACAATTTTGTTTTTTAACCAAAACATGTTTCACTGCAGTTGCAGCGTCTTCAGTAGGCTTTTATTTTCCATCGTTTTACCGCTTGGTGTAGTTTTTCTGATATGTTGTGTTTCTACACTGACCGTGACCGTTTCCACTGCTATCCAAACGAGGTGAGCTTGTTCCGTTTACCATATTGTAAATTACTCTTGACAGGATAAAATCCTCCACGAGTCTGTTTCTGTCGAAAAATAAAGACAGTTGAAGACTGTAGATGGGGAACGCTGAAAGTGTCAAAATTGGACGTGTTGGTTTTTTTCCCCTATAAACCGCCGAATGTGCCGCAGGTAATAACTTGAGATAGATTCGAGGTGCCAGAGCAGCCTTCTTCTACCTCAAAATACCTCCACTGTATTTATCAGTGTGTACCCTCCTTTGTTCGTGACATGCGGAACGTTGAATGTGCCGAGTGTGTCTGACGGTTTTGGTAAATATGTTATAACCAGTTTCTACCTCGCTTTCCTACAAGCAACAAGCATTAGGACATTTTTATTCGTTTCGCTTATTTTCGACGTCGATTCTTGAGTCCATTTGGATGGTGGAAAAGAAATGGAAGATTAGGAACATATGGAACAACATTGAACTAATAATTCCAGGAAAGCCATATGTAACAAACAAATCGATGGATGTTGCTCAGAAAGGACCACCAAAACGTGATACACAGGCTGTAGACAAAAATATGTAAACGCCACAAACGCAACACACTACGTATTGGTGGAGGAAAACCGTTGGCATTCAACACAGATTCCAATCGTCTCGGAATAGAAAAAATGTCCTGTATGATTTTCAAGATAATCTTTATACCATTCTTCCTGCAAAATAGTGGTAAGTTCAGGTAGCGACGATGAAGGTGAATAGCGATAACCCATCCCTCTCTCCAAACCACGAAGGCTCAATAATGCTGAGATCTGATGACTGTTGTGACCAGGGTAGATGTGACTGTTCATCCTCGTGCTCACAAAACCAGTCCTGCGCTATACGAGCTGTGAGAACGGGGACCCTGTCGTTTTGGAATACGGGTCACCATTGAGGAACAAACATTGTACCAAGGGACGAAACAATTCAGACAAAATTGTCACATAATCCCTGACAGTAAAGCGACCTTGCAAAGTAACCTTGGGGACCGAGAAATATCTCGATATGGCTGCCTAAATCATTTCACTCTTGGGACGTACGAGGGTCGTTCAATAAGTAATGCCTCACTTTTTTTTCTTAAAACATATTTATTGTTAAGTGTCAGAATTTGGTGACAATATACATCAACATGTCTTGTCCATATCCTGTTTTTCTATGTAGTCTTCACCGCGTTCTATGGCCGTACGCCAGCGTTGTGAAAGAGCATGTATTCCCTTCTGGTAAAAGATCTTGTTCTGTAGGCGTAGCCATGTTTTCTCAATCATCGCAGACGCACTTCCAATGCTGACCGACAACTGTAGAGCCAATTGTCGAGTTGTGATGCGCCGGTCGGCGCGAATAATGGCATTCGCACGATTCAGCATGTCTGGAGCAGTGGCTGTGACAGGACGTCCCGAGCGTGACTGATCATGGAGAGCTGTTTCTGCATTTCCTGAGGCTGTAACTTTCTTTACCCATAGCCCAACTGTGCTCCTATCAACTGCAGCATCACCACGCAGTGCACACAAAGTACAAGAATTCAATAACACCACGCTGCTTGTAACGTGAGTCGTATGTAGACGCCATTTTGATGCTGTCCAACGGCTCTGCCATCTGCCGCAACGCTTCGAAACTTCACCGGCGCACGGAACAAACATCAAATGTGAAGCACTAACAGGAAAGTTTGTTTATTTGTATTTATGGATTTTTTAAAAAATTGGGCCATTGCTTATTGAACGACCCTCGTACATTCGACCAAAAATTTGAGACAGAGTGAAAAAAGACTCCATCTGACCAAATGGTTTTCTTCTGCTGCTCTGTAGTCCAGGTTTTATGCTTCGGCACCACGTTTTCCTGTTAGCGACATCTGCACCACTGATGAGTGGGTTCTGAATCCTAGCTCAAGAGCCAAAACTAACGTTTCAGGTGGCACCCTGGGCCTCATATATCGATCTACTTATTAACTGGTAAAGTATATTAATTTTTTACCTTCGTGCTCCCAACTGACCAGCGGTATCAAAGGCGCGGAAAGTTAGCCAACGGTCCACAAGTACTGATCGTCGAAGGTCTGTACCATTCTGAACATTCATCTCGATTGGTAAAATCTTCTCGTTAGTCACGCAAGAAGATTTCATCGTTGGAATACTCCGAGAAGACCTGTGATCACTCTTCCTATCGATTGTTCCTTGTTTCTGGTTGCTGCCAGCATTTGCGACCTCAAAATTGTGACACAATAATCGCTTCACTGAGTGTTGTGTTTTCTGCGTGAGTGGATGACTGACTAAGAACAGTTATCGTATTTATATTTAAATGCATTATGCAAATGAGACACGATGACAAATGTTTTTCTTCTACCCATTGCATTGTTACAATAGCCTTCATTTAATTTCATATTCTTCGCGGCAAATATGTACTTCATTTTAAGACGATCATCTTTATAATACGTATTCACGAATACAGCTTATTTCCATGTCAAAACTTATAACATAGTAGCTGATCGGTACAATTCGCCTATGCCCGTGAGTTGTCTACACTATAAGACAATAAAACATCCCCTCCACTCACATCCTTTCAGAAGGCTTTCGACACCGTTCCTCACAAGCGTCTTCTAACCAAACTGTGTGCCTGTGGAATATCACCCCAGTTGTGCGACTAGATTCGTGATTTCCTGTCAGAAAGGTCACAGTTCGTAGTAATAGACGGAAAGTCATCTAGTAAAACAGAAGCAATACCCGGCGTTCCCCAAGGAAGTGTTATAGCCCCTCTATTGTTCCTGAGCTATATTAACGACACAGGAGACAATCTGGGCAGCCCTCTTAGATTATTTGTAGATGATGCTGTCATTTACCGTCTTGTAAAGTCATCAGATGACCAATGAATTGCAAAATGATTTAGATAAGATATCTGTGTGGTGCGAAAAGTGGCAATTGACTCTGAATAGAGAAATGTGTGAAGTTATTCACGTGAATACTAAAAGAAATCCGCTAAATTTCGATTACGCGATAAGTCACACAAATCTGAAGGCTGTAAATTCAACTAAATACTTATGCATTACAGATAATCTAAGTTGGAACGATCACATAGATAATGTTGTGGGTCGAGCAAACCAAAGACTACGATTCATTGGCAGAACACTTAGAAGGTGCAACAGATCTACTAAAGACACTGCTCGCACTAGACTTGTCCGCCCTACTTTGTAGTGTTGCTGTGCGGTGTGGGATGCGTATTAGGTGGGACTGACGGATGATATTGAAAAAGTTCAAAGAAGGGCGGATCTTTTTGTACTGTCGTGAATTAGGGGAGATAGTGCCACAGACATAATACATGAATTGGAGTGCCAATCATTAAAACAAAGGCGTTTTTCGTTGCGACGGGATATTTTCATGAAATTTCAGTCACCAGTTCTCTCCTCCGATTGCAAAATGTTATGTTGGCACCCACCTACACAGGGAGAAATGATTACTACGATAAAATAAGAGAAATCAGGTCTCGCACAGAAAAATTTTGAGTGCTCGTTTTTCCCGCGCGCCTTTCGAGAGTGGAACGGTACACAGACAGCTTGAACGTGGTTCATTGAACCCTCTGCCAGGCACTTAATTGTGAAAAACAGAGTAATCACATAGTTGTAGATGTAGACGTAGATCCTCTAACCCCGCAGTGTCTATTTACCCCTGTTGTCCTTGTGGTAAGCAGCCAATTTTACTTAGCTCACAGCCGAATTCATCAACGTTAATTAATACTAAACATATCTTAAAACATTACCGTCTCTGTAGTTTCCTTTTTGTTACTGAGCAGGAAAACTTCGCTATTGAGAACCTCTTACTGTTATCTGACGTATCTGAATTTGGCCGTTAGTTGCTAGATCCACATTTTATGTGTACAGGGTGTTTCAGAAGAGATGGTCATAATTTACACATGGAAAGTACAGGACAAAAGTAGCTAAAAACCTCCAATAAACGTGGGTACACGAATCAACAGTTGCCTAGATACAACACATTTGCGTTTCATAAGTGACTGGGGAAACATGGCGTCTCTAAACGTTAAAGCAGGTGTTCGAAATGTTGTCAAAATGTTCAAATGTGTGTGAAATCTTATGGGACTTAACTTCTAAGGTCACAGGCCCTAGGCTTACAAAACTACTTGACCTAAATTATCCTAAGGACAAACACACACACACCCACGCCCGAGGGAGGACTCGAACCTCCGCCGGGACCAGCCGCACAGTCCATGACTGCAGCGCCCTAGATTGCTCGGCTAATACCGCGCGGCGAAATGTTGTCCATGCGTCTGAATGCAACACTGAACTCGTCCCTGAAATGAGCTGCGAATCCTCTGAGACAGTGCTGGGAAATTCTGTAAATGCTGGAAAGCTGCTTCAGTTTGCAAGCGTAATTCCTCAAGAGAGTTGACCTCGGTAGCGTAGACCAGGCGTTTAACTTGACCCCACACACACGAATCCGTGGCTGTTAATTCCAGAGACCTTGGGGTCCATGGCTAAGGCCATCCTGTACGTATCCGTTGTTGACCATACGTCCGAGTTAGAAGCCGGCGCACTTGTAAATGAAAATGTGCTGGGGCACCGCCATGCATGAACCACATGTTCAGGCGTTGGTTCAGTGGGACATCATCACGTACACTCGGAAATACAGTCTGCAGTAACCGCACGTTCTGCTGTCGGGTTAGTCTCTGCGGTAGGAAGTGTGGTTCAGTTATGCAGTCTCCGAGCAGTCCTGCCCAGACGTTCAACGAATAACGCTGCTGATGTCGTGATAAGTGTGTTGCATTATGATTGACATCGGCCCAAATATGACAGTTATGATAATTAAAAATACCGTCACGGGTAAATCCACCCTCATCCGTGAACAGGATACTGATTACAAACAGGGGATTCAGGGTACACTGTTGTTGCACCCATTGGTAGAAATTCTCTCTAGGCGGGAAGTTTGCGTTGTTGAGGGCTTGCACTCGTTGGAGATGGCATGGATAGAGTATTTGCCGATGTAAAATCTGCCATACGCTGCTATGACTCAGGATACGCTTTTTGGTAGCAGTCCTCCTCGTTGAAGGACTCGAAGCCGGCCGCTGTGGCCGAGCGGTTCTAGGCGCTTCAGTCTGGAACTGCCCTGCTGCTACGGTCGCAGGTTCGAATCCTGCCTTGGGCATGGATGTGTGTGATATCCTTAGTCAGGTTTAAGTAGCTGTAAGTCTAGGGGACTCGTGACCTCAGATGTTAAGTCCCATAGTGCTTAGAGCCATTTGAACCATTTGAAGGATGTGGTGTCACCGCCAGACACCACACTTGCTAGGTGGTAGCCTTTAAATCGGCCGCGGTCCATTAGTATACGTCGGACCCGCGTGTCGCCACTGTCAGTGATAGCAGACCGAGCGCCACCACACGGCAGGTCTAGAGAGACGTACTGGCACTCGCCCCAGTTGTACAGCCGACTTTGCTAGCGAAGCCACACTGACAAATACGCTATTTGCCGAGACGATAGTTAGCATAGCCTTCAGCTAAGTCATTGGCTACGACCTAGCAAGGCGCCAATACCAGTGTATATAAAAATGGAGATTATATCTGTACAAGAGCGATGTTCTACAAATGTGGACTAAAGTTCAGTATTCCAGAAGCTACGTACTTTTCTTTATAGCATTCATTACGTATCCTGTTTCAGACCTCACGCCAGCCTGCGTGAGTTTAAGCGCGTGCCTTTCGGCTTCCTCTCATTGTGTCTAGGCTGTCTTGTCTAGACACAACAACGGATTCGAACGTTCGTGGAGAATGCGTAACATCCTTTCCTCAACATTATGTGTTGTGGATCTGGTTCGACCTTCTCGTATATGGTGTGCGAAATTCCCGGTTTCTCTACGGCGCTGATGTAACCGGCTAAATGTACGCTTGTTGGGCTGCCTGCGGCGAGGAAAAGTTTTTTTATACAATCGTGCAGCCTCAAGGGCACTGCCATTAGCTTTGCCATACATGAAGTGCATGCCAGCGTTCTCTTCATTGGTGTTACCTCTGTACAGCTGCAGCTACAGCGCACGGAGGGGGATAGGGAAGTAGGCGCATGCTTCAACAGATAGTCGATCCTAAACGTTGAGATACCAACGTAAATACCGCGGTATGGTTACGAGTTGGTTCCAACTCGAATTAATGTGATACCTCGGCAATGTTTGGTTTGCGGACCGATGTTTATTGGAGCTTTTTTACTGTCTCTACGATACTGAAGATCCGCCTTAGACATTGTTGACTTCGGAAAGAAGAATTATTATATAGTCTTATATATGTTTCTTGTACCAACAAACATCCCACGTTCAATGTCGGTAACTCGCGATGTGCTGTCATGTTCACTACCTACATGCCAGTAACAGACTACTGACCTATCGTGTCTATGAGGCATTTAGCGGCAACATTCGGGCGCCATAAACCGTTCATCTTGTGTGTTTAAAACTGAAACTCCATGAACTTTTACACTGTTCAAGAGAGGCAATTTGAAAATTTCTGACTTTTCATGAAAGTGGGCTGGTCCTTTAGAACTGAGACGACTGGTACATACGAGTCCTCAGGCAACAGATTAACTGGACAACGCAGCGTAAGTTGTTACACATCTTCACTTGCGTCACTGGCTGCCTTAGTGTCCAGACAGTATACTTACGAATCTCTGAGAATATTTCTCTTGGAGAACGGCGACTTCTTATTACTTTAAAATGAACATGAGCAGTCTGGACCGCAAGAAACTTTTGTTGTGTAAGATGTATTTTATATATTACTACAGTCCTCTAATTTCATTATACGTTCATATTTCAGTATGAGAGCTGACGATGGTGTAAAACAGACCGAAACCGTTAACCTCAAAAGTATATATATACTTCATGCATGTTTCTTGCGGTCGAGACTATTTATGTTAATTTTAGACAGTCTACTGTACAGTTTAATAAGTCACAGCTGCAAAATACTAACGGGAATTCTTTACAGACGAATGGAAAAACTGGTAGAAGCTGACCTCGGAGAAGATCAGTTTGGATTCCGTAGAAATGTTGGAACACGTGAGGCAATACTAACCTTACGACTTATCTTAGAACAAAGATTAAGAAAAGGCAAACCTACGTTTCTAGCATTTGTAGACTTAGAGAAAGCTTTTGACAATGTTAACTGGAATACTCTCTTTTAAATTCTGAAGGTGGCAGGGGTAAAATACAGGGAGCGAAAGGCTATTTACAATTTGTACAGAAACCAGATGGCAGTTATAAGAGTTGAGGGGCATGAAAGGGAAGCAGTGGTTGGGAAAGGAGTGAGACAGGGTTGTAGCCTCTCCCCGGTGTTATTCAATCTGTATATTGAGCAAGCAGTAAAGGAAACAAAAGAAAAATTCGGAGTAGGTATTAAAATTCATGGAGAAGAAGTAAAAACTTTGAGGTTCGCCGATGACATTGTAATTCTGTCAGAGACAGCAAAGGACTTGGAACAGCAGGTTGAACGGAATGGACAGTGTCTTGAAAGGAGGATATAAGATGAACATCAACAAAAGCAAAACGAGGATAATGGAATGTAGTCAAATTCAATCGGGTGATGCTGAGGGGATTAGATTAGGAAATGAGACACTTAAAGTAGTAAAGGAGTTTTGTTATTTAGGGAGCAAAATAACTGATGATGGTCGAAGTAGAGAGGATATAAAATGTAGACTGGCAATGGCAAGGAAATCGTTTCTGAAGAAGAGAAATTTGTTAACATCGAGTATAGATTTAAGTGTCAGGAAGTCGTTTCTGAAAGTATTTGTATGGAGTGTAGCCATGTATGGAAGTGAAACATGGACGGTAACCAGTTTGCACAAGAAGAGAATAGAAGCTTTCGAAATGTGGTGCTACAGAAGAATGCTGAAGATAAGGTGGGTAGATCACGTAACTAATGAGGAGGTATTGAATAGGATTGGGGAGACGAGAAGTTTGTGGCACAACTTGACTAGAAGAAGGGATCGGTTGGTAGGACATGTTCTGAGGCCTCAAGGGATCACCAATTTAGTATTGGAGGGCATCGTGGAGGGTAAAAATCGTAGAGGGAGACCAAGAGATCAATACACTAAGTAGGTCCAGAAGGATGTAGGTTGTAGTAGGTACTGGGAGATGAAGAAGCTTGCACAGGATAGAGTAGCATGGAGAGCTGCATCAAACCAGTCTCAGGACTGAAGACCACAACAACAACAACATACTGTACGCTGTGATAAACAAACAGTAAGGTTGAAGAGACATAGTCGCGTTTAGTTCTTGTAAAATGTTCTGCATGTATGGTATTCCAGCTAAGATGTTTTTCTCTGTAACTTACAAATTAATAACTGAAAGAAATATTTATTTAGAAAAGTTAATGCAAATGACGTTACTCAGTATGCAGGGTTTTAGTTATTTTCCAGAGAGTCACAGCAAAGAGTTTTTAAAGGGAACATATTTTTTCTATCACGTAGCTGATGTATTTATTTTGACTGTCTAAAAACCAGTTTCAATAAAATTTCTATCAGTTTTAATTACGAAAGTAGAAAATTTTACTGATGGATGCGACATGTACAAGTACATAACTGGCTGCCTTCAGCTACGTGTTCTGGTGGCGAAATATTCATTTAATTGAGGTGTTTGAATGCGTGTTCATCGTATAGAATCCGCAACTCAGAATGCCTTCTAAACAACCTGAGCCGGCCGAAGTGGCCGTGCGGTTAAAGGCGCTGCAGTCTGGAACCGCAAGACCGCTACGGTCGCAGGTTCGAATCCTGCCTCGGGCATGGATGTTTGTGATGTCCTTAGGTTAGTTAGGTTTAACTAGTTCTAAGTTGTAGGGGACTAATGACCTCAGCAGTTGAGTCCCGTAGTGCTCAGAGCCATTTGAACCATTTTAAACAATCTGAAAGACCTGTGAACGAGACGTCAATAAATTCAGAAGACTTCAAAGAGTAGTCGCTCCGTGACACCAGGAGCTTTACATCTCGTCTATATGTCGATTAAAAGACACACTGAATTGTGCAGTCGTTCGAACACCTCACTTGAATGAACACTAACACTCCAACACCAGAAAATACATCTCACGACAGCCAGTTTTGTACAACATATTGCATTCATCTGGGAAACTCTGAACGTTATAATTGCGTAATTAAAATTATTAGACATTTTTTATATTGATTTGTACACAGTTAGTATAAATATATCAGTTACATGACAGGAGAAAATTTCGTTCTGTTTAAAATATTATAATTCGTTGTTGTAACTCTCTTGAAAATAACTAAATAAATTATGTTCAAAACTTCACATAAGAAGAAATGTTTCCTGGTTTACCTATCTGAATAAGTATCGCTTTCACTTACTATTTTGTAAGTTCGAGAGAAGAACACCTCGCCTGTAACATCCTTTATATAATGTAGTAATTATTTTCAGAACTAAAGTTCCAAGCTAATTGAACATGGATAGTGGAGTGATTATTCTTTCCTCTGTTATCGTTTATCGATTCGGATCGCTACCTGGCGTGTTTTTGCACGCATACGACGATTTTCGCTACGCTCTGACCTTTGTTTCTGACTAGCCGTTCACTTCGCGAACTCCACCGCCACCGTCCACAGGAACCACGCATTTGTTGGTTTGTTGGTTGATTTGGGGAGAGGGGGCCAAACAGCGAGGTCATCGGTGCCATCGGGTAAGGGAAGGGTGAGGAAGGAAATCGGCCGCGAACTGTCAAAGGAACCTTCCCGGAATTTGCCTGAAGCGACTTAGGGAAATCACGGGAAACCTAAATCAGAATGGCCGAACGGGGGTTTGAAGCGTCGTCCTCCTGAATGCGAGTCCGGTGTGGTAACCACTGCGCCAACCTCGCTCGGTCACCCGTTTGTTCCACGGGTCTTTTAAGTCACTACCAGGGGGAGTGATCATAAATTTTGTTCTACCTACGCCGAGTAGGATAGAAAACATATACCATCTATTCGACTGTCTATATGTTCTGCACATTTTCATTTGATTTTCATCAGAGTTTCTTCAGTTCCGTTCTGTTTCCTAATCTTTTTGTTCCTTTTCCCATTTCTTCTCGTAACTTTCGACACTCATATATCAATTGTTCGGTAAGGATTTCTCAATTCTGAAATGGTTGAAAGACTATGGTTTCATTGCCATAAGTAAAAACCAGTAATGTGCAACGACAATAAACTTTTCTTTTTAATCATGTAAGAAATTTTTCAGGATACTCTAAGCCGTTTAGCAACTACATTATTTACCAGAATGATATTTCTCTCTGCAGTGGAGTGTGCGCTAATTTGAAGCTTCCTGACAGATTAAAACTGTGTGCTTGACTTGGACTCGAACTTCGGGACATGTGCCTTTCGCGAGCATGTTTTCTACCAGCTGAGCTATCCAAGGAAGACTCACGATCACTCCTCACAGCTTTACTTTCTCCAGTACCTCATCTCCTGCTTTCCAAAGGTTCCAGGTTCGGGTCTCAGTGCGGAACACTGCCAGGAAGTTTGAATCAGCGCACACTCAGCATCATAGTGAAATTTCATTCTGATAAAAACCCTATAGGTCAGCGCTCGTCAAACAATTTTGCTCAAGAGGCAATACTGACATTGGACGGCATCTGGGGCCGCATTTGGAACGATCACATTATTAATTGGTAGCTATATAAAACGGCATGTTTTAAGCTCCCAATAGATTAGCTATAGGAAGCGCTTGACAATATGGCTGTCGGCCTCCAAGTATTGACCTTTAAATGTTGGCAGCGTTCGGAACACTTCCTGTCGACTGTTCTCTGTTTCATATTACTGCCACCCTTGACTACCCAAAGTAACTGTAACTGACTGATTGTTGTTGAATTGTTTGTGTGCGCGGACGATTAATAACAGTAACTGCACCCATATTTCAATGCCTTATTCAATATGACCGAGCGAGGGGGCGCAGTGGTTAGCACACTGGACTCGCATTCGGAAGGACGACGGTTCAATCCCGACTCCCGCCATCCTGATTTAGGTTTTCCGTGATTTCCCTAAATCGTTTCAGGCAATGTCGTTTTTAATTCCGCTGTTGTTTGTTAGGCGCTTATTATTACAAAAGGCACATCTGAAAAGTGCAGTGAATGAGCTCGGAGCCGGCCGATGTGGCCGAGCGGTTCTAGGCGCTTCAGTCTGGAACCGCGCGACCGCTACGGTCGCAGGTTCGAATCCTGCCTCGGGCATGTATGTGTGTGATGTCCTTAGGTTAGTTAGGTTTAAGTCGTTCTAAGTTCTAGGGGACTGATGACCTCACATGTTAAGTCCTATAGTGCTCAGAGCCATTTGAACCATTTGAATGAGCTCGGAAAATACAGGAAGCGAGAGTCAGAAACAAAACACCGTTACTAGCCTTCAAAGTAATCACCCTTAGGTAGAACACACTTCTCACATTGGTTGTAAAGCTTGAAACGTCCCCTTTCAACAATTATACAAGACTGTGCTTAAACTGACACACAATATTTTTTTAGCGCAACGCAATCTGACTTTCAATAATCTCTACAAAAGAATGGCCCTGACTAACATTAACCTATACCTTTGACAAATCACTTACCTCACAAAAATCGTCGTTACTCGAACTACTGCAATACTGCTAGCGCCACTACTGCCAGCTAAATAAAAGATTCAAAAAACGGAAGGCACTAACTACTGATAGGCATAGTTAGCAAATGAAAGCTTTTAATAGAGAACAAACAATGTATTTACCTTAATAGTGTTGAAAAGTCATAATATACACAGCAGTTCATGACATCCAGTCTTACAAATTTCAAAACTCCGCCATCTCTCTCCTCACATCCACCACTGCTGGCGGCTCACCTCCAACTGCGCAACGCTACGCGCTGTTCGCATCCAGCTGCCCAACACTACAATGGCAGACAACAATGCAAACTAGCCACAGACTGCACACAGCACAGCCAGTGATTTTCATACAGAGCGCTACGTAACGTTGCCAATATAGAAACCTAAACAGCCTACTTACAAGCTGTTCTAAACTTCCGACAAACGCTTCTTGTGGTATCTCTCGGAGCACCGTGGTCACGCCTTGTTGGATATTCGCAACGTCGCGTGCTCAACTCCCTCCCTCAACGCAAAGTGACTGTTCTTTATCACCCTCTTTGGCGGCGGCAGACTTCTTTTTGTTTCCCCGCCTTATGTTTGTTCTGGAAAGGCTTACGCCACTCGGACGTTGCGCGTGACCACGGTACTTCGAACACTTGCGCGAGAAGCGTTTGCTGATATTTTCCAACAGTTTTGCAGCCGATGTCTCAAGTGTGTTGTAGCTAACGATGTCCACTTTGTAGGTCAAAAACATATTTTGTTTGTAATTCTTGTTTCGTCTATTTCTTGAAAAATGCGGCTGAAAACGACGGGCCGCGAGAATAATTGATTCGGGGCGCGTGCGACCGCGGGCCGCAGTTTGACGACCAGTGCTCTAGGTTGTGGCTAAGATACGCAGAAGGACTTCTGAGATGTTTGGAAGACAGTAGATGAGATACTGGTAGAAGTAAAGCTGTGAGAACGGATTGTGAATCATGCTTGAATACCTATATACGATGGTTTGCAATGTCACGAGATATCTTTCCTATATTCTACTGGTCCTTATAGGCATTCTCCGAAATACTGTACACCAACTTTTTTCTCTATTATTCCCACACAAACTTCGTGTCGTCTGAGGAGACAGAACATAAAACGCGACGAAAGGAGAGTATGGAAAAGAATTTACTCTACGGCCCTTGCTGATGTTTGATACATAAATCAGGTTGGTTTAATATCTGGCTCTTATGTTTGTTTTATACTTTTCTTTCTCTACCCCGAAGGCTAAGGCGGTAGTCCGAAATCCGACCCATGACAGACTACTTTAAGTTTAATTTCTCTTTCTTGTTGACGGAGTTTACTAATGGTGATATTATAGTTGAATTTTCGGAAAGCCCTTTCGGCTATAGTGCCAGAATTTTCGCAACCGTTGTACACGTTATGTAGACGATTCATGCCATAGGAAACTTAATAGCGACGCAGATTGGAATGTACTTACTTCCTCAAGCTGAAGTTGATTGCTTCAGCTCCTACGCCACTAATCTAAGCGCTAGAATCTCTTGATGTGGAATGTATGGCGGAGATTCGAGTCCTCCCTCGGGCATGCGTGTGTCTGTTTGTCCTTAGGATAATTTAGGTTAAGTAGTGTGTAAGCTTAGGGACTGATGACCTTAGCACTTATGTCCCATAAGATTTCACACACTTTTTGTTTTGTTTTTTGAAATGTGTGTCGGGAACCATATCTAGATAAGAGTAACTACTTAATGGTTAACCGGTTGTCATAAGTCGGAGCCATCTCACTGTGAGAATAACAGTTAAAAGTAAGTGTGTTGTCTTCCTCGACTGGAACACATCAAATTATTGTGAGCGTAGAAACACATCATGTTGTAAAACCGAAGTTTCGGCCAAGCTCGTAGTGGTCTTGTTGTGTCTCTACTAATGAAGAAACTGGTTCCTCCATTAGTAGATCCGGGACAAGGTCACTTCAAACGTGGCCGAAATGTCCGTTGCTCCGTTTACTGGCAGGGCTCCGCAACCAGAAGGCTTTATGTTGACACTTAACTAGGCATAGCAGTCACACACACACACACAAAAGAAAAAAAAAACAGTAAATAGTGTGATTTCCACGGAACCAGTGTACTAACTCCCCTTTAACAAATATAGTCAAGTCTGTTCCTTTCAACACAAGTAAATCAGTTTGCCGCTAGCCTTCCAACTTAACACAGGAGCCGGGGGCGGTGGTCTAGCGGTTCTAGGCGCTTCAGTCTGGAACCGCGCGACTACTACGGTCGCAGGTTCGAATCCTGCCTCGGGCATGGATGTGTGTGATGTCCTTAGGTTAGTTAGGTTTAAGTAGTTCTAAGTTCTAGGGGACTGATGACCTCAGATGTTAAGTCCCATAGTGCTCAGAAACATTTGAACCATTTTTTAACACAGGAATGCCGTAGAAATATAAAACATGGATTAAATCGGAAGGCTCGCCTTAGAAGATCTCAGTAGAAACCTCTCTGCGAATTTCAGAGAACTAGTACTCTGGGAGGACCGTCCGACATTGCTGCAACTCCATCGTGTATCTCGCAGGAATAAGATGACCGGCATCACAAAGTCACGAGTCTAGACTGAAGAATGTTTATTGTTGAGCTTCTCAACTAGTAGGCGCTGTGTTTACAGACTGACTGGCAGAGTAACGGGTTTTTACATGGTATAAGTTCATTCTTCTGCTAGTTGCATTCCTCTTCTTTGCAGTGTCTCGCTTAAATCTTTTAAAATCGTATTAAAAGGAAGGGTACCATAGGAAACTTTCTGATACTGAGGCGGGACTAGAGTCACTATCAAGAGTACTGTGTGAGCACTGGACAATAAATAGACACACATTAACAAAAAAGTCATCTCTACGCTCCTACAACCTTAGTGAAAATTCAGCTATCTGTTAAACTGATTGTGAATGAAGAGGTGTAACGAATGCGTTTTTCAAACACTTGACACTAGTCCCAAAGAAAAAATAACGCCAATAAAACAGAAAACTTTCGCACCATTTGCAGGGTATCGTATAAAGAATCGTCAATATTCAAGGACTTAACAGGAACGATCACTGCAAGGAAAAAAGTCTAGTATCAAGGGCTCTAAATGCGTACCTTAAAGGCTATGGGCAGTTGTTCAGCAAAAGAGATACGTTTCACAGTAGCAAAGATGAAGGAGTGCTCATAGTTCTTAAGAAATGCACTTCAAAGCCCATGATTACTGCATATTTCTTTTTTGTTTTGGTCCATACTACTACATCTCAAAATACGGAAAGTACAGGGCTTGCAGTAGAAGAGATTTGTGGCACAGTATCGAATATGAAGAACTGCCTACAGCGCTTAAAGTTCACATTTTTAGAGCTCATGTTTACTAGACGTTTTTTGTTCGAATGGCCGTTTCCGTCGTATTCCTGAAGAACGTTGACCACTGCTCCTGAGAAACCCTATATAATGTACATGAAAACACTCCGTAACTGAAATCCGGTTCAAATAATTTACTTGTACCAAAGCCCGTTCCCTGCTTGCAATTTCGTCCTTCTCAAGGCGGAAAACACCTGTTCTACAGAAGATCTTGTTGGCTATATGGTACATTTAACATTAGTTGTGCAACAATTTCCAGAAGAGTTGTATCATCAAAGGAATAAAGTACAATAAGTTCGTTTTTAGTAGAAATTTAATATTTACCAGAATTTCCAAAACAGGGAGAGAAAATATTGCTCTGTGCACTTCACGCTTGTCAAGATCTAAGAGAGATGTCAGCTAAAAATCTTTCCTCTCGTTGTACAAGTTTGTGGTCAAATATTTCACTGTGAAATAGTTCTTCTTTAAAGTGCATGTACGTGTTAATTTACTTACTTAATTTTTTCACAATTTTTCTCAAACTGATCAAGTGAAAGCACGTTGTTTCCTGGGTTTAAATACTTCTCTCTCTGTTTTTTGATCATACTGTGCAGAGAAGAGAGATACGTTTGAGGATTTGAAAGTTGTTTATCGCTTATGTACTCCTGTAAATTCCATCAGTCGCCTAAAGGCTTATCCAATTCAACACAGCCTGTAGCTTTAATAATATCCTCAATTCGGCGAGGAAGAGATTCCACAAATTTCTTCAGCTATCCCATAACCAGTTGAACCCATTCACTAATGGTTAGATCCCTCAGATCTATCATATTGCAGGGATGCTGACTGCTACATTTTACTCAAATGGTTCAAATGGCTCTGATCACTATGGGACTTAACATCTGAGGTCATCAGTCCCCTAGAACTTAGAACTACTTAAACCTAACTAACCTAAGGACATCACACACATCCATGCCCAAGGCAGGATTCGAACCTGCGACCATAGCGGTAACGCGGCTCCAGACTGACGCGCCACACCGGCCGGCATTTCACTCACTTTTCCAAATACTTCCAGGTATTTTCTGTGGGATTAGGGAGTTACATTTCACTGGGCTAGTCAAGATACAATACGATGCCAAACCAGGAATACGGATCTACTCATCACGGAGATGTAGCAGCAATTTGGTCACCGGGTATGTTGAAATCAACATCCTGGTGCATGCTAACAGTAACCCGAATGAGTGGGATTAAGAAGTTACGTTTCTCCGGGCTAGTTAAGATAGAATACGTTGCCAAACCAGGAATATGGATCTAATCATCCTGGAGATGTAGCAGCAGCTTGGTCACCGGGTATGTTGAAATCAACATCCTGGTGCATGTTCACGGTAACGTGAATGAGTGGGCTCAGTCAGGGTACGAAAAACTATCCCAAAACATAGGAGAACCACCTCCGGTCAGAACTACACACTATGGGTACATGCTTCATTGGGCCATCGGTGCATTCATCGTCTCGTACCATTCGAGAAGAGGCAAAATAGCGACTCGTCGGACTACACTACATGCTTCCAGTCACATGCTGCTCAGATGGTTGTTTCTTGTCTAAAAAAAAAAAATGGCTCTGAGCACTATGGGACTTAACAGCTTTGGTCATCAGTCCCCTAGAACTTAGAACTACTTAAACCTTACTAACCTAAGGACATCACACACATCCATGCCCGAGGCAGGATTCGAACCTGCGACCGTAGCAGTCGCGCGGTTCCGGACTGCGCGCCTAGAACCGCGAGACCACCGCGGCCGGCTTTCTTGTCTCAGGTGTCCCGCTCTGAGCAATTGACTTTCAGAAATCCACGACTCCAAATGTCAAGTACTTCGAGTTCCTTTTGCTATGTTCGTTCGGAAACGACTTGAGTGGTTCTGCATTCACTGAAAGCAGAAATCCCTGACGCGCTTGAACCAAATGTCATTGACCACGCCTGACACGCGTCGCTGATCCCTCTTGGTTAGTTTCTTCTCACGACCACTGTTCTTTTCTATTTCATGGCTGTGAGTGGTACACCGTACCTTGTAGACAAGTTCGACAGTCCGCGTCGATACGCCATCAGATTGGGTAATTCGTGTGGCTTTAGGCACGTCCAAACACGATAGCTCTTTTTCTGCCATTATGTCACGTCGACCCATCTGACTGCACTGATTCCATGGAACCGACTGACACAAACTCATCACTTCACTGCCATGTCCTACTTCATCGGTTCAGGATTAAATGACCACCTAGTACCAAGTCAACACCGTCTACAGCATCCAAAAGGTGTGTGGACATTTGCCACGCCGGACATTTTCCACGATTTTATCTGCTCCGATGGGTTGGGTCCCTTGTCTCCCCCTCCTCCTCCTCCTCCTCCTCCTCCTCCTCTTCATCGCTTACTGAGCCTTTCCGCTGGTTTACTTAACATAAAACCAGAATCTCTTTAGATTTTCCGCCACATTTCTAGAGAGAGTTTCGTTGTGGAAACTATTAAATGCATCTCGCATTGAAATCGGCACCAAATTTCGAGCCTCAGTAAAACTTCGTCAATCTGGGAGATTTTGCGTTCGTCGAAATTATACTTGCCTCTTTCGGTGCTCCTGCAGCAGCTTTCTGTCGTGTTTTGTGTACCATGGGGGATCAGTTTCGTCTCTTATTAATTTATTTGGTATGAATCTCTCGAGTGCTGTTGATACTATTTTTTTTTAACTTAAGCCACATATGGTCTTCACTTACATAGTTTAGGAGGATTGGAGACTGTCTCTTAGAAAGACGTCAACCGAATTTTTGGTTGCTTTTATAAATAGATATATTTCGCTTTTAGTTTTGGTGAATTTCTTTGTTACGGAATTGAGCCTAGCTTCGACTGTGTGTTCAGTAATCCCTGTATCCGTCGTGACGCTCAGGATTATTTGTGGCTAAGAGGTCAAGTGTGTTTTCGTAACCATTTACAATTTGAATGGCATCGTGAACTAATTGTTCAAAATAAATTTAAAAAATGCATTTAGAACAGTTATGGAAGTTGTTTTCTATCTACAATTGGGTGTGAAAATATATTTTTGTCAACATACGGAAGGTAAATTGAAGTCACTGTCAACTATAATTGTATGAGTTGGCTACATATTTGTGATGAGACTCAAGTTTTCTTTGAACTGTTCAGCAACTATTTCATCTGAGACCAGGGGTCGGTAAAAGGAGCCAGTTATTAATATATCCCTGTTGTCGAATATAACCTCTGCCCATACTAAGTCACAGGAACTATCTGCTTCAATGTCGCTTGTGAGCTGAAACACACATTACATTATTTTTCCTTAAGATGTGCTTCTTGTTTCTGTTGTAGTGCAGATCTTTACAATTACGGCTTTTTCCTCCAAAACCTGGGATGCTTTCTCTGTGACCCTGTAAATACCAGAGCTAAACAATGTAGAACAACAACGTACGTTACAAGCATACCATTCTGTATTACTTCATTTCCTTATTTCTAACATTTTAAAAATGTATGTCGACTTTAGATGACATGTCAATCATAGATGTTCTTATCTCTATTTAGTGAACGTATTTTCAGTCATGTTTTGAACATTGTCCCCCTACACTTTATTAACTAATGTTTCACTGCAAGGGATATCGCATTTTCGAGAGTAAATTAATATGGAGTATGTCGTTCTTCTTTTCAAACATTCACGTACCCATTTGTTCTTTCCTTATTGTCTTTTGGGCATGCAGTTGTAGTAATTGAAGTAGGCACAAACGCAGTGATCAAAAAGAAATGATTAGCCTACATTCGCATCCTCTTTACATAGTTCCTTTCTTGTTGCTCCCATGGCGATGGACTGTCGCAATCAGTAAGCGTGAAAGGAAGGTACCGTGCAGACAGAGGGATCTATATTTATACTTGGCAGAACTAATTACATACCGACATAATCGCCGGTATTGCTTTCGTTTCTCAAAAGTTATAAATATTTCGATTTCGGAAGAGAAGCTCTGTATTTGGTCAAGATGTCGAAGAAGAAGGTCCCTTACGTACTGGTTGTATCGAGTAAGATGTGGAGACGGCGGTTTGAAAGCGGACAGAAGAAATACGAGGGAAGGCGTCCCTTACCTGAGGGATCGCTACCTGGCCAAGGGGCAAGTTTGGCAAATGTCCGACGTGGCAAATGTCCGACGTGGCAGATGTCCGGCATTCATCCAAAATGACCTAGACTGAGGTGAGAAAGGTCATGGGATAGCGACATACATAAATACGGATGGCGGTAGAATCGCGTACACAAGGCATAAAATGGCAGTGCAGTGGCGGAGCTGTCATCTGTACTAAGGCGGTTCATGTGCTGAGCTGTCCAACGTGATTATGGCCTCACGACGGGAATTAACAGATACTGAACGTGGAGTGGTACTTGGAGCTACATCCATGGGACATTCCATTTCGGAAATCGTTAAGGAATTCGGTATTCCGAGATCCACAGTGTCAAGAGTGTGCCAAAAATACCAAATTTCAGGCATACCTCTCACCATGGACAACGTCGTGGCCGACGGCCTTCAGTTAACGACCGAGAGCAGCTACATGTGCGTAGATTTGTTAGTGCTAACAGACAAGAAATCAATGCGGGATGCTCGGCGAACGTATCCGTTAGAACAGTGTGCCGAAATTTGGCGTTAGTGGGCTATGATAGCAGACGACTGAAGCGATTGCCTCGGCTAACAGTACGGCGCATCATTGCCTGCAGCGCCTCTCCTGGGTTCGTAACAACATCGGTTGCACCCTAGACGATTGGAAAACTGTGGTCTGGTCACATGAGTCCCTGTTTCAGTTGGGAAGAGCCGATGGTAGGGTTCGAGTGTGGCGCAGACTCCACGAAGCCATGGACCCAAGTTGTCAAGAAAGCACTGTGCATGCTGATGGTGGCTCCATAATGGTGTGGGCATTGTTTATATGGAATGGAAGTGGTCATGTTCAGCTACTCGGAGACCATTTGTAGCCATTCACGGACTTCATGTTGCCAAACAACGATGGAGTTTTTATGGATGACAATGTGCCATGTTACTGGGCCTCAACTGTTCGTGATTAGTATGAAGAACATTATGGACAATTCGAGCGAATGATTTGGCCACCCAGATCGTTCGAATGAATCTCATCGAACACGTATGGGAATGGGACATTATCGAGAGGGCAGTTACGGCACAAAATTTGCGCCAACAAGACTGTCGCAATTATTGGACTGCTACAGAGGCAGCATGGCTTATTATTTCCACATGCGACTTCCAACAACTTCTGAGTCCAAGCCACGTCGAGTAATCTACACTTAGCGGAAAGTAACAGTGATAAGTGTTTACTTTGAAAATACATCTGTTCTTCCTTCTGAATTTTGCAAAACCTATAACCGTGTAACATTTGTCAGGTCGGGACTTCATAGTCTATTTAGTTTCTCCAATTGAAACATTTTTAAATCAATATTTTCAACATTTTTAAATAGTTAAAATAAACTCTTCTTTAACAGTAATGAATTAGTTATCTTCTGTCGTTATTTATTACAAAGAACGTCCATAATTTTCAAATAACGATGAACTTTTATTTCATGAATGAGTGCAGGTATGTGGTTTGAGCCATGACTGGTTTGAGCCATGACTGAGCTAGTACTCAGCTAAAAACTTTACATGAGACGTATGTCATATCATAAAATGTAAACTTTCACGACCAGAAATGTCGCAATTAACGATATAACCCGGGCTGTTATGCCGTGGTCGCACGGATTTCACATTAAAACCCGACGTTTCGACCCCATCTACGGAGGATGTTCTCAGGGGCGACCGTAGTTTCTTTGTGTCCGATACGCACCTTGGCTCGCTTCTGACTGCAGCAAGATTCCGTTTAAGCAGTGGGAGCGCAGTTGGTCGTTATCGATTGCAGTCGTTCTCTGTCACTATGAACCCATGGTAGAAGACTGGTACACATCATCTTCATCTCCAGGATCGTTTCACGCCCTCCTCCTTCCCATTTAAATTCCTGGGGCATTTAACAATCTATATGTCTCGTGCGGTAGCGTTCTCGCTTCCCACGCTCGGGTTCCCGGGTTCGATTCCCGGCGGGGTCAGGGATTTTCTCTGCCTCGTGATGGCTGGGTGTTGTGTGGTGTCCTTAGGTTAGTTAGGTTTAAGTAGTTCTAAGTTCTAGGGGACTTATGACCACAGCAGTTGAGTCCCATAGAGCTCAGAGCCATTTGAACCATTTTCTATATGTCTTCTCTGTATAGCCTTTCATGCGATCCACTTGTGGCTGTCAGTACTAGAGTCTTATCGAAATAAATGTGGTGGCCTCCTGGTTGCAAAATATGTTCTACATATAATATTTCATATTTTTGTTTTCATTGTTGTTTTTCATGACTGTTGAACAGAGTACTCTGAAATCCTCCGTGGCATTCAAATGGCAAAATTTGTGTTTAAGTTCCTATGCTACCAAACTGCTGAGGTCATCGATCCCTAGGCTTATACACTACTTACGGGGAGTTAGAACGAAAAAATTTTTTTTTCAGATTCTCGAATTTTTATCTCACTATAAAATTTGCTATTTCCCGAATAATATTATATATATATATATATATATAAGACTGGTACACCTTGGCTCGCTTCTGACTGCAGCAAGATTCCGTTTAAGCAGTGGGAGCGCAGTTGGTCGTTATCGATTGCACTCGTTCTCTGTCACTATGAACCCATGGTAGAAGACTGGTACACATCATCTTCATCTCCAGGATCGTTTCACGCCCTCCTCCTTCCTATTGAAATTCTTGGGGCATTTAACAATCTATATGTCTTCTCTGTATAGCCTTTCATGCGATCCACTTGTGGCCATAGCCGGTCCCAAGCCCGGTTGAAAAAGGAGGAGGGGGAGGAGTAACACCTCATAAAAAAACCTTGGTTCACCTGGCCCGGGTGATAGTACCTCGTGAGGGCCCCTTGCCAGGGACACGGCGAAGACCTCAACGGCAGTGAAGGCGGAGATGAAGATCATCGGTACGGCGGAACTGGCGGAAGAGGCAACCTTGCTTTTTGGGATACTATAAAAGCTATCGTCCAAGGTTATTTGGACAAAGGGCACGACGGTTCCACAGGTTAGTGGCGGTAACCCTACAGCGTCTGTTCCACATGTTATGGCGGCTGATCTATAAAACTCAGAAGTGGAACTCTGAGCTTAACCAGACTGAATCTCAATTTCAGTCACAAACCCAGTCCAATTAAATCAACATGGATACAGCACCTTCAAAGACAAATTACCCCAGTGGGTCAAATCCCACGGTTGAAAAACCGCAAGTGGTCTATTCAGATTCTGGGGAGACCACAGAAGTGTGCATGGAGGTAAATCGGAGTACCTCAAAACCCCGTAATAAGAAAATCAAACCAAAATCTAGAATTTGGCTAATGACATTTAATGTAAATTCTCTCTTAAAAATGGGAAAACTAAAAAACATCCTGGACAAATCCAGAGAACGTAAAATCAAAATTATTGCATTTCAGGAATCACGATATACAGATGAAAACCCTTTTGATTCGGAAGGATACAGGATATACAAAGGAAAACCTGGAAAACGAGCCATAGCAAATTGTCCACGATTTGGAACTGGATTTATAGTAGATACATCAATACTTGATTCAGTCGCAACTTTCAAATCTTACTTGGGTCGGCTCTCCACGATGACAATAAAATCAGGTAATAAGGCATTCCCGAGGGCATGCAGCTTTGTCCTCTTGGGTAAAATATTCCGGAGGTAAAATAGTCCCCCATTCGGATCTCCGGGCGGGGACTGCTCAAGAGGATGTCGTTATCAGGAGAAAGAAAACTGGCGTTCTACGGATCGGAGCGTGGAATGTCAGATCCCTTAATCGGGCAGGTAGGTTAGAAATTTGAAAAGGGAAATGGATAGGTTAAAGTTAGATATAGCGGGAATTAGTGAAGTTCGGTGGCAGGAGGAACAAGACTTCTGGTCAGGTGACTACAGGGTTATAAACACAAAGTCAAATAGGGGTAATGCAGGAGTAGGTTTAATAATGAATAGGAAAATAGGAACGCGGGTAAGCTACTACAAACAGCTTAGTGAACGCATTATTGTTGCCAAGATAGATACGAAGCCCACACCTACTACAGTAGTACAAGTTTATATGCCAACTAGCTCTGACATAAGGGACATGAAAGGGAAGCAGTGGTTGGGAAGGGAGTAAGACAGGGTTGTAGCCTCTCCCCGATGTTATTCAATCTGTATATTGAGCAAGCAGTAAAGGAAACAAAAGAAAAATTCGGAATAGGTATTAAAATCCAGGGAGAAGAAATAAAACCTTGAGCTTCGCCGATGACATTGTAATTCTGTCAGAGACAGCAAAGGTCTTGGAAGAGCAGTTGAACGGAATGGATGGTGTCTTGAAGGGAGGATATAAGATGAACATCAACAAAAGCAAAACGAGGATAATGGAATGTAGTCGAATTAAGTCGGGTGATGCTGAGGGTATTAGATTACGAAATGAGACACTTAAAGTAGTAAAGGAGTTTTGCTATTTGGGGAGCAAAATAACTGATGATGGTAGAAGTAGAGAGGATATAAAATGTAGACTGGCAATGGCAAGGAAAGTGTTTCTGAAGAAGAGAAATTTGTTAACATCGAATATAGTTTTAAGTGTCAGGAAGTCATTTCTGAAAGTATTTGTATGGAGTGTAGCCATGTATGGAAGTGAAACATGGACGGTAAATAGTTTGGACAAGAAGAGAATAGAAGCTTTCGAAATGTGGTGCTACAGAAGAATGCTGAAGATTAGATGGGTAGATCACATAACTAATGAGGAGGTACTGAATAGGATTGGGGAGAAGAGGAGTTTGTGGCACAACTTGACCAGAAGAAGGGATCGGTTGGTAGGACATGTTCTGAGGCATCAAGGGATCACCAATTTAGTATTGGAGGGCAGCGTGGAGGGTAAAAATCGTAGGGGGAGACCAAGAGATGAATACACTACGCAGATTCAGAAGGATGTAGGTTGCAGTAGGTACTGGGAGATGAAGAAGCTTGCACAGGATAGAGTAGCATGGAGAGCTGCATCAAACCAGTCTCAGGACTGAAGACCACAACAACAACAACAATAAGATATACACCCTAATCAACGGACATGCACCAACTAACATCACTAACAAAAACAAAGTAGAAGAAGTAGAAGAATTCTGGAACCAATTAGATAATATTCTCCAAAAAATCCCAAATAACCATGACAAAATCCTTATGGGCGATTTTAATGCACAAATCGGTAAAGAAAAGAAATACCGATATTGGGTAGGTAAATGGTCATGGCATACACAGACCAACCGGAATGGCATGCGACTCATTGAAATCTGCAAAAACCATGACCTATTTTTCAAATCAACATTTTTCAAGAAAAGAGCCTCGAAAAGGAAAACTTGGATCTCACCTAATCCATTACTAGGTGAATATCAGTTGGATCATGTAATGATCTCCCGCGTAAATACAGTAGAAATCATGAAACTTAAAGTCCTTAATGGACTAGACCTAGATTCCGACCATTACCCAACAAAATTCTCCCTAGATGTCATTCCAGAAAAAAGAAAATTCACTAAGAAATCTCCACACCGTAAATATGATGTACAAAAGATAAATGGCAATGAACAATTTACAAAAGAAACGCAATATTTAAAACCACAAAATTGGCAAAAACTGCAAGCAGGACTTTTAAATGCAGCTGAAACTGTAGCACCGCAAACAAGAACACGTAAACACCCATGGTGGACAGATGAGTGTGACCAATTGATAAATCTCAGACAACAGGCGTGGCAAAATTGGTTGTGCAACAAAAATCAAAAGACCATGGAAGATCTCAAAGATACTAGGAAAACAGTCACAAAAGCAATACGAACAGTCCGTAAACAACACGAAGACAAAAAATTGCAAGACATAGAAAATGATTTCAAGAAAAACAATTCCCGAAATTTCTACAGAGTATTCAAACAAAAATTAACAAAGTACTCTCCTCCATCACTCCAGTTCAAAAATGACCATGGGGAAATTGCTCATACCAACACCGAAAACTGTGAAATTCTTGCAAAATACTTTTCTAAATTACTGAATTGTGAAAAGCCTGCAGAAAAATTTGAGTTCCATCGTACACAACGAAACCCAGACTCAAATCCACCAAGTTTACAAGAGATTAAAGAGATAATTCAGTCACTGAAAAATAACAAAGCATAAGGAGAAGACCAAATCATCGCAGAATTATGGAAAAATGCAGGAGAAAATCTTATTGCAAAACTCAAAGAAATTGCACATGAAATCTGGAAAACTGAAAAAATCCCTACAGATTGGAAGACTGCAATCATACATCCTCTGTACAAAAAAGAAAGTAAAACAGACCCCAACAACTATCGTGGAATCTCTTTATTGTCAATAACATACAAAATTCTGTCTAAAGCCCTACTAAACCGCGCAGAACCTCAGCTGGATTCAAAACTAGGCGAATACCAAGGTGGGTTCAGAAAAGGTCGATCTTGCGTAGAACAGATCCTTAACTTGAAAAACTCAATGAAATATTTACATAGTACTTCAAACAAAAGTTATGTCATCACGTTTGTCGACTTTAAAAAAGCATATGACAGTATAGACCGAGAATCCCTTTTTGAAGTATTAGCAGAATTTGGACTAGATCAAAAGACAACAAACATCATAAAAGAAACACTCACAGAGACCAAATCCAAAGTAAAATTTATGGGAGAATTGAGCACAGAATTTGAAACAGACACAGGAGTACGACAAGGGGATGTACTGTCCCCAGTGTTCTTCAATTGTGCTCTTGAAAAAGTTGTTAGAGAATGGAAAAAAGCAGGTGCACCAGCACACAGACTGGGACCAAGACATAAGGGCATAGAATTACACTGTTTAGCATTTGCTGATGACATGGCACTGATCGCACAAGACATTACTGATGCTCAGAAACAGCTAGAATTATTACAAGAACAGGCAGCTAAAATAGGATTACAAATTTAATTTGAAAAAACAAAATTTATGACTGACGTCAAAGATGCACCTTCTGATCTCAAAATTGGTAATAACTACATCTCTCGAGTAAAAGAATTTAAATATTTAGGTGAATGGATTGCAGAAAATTGTAATGAAAAGAATCTGTCAGATCAAGAGTCCAGAAAACATTTACAACAACAAGAGTCTCTCGTGGAACTGCAAAATACGACACTACACAACAGTAATTAGACCCGAAGCCCTCTACGCATCTGAGACACTAAACCTTCAACAGAGAACACTAAAAGAGGAATTAGAAGTGAAAGAACGTAAGATAATGAGGAAAATCCTAGGACCAAGAACTAAAGATGGGGTACATTATCCAAAACCCAATGCAGAAATATATAAAAATATCTCCAAAATAACAGACACAATGCGCATGAGAAGAATCCAATTCATGGGGCACTTAGAAAGAATGGGCTCAAACAGGTTAACGCACAAAATCCATACATTTTTAAAGAACAAAACCACAAGACCGAACTGGGACAAACAGACAGAAAAAGACCTGAGAGAATTAGGGTCTCCAAATCCACATGATAGAAATGAAATCAGAAAAATCACAAACACACGGGGTTTTGATGAAGAAGAGAGAAAAACTAACCGACATACATGGTCTACGCAACGAAAGCTAGCCCATTCGTTGTTTATGAAGGAATACTGGGCGAAAAGGAAGGCCAACAAATATTGATTACGCGTGGTCCTAAGTGATCCATCCGCGAAGAAGAAGATATATATACACTCCTGGAAATGGAAAAAAGACCACATTGACACCGGTGTGTCAGACCCACCATACTTGCTCCGGACACTGCGAGAGGGCTGTACAAGCAATGATCACACGCACGGCACAGCGGACACACCAGGAACCGCGGTGTTGGCCGTCGAATGGCGCTAGCTGCGCAGCATTTGTGCACCGCCGCCGTCAGTGTCAGCCAGTTTGCCGTGGCATACGGAGCTCCATCGCAGTCTTTAACACTGGTAGCATGCCGCGACAGCGTGGACGTGAACCGTATGTGCAGTTGACAGACTTTGAGCGAGGGCGTATAGTGGGCATGCGGGAGGCCGGGTGCTCAACACGTGGGGCTTGAGGTCTCCACAGTACATCGATGTTGTCGCCAGTGGTCGGCGGAAGGTGCACGTGCCCGTCGACCTGGGACCGGACCGCAGCGACGCACGGATGCACGCCAAGACCGTAGGATCCTACGCAGTGCCGTAGGGGACCGCACCGCCACTTCCCAGCAAATTAGGGACACTGTTGCTCTTGGGGTATCGGCGAGGACCATTCGCAACCGTCTCCATGAAGCTGGGCTACGGTCCCGCACACCGTTAGGCCGTCTTCCGCTCACGCCCCAACATCGTGCAGCCCGCATCCAGTGGTGTCACGACAGGCGTGAATGGAGGGACGAATGGAGACGTGTCGTCTTCAGCGATGAGAGTCGCTTCTGCCTTGGTGCCAATGATGGTCGTATGCGTGTTTGGCGCCGTGCAGGTGAGCGCCACAATCAGGACTGCATACGACCGAGGCACACAGGGCCAACACCCGGCATCATGGTGTGGGGAGCGATCTCCTACACTGGCCGTACACCACTGGTGATCGTCGAGGGGACACTGAATAGTGCACGGTACATCCAAACCGTCATCGAACCCATCGTTCTACCATTCCTAGACCGGCAAGGGAACTTGCTGTTCCAACAGGACAATGCACGTCCGCATGTATCCCGTGCCACCCAACGTGCTCTAGAAGGTGTAAGTCAACTACCCTGGCCAGCAAGATCTCTTGATCTGTCCCCCATTGAGCATGTTTGGAACTGGATGAAGCGTCGTCTCACGCGGTCTGCACTTCCAGCACGAACGCTGGTCCAACTGAGGCGCCAGGTGGAAATGGCATGGCAAGCTGTTCCACAGGACTACATCCAGCATCTCTACGATCGTCTCCATGGGAGAATAGCAGCCTGCATTGCTGCGAGAGGTGGATATACACTGTACTAGTGCCGACATTGTGCATGCTCTGTTGCCTGTGTCTATGTGCCTGTGGTTCTGTCAGTGTGATCATGTGATGTATCTGACCCCAGGAATGTGTCAATAAAGTTTCCCCTTCCTGGGACAATGAATTCACGGTGTTCTTATTTCAATTTCCAGGAGTATATATATATATATATATATATATATATATATATATATATATATATCACTTATAAACTTACATGGTAAGTATTTTATTATATTTTTTAAATATAATCTACACCATTTGAAAATATTAAAATTTTTACATGCATTACTTCAACATCTAATAAAATCAATAATTTTTTTATATAGAAGGCTGGGGATTGCTGTGTTATGAAGGCCATGTCCAGAAGGGGATGAGCACCAGGTTGAGGAAGTTGAAACAAAGTTTGAGAGACAAGAAACTTTCTGATGGTAAAACCATAAGAGGATGGCTGACAGACAAAATGATTGATGAACTACAGCAGTATTATGTGATGACCATCAGAAATAATACTGAAGATTTGTTGAATATGAGGCAGGCGGTATGGGTTACCTTCTTCACAGACTGTCAACTGATGAATAACCAGTACACCAACTTTGCCCTCCTGGACCTGATTCATGGTGCAATTACCGCAATGTCCAGCACTCAAACAGTTCATACAGCGATAATCATTCCATCCCAGCAGCAGTCATGGATATCACAAAACCTGTTGACAGAGATCTGGCAAATCCAGAATTACTGAAGATGTGTCTGCATGGTCAGACTCAAAATCCCAATGGGGTTACATGATCTTATATGGACTCGATTACCAAAATATGTTTTTGTTGGAATGAAGACACTAAAGTGGGAGGTCAGTGATGCTGTTATTGCTTTTAATGATGGCAACATTGGTAGGGTGAAAGTGCTACAGCATATGTGAATTAATCCTGGAGCAAACTGCATCAGAGAACTTGAACGGATGGACAAGGTTCGAATTTATGAAGCAGAGTATGCAGCACATTGGCCCCTAAGGAGTCCAGAAAGAAGAAAAGAAGAAAAAAGCTTGGAAATAGATCAAGAGGATGATATCCAGTATGGTGCAGGGTGCTTCTGAGGGACTAAAAGTAAAAAATTAAGCATACGAGTATATTGAGTTACAGTCTTTTGAAACATTAGAAGACGTCCTGAAAACTTACATTTTCTGTTACATTTTTCCCTAAATCCTAGAAACCTCTCCGAGTAGAATAGTCAGATTTTCAGGGTGTAATAACATACATATCCTGAGCTTACTGAACTAAAAGAAGAACATAATATTACATTTAATTAAAAGTATTTAGGATAATGTACAAAAAAAGGCACAAAATTTTAACCCTGTAATTAAAAAATTGTATTTCCGAAAGCAGTGGCTGAAACGCAATTATTGTAGTTCAGTAGACTTAGAACATACAATTTAATGTCCTGCAAAAGTTTCAAGTCAATGACTACAGTGGTTCCTGAAATACAGGGAAGTAACTACATTTAACATTGACGGAATAGGGCGTACCAACTCCCCATAATCTAACTTAAACTAACTTACGCTAAGGACATCACACACACACACACACACACACACACACACACACACACACATGCCCGAGGGAGGACTCGAACCTTCGCCTCAGACCACGCGGCTACCCTACGCGATTTCCGTGGCACTCCGTACGGCGTTGATTGTTCCATGCAGCACCTCCTGTGACGTAGGGATGTCTACTGTTGGAACTCCATCCGGCGCATGCCACTTGGGGAGTATATCAAACAAATAATAAAAATACGTAGCAAATGTTTGAACTTATGTATCATCTACCTGTAAACAGAATATTTCTGGACTACTATTGTCCCATATATTATTAGAATTATAACAAAACTAATGTATGCACGCTTGCTCACTTACAGACGACGAGGGCACAGAAAAATTTCGGATCTGTAATGTTTATGAGAAAATGTGTGAATATAATTCACCCGAATTCTGTACCTTCAAAATTATTATTAGTATTGTTATTATCTTCATGTTTGATCTTTTACAACAGAGACTAATTTTTGAGTGTGGCCAAGACTACTGCATGCTACTTTCATCTTCCTTAGCAGCTATTATTATTATTACCATCATTGTAGTTGTTATCTAAGGTGGCAACGGCCTTGCACCTTACATGAGTCCATTTAACGTGACACTTTAGGTTTTGTTGTAGTAATACTCTAAATTACGGCGATTTTGTTATTATAAGATTTTGCGGAAAGGCAGTATGCGAGACAGGGCTCGGCTACGTCCCCGTCTAGCCGCCGCGGGCCACAGCCTGACGGTATGAATGGTGAACTGGGGGATTTGTGTAATCCGTTTAGTGAGGCCACAGCGGCAGCCAAGCGCAGAGGGACGCGCGGCTGCAGGTGTTCCAAGTGTTTACCAAAACAGAGCAGTGGATAGTTGGACGGGCTTTCCTGTGCGTGCTCTCGCCTATGTCCCGCCGGCGAGGGCGGAGTTTACTTGTGAAATTTTGTAGAAATAAAAGAATTGTGGAAAAGAGTTCTATTCCCAGGCCGTACATTGGTCGGCAGTGGCAAAGTGGGTATTTTGAGAGCTTCTAGTGCTGCGATTCGCTCGGTAAAAGTTGAGGTGAGAAAACAGAGGTGAAGAGCGATCTTGCTAGACTCTCGGTAGAGGTCTTCCGTTCTGGGCTCTCGTACTGAGAGGACGTTAGCCAAGTCGTCTCCCCTCCTAGTCTTTCGTTCTGACAGGATGTTAGCCGCGCCAGGTCATTGCTGACGGAAACATTGTCGCAAATAGAGAACTTTACGGACAGCAGTCTGGTGTTCGAACACTGTAGGATTGTACTTTCCGAGGCGCCACACGTCGATCGCACGGCCGCGCCGTCGCCGTCGGAGACCGCCGCTACAACAGGAATATTACGGTGAGATCGCTCCCGCTTCGGCCTGTGTTAGGAGTAACGTTAAATAGTTGGATCAATTGCAATTCCTGTTTCCACAGAGGTTTCACAGTACTTTGGAGTGTAGTGGTTCTTCGTATATATGTTATAAGAGATCGCGTTTTGGACCGATTTTAACACAGTTACTGCCAATGCCAGTTAGGAGGATAATTTGTAAATTGTTCATTGTGTATTATTCAGCATTGGTCTGAAGGTTATAATAAAATTATTGTGTTTCAGTAGAGCCTTTACTTTCAGTAGTTGACCCTGAATTCACCCTTTTGCTTTATTTTATTTTTGTGTATGTGTTTGATGTCATTGAACACCCTAAGTGTTCGTGATCGTTCATGTTTGGAAGTAAAAATAGGTGTGATTTATCGTCAACATTACCACCGCAGATTAATTAGGGGTGACAGGGCCACATTTAAATCCAGCGTTATCCATTTTTGCGTACAGTCCCACTCCCAATTTCTCTGTAAGTTGTTTGTCAGGGGCGAACACACGCAAAAATCGGACAAGCAACGGGTGGGGTGTTACAGTTATTATTGTTGTTATGTACAGTTCCTGCGCTGTGTACGTTGAACGTGTGGTTAGCTCTAACACAGAGCCTGAAGGCCCAATCTTGCAATGTGGAAAAAATGAATAAATACATTAACGGCGTATAGACAGAGATATCGAATTAATACGACAAGCAGATAAGCACTCTGTTAACGAGGTGTTTATGGGATGGTAAGAGGTTTATTCTTAAAGAGTTGAGAATGCCCTTTGGGAAGAGCGCGCACAGATGCTGCAGCAGTCCCGCCCACTCACACCCTCCTTCCGCCTCCGGCTCGTGTTAAGGGCGCCGCCTGCCCTTTCGCCAGCGGTGACGGGGCACGAATGCTCGCCCTGCCGTATAGAAACTCATTCGCCACCGACAGAAGCGCTACGCTCCGACGTGGTTCCCTCGCAGAAATCAATTGTCTGGCGCCCGACTCCTCCCACACCACGGATCGCTGGCAAATTGATCACTGCAGCAAGGGGGAGCGTATACAGACCTGCTGTCGGATTCATTTAGCCGGCGCAGGATTCACACTCCGGTGGACGTGGGTCTGCTCGCCCAAGGGGCATGCCTCATTGCCTCTGAATTACGCGGACGCTTTTATTTTTTAATGGCGTGGTGCAGTGTGTGTAACATTCAGGAAACGTTAAGCATCAGATAAGGACTTAGGGTGGAGATGATACACGCTTGATAAGCTCTTCCTATGTGATTTAACGTAGAGATATTCGACAGCTTGAATTTGTACTGATAGGAACTATAATTATGGGTAATTTATGTGCCACTCTGTCGTTGTGCAATAAAATACCTGGAGCGAGATATACAGGCTGTCCCACCTAACTCTGTCATCTCATTTATATCCGAAACGAACAAAGTGTGAAAAATCCAACTGTCTAGGGACGCTCCTATGTCAGGGGCTCACAGAAAGAGCAGAAATACACAACTCATAAATGTAAACGCACATCACTTTGTAAGTAGGCTGCTTAGGTTTTCTTATTGGTAACGCCACGTAGCGCTCTGTATGAAAATCACTGGCTGTGCTGTGTGCAGTCTGTGGCTAGTTTGCATTGTTGTCTGCCATTGTAGTGTTGGGCAGCGGCAGCTGGATGTGAACAGCGCGTAGCGTTGCGCAGTTGGAGGTGAGCCACCAGCAGTGGTGGATGTGGTGAGAGAGATGGCGGAGTTTTGAAATTTGTAAGACTGGATGTCATGAACTGCTATATATATTATGACTATTAAGGTAAATACATTGTTTGTTCTCTATTAAAATCTTTCATTTGCTAACTAGGCCTATCAGTAGTTAGTGCCTTCTGTAGTTTGAATCTTTTATTTAGCTGGCAGTAGTGGCTTGCGCTGTACTGCAGTAGTTCGAGTAACGAAGATTTTTGTGAGGTAAGTGATTTGTGAAAGGTATAGGTTAATGTTAGTCAGGGCCATTCTTTTGTGGGGATTATTGAAAGTCGGATTGCGTTGCGCTAAAAAATATTGTGTGTCAGTTTGAGCACAGTCCTGTACAATTTCTCTAAGGGGACGTTACAACTTTCAATAAAAAGTAAGGTTGTTAAAATGGCATACGTAATTTTTTTCTACGTAAAAAAGTAGATATGCAGTTAGTGCCGGCGGACTTGTTTTTACTGTTCTAAACCTGATACATTCTAAAATATTACACTTCGAAGGGTCGCATTGTGCTACAGTATCTGCCGTAATGCGCAGCGCAAGGGTTTACTTCAGTAGGCTTCAGGACACTGTAGGCAACACTCATTGCGGCATTACAGCATTACGACAGAGTCTGTAGCACCCTAAGTCCAAGTATTCAAGAACATCTAAGGTTTAGAGCAGTGAAAATAAGTCTGTCATAACTAATTGTACCTCTTGTTTTCGTTTCGGCAGATAGAAACACATATGTGCTATTTAAGTAAGTACCGTTTTGAAATTAAAAAATGTCGTACTAAGATATCTCAATAATTTTATTTTTACATGAAAGCCTGTACCTTAATCTACTTTTCTACATAATTTCCGTCAATATTGAGGCACTTGTCAAAACGTTGTACCAGTTTTTGAATACCGTCCTCATAGAAGTCTGTCGTCTGACTTGTTAACCACTGCATCACCACTGTTTGACGCTGACCGCCCAGGTGTTTCTTCAAGTGCAGGAACAGATGGTAGTCACTGGGCGCCAGATCGGGGCTGTACGGAGGATGATCTAGAGTTTCCCATCGAAAAGATGTGATGAGACCTTTGGTGTGATTTGCCACATGCGGACGGGCATTGTCTTGTAGCAAAACGATGCCCTTGCTCAACTTCCGTGGACTGTTGCTTTGATTCTGGTGTGACGTAACAATTTGGCTCAAGAAATCATCACCGTCGTTGTGGTATCGGTCAAGGAAAGTCAATGCACTGTCTAAACATTTGCTTTTGTGCACATCCGTCAACATTTTCGGTACCTAACGTGCGCACAATTTTCGGTAATTCAAGTGTTCGGTCACAATGCCATACAAAACACTACGAGAAACATTAGGAAAGTCATCCCCCAAGGAGAAAATCGTAAAGCGTCTGTTTTCTCTCACCTCATTGTCCACTTCCTGCACCAAACTTTCATTAACGACCTAGGTACGCCCACTCCGTTGTTCATCATGCACATTGGGTGCGGCCATCTTTAAATCCTCTCACCCACTTTCTTACCATTCCATCACTCATAACGTTTTCTCCGTAAACTGCACAGGTCTCACGATGAATATCGATCCCTTTTAGGACTTTAGCACTTAGAAATCTTATAACAGCCCCTACTTCACAGTTGGCGTGACTCACGATTATCGGAGGCATCTTAAACACTCAGTGCATAACGTAAACAAGGAAGAATGAGACTGCAATGGCGTCAGTGCGTAGAGTAAGGTACAGGCTTTCATGTAAAAATAAAATTATTGAGATATCTTAGCACGTCTTTTTTTTTAATTTCAAAACGGTGCTTACTTAATAAACACGCCTCGTTTTTAACTTTGTGTTGAAAGTGATGTTTGTTTACTTGTAGGGATTGGGTGTTCCTGCCCACTGTGTGAGCGCCTGACGTAGGTGCATCCCGGGTGAAGCGAAACAAGCGCACTGTAATGTTTGTGGGACACAGAGGAGAGTGATTGTGCCGGGACTTACCCCAGTTCACTGCTATAATCCGTTCATCATAAGGGTAAACCTGATGTAAACATTGCACTATGTATTCTTCCGCGTTTGCTGGAACCTCATTGGATTTCCGTTTAACGTGGGATTACAGCCAAGCTGTCTCGAGTACTGTCAAGTACGATAATAAGAGTACGTTTTGTGCTGTACGTTACGCACACAACGACTTACCGATAATACGGGACAACAGCTTTACCGGCGCATTTACCAAGGACAGCACTGGCCGGTCAGTTGGTACAGCTAGGTTGCAGTGACGTGGCCACCTGCAGTTCACACGTAAAAAGAGACGAGCAGAGGAGCAACACAGCTTCGCATGTCATTTAATTTTTAAGCAGAATGAAATAATAAACTGCAAATCTCCCACAATACGTTCCTTAGACGACTAGACTAAAACTGCAACACGTTATCGTTTTTAGCTAACGTACTATTGTAATTAAAAACAAGAATGATGAAAATTCGTGACTTAACCACAGGGTAATTTCTTTGCATAAGCTGTGTGTAACGTAAGAGAGTATTGAAGGATTTCACCGTATAGTTAAATGTTGAAGCCACTGAAAAATACATTACTTGGTCAGTCGTCTGGTAATCTCTGAGATCCTTCCTTATCCGAATCCGAGAAATACATTTCAGTTCTGGAACTGTCATCTGCTAGGTTGATAACGAGCATATCAACAACAGAATCCACGAAGCCAACCAGGAGCAGCATTTTCCCTTCTTCTTTTATGACGAGCCGTTCTATTCGGCTTTGACGTGTGAAAAAGCTGCGTGCGTTAGTTCCAATACGTCTTGTCACTTCTCGGGCCAAATCGCGCAGTTTGGCTCCAGATCAGCCCATTCCGTTATGAACCCAACAGATTGGGTTCATATTGTAATGGTACGCCGGCCGCGGTGGTCTCGCGGTTCTAGGCGCGTAGTCCGGAACCGTGCGACTGCTACGGTCGCAGGTTCGAATCCTGCCTCGGGCATGTATGTGTGTGATGTCCTTAGGTTAGTTAGATTTAAGTAGTTCTAAGTTCTAGGGGACTGATGATCACAGCAGTTGATTCCCATAGTGCTCAGAGCCATTTGAACCATTTGTAATGGTACAGTAGCAAACGTAAAAATGCAGCATTTGTATGATGTGCTTGATGCTGTGAAAATGATTGTTTTTCGTGTTCTTACGATACTTATCTACCTCTGTGGTATAAAACGATGGACATAGTCCAAATATAGACGATTTGGTTTTTCATTTTTGCCTTAAAATATTAAATTGTTATGATTTCTTAATTTAAACAACTTTTCTGAACAGTCTTTCATAAAACATCTATAATTAAGAATTTGTACTTGAAATGGAAAGCCGGCCGTGGTGGCCGTGCGTTTCTAGGTGCTTCAGTCTGGAACCGCGTGACCGCTACGGTCGCAGGTTCGAATACTGCCTCGGGCATGGATGTGTGTGCTGTCCTTTGGTTAGTTAGGTTTAAGTAGTTCTAAGTTCTAGGGGACTGATGACCTCAGATGTAAAGTCCCATAGTGCTCAGAGCCATTTTTTTGAAATGGAAAAAGGAATTTCGCGTCCAATATGTAATTAGAAACAAGGAGACGTGCATTATTCATAAAAATTATGATGAGTTTTATAATTACGAGATGTAGGTATTTCAAATTGAACGAAAAAAAAATTCTGGGGAGTTTTGAACCAGCTGTGGTTTGGGGAGCATTACACCACCATTTACGCTACACATTTAACGCGGATTTGTGTATTAACTGCACTATATACACTCTGGGAAAACTTCAAAGCCGATTATCTCCGTAAATTTATGACAAACATTGAGAACAGCCTATTCCTCGTTACTTTGTAGCCGTGTTCCACGCGCGTGTTTCACTACGGAACAGGAAGTACCCTCAGCCATTTTTATAGCGCGCCTTGACAGCACGACAATCAGAACACAACGCTGCAGAGGCTGTGACTGTACACGATTTTTTAAATAAAAACTACGTAGCTAAAGCGTGATTAAGAAAAACGTTGATGGTAGTTAACACATTTTAAGGCTATGCAACATGCCAAGAAAACGAAAATACGTAATAATATATATTTACAAAAGACCTGGTATGCTAACGTTCATGCCAATGATCCTAAGTGAGATGGTCTTCATGTATGTAGAAGGAAAAATAAAAAATTCCATACTTGCAATAATTAAAAAGTTTACCAAATTCACGTAAACATTTGCTCACCAAAGTGGATCAGATAATTCGTAGGCAAATGTCTCCATAACGAAAGCAATTTCAGGACATCGCTGGCCGGCGAAGTACGGGTCGCTAGTTCAAATGCGATCATCAACAAATATCTGTTATTTAATATTTATCTTTTCTGGAAGGTTCTCTGAATGTGTTATGTTTGTACTGTTTATGTATTATGGAGTATTTGATGTCTGTATAAATATCAACTCTCTCCGACCAGGAATTCAGTTGCTGTTACGGCTGTACGTTGGTGTTCGTAATAAATGAGCTTTCAGTGCTAAGGATTGCACATTAATAACTAAAAATTTTAGGTCGCTTGCATTCTACAGAAAATACCTGTTCCTAGGTGATGAACATCTTTCTGCAAATAACAACTGACATCCTCTTTCTTGCGTCTATCTTCAATTGGAAAAGAAACGTAAAAAACAAAATAATTAACTCCATAACGAGACCCAGGGATTAGCCTAATTCCTACCGTCCATTGCTTCATACACTGAAGAACCAAGAAACTGAGACACGTACCTAATATCCCCCCGCGAGCACGCAGAATTGGCGCAACACAACTTGGCATGGACTCGGCTAATGTCTGAAGTAGTGCTGGAGGGAATTGACGCCATGAATCCTGCAGGGCTGTCCATAAATCCGTAAGAGTACGAGGGCAAGGAGATCTCTCCTGAGCAGCACATTGCAAGGCATCACAGATATGCTCAGTAATGTTCATGTCTGGGAGTTTGGTGGTCAGGGAAGTGTTTTAACTTAGAAGAGTTCTCTTGGAGTCACGCTGTAACAATTCTGGACGTGTGGGGTATGGCATTGTCCTGCTGGAATTGCCGAAGTCCATCGGAATGCAGAATGAACATGAACGGATGCAGGTGGTCAGACAGGATGCTTAGGAACGTGTCACCTGAGGGGTCCCATATCACTCCAACAGCACATGCCCCACACCCTTACAGAGCCTCCTTGAGCTTAAACAGTCCCCTACTGACATGCAGGGTCCATGGATTCATGAGGTTGTCTCCATACCCGTATACGTCCATTCGCTCGATACAATGTGAAACGAGACTTGACCGACCAGTCAACATGTTTTCAGTCATCAACAGTGCAATGTCGGTGTTGACGGGCCCAGACGAGGCGTAAAGCTTTGTGTCGTGCAGTCATCAAGGGTACACGAGCGGGCCTTCTGCTCCGAAAGCCCATAGCGATGTTGTTTCATTGAATGGTTCGCACGCTCACACTTGTTGATGCCCCAGCTTTGAAATCTGCAGCAATTTGCGGAAGGGTTGAACTTCTGTCCCGTTGAACGATTCTTTTCAATCGTCGTTGATCGTATTCTTGCAGGATCTTCTTCCGGCCGCAGCGATGTCGGAGATTTCGTGTTTCACCGGATTTCTGATATTCACGTTACACTCGTGAAACGGTCGTACGGAAAAATCCTCACATCATCGCTACTTCGGAGATGCTGTGTCCCATCGCTCGTGCGCCGACTATAACACCACTTTCAAACTCACTTAAATCTTGATAACCTGCCACTGTAGCAGCAGTAACCGATCTAACAACTGCGCCAGACACTTGTTGTCTTATATAGGCGTTGCCGACCGCAGCGCCTTATTCTGTCTGTTTGCCTAACTCTGTATTTGAATACCCATGTCTGTACCGGTTTCTTTGGAGCTTCCGTGTACTACGCCTAAGAAGTCATTGTACAGCAGTATCTGCAACCTTATGGGTAACGCACAGCCCGTCCATATAGTAAGACATATTTCGAAACTGAAAATGCTTCCTCTCTTGGAAACGACACATCAGTTGTCATCGATGGAACCTGGTACCTCATTCCAGTCTTAAGCAGTGTTTGTCAGCCTGCTGAGTGGCAGTGGAGCTCACAAATTGTTCAACTGTTGAAATGGAATCGTATTCAAGTTAAATACAAAGTGAGACACAAAATTCATCTGCGGCCGATCCCGGCGGATGTTCGAGTCCTCCCTCGGGCGTGGATGTGTGTGTTTGTCCTTAGGATACTTTAGGTTAAGTAGTGTGCAAGCTTAGGGACTGATGACCTTAGTAGTTAAGTCCCATAAGATTTCACACACACACACACACACACACAAAATTCAGTTTGTGTTACAGCAGTATTGTGCGCACAGCCAACTGCGAACAGTATGGTAAGTAAAGAAAGAAATAGGTCGAATTTAACATCTGAAGACGGGTTAAAATGGACACCCCATCACCAATTCAAGTATACAGTCTAACGTCACAAGCGAAAGATGAAGAGGTGGAGAGAATATATGAGAGCTTTGAACAAGTAACGAAATAGATTGGAACGAGTAGCTAACAAGCGAATGTTAAGGGTATTAAAGCTATGGGGCGGGAGACGTGCAGTCGGACTACGGAAAGAATATCATCCACAAAAACCCAAAGACAGGAAGGCACATAATTGCGATAACTACCGTACATTTATCTTGAAAGCTCCGACGGAAATAATCCTAAGGAGCTGTTCGGCTTTCGATAACATACAATGGCACAAAATGTTCGAAATTCTCAGAAAAATTTATATAAGCTGTAGGGAATGAAGGGCAACATACACGACGTACAGGAACCGAAAAGGAACAATAAGAATGGAACGTGAAGAGAATCGGATTGAAAAGGGCGCACTGTTCAACCTCTTCATCTAAGAAGCGATGAAGGAAATGAAATAAACGTTCAGGAAAGAGATTACAATTGATTGTGAAATGTTAGCCATTTGAAGATTCACTGATGAGTAGACTACTAAGCCCAGAATATGGAACGACATTAAACCAATAATGAGCAGGATAAGTGACAATGGCAATAAGGTTAACATCAAAACTGATTACCACGAAGTAGACAGAAGGATTTGAGGGTAGTATTTGCAACCTACGTCATCAGTTATGTATGTATTGGAACTCAATCTTCCCCTACAGTTTTTACCTTTTACAGCTCCCTGTAGTACCATGGAGGTTATTCCCTGATGTCTTAACAGGTGCCCTGTCATCCTGTCCCTTATTCTTCAGTTTTTTATATGTATTTCTTTACTCACCGATTCTGAGGAGAACATCCTCATTTCTTAGCTTATTTGTTAGCGTCGGCGTTCTCCTGTAGCACGTTTGTCAAATGATTCGTCCTCTTCTGTATCAAACATAGGCCTTAATTCAAGGAAGACGTAGGAAACCAGAAAAGGAGAGACTGGAAGCGTTTGAGACGAGGTTCTATAGACGGGTATTGAAAACTAAATGAGTTGACAAAAAAAAAGTGGTCCTCATTAGCATCGGTATGGAAAGGAATACGTAGAAAGGATACATTTCCTGGTACTAAAGGGAGCCCTAGAGGGTATAAGCTGTAGGGCAAGACAGATTGGAATGTGTCCCTCAAGTCGTTGGCGATGTTGAGTGTAAGTCTACTCTGAGATGAAAAGGTTTTCTTAGAAAGGATAACACCATTAAGTTCGGGAGCAGGATCATTTTACGAGCAATAAGACGAAGTTCATGATGCTTCTACACAACTTAAATTCGAAAGAAACACCACACGGGTTCCCTAACACTTATTGCCAAGACGGTCGGTGTGGCCGAGCGGTTCTAGGCGCTTCAGTCCGGAACCGCGCGACTGCTACGGTCGCAGGTTCGAATCCTGCCTTGGGCATGGATGTGTGTGATGTCCTTAGGTTAGTCAGGTTTAAGTAGCTCTAAGTTCTAGGGGATTTATGACCTCAGATGTTAAGTCCCATAGTGCTCAGAGCCGTTTGAACCACTTAAACTTATTGCCAGACGTAAATGTTATCCCACATTTCATAATGATATCAACCCAGTAATGCTAGCAAAACATGCAGTGAAAATGAAATATCGTGTGGCTAGGGCCTCCCGTCGAGTAGACCCGTCGCCTGGTGCAACTCTTTTTAGTTCACGCCACTTAGGCGACTTGAGCGTCGTTGGTGATGAGATGATGATGACAACACAGCACCCGGTCCCTGCGCGGAGAAAATCTCCGACCCAGCCGGGACTCGAACCCAGGCCACTTTGCATGCCATTCCGTCGCGCTGACCACTCAGCTAATGAGGCAGACAGAACATACAATGATCAGTCAGAGACACTCCGAACGCCGACATCGTGCAGATAAATCCTCCGAGCGATAGCAGCGTCACCAGGCCAGGAATGACTGCTCGTCAGACACACGCTTGTTGCATGTAGTATCAGCGAGCGTGCTGTCTGTGTGTAGAATGGGGAAGGGGGCGATCTGTCAGAGTTTGACTGAGGGTAGATTGTGATGGCTCGGAGTCTCGGCACGAGCATATCGGAAACTGCACGACTTGTTAGATGTTCGAGTAGTAATGTGGTGAGTGCCTTCAACACTTGACGAAACGAGGGTGAAACCAGGTCCAGACGTCGTGTGATTGGGCGGCCACCCCTCATTATAGATGTCGGACGCGTAGGCTGCGCAGCCTGGCAAAACAAGACAGTCTGCGAACTGTCGAGGTACTAAAATCAGACTTCAACGCTGGGCAGAGTACAACTGTGTCTGAACACGCAGTGCACCGAACGCTCCCAGCAATGAGCCTCCGCAGCCGACGACCCATGTAACACCACGACATCGGCACTGCACACTAGCGCAGTGGCAAAGCGTTGCTTGGTCTGATGAATCCCTATCCCTTCTTCAAGATGCTGATGGGAGGGCGCGAATCCGTCGTCTTCCAGGGAAAGAGCTCCTTGACACCTGTACTGCGGGACGGAGACAAGCCGGCGGGCGGCTCCGTTATGCTCTGGGGAACATTCACGTGGGCATCCGTGGGTGCAGTGGAGCTCGTTCAACGCACCATGATAGCCAAGGAGTACCGTACACTGGTTGCAAACCACGTACACCCCTTGATGACGATCATGTTTACCGATAGTTGGGCATTTTTCAAAAAGATAATGCTCTATGTCACAAGGCCAGGAGCGTGACGGAACGGTTCGAGGAACACAGTGGCCAGTCCAATTGACGTACTGCCGCCGCCTCTACCCCCCCCCCCCACCCAATCTCTTCAGATCTGAACCAGATCGAACACTTGTGGGATGTGACTGAACGTGACGTCAAAGCTAATCGACCCCATCGCCGGAATCTACGGGACTTAGGGGACTTGTGTGTGAAGGTGTGATACAAACTCCCTCCAGCGACCTACCAAGGCCCAATTGCTCCCGTGCCACCACGCGATGCCACTGTTATCCGTGCCAGAGGTGAACATAAAGGCTATTAGGTTCAAATGGCTCTGAGCACTATGGGACTTAACTACTTTGGTCATCAGTCCCCTAGAACTTAGAACTACGTAAACGTAACTAACCTAACGACATCGCACACATCCATGCCCGAGGCAGGATTCGAACCTGCGACCGTAGCGGTCGCGCGGTTCCAGACTGTAGCGCCTAGAACCGCTCGGTCACTCTGGCCGGCCCGGCTATTAGGTACGTGGTCATAACGTTCTCGCTGATCAGTGTATATGGCTCCAAAAAGAGCGCAGCTCAGAATTATCCAGACACTGATTTTAGTGTGAACCTTTTATGTACTTCCTGTAGTTCTATATCCACACATTGCTAAAATCTGAAGCCAACAATAGGTTACTAAAATCCAAAATTACAATCTAATTCATTCATTAATAAATTTAAAAGCACAGTCGTATAGGACATAAGGATCATCAAGATATAAAAGGAACATTTACGTAACTTGCAGACATCGGCGAAATGACTCATACCGCTGCATCGTCTGTACACCAGCAAGGTATATTTGCACTCATCTAACCGCTGTTACTTGTTCGGGTCTTTCTGTATACTGTCCACACAGATAACAGGTGGTTACCATATGTAAGTCTCATCTGAAACAGAGATAATATACGATACAGCTCCTGCTGTCCAGCAAGATACAGAAGAATCCAGAGAGGTCCGATGACACGGTTGGCACTCCACAGTTAAGTGAAAATGATTTGATACCAAAATTGCGCTACAACCTACTCCCCACATCAACGTACTGTGAACTGTATACTCACACTACAGCTACGCACTAATCCGATTGCCAAACAATCACCAATAACGTCTTTTACGCCATGTGAGTTCTATATTGCTTAGAGGGCCACAAGGCGAAGACCACTATGCCGCCCTAGAGTTTGCGGCAAATCGGAGTAATAACAGGCAATGAATGAAGTCAGTTCAGAGCAGCAAATTCCCTTCCATACGGAATTACTCAGAAGGTCCGTCACATAACAGTCTCTTGACTCGGCCCATCAGTAATAGGAACAGGAAGCTGCTGCCATGTACCACGTCCCATGGAAAGAACCATGTAGTGTGAGTATACAGTTCACAGTACGTTGATGTGGGGAGTGGGTTGTAGTGCAATTTTGGTATCAAATCATTTTCACTTAACTGTGGAGTGCCAACCGTGTCATCGGACCTCTCTGGATTCTTCTGTATCTTGCTGGACAGCAGGAGCTGTATCGTATATTATCTCTGTTTCAGATGAGACTATACGGGCCTCGTTCCTCTCTGAAGACAGTGACAGTTTACAGAGATATACAGCCCGCATTTGCTTGTTGTTGTTCTGAGGTCTCTCAGGAAAGAACAGTCCTCACTGAAACCGCCGTCCTCTCAACGATGCACACCGAGCGAATGGCGCAGTGGTTAGCACAATGGACTCGCATTCGGGAGGACGACGGTTTAATCCCGCGTCCGGCCATACTGATTTAGGTTTTCCTTGATTTCCCTGAATCGCTTGAGGCAAATGGATGGTTTCTTAGAAAGGGCAAGGCCGACTTCCTTCCCCATCCTTCCCTACTCCGACGAGACCAATGAACTCGCAGTTTGGTCTCCTCTCCCACCCCCCCTCCCCCCCGGGGCGATGCACGACAAACAGCCCATGGACCGCCACAAAAATATTGATAGGCAAAGAGGAGCCAAAGGGCACACCTGTGGCAACGGACACTCGGTACTGTTCGAAAGTGATGAACATAAAAATACATCACAGCAGCAAACCATCTAAAGAAAGAAAAGCCGTGCGCAGTGCAATGCAAGAATACGCAGCTGTGTTAGGCACATTATACTTTCCTGAAAGACGGCGTTCAGCTCTTTCAAAGCGGCAGCACACAATTATACAATAAAACTATCGTGAGGAGATAGTGGAAGATATTAGATTGATTGAATTTACTAAATGATTAAAAAAAGACTAGCGTTCAAAAACTATATTGTGAAATTCTGATACCTGAACGATTACAACCCTCTTTAAAAAATCACTTCTGGTTAAAAAAGATCACACTGCCATGAAATTAGACTGTGAAACGGTAGAGCAGTGGTAAATTTATAGCTTCTGAGTGCAAACATGCGAATAGGTACTTTTACTTGACTACGCCTCGACAATCGAACTAACCCGACCCAATAAAGACAAATTCTAAAACTTTACCTTTTTTAAGCATATAAAAGCTTACGTGCAAGCATGGATAACAGTGACAACATTACGTATCTTCACACTTTTGCCGGCCGCGGTGGTCTCGCGGTTCTAGGCGCGCAGTCCGGAACCGTGCGACTGCTACTGTCGCAGGTTCGAATCCTGCCTCGGGCATGGATGTGTGTGATGTCCCTAGGTTAGTTAGGTTTAAGTAGTTCTAAGTTCTAGGGGACTGATGACCACAGTAGTTGAGTCCCATAGTGCTCAGAGCCATTTGAACCATTTCACACTTCTCAAATCAACGTTTAGAAAATGATAGCTCCAAAACTGAACATTTACCGCTTTTTCATCTCATTTCCATTTTTCTGCTAACTGTTTCCAGACTGTTCAGTAGCATTACCAAGACCCAATTGTCTCAATCACTTTGTTCTGAATGCCACTGGCAACGACAATGCTGCTGACAAGCGAAGATCACTTTGCTTGTACTCAGAACTTCTGTGGCGTAACGTATCAACTATTGACGACTTCCGTTTGAAAAATATCCAATGTAAAAATATGAAATATGATGCTTCGAATAGAAAAGGAACTTATATCACTTTCATTTAATAGCACAAATAACCTAGAAAACTTTCAGTGTTTAAAACAAAATATTTTTTTGTATTGTACCCGACTACGAAGTAAACCTCACGTCAGAGGGAAAGGGTGAGGTCCAACCACATCTCACCCAATCTCACCAGAAGGTGAGGGGGGGAGTAGGGAAACAGACTTTAAAGACAAGCTCTCACGTAATTAATGGACGTCCTCTAGGTAAGTGTATGGATTTGGAAACCTATGTTGTTAGTACGAGCTGGAATTAATGCCATTTACAGTAAAAATATTGGTATATCTCACTTGTTGCATATATCTGTAGTCTGTTGGGATATGGAATGATAAAATTTCAGGTCGGGTTTTGCATGATGACTTACTGAAGTGTTGAGGGCGTGTCGATACGGCCGACAGTACGCAGAAAACCAGTTTTCCTCTAAGGTTGAGAAAGGCTTAGCGTTTCTGCGTCCGGTGACTCACTGGTTCATCAGTGCACCCTGTAATACGCACGTGCCTCGCCAAGACATCGCAGATCCGTAACTCCGCAGTGCTTGGCGAAAGCTCTGCGCATTTCGTGACTGACACAGCACGCGCTGCCGAATGGGAGTTCCCCAAGCTCAGATCCGACAACACGACAGTAGTGGTACTGCAGCACTCCCAAGAGACGTAGGGAAGTCTCCTTGTATCCACAGGATATCCTTACTGTTTATATAGTTTATTAACGGTTGAAATACATTCTGAGTAAAGGTGCAATAAAATTAACGTTGAAACATTAAAATAGCTTACAACGTATTCAGAGATATCAACGATAAAAGAACGAGTCATATTGTACTGGTGGGTGGGATAGCCCTAGGGACAGAAACTGCCGCCTCACTCCGAACGATCCCGTTTTTCGCAAGCAGTTTAGCCTAACGTTCTCTGTAGCGCGGAAGAGGAGAGGTGCATCTACGCTTCACAACCTCGATTTGTTGCAATTAGGGCCGGCACCGACATGCATCGGATGACTATTCACTGATGATAGAATTTAGACACATCAGTAACTCTATGTAAGACCATTGTAAGATGAACTTCGTACGTAATTACGAGGCCTATTTGGAAAGTAATGTCCGATCGATCGCAAAATGGAAACTACAGCGAAGATCAAAAATGTTTTATTTGCGTTTGCTGCAACTTCCAGCTCCTTCTCCACATAGTCGCCGCTCCAACTTAGTCATTTGTCGTGGCGTCCAGTACCCTCGTCTTGGAAGACATCCACCTGTGCTTCCCGCTACTTCTCTAAGCTGGTCTGCAGTTCGTGTCTGTGTCAAAATGTTGTCTTCATACCCAGCGGTTCATGTGAGCGGAGATGAACATGAGAGGGAGCCAGGTCTGGGCTGTTTGGGGGTGATCAAATACGGGTAATTCCCATCGCAAATGCTGCAGTCGCTTTCTCGATGCCCCTGCAGCGTGCGACCGAGAATTGTCATGAAGGAGGATATGCATGACAGATAAGTTACGTAGGGTTGCTGGAATCAGGCGAACTCTCTCAGCGGCCACCCATACTTGGCGAGAGACACTATTGTTCTATATGAAGATAGTATCTGTTCTTTCGAACATGTCCGAAAGAAGAGATACCATCTTCATATAGTTAAGGCTAACCGGCTATTGACCTTCTGTGCTGGATGCACACGCATAGCCCGAACTCTTACGGGACTAGGTAAGGTTTTCTGCTGCGAATAATGAGTGTAATGGGCAGGAGCACTACGAGTGTAGTGTGTGGACATTAAGTTGGGAATGTGAGTCTCACGGGGAGCGTGCAACGGAGAAATCCCTGCAGTCGCACTATCCTCTGTGCCCTCGGTGGCTCAGATGGATAGAGCGTCTGACATGTAAACAGGAGATCCCGGGTTCGAATCCCCGTCGGGGCACACATTGTCAGCTCTCCCCGTTGATGTATATCAACGCCTGTCGACAGCTTAGGGCCTTGATTTAATTATCATTTCACCATTGTTCTAGGCATATTTACGTGCTCACTGTGCGTTCAAAGCTGAAAACAGCGACGTGACTCAATCGACAGGCGTACTAGACACACTGTCCAACAAATCTGACCAAAGCTTCATCAGATTATCACTGTCGTTTCCATTTCATGAACTATTTTCAGGATAGCCTCTTATTAATGCTTCATAAATATCCCGATTCCCGCATAATATCAGTAAGTAAGAAAAGACTAAGTTAAAACTGTTGATTCCACATACCAGTATTGATAGCACAATATAACGAAATTCTCCTCAACTACAATGAAGCGCCATATGCATGCTTATTCAAGTACAGAGATATGTAAGCAGGCACAATATGGTGCTTCGGTCGGCAACGCCTATATAAGACAACAAGTGTCTGGCTCAGTTGTTGGATCGGTTACCGCTGCACCAATGGCAGGTTATCAAGATTTAAGTGAGTTTGAACGTGGTGTTATAGTCGGCGCACGAGCGATGGGACACAGCATCTCCGAGGTAACGATGAAGTGGGGCTTTTCCCGTACGACCATTTCACGTGCGTACCTTGCATATCAGGAATCCGGTAAAACATCAAATCTCCGACATCGATGTGGCTGAAAAAAGATCCTGCAAGAACGGGAACAGCGACGGCTGAAGAGAATCGCTCAACGTGACAGAAGTGCAGCCCTTCCGCAAATTGCTGTTTATTTCGATGCTGGGCCATCAGCAAGTGTCAGCTTACGAACCATTCAACGAAACGTCATCGATATGGGCTTTTGGAGACGAAGGCCCACTCGTGTACCCTAAACAACACAAAGCATTACGCCTCGCCTGTGCTCGTTGTAATAAATTATCCTTTTCTAACATTACCTTTTTTTTTTATAGAGACAACCGATACCATGTATAATCTCGAGTCTCGCATAGGTTAAAATTATCTCAGCTGTTTCATTAAAAGAATTCATATGATTTTGTATACAATGTATTATATTTAAGACTAAAATGTATAAAAAAGACATTAATGTGTTACAATCGATAAGTACTAACAGTTAAAATTACACTCTTTCAAAAATAATTGAAATTACAAAATTTCTGGCATACTTAAAATTCATATTATTAATTGCGCAATCAAACGCTAATTATTAAATTTGTTTCTGGATTTATTTATGAAATACTGTTACGCCTTGGAGATGATTCTTCTGTTGTCAAGAAAATATGTAAACTCTCTTGCTTTGTAAACTCTTTGGAAATTGTGAGTACCGCAGAATGTAAGGAGTGGTGGGCATGCCTCTGATGGAAGTAGACGTTTTTCTAAACCTGGCAAAAACAATGTAATTTTTTAGTGTGATACAAGTGAAAATTGTCAAGTCGGTGTGATTTAGAAGAATGGGATAAAAATAAAAGATATTTATAGCAACAGGCAAATCTTCAACAGTTGTTTAGTCATCACGAACCTAAGAAATTGAAATTATCATCTGCAAGAAAGTACTCCTAGACAAGACTTTGAACCATCTACAATAACACCGAGGTAATCAAGATAAGTAAAAAAATCTTCTTTTGTAATCTTTCTCCTATCGTGAGTTTCAAAAATTTGTGCAAAGAATGAGAACTTTAATGGTGTTGCATGGGAGGGTAAGATTACACCGCCAACACTTGACATTGGACTGTTGATGACTGGAAACATGTTGCTGATCGGGCGAGTCTCGTTCCAAATTGTATGGAGTGAATGGGCGTGTACATGTGTGGAGACAACCTCACGAATCCATGGATCTTGCATGTCAGTAGGAGACTGTTCAAGCTGGTGGAGGCTGTGTAATGGTGTGGGGCATGTTCAGTTGAAGTCATATGGGACCCCTGATAGGTCTAGATGCGACTCTGACAGGTGACACGTGCGTAAGCATTATGTTTGATCACCTGCAACCATTCATGTCCAGTGTGCATCCCGACGGACTTGGGCAATAACAGCAGAACAATGCGACACCGCACACGTCCAGAATTGCCACAGAGTGGCTCAAAGAGCACTCTTCTGAGTTTAAACACTTCGATAGCCACCAAACTCCCAGACATGAATATTATTGAGTATATCTGGGATGTCATGCAATGTGCTGTTCAGAAGAGATCTCTAACCGTTCGTACTCTTACTGATTTTTGGACAGCCCTGCACAATTCATGGTGTCAGTTCCCTCCAGCACTACTTCAGACATTAGTCGAATCCATGCCACGCACTTCTGCTTTCGCGCGGGGGCCCTACACGACATTAAGCAGGTGTACCAGTTTCTTTGGCTCTTCAGTGTATAGTTCTCATAGCCAGATTACAATTATCTGCCCACTAATCATGGATCAAACGTCTAGGGGTCATTGATCACGTCAATGGGACAACTGTTGTCTGCGACAAAATGTTCGCAGGTGCTTACCGGTTGGCTTTGCTAGTGGTCCTTCTGTATTGGTTATGGCGCTGTGACTCGGCAAGGGGTAGCCACTCCGTGGCGTTCATGTCTTGTGTCTTGCCTATCATCCAGTCATTTGCTCCATATGAGAGGGGGTAGGCCCAGCAACATTACAGTTCCTGTTTCGCTTGTAAAATACATTTCTCCCCTTGAAGACACTCATTCTTAAATTTCGTTGTTGAAAATCACTCTAGCAGTTTACTGAGGTACGCATTTTGCAGCACAACTGGTTAGGAGACAGTGCTAGTTCGGTGCAAGCACGTCGTTCTAGGGACGGCAAATACTAAAGGGTTCTAAAAACATTGGGAAGTGTCACCGAACATTTTGTCTCCAACAAAAATACACTACTGGCCATTAAAATTGCTACACAAAGAAGAGATGCAGATGATAAAGGGGTATTCATTGGACAAATATATTATACTAGAACTGACATGTGATTACATTTTCACGCAATTTGGGTGCATAGATCCTGAGAAATCAGTACGCGGAACAACCACCTCTCGCCGTAATAACGGCCTTGAGATGCCCGGGCATTGAGTCAAACAGAGCTTGGATGGCGTGTACAGGTACAGCTGCCCATGCAGCTTCAACACGATACCACAGTTCATCAATAGTAGTGACTGGCGTATCGTGACGAGCCAGTAGCTCGGGCACCATTGACCAGACGTTTTCAGTTGGTGAGAGATCTGGAGAATGTGCTGGCCAGAGCAGCAGTCGAACATTTTCTGTATCCAGAAAGGCCCGTATAGGACCTGCAACGTGCGTTCGTGCATTATCCTACTGAAATGTAGGGTTTCGCATGGGATCGAATGAAGCCACGGGTCGTAACACATCTGAAATGTAACGTCCACTGTTCAATGTGCCGTCAATGCGAACAAGAGGTGACCGAGACGTGTAATCAATGGCACCCCAAACCATCACGCCGGGTGATACGCCAGTATGGCGATGACGAATACACGCTTCCAATGTGCGTTCACCGCGATGTCACCAAACACGGATGCGACCATCAGATGCTGTAAACAGGACCTGGATTCATCCGAAAAAATGACGTTTTACCATTCGTGCACCCAGGTTCGTCGTTGAGTACACCATCGCAGGCGCTCATGTATGTGATGCAGCGTCAAGGGTAACCGCAGCCATTGTCTCCGAGCTGATAGTCTATGCTGGTGCAAACGTCGTCGAACTGTTCGTGCAGATAGTTGTTGTCTTGCAAACGTCCCCATCTGTTGACTCAGGGATCGAGCCATGGCTGCACGATCCGTGACAGCCATGCGGATAAGATGCCTGTCATCTCGATTGCTAGTGATACGAGGCCGTTGGGATCCAGCACGGCGTTCCGTATTAACCTCCTGAACCCACCGATTCCATATTCTGCTAACAGTCATTGGATCTCGACCAACGCGAGTGGCAATGTCGCGATACGATAAACCGTAATCGCGATAGGCTACAATCCGACCTTTATCAAAGTCGGAAACGTGATGGTACGCATTTCTCCTCCTTACATGAGGCATCACAACAACGTTTCACCAGGCAACGCCGGTCAACTGCTGTTTGTGTATGAGAAATCGGTTGGAATCTTTTCTCATGTCAGCACGCTGTAGGTGTCGGCACCGGCGCCAACCTTGTTTGAATGCTCTGAAAAGCTAATAATTTGCATATCACAGCATCTTCTTCCTGTCGGTTAAATTAAGCGTCTGTAGCACGTCATCTACGTGGTGTAGCAATTTGAATGGCGAGTTGTGTAACTCTCCGTAACGTCATCTCTCACCCCCAGACTCATGATGCAAAGAATTTGAAACACTTTGTACACAGTGTCTCATTTATGATTTTCACAGTTTTTTATCCAGAAGTAAACTAGAAAAAATGTCAAACACAAATATTTTACCAACCAGGAGGACAGTAACCAGTTTCATTCCCTTTATTGTAACATTGTTCATCATAAAGATATGAGCAGCGGTACCTCCTTTTCAAACAGCACCTCTTATTTTTTGTTCTGTGATCCACTTCATCTCCTCAAGACCTGTTCAAAACCGTATCATAATGCACCATTAACGTAAATATGACGTCATTAAAAACGTAACACGAAAGTGCCTTTGACACTCCTGTAGCAGCACACAGTGTGGGTAGCCATAGTACTCTAACTTGTCCACTTACCGGAGTTTACAGTAAAAGAAAACTAGGAAAATGTACAATAGTGAATAAGTCAACCGTCTTCAGTTGAAGGTTTGTATGAGCAGAATGTGCACCAATGAAGAGGAGTTAAAATGCTACATATCACTCAAAAGTACAACGGTACTGTACTAAATGAACCAGTATTGTAAATAAGAAATCATTATTGTACTTTCTGTTCTGTTAACCTACATTCTCCATACATGACTAGCAATTTTACTTTCCTTTCGTTGATGTACATTGCATTCACACAGACGGGCGACAGAAGACGGTGGACTGAATTACCGGAATGCATTTTTCTTATGCTACTGTCAACTCCATTCAGTAGACACGGTACCGCAATTATCTGAACCACCTGTTACTACAGCATAATCAAAATCAATATCGTGTTATTATTTTACGAAACACAGCAACCAGCCACGGATTTCAGAAGCCAATAAAGTGGATAATTTTCTTCTTATGTTTTTAATAGCATCATGTTTACGTGAACGTTACACTGTGATATATTTTGAACAGTTCTCGAGTAGAGGATGTACGTTAGCGAATAAAAAATATGAGGTGCTATTTAAAAAGAATTACTACTGTTCATATGGTCTTAATGAACAAATGTACAAGAGGAGAAATCATGTCCATCTGTTCACACTAAGCCGGCCGGTGTGGCAGAGCGGTTCTAGGCGCTACAGTCTGGAACCTTGCAACCGCTACAGTCGCAGGTTCGAATCCTGCCTCGGGCATGGATGTGTGTGATGTCTTTAGCTTAAAATGGCTCTGAGCACTATGAGACTTAACATCGGAGGTCATCAATCCCCTAGAACTTAGAACTACTTAAATCTAACTAAGCTACGGACATCACACACATCCATGCCCGAGGCAGGATTCGAACCTGCGACCGTAGCGGGTCCGTAGGTTAGTTAGGTTTAAGTAGTTCGAAGTTCTAGGGGACTGATGACCTCAGCAGTTGAGTCCCATAGTGCTCAGTGCCATTTGAACCATTATTTTTGTTCACACTAAAATAAAATGCAACAAAGTTGTGTGATGATGTAGGCTTGCGAGGCCTCGATGTGTAGTACAGTTGCATTAATTGGCCGCCCCACTACAGCGTAGAACGAGTGTTATGCTTAATGTGCAACTGACTATTGCATATAGCTGATGAAGAAAAACAAATACTGACAGCCCACTTCTCGCCAACAGTGTTATAGAGGGTACAAGAACTGAAGCATCCATTCCACCGATAAGGGTCACTAACATTTTCTTGTGCTCTCGCTCCTGGAATCATAGAGATTCGTAGCTGAACCGTTATAATGAAGGATACTGGCCTCTGCAATGTATGTTTCGCTTGCCAGCTAAATGCCATTCCTAGATATTCTTAATTTCTCGCATTTTGACGGGTAACCACCGGACTTTAGCGTCTTGCACCGTGAATTCGTGCATTATTTTTGTTGTGACTGAGGGCTGTAAAATGCTTTTTTTCTCCGCTTCGGTTCTCTTTTTTTCGGTTTCCCGATAGTAAATTATTCGCTTCCATACAATCCTATAGAAATTTATTCCTCAAATTAAAGCTACTGTTTGAGAATAGTAGACTTCTTTCGCCTAGAAATGCCCGCTTTGCTTGTACTAGTCGGCATTTTATGTCCTTCTTGCTTCGTTCGTCAAAGTTATTTTGCCTAGAAGTAGCACTTCCCGTACTTTGTTTATCTCATGTCACCTACTCCTTTGCACTTCCGTTTTTCATTAGTTTACTTCTAGTCTATGATGTGTACCCATTAGCCTGTTCATTCCACTCAACATGCCCTCAAATTTTTCCTCACCTTCCCTGAGGATGCTATTGTCATCAGCGAATCTTATGACTGATGCACTGTCACTCAATTTTAATTCGACTCTTCAACTTTTATTTTGTTTCCGTCATTGCTACTTCGATGTACAGATTCAACAGCAGGGATGAAAAACTGCATCCCTCTCTAACATTCTTTTTATTCCCGACCACTTCGATCTTGATCCTTCATTCTTATTCTTCCATCTTAGTTCTTATACATACTGTGCATCCCTGAAGCTTGCGGCTAATTATCTTACAATTTCGAACGTCTTACACCAAGTTAGTCAGTCGAACGCTTTTTCTAGATCGAAAATTTCTATGGACGTATCTTGATTTCTCTTAAGTCTTGCTCCCATCATAGATCACATCAGATCTGCGTCTTTGGTGGCATTATCTTTCCTAGCGCTAAACTGACCAACAAATAAGTCATCGTCAATTTTTTTTCTACTCTTATATACCCTGCAGATGCTAAAAGGTATCAGATAGATTATATAATGGTAAGACAGAGATTTAGGAACCAGGTTTTAAATTGTAAGACGTTTCAAGCGGCAGATGTGGAATCTGACCACAATCTATTGGTTATGAACCGTAGATTAAAACTGAAGAAACTGCAAAAAGGTGGGAATTTAAGGAGATGGGACCTGGATGAACTGAAAGAACCAGAGGTTGTACAGCGTTTCAGGCAGAGCATAAGGGAACAATTGACAGGAATGGGGGAAAGGAATACAGTAGAAGAAGAATGGGTAGCTTTGAGGGATGAAATAGTGAAGACAGCAAAGGATCAAATAGGTAAAAAGACGAGGGCTAGTAGAAACCCTTGGGTAACAAAAGAAATATTGAATTTAATTGATGAAAGGAGATAATATAAAAATGCAGTAAATGAAGTAGGCAAAAAGGAATACAAACGTCTCAAAAATGAGATCGACAGGAAGTGCAAAATGGCTAAGCAGGGATGGCTAGAGGACAAATGTAAGGATGTAGAGGCTTATCTTACTAGGGGTAAGATCGATACTGTCTACAGGAAAATTAGAGACCTTTGGAGAAAAGAGCACCACTTGTATGAATATCAAGAGCGTTGATGGAAACCCAGTTCTAAGCAAAGAAGGGAAAGCAGAAAGGTGGAAGGAGTATATAGAGGGTCTATACAAGGGCGATGTACTTGAGGACAATATTATGGAAATAGAAGAGGATGTAGATGAAAATGAAATGGGAGATATGATACTGCGTGAAGAGTTTGACAGAGCACTGAAAGACCTGAGTCGAAACAAGGCTCCGGGAGTAGACAACATTCCATTAGAACTACTGATGGCCTTGGGAGAGCCAGTCATGACAAAACTCTACCATCTGGTGAGCACGATGTATGAGACAGATGAAATTCCCTCAGACTTCAAGAAGAATATAATAATTCCAATCCCAAAGAAAGCAGGTGTTGACAGATGTGAAAATTACCGAACTATCAGTTTAACAAGTCAGAGCTGCAAAATACTAACGAAGGTGGCAGGGGTTAAATACAGGGAGCGAAGGGCTATTTACAATTTGTACAGAAACCAGATGGCAGTTGTAAGAGTCGAGGGACATGAAAGGGAAGCAGTGGTTGGGAAGGGAGTGAGACAGGTTTGTAGCCTCTCCCCGATGCTATTTAATCTGTATATTGAGCAAGCAGTAAAGGAAACAAAAGAAAAGTTCGGAGTAGGTATTAAAATCCATGGAGAAGAAATAAAAACTTTGAGGTTCGCCGATGACATTGTAATTCTGTCAGACAGCAAAGGACCTGGAAGAGTAGTTGAACGGAATGGACAGTGTCTTGAAAGGAGGATATAAGATGAACATCAACAAAGCAAAACGAGGATAATGGAATGTAGTCGAATTAAGTCGGGTGATGTTGAGGGTATTAGATTAGGTTCAAATGGCTCTGAGCACTATGGGACTTAACATCTATGGTCATCAGTCCCCTAGAACTTAGAACTACTTAAACCTAACTAACCTAAGGACAGCACACAACACCCAGCCATCACGAGGCAGAGAAAATCCCTGACCCCGCCGGGAATCGAACCCGGGAACCCGGGCGTGGGAAGCGAGAACGCTACCGCACGACCACGAGATGTGGGCTATTAGATTAGGAAATGAGATACTTAAAATAGTAAAGGAGTTTTGCTATTTGGGGAGCAAAATAACTGATGATGGTCGAAGTAGAGAGGATATAAAATGTAGACTGGCAATGGCAAGGAAAGCGTTTCTGAAGAAGAAAAATTTGTTAACATCGAGTATAGATTTAAATGTCAGGAAGTCGTTTCTGAAAGTATTTGTATGGATTGTAGCCATGTATGGAAGTGAAACGTGGACGATAAATAGTTTAAACAAGAAGAGAATAGAAGCTTTCGAAATGTGGTGCTACAGAATAATGCTGAAGATTAGATGGGTAGATCACATAACTAATGAGGAGGTATTGAATAGAATTGGGGAGGAGTTTGTGGCACAACTTGACTAGAAGAAGGGATCGGTTGGTAGGACATGTTCTGAGACATCGAGGGATCACCAATTTAGCACTGGAGGGCAGCGTGGAGGGTAAAAATCGTAGAGGGAGACCAAGAGATGAATACACTAAGCAGATTCAGAAGTATGTAGGCTGCAGTAGGTACTGGGAGATGAAGAAGCTTGCATAGGATAGATTAGCATGGAGAGCTGCATCAAATCAGTCTCAGGACTGAAGACCACAACAACATCATATATTATTCTTGTGAGAAACTTGCATGCACGAGGGCATAAGCTGATTGTGCGACAGTTCGTGATTGTGTAGTTGAGTTTTCTGTACACCATCTAGAACAGTAATTTTGTTGCCACTTTCCCCGATGATTTAAGCAGTCCGGAGGGAATTTTATCTGTGCCTATTGCCTGTTTTTTTTTTTATCTAAAGTATCCCAAAGCTATTTCAACTCTGTCGCTTAATATCGGATCCTCTGAGTCCTCCTTACCCACATCTAGTTCTTCTTCTATCGCTCCAATTGTTCCTCCCTCCTCAATTAATCTTTCCACTCATCCGTTGTTGGGTTGTTCTTTCACTCTTAACATTGAAACCTTTGCTATTAATTTCAAGGAATGTTCTTTCGACTTTTATGTAAACTAAGTTAATTCTTCCGAAGACCTTTTCTTTTTCGATTTTATGCGTTTTTCCTGCAATCATTTCGTCTTGCCTTCCTTGCATTTCCTATGTATTTCATTCCTAAGTGAACTTATATTGCTGTATTCCTGTCATGTGATGAATGTTTTTGTACTTTCTTCCTTCGTCTGTCAATTGAAGTATTTCTTCTCTGATCCAAGATTCCTTCCTAGTAATATTCCTTGTAAATATTGAGAGGCACCCACATGCCTTGCTCATACTGTGGCATCAAGCAGTCAGGCCTGCAAGATGAGTGGTCTGCCAAGCGAGTGGATTCATTCTTAATTTATCGAGTAACATGAAATCTCGTACTCACAATTTAGTCACTAATCAACCTCCTGTATGAATAATACGCAACGGAAACACGCATCTGACTATCAGTAATTTACAGAACTCTGACTGTACACTACGCACTGGCAATACCACATTTTCTTTCTTTTTTTTATTTAACGGCATTTGTCAACACGTGGCCACCGCACTGAATATGAATGGCGCACACATTATAAATTCGGGACATTATGACAACATACAATTCGAAGGAAAAGTCCACCAATCTTTTTCTTTTCACTATCTTATTTATTCCGATAAATTCTCTAACCTAAACACACAAATTCTTAACCTACAACAATAACACATGAGAAATTCCGCCCAGTGGGCATGGCTTTACATTGGTGAATCTCTATATTATGGTCTCGTAATTATTTAACGCTACAGTGCACTTTCTGGATAGGATGGTGGATCTTTTATTATATCTCATACTTCGACTCTCACAATCATCACCACGAAACTATCCTCCAGACCGAGCAGTACAGAAGGAACAAGCATAACCCACTAATCTTTTGAAACTACCTTGCTACTCTCCCATGCAAACCACACATACCCAAATTACATGACATACACCACACTACGACATGGAATACAAAACACTATATAGTCACAACATTATCACTTTCAGCTTTCCCACTTCAATTAGTATTTATCCCAGTTTCACACGACACTGCCCCACTTTGTAATTCTACTTTCCTACTATGAACTCTGGAGATATTTGCACGTCTTCCTGTGCAATGCAAGCCAAGTGGCGTTGCTGGATAGACGGCCGACTCACCTTGCTTCTCTCTCAGAGTTTGAATCTAGCGTCACACGGAATCATATCACGCAAAGTAATATTAAGAACATATTCATCACACACGCGAGTCCTCAACTGATACCATGGACGAGTACTTCTCTTTATCCTTTGTCTCATACACAGATTGAGACTCACACAGTACTCACCACGTGGAAGTACTCGTCTCTAATTTCAAGTCCTGCACATGCCATTTCTTAAATATTTCAACTTATGGTACACACGCTATTTCTTAAATATTTCAACTGATTGTACACACGCTAGTAATTCAGCTTAACTTAAGCACACGGAAGTATTCCAACTTATTGCTACACGTGGTTTCATTGTGACCGTTGGTCACTTCCGAAGATTACTACAATCCCATTAATATTACCTGCCTGACATTTAATTCTCCCCACAAAAGTTCCTGACATAGAGAAATTATTATTTCAAACTACTCTTAAATATTCCACATGCATACCATGTCTCCACTCTTTTGTCATTACGGAGCACAACTAAGACCGGTCTTAACAGCACAAGATCCAGCGGCAGAGTGCTGAAACATGGCCGTTGTTCAGGTCCTCTCGCACCTCTGCTGAAGTGGGGGAGCACCTTGCTACTGTATTGGTCAGTCACATTTCAGGCGCTCAAAGCTCAGGTAAATTTCATCTCTTTGGTCCCACCAAAGGTGGCCAAAGGATCGCCTCAAAGATGATCATATATTCACATTCACTATCTGCGGTTAGCAGACGACCATACATTCATTCATTTCACAGATCTCACCAAACTGGATGTAGGGATTTATTTTGTGGGAGTGCACATGTGATCAGTTAAATAAATAAATTGTCATTCTTTCCCACACTGGTACCCGGCTTCGCTGTATTAATTGAAATTGAGTTATTTTTACAAAAAAATGTGTTGTTCTGACAAGAATAATGATGTATGTTGTACCTATATTCAATGTCGGGCGGTACTGTACCCTTTCACCACCGGCTACCCATGCAGAAAAAAATGGCACGGTACTATCCTTGCAATGCGAGGGTAGTTCCGAAAATTTTTTTATAAGAAAGCTGTATAAGAACAAACGTAGCAAGTCATCAAAATAACCAGGAGGAGACCTTAGCCCCTGGTGACCACAAATAGACGACCAAATGCTGTTACTTTACTAAATTATTGACACTTGTTGCGTTATTGTACTCTCCACAATCCGGAGTAACGTACACATACAAATTTAAATCAATCCAAATGAGAAATAAAACATTACATCATACAAAAAATAAAAAATTATGTTGAGGTAAAAATTTGCTTAGTTACTGGGCTCTTCGTTATTTTTATGAGTAATCCAAACTTCACTAATTCTATGACAAATAAAAAAATACTAATTGTACTCACGAAATTTTAAATAGCTCACCGTGCAAACACAGAACAAGTAATCTGACATTCATAGATTGCGGGGTAAAAACCTTTACACGGCAATGTCTAAATACAAGACAAAATCAACAAAAGAAGAAAATTTCGTACACTAGTTACACGTAGAAGTCAGGCTCCAAACCATTACTCTAAAATATACATCAAACGTACAGAGAAATAAAACTGAGAAGAAAAACAATGAAATATACCACAAGTTACATACTGGTTACATAATATAGTTCGTCTAAGACATCCTGTCATACCTCATTAACTATCATCACCTAAGCAATTGCCACCACTACTCGACTGTGCGTTTAACCTTATCCTTGTCTACCAGTACAAATACCTGCTGCTGAGCCAGTCAGTCCATCAACTTTGATCAATACACGCAGTAAATAGTTTAGCAATAAGTGCTTGAATCCACCAGTAGCTCTCGTATCTTACTCTACCGCTCATTTCTCTGTTGTTACACATTTAGACGACAAGAACTTGCATTTCGACTAGCCTTCGTTACACTTTAATGTGAAATATCACCACTGTGATAATGCAAATAAGTGGCTTCAGTCAACACACCAACAAGATCATTACTGTCCACGACATCAAAATGCATCAGTTAATTCCGATATTTGTTGTGCAATGCAAACTCTTGTCCCCTGTGACAACCTTACTGACCAATGCAACAAGAGCCGCTACGTTAGTATTACGCCACTGGCTAATAATTAAAGCATCATTGTACCAAATATTCTAATAAACATGCTACGTGAACTTGATAACGCAGAACAAACAAAAAACAAACACTAACTATTCTAAACACAAATGTTAATGAAATACAATTACACTTGCTGTCCCTTCAGGAATGAAACATATATAAAAAAAACATTTACACAATTACAAATACGTTATTTCCTATCTTGCGAGTCACACGGAAACATTTCATTCTGTGATTTTCTTGGGGTCAAAGAGTTGCTGATAGTTTTCCTAGAAACACTGTCTCGGTGTCAAAGCTCTCCCATGGTTACCCGGACGAAAGTCTTTGAGTCACTCAAATCGACATTTTGAACACACACTGAACAGTAAACTGTATCTCACATTAAACACAAATGTCATAGTCACTCTCAGAGTACCATCCACACGAATCTGGTCGTCCAAAAATGGCCCTACAACTACTATTACCCACGGTTCTGTCCTTTCAGTTCATGGTGTAATTAAAAGTCGTAAGTTCCAACAAACAGCACTGATTCCCGCACCAATTAAAGAAATGTCTCCTACTACAAATGCAAATGTCAATGTCCCACTTTAGTTTCTTGCGTTCATACAATAATTAGTCACCAAACGACAACTGTCCTCTTTAAGTATACCAAGCGTCCCACATGCAATTCACAAAGCACACTTAACAAGTCACTGCCAAAAAGTTTATGGATCGCACCGTTCTGTGGTCAAGACAAAACAAAACAACAAAATCTTTTCCACCACTCACAACGTGGGAACACCAGTCCTTCACTTTCCACCTCATGGACACATACGATCAGTCATCTTGTTTCATGGCTCCACAGTCCAGTACTAGTTAATAGTTCTGGTAAAAAATGCCCTCCGGACTCTGCCGCGCGTCGTTCATTCTGCCATCGCTCCGCCGTTGAGCAGAAGAAACCACCCGCTGTTGCCTCCGCAGGATACTTTCCCCCGTCGTAAGGGTGGCGGAACTTATGAATGGCCAGTGGTACGTGCGTGTCGCCCCAGGCCGTTGACCTGCTGTAGCGGGCGCGTGGAGTGTACCCTGACTGGCAGTGGAGTGGGGAGCGCACCGGTTCCGTTGCCGACGTCTGCTTGGCTTATGTGGTATGGGTGTGTTCTGTGTAGCCCCTCAGCGCTACGACACCCAATCAGTCAGACCCTTCCGTGCATCTCGCAACATTACAGACAAAAGGATATTCTTACAGTATTTAAATACTCAATGATTACATGTATGATCTATTAGATACATTGGTAATAAAAGAATCTTTGTTCTAAAAAACATAAAATTATACACCCTTGTTTTCTACACATACAACATCAACATTTATCCCTTTTCTATATACAGCCCACAGTTGTGCTATTGATTGTACCTGTCGTCCCTCATACAAAACATGAAAGTGTAAAAAAAAACATAAGGAATAATAAGCAATCTATACAGCTCATAATTACAATATCAAATAGTAGGCTACTCTAACATCCTATCACAGTGAAAATATATTAGAAACTGTTTATTCTAAAGCTACAATATACAGTGAACCTTTGTACTCGTGACAGACTGAAATTAATACCCCTTGAAAGTGTTCTAACAAAAAAAATAAGAAATAATCTACACAGCTCACAATTACCTACCACATGTTATTAAATAGTAAACTACTTTAACATCCTAACACAATAAACATTTTAGAAACTGATGACTCTAAATCTACAATGTACAATGCACCTTTGTGCTTGTGACAGACTGAAATTAGTATCTCTTCATATATTTTACCTTTTTTATTATACATAACAACATTTCTAGGACATGTATGTACCATCCACATGATGCCAGATCCTGACCTGCCATCGAGGTTCATCCAAATCAAACAATAACACAATAGTGTTTTAGTTATTAATCGGTAGCATCCCCTTTACAGGAGTGTGCGCATTGATCACACTACTCTACGACTCCCACTCACCAGACATCACATTTTCCTTCTCATTCAATCCATTAATACACTAACAGAATAGGTCTAGAAGTCAACTAACCTTAACACCACCACACTCACGACAACATACCATACCTTTGCTCCCTTATACTCAACCACATAACACATGAAGCTGTTTCGGAGATAGCTTTCCAGTCTCCGAATTCGTCCTTTCCCTCTGGCACCTCTCTCCATCGGCTTACCTCTGCATTCACTTTACCGATTATTCCTCCTGCTAAATATCACTTTAGAATTGTGACATTTCATCTAAGACCAAAAAATACACAAATTATTCATCCTGCAAAATAACTGAACACATTCTTGGTACCGTTTTGATTAGTTATACTGGTACCAGGCTTCAACAACAACAACAACAAAAATTATTTTTTTCACATAGCAACTGTTATGGTAAGAATCAGATTTACACTTATATTACATCTTACGTCAGTATTCCACAACGTTCACCATCTGGATCTCATACTCCCATTATGTCCTTTCACGTTGTGCAGTTGTCCTCATCTCTTCATTCGTATTTCGGCTCTCCGTCCGTCCATTACTCCATCATTTCCTGGTCTTCCTTCGTCATTCGCATCTATCTCGATTGCAGCATACACCTGCCTCTCTGTAACATACATCTAAGACATCTCCACATTATTCAATTCTACTCACCTTTCTTTACCACTGTTTCATCACGTCGAATCTCTCTTTATTATTCACACTGCTTCACGTCGCTTCTCTTCTTAAATATCACTTTTATCCACTACTATTTATCACGTCGCTTCTCTATCTACCATCTTTATCCACTCATCAATCATCACGTCGGTTCTGCTTGATCCTTATTCATATGACAAAAAATACGTACATACACCACTCTGTCGACTCCTGTTCATGACTCATTCGACCAGTCTATTCCGCCATACTTCCTGACATCCCGCCTGAAAATTGTTATGTTCGATTTGACCCTGCACAACGTTACACACCACAAATAAATACACTCACTATCTACCATAAATTGCTTACTTTCGATCTATCCTTAACTTTTCCATAATTTGATGTTAGAAATGTGATGAAGCCCACGAGATTGTTTTCCCTTGATCGTTTCAATCAGTACAGCATTTTCATGGACAATCCGCCTCACTCTGAATGGCCACTATACACAGTAAAGAATTTGCTAGTTAGGAATCTGTGCTTACATGAAAATTAAATGTGTGCAGAGAATATACAAGCTGGGAGAAATGGGCAGCCCAAGTTTTAGAAACTTAGGTGCTAGTGACCTCTTTCCCTAGCACCCGATTCCGAACAACCATACACCGCACTTCATTATAACTGTGACCATGACAATGACATGCTATAGATCAGATGGCATCTAATTTAAAAACTTCGATCACATTACTGATGTTACCTGTAACAGCAGTATAAACGTACCCTATTCCATACAGATCACAATGTTTACTTTTTACATTACGTGTTAAGTACCTGCAATAGTCAAATCACATTAATTAAACTGAACCCATTGGCATTCTTACATAACATTTTTTTTATTAACTGGTTTGTTTTGAGGAAACAGTCCTTTTACTTTAGTGTTCGAAATAAAAATTTGCAAATTTTGCTCTGAGAGACCAGCCTAACAGATGCCATTACTGGTGTTTTATTCTCTGATCAGAAGTATGGTATTTGCATTCCTACATATTAGTAGAGTAATTCTGCTACATAGACAATTTTCAGTGCCAGCGGCATGTGTTTTAAGGCAAGATGCTAAGGGCTGATATGTTGGATTAGTTTCCCCTATCCATCAATCTATTACTACAAGAAAGAAATGCCAGGATTCCATGCTCTCCTGTCATTCTGATAGTTTCTGCCGTTCCTATCCTCGACTCTGTCTGACCTATGAGTCGTGGCTCCGTTTACGATGTTGCTCTCATTATCAAGTTCCTGTAACAAGTGCTGAAATGACGAAGAATCGTCTAGGCCTCTGCCTGCTATCACTATATCTTTGCGCAATTTCACTGGCAACTTCGTTATACAGATCCTAATGAGCTCCCCAGTTTCGTATGGCACATCCAAATACCTATTTCGTCTCAGCATTTCCTGATAGCACGACACTGAATCCCTTATACCACCTTCGTTACAATTTGGCATCATCAATATGCTTTGCTTAACCTGGACCTGCTTACTTTTCGACCAGAATTCATTCAAATAGCTACTACAGTCTTTAATAACTTCCTGCATTTTCGCTTTAGCCTCGTCCCTCAAATGGTTACACACAAACTTCATTTTGAGGAGCGGTCCCCACGATGAAGGTAATGAATCTTGAAAATTGAGACAGCCTTGGACTATACCCAGTTGGGCTTGCCACCTGTTTTATCCGACACAACCGTTCTTCTAACTCTCTGAGTTCGTCTTCCGCTTTCTGCCTATTTTCGTTTTTTGAATTTATCTCACTCTCCCTCTGCAATCTACCTGGTGGTGTGTCACCTTCGCTACTGCACGCTAATTGCAACTGTGCGAGTTCTTCCCTATGTTTCCTACTTATTTTTAATTGCGCCTCTTTAAGTTGTAATAGTGATTGTCTCTGCCCCTGGTTGGCATAAACCTCTCGCTGCCTACTGTCAGAGCCTGTCTCACCTCTTATACTGAGCTTTTCTACATCTGCACTAATCGTATTCATTCTGACCACTACCTCTTTGATTCGCTCGTCCGGCAACATGTCCCTACGTTCAGTAGTATCACTCTCTATTGCAAATATTCATACCTCCAAATTACTGGCTTTTTCTTTCACGGCGTGACATACTTGCTTCAACGCACCCAGATTCTTCTCCCCCTCATCTAACCGATTATTAACTGTGGGCAGACGCTCATTGATAACTGTGTGTAGCTTCATCATTGCCTCTTTATTTCCCTTATCCACTGCCTCCAATCTTTCCTTATTATCTTTATCCACCGCTTCCAATCTTTCCTTATAATCTTCCCATCTTTCCTTATACGCTTCCCATCTTTCCTTATTATCTTTATCAATCGCTTCCAATCTATCCTTATATGCTTCCAATCTTTCCTTATTTGCTTCAAATCTTTCCTTATTCTCCCTATCTCTCTCCTTATTATCTCTATTCATCGCTTCTGATCTTTCCTTATTATCTTTATCCATCGCTTCCAATCTTTCCTTATTATCTCTATCCATCCTCTGTAAAAACTGCAGTAGCACATTGTCATTTGCTACTTTCGACGCGCTCACCTCGTTCGCCTGTGAAACCGTAGCTTCCCTAAGGGTAGCTGCACGTTCACTGCATACCTGACCTAGTCCCGGCTCGCCCGCGTCGTCGGGAAAAGCCCCCGATTGTGAACAGAGCCCGTCGCTCAAAGGATCACCTAGCAGCGGTCCACTGAACAATTCAGCCCCTTCCGAGTGTTTGCCGTTCCCGCTCATTAGCCCATGGTCGACACCTACTTCCTGCTGCACTGCTACGTTCACCCCAGAATCGCTATTCTCCATGGTGACTACACTTTTCGACTGCGACCTAGTTACTACGGACATTACGCAAAAAAAAATTATACAACGATCTTCCAGCCTTGGACGATATAGCAATTAATTACATAAAAAAAATAAAAGATCTTCACCAAACCAGAAAGAAATTTCAAACAAAATAAAATTTTACTTCTTAGCGCTATCACAATATATTCCATCAAAATAAAAAAAATCTTAACAGCAAACCCCAACAGCAAAATATCCTGGCAAAATATATCCTGGCAGGGTCGAAATTATGAGAGGCACCCACATACCTTGCTCATACTGTGGCATCAAGCAAAATGGTTCAAATGGCTCTGAGCACTATGGGACTCAACTGCTGAGGTCATTAGTCCCCTAGAACTTAGAACTAGTTAAACCTAACTAACCTAAGGACATCACAAACATCCATGCCCGAGGCAGGATTCGAACCTGCGACCGTAGCGGTTTTGCGGTTCCAGACTGCAGCGCCTTTAACCGCACGGCCACTTCGGCCGGCTTGGCATCAAGCAGTCAGGCCTGCAAGATGAGTGGTCTGCCAAGCGAGTGGATCCATTCTTATTTATCGAGTAACATGAATTCTAGTACTCACACTTAAGTTACAAGTTATCCTCCTATATGATTAATACGCAACAGAAACACGCATCTGACTATCAGTAATTTACAGAACTCTGACTGTACACTACGCACTGGCAATACCACATTTTCTTTCTTTTTTTTATTTAACGGCTTTTGCCAACACGTGGCCACCGCACTGAATATGAATGGCGCACACATTATAAATTCGGGACATTATGACAACATACAGTTCGAAGGAAAAGTCCACCAATCTTTTTCTTTTCACTATCTTATTTATTCCGATAAATTCTCTAACCTAAACACACAAATTCTATAACCTACAACAATAACACATGAGAAATTCCGCCCAGTGGGCATGGCTTTACATTGGTGAATCTCTATATTATGGTCTCGAAATTATTTAACGCTACAGTGCACTTTCTGGATAGGATGGTGGATCTTTTATTATATCTCATACTTCGACTCTCACAATCATCACCACGAAACTATCCTCCAGACCGAGCAGTACAGAAGGAACAAGCATAACCCACTAATCTTTTGAAACTACCTTGCTACTCTCCCATGCAAACCACACATACCCAAATTACATGACATACACCACACTACGACATGGAATACAAAACACTATATAGACACAACATTATCACTTTCAGCTTTCCCACTTCAATTAGTATTTATCCCAGTTTCACACGACACTGCCCCACTTTGTAATTCTACTTTCCTACTATGAACTCTGGAGATATTTGCACGTCTTCCTGTGCAATGCAAGCCAAGTGGCGTTGCTGGATAGACGGCCGACTCACCTTGCTTCTCTCTCAGAGTTTGAATCTAGCGTCACACGGAATCATATCACGCAAAGTAATATTAAGAACATATTCATCACACACGCGAGTCCTCAACTGATACCATGGACGAGTACTTCTCTTTATCCTTTGTCTCATACACAGATTGAGACTCACACAGTACTCACCACGTGGAAGTACTCGTCTCTAATTTCAAGTCCTGCACATGCCATTTCTTAAATATTTCAACTTATGGTACACACGCTATTTCTTAAATATTTCAACTGATTGTACACACGCTAGTAATTCAGCTTAACTTAAGCACACGGAAGTATTCCAACTTATTGCTACACGTGGTTTCATTGTGACCGTTGGTCACTTCCGAAGATTACTACAATCCCATTAATATTACCTGCCTGACATTTAATTCTCCCCACAAAAGTTCCTGATATAGAGAAATTATTATTTCAAACTACTCTTAAATATTCCACATGCATACCATGTCTCCACTCTTTTGTCATTACGGAGCACAACTAAGACCGGTCTTAACAGCACAAGATCCAGCGGCAGAGTGCTGAAACATGGCCGTTGTTCAGGTCCTCTCGCACCTCTGCTGAAGTGGGGGAGCACCTTGCTACTGTATTGGTCAGTCACATTTCAGGCGCTCAAAGCTCAGGTAAATTTCATCTCTTTGGTCCCACCAAAGGTGGCCAAAGGATCGCCTCAAAGATGATCATATATTCACATTCACTATCTGCGGTTAGCAGACGACCATACATTCATTCATTTCACAGATCTCACCAAACTGGATGTAGGGATTTATTTTGTGGGAGTGCACATGTGATCAGTTAAATAAATAAATTGTCATTCTTTCCCACACTGGTATCCGGCTTCGCTGTATTAATTGAAATTGAGTTATTTTTACAAAAAAATGTGCTATTCTGACAAGAATAATGAAGTATGTTGTACCTATTTTCAATGTCGGGCGGTACTGTACCCTTTCAATATATTTTGTCTATCCAGCTGCTATGATTGCTCAGTTCAGCGATGTCCATTCTTCTTCAGCTGAATTTCATGATTGTGGCGAGATTGGACTGATCACACGTTGGGAGTATGTATGGGCGCTGATAACCGCGCAGTTGAGGGCCCAAAAACCAAACATCATCATCACCATCTTCATCTGAACTGCCTATTGTATAATTGGCTATCGCAGTATCTACAGCCTTAGATAACTTAAAACGCACCTTATCGTTCCTCAGTACATTAGTATCCAACTTCTTTCTTCCCTGATCCTTCTGGGCGATTTCCTTTAAAGTTCAGTGTACTCTTCGTCATTACTGTATTGTGACGTGAGTATATATCTGCTCCCGGACATGCCTTTCACTTCAGTAACTGTTTTCGGAATCTCTGTCTGACCATAATGTAATCCACCTGGAATATTCCCATGTCTACACGCTTTGTCCAAGTATACCTCCTCGTGTTGTGATGTTTGAACAGTGTATTCGCTAATGCTAGCTGAAACTGATTGCAGAACTCTAGCAGTCTGTCTTCCCCCTCATTCCTGCTATCGAGTCCATATGCTCCCGTAACACTGTCTTCAGTTACTTTTTCTAATACAGCATTCCGTTCACCTATAATCATTAGATTTTCATCTCCTTTACTTACTGTATTACACACAGTTATCGAACAATGAATGTACTACTACCGCGTTAATCTAAAACACTATTCAAGATTTCCTTCACATTTCTTATAGTATTATTGCACATCAATAGCGTTGAAACACATAAAACATTTCGTGGGCGCGTTGTCACGGTGCGTACGGCTCCCCACGTCGGACGTTCGAGTCCTCCCTTGGGCATGGGTTTGTGTGTTGTCCACAGCGTAACTTAGTTTAAGTTAGATCAAGTAGTGTGTAGTCTTAGGGACCGATGACCTCAGCAGTTTGGTCCCATAAGACCTTACTACAGATTTCCAAATTTCGTGGGCGATAGACCTCTTAAGTTAAATTGTTTCTCAGCGCTCTTAAATGTTGTCCGATTCATGTATGAGCAAACTGACATTTGTTCTTTGACGATGAAGAGACACTGTTTGCCATCGCGGGATCAGAAGTGTGTTGTAAAGGAACATCTGTGCTCTCGTTTGTGGCTGCGGGGCTCCTTCCTCCACACCCGTGCCACCAAACATCAGGAAGACCGACTTAGCTGCAGAAAGTGGAAAGGGCTCAGTTTCTGTCAAGTCTGCATTCCTTTAACCCATGAATATAATGTGAAGCTGTGAATCACGCCATTAGATACACAATAAAAATTCCACTAACGTCAGTCCATAACAGGCGACGTCGTATAAGGACAGGATCACACTCGTTAGAGCGATAGAACGTCGAACCCTCACAGTGGTAGAAGTATGGGAGTCCAGAGCACATTTACACCGACGTCTTTTCCTTTTATAAATGTCTTTGGTTATATTTATCGAGTTTAAAATTGTCCAGCCTTTGAAATCTATTATTGAAATATAACTTGTAATATATACATCTACTGAACATTACATTTAAGAGTGCAGAATAATTTTATATGGGGTCAAGTCGAGTGCGTGAACGTGTCCCAGGTGAGGGGCAAGTTTACGCGTCTGAGGGGATATGTTTACCCATCTCATAGAACACAATAATAAATATACAAAACACACTACTATAAATTTTCAAAATATGTTTTACTGGCAGTCAATAAAATTACTGGCTTCCTTACACCAGTTAACACTATAAATCACAAAAATTTTATTGCTAGTAAACAAATATTTTGGCAAACTTTCACCTCTTAGCATAATATGACCAACAGAGAAGTTTGAATGTTAATTAACGGCCTATTCGTCACCATTGTCCGCGTTCAAATTTATGCACCCAAAAAATAATGTGTTTCCTGTGGCTCATTCGTCGTTAGCCCATCGATGACATCTAAGGCACTGAACTCATTCTTGATTTCTTTTTAATTGGTTGGATCATTTCGAGCGGTAAATTCGAAGCGAGTTTTCGTCTTCTACATCAGACTGCTGCACGTTATATGAGAAAGTAAGAAGAACTGGATGGGACATTCGTTGAGACGGGAGTGCTTACTGGTAGGCGCTTTGGGTGGATTAGTTTGTTAGAGGAGGTTGAGAGGGCGGAGGTGATGCAAGGTGACAGTCGACATAAAGGTAACAGCAAATTACGCGGACATGAAGAGGATGGCAGAAGACAGGAGAGCATGGACAGTTACTATGTGAAAACCTGCATTTGGACAGAACACTAATGATGACATCAGAAATAGGCCTATCGACATTTTTTCCTTGTTCTTGCTATTAGCAATTTCTTGCCCTTCTCAGTCCTTTCTTTCATAGAAGAAATTGTTTCTGCTCGAGGTTCATTCAATTTCAAATAGCTATTTTAGAAATATCTACCATTTATTCTCCTGTGCCTTCATTTTTAAGGTTCTGTGCCTGAATCGGTAAAAACGGAAATCTAGGTTCATTTTGTAACCCGTCTGTCTGTGTCTTCTTGTCTGTTTGTCTGACTGTTAAAAACCCTATTTTTGTTCTCAGGAATGAGTAGACGTATCAGGTTCAAAAAATGGCTCTGAGCACTATGGGACTTAACATCTCAGGTCATCAGTCCCCTAGAACTTAGAACTACTTAAACCTAACTAACCTAAGGACATCACACACATCCATGCCCGAGGCAGGATTCGAACCTGCGACCGTAGCGGTCACGCGGTTCCAGACTGTAGCGCCTAGAACCGCACGGCTACACCGGCCGGCTGACGTATCAGGTTGACTTTGTCACTTACTAAGGCCTACAGTTACTTGGAGGTGTACAAAATTGACGCTTCTAGGCCTATGCAGACGAAAGATATGGCCATTTATGTAGCGTCTTTTGATATTTGCAAACTCGCTGATCAAAGCCTATAGGGTATTTCCCGTTGAGCTATAATCATGAAGTTTGGTAAGAACAAAGACTTCACAGTATTAGTAAAGGGAAAAATCCTAAATTGTTTATTTGTAATTATATCACATGGAAAAATATTTCTTTTTCCGTTTTTTGTTATCCGACTTCAAACTTGAGATGAATACGTTCTCGAAAGTCTTGGAATCTCTGGGACCGATGTCTTGCGAGTATCAATGTCAATAACAGGCAAAAATCATAGAGATCCTCGATTTCCGGAATGGATGAACCGTCTATATACATAATTTCAGACAGGTCTCTCCTTTGCATATGCCATCCACCATTTCTCTGACCGTACATTAAAATAATTATATGACAAGACTTCACTTACTGGGATTTTTAGTGACGTGTCTAAGGCATTTGACTATACAATACATAACAATCTTTTGGAGAAATTTGTAGCCTATGGCTTTTGAATGAGCTGCAATAAGAGACTGGTCGTATTTTGCGGAAATATGGTGTGAAATGTGTTTCCCAATCTCCATCTAGGATTAGGGTCCTTTTAGGTGGGGTGAAGGGTGATCTTGGTTTGCGTGAGACTGGTGTCTACCGTTTTCCTTGCAGTTGTGGCATGTCGTATATTGGTCAAGAGGATCAGGGCCGTGGAGGGCTGGTGTACTGAGCATAATCGTCACACACGCTTACAACAGCCGAGCAAATCGGCTATTGCAAAACATTATTTTAGCGTATGTCATCCTATGGAATATGACAACGCGGAGACTCTGGAATGCACTTCCAGCTGTTGGGAGGTAGTGACTGCGTCGGTAACAGAGCTTCCTCATTTGGGTAGGCCAAAATTTCTTCCTAAAGAACAGGATCTTAATGGTGTCCCGCAGTGTTTCGTGCCATTACCGACTAAATCTCAAAGAAAGCGTCCAAGAACTATGGAACAGCAAGAAATAAACTATGAAAGATTCCGAAAAAGCAAGAATTGAGACCATATAGCCCTACTTTACTTCATGGTGTAAATGAAGATGAGTCTGATGGACATATGGCATTCTTCGAGTTATACACAATATGAATAGAAGCGAGCCCGTTTTGTAAAAGTATTCTTTGGAGTGACGAAGCGATTCTTAAGGTGAATGGCAGAGTGAACAGAAACAACTGTGTCTACTGAGGTTCTACGAATCCCCATGTGGCGATGGAGAAAGACCTGAACTCTCCTAGCATGAGTGTATGACCAGGGATTTTCAGCGGTGGGTTAAGTGATCTTATATTTATAATGCTACTATTAGTTCCCCAAAATTACCTATGTATGCTTCAAGAAATGTTGTTAGAAATGGATAATAGCCCATTTTTCAACATTTACAGCCTGTTATGGAAAAGCTGATATGGAAACGAGATGGAGCACCGCTGCGTTATCGAGTTATTGTGAGAGAGTTTCTAAATGAAAACTATGGTGAATGAATTGTCAGATGGGGTACTACTGAATGGCCTCCATGATCCCCACGTATATCACCCCGTGGATTCTTCAGTCTGGGGTATACTAAAGATGAGATTTATTTCGTAAGGATTCTTGATATTGAGCACTTCAAGGAATGAATCCAATTAGAATTTGAATACTAGAATCCAGAAAGATTTGTGACAAAATTTGTAAATTACTTTTGAACAGATGCTAAGTTTGCTTAGAACAGCATGGCAAACATTATGAGCAGCTTTTGCAAGTTCATTGAACTGCACATTTTTTTTCTGCGTTGATAATAAAACTGAATTTTCATTTTTTTAGTGTTATGACACCGAACGTATTTTTGACAACTGACATGTGGCCTGCCCTGTGTATTGTGAAGATGCAGTTCAAATGCCTAACTTCTAGAAGATATACTTACTGGATGCCTGAGAGTAAACACAACGTTTTATTCTTACAAGGGAACCTCGCCATCGCACCCCCCTCAGATTTAATTACAAGTTGGCACAGTGGATAGACCTTGAAAAACTGAACACAGATCAATCGAGAAAACAGGAAGAAGCTGTGTGGAACTATGAAAAAAATAAGCGAAATATACAAACTGAGTAGTCCATGTGCAAGATAGGCAGCATCAAGGACACTGTAACCTCTGGAGCGCCGTGGTCCCGGGGTTAGCGTGAGCAGCTGCGAAACGAGAGGTCTTTGGTTCAAGCCTCCCTCGTGTGAAAGATTTTTTATTTTCAGACTATTATCAAAGTTAAGGCACTCAAACATAATCAACTTCGCTCTCCAAAATTCCAGGACATGTTCAGATTTGCTTGGACACGTGCAGGATTTGACGGTCTACACACGGAAAAATTTGAAAACGTTAGAAACATATGTTTTGACAGAGCACAGGGAAAACTGTGCGACTGTGAAACTGTTGCAGTCATTTGTTGCAGTTCATGTGACAAACTCTTATGTTTTCATCACTTTTTTGGGAGTGATTATCACACCCACAAGAAAACCTAAATCGGCAAGGTAGAAGAATCTTTTTACCCATTCGCCAAGTGTACAAGTTAGATGGGTCGACAACATATTCCTGTCAGGTGACGCACATGCCGTCACCAGTGTCGTATAGAATATATCAGACGTGTTGTCCTGTGGAGGAATCGGTTGACGTATGACCTTGTGAGCAAATGTTTTCGGTGCCCACTGGAGAGGCACGTCATTTCGTCTACTAATCACACGGTTTTGCGGTGCGGTGGCAAAACGCAGACACTAAACTTATTACAGTGAACAGAGACGTCAATGAACGAACGGACGGATCATAACTTTGCGAGAATAAAGAAAGTAAAATTTTCACACGATGGAAGACTTGAACCAAGGATCTCTCCCTCCAGAGCTGCTCACGCTAACCACGGGACCACGGCGCTCCTGGATTCACGTTATCCTTGATGTTGCATATCTTACACTTGGACTACTCAGTTTGTATATTTTGCTTATTTTTTTCGTAGTTCCACACAACTTCTTCCTGTTTTCTTGATTGATCTGTGTCCAGTTTTTCAAGGCCTATCCACTGTGCCAACTTATAACTAAATCTGAGGGGGGTGCGATGGGGAGGTTCCCTTGTTAGTGCTCGCTCTTGTGCAATCATCACTTTCTAAGTGAGGAGTCAACCCAGAAAATTATTCTGAGACATTATTCAGTCGAAATATGCATGAGTTAGGCGGTGGTTCGTTTGCTTCCAAGATAGCAGTTATACAAAGAGTAAAAGCAGATGAACTACATTGTTTGAGTTGCTTAGTAATATGCTTCTTCAAGTTCAAGTTGGCATCGGTATGTACTCTAAACCTGAGACCGTGCTTCATCTCTAGCGATTTCGACGTCGATTATCTAGTATAGTCTTCCTTGTGAAATGACCTCTATGCCTACACTCAAAAGACGTTAAACACTAGTCTTCATTCCCTCCGTTAATTCTTCTACGCAGCTGTGGGCATTGAAACTTTTATTATAGTGCCTACATAATTTAATTTTTATTTTCAAATACTCCTTTCCTCTTAAACAGAAGAGCCACTGCCCACCACACTCCTTGCATCAGAGAAATGAAAATTCATGATTTAATACAGAGATGATATTGTTCTTAATTCGCGTATGGTTTTCAGCAAACACGTGAAGCTATCTGAGAAATAACAATTGTGTGCTAGACTGAGTTATCCTCAGGCCTGAACAGCTCAGGTGATCAGAGAATCTTCCACGGAAAGCAAGGTTCTGGGTTCAGACCCCAGTATGGTTAACAGTTTTAAACTCTCAGAAAGTTTCACAACAAAACACATTCTACTGCAGAATGAAAGACTAATTCTGGAAATCTCTACCTGTTCTCGCTTTTAACTCAATGCGTATGGTCTACACATTCAAACTGTATGTATGTATAACACGTTAGTCAAATATATGACATTAATACAGGTCTTACTTTTCATTGTAAAAAACTAAAATAAAAGGCATGGGAACGTTGGCAAACTGTTGCGAGAAATGTGAGTGTTGGAGCAAACAGATTCTCAGTTTAACCTTTTAATTAGAAAGATCACCAGAATAGCTGCTTATAATAATTAATTTTTATTAACTACAGACTGTTTCGGCATTAATCACCATTGTCAAGTATTTGCGAATGCAAGTTTGGTGAGATCATGTCTAAATGTGAATGTCATTTATACTTGTATTAATGTGACTATGTTGTACTGACATCTAGAAGTATCTGATGTCCATATTACATCGTTAATGAAGTTTCTTACAACTGTCAATGTTTTGATTAGATGGTAAATGACGTAAACGTATTGAAAATAACACGTTAATTATGGTTTGACAGCAGTTTGCTGTTCTATTTTTACGACGATGTATATTTACAAAGATTAAGCAGATATACAACGATATTATTTTATTAGCTAAATTTTGTCGTGATTATCTGTGGTTCTTGCGTATATTATTTCCGATTTATCCTTTTTCGCGTTCTAAAAGTTCAATAAAGTATTTGAGGTAGTATTAGTGTGTAAATTCTGTTTACTAGTTTAATACTTATTGTCGGTATTTTATCGCGCGTATATAGATTTTCAAAACTTCAGAAATGTTCATTGCAAATCATTTTGGTATTCTGTGCAGGATTTCGAGTGTATTTAGGTGTGTATCAACAGTGTGGTTTCGATTTAAAATGTAGAAAGAAGCTCGACTGATTACTCCCGCTGTTTCTTATGTGTTCTGTATATCTGACGTTAAAATTTATTCATGTTTAGCCATTGCAAAAGTTATTACAGGAGCTACATGAGGTTTTATGTGTGCCTGGGTTATCATATTCTGTTGTTCAAGTGGTGGTGGAACGTAATTTTACTGAAAGGTTGTTATTGGTTCGAAAGGCTAGCTGAATATTTGTTGCTTTAAAAGGTGCTTAATTTTGTTGGAGATTCTACCAAATTAGACTGTTGGTACATATCTTCCTTTTTGTTTAGGTAATGTTTCCCGACCTAGGCGTATCTCGTTATGCTTTAGTGCTTTACATTTGCAGTATACTTTTTTAATTATGTTGGAGTCGAAGTCATTGGTACAGGCTATATAACGAAGTGTGTTAAGTTCTTGTCGAATTTCTGGTTTTTCTAACGGTAGGTTATTTAATCCATTAATCATTGAATGGAAAAATGTTTGCTTATGGGACATTGGATGACAGAAATTAGCATTGTCGGAAGTGGTATGCTTTCTATTGATATCAAATGTGATTATTATTTTTACCAGTTGTGAGATCTAGTTAATGGAATTATCTTTCTTCATTTCCGTAATGAAATTGATTTTAGTGGATATTTTGGAATCTGCGCCATCTGCCGACATGTAGGTTATCATCTACATAGCTAAAACAGTATACAATTTCATTAAGAGTAGGCCAATGCGATATAAAGAAAATACTTTCCTAATCCTGCACAAAATACCAAAAGGTCTTGAAATGAACATTCTTGAATAACTGGATTTTATATACACACAAGAAAATATCCACACCAAATATTAAACGAACATACAGAATTTAGACACAAATATTACCTTAAATACTTTATTGAAATTTTAGGACATGAAAGAGGATAAATCGGAAATAACATATGCAACAAGCAAAGATAATCGTGACAAAGTTTAGGTAGCAAAACAATATCACTGCTCATCTTATAATTTTTGTGAACACGTAACATCGTAAGAGTAGAACTGTCAAACTGCTGTCAAACCATAATTAACGTATTATTTACGATATTTTCACGTCATTTACAAATTTAATCAGCTGTAAGACAGTTAACTAACGACGTAATATGGATGTCACATAATTCTAGACATGAGAACAATAAAGTCCCTTTATTATAAATGACATTCACATTTATATACGGTCTTACTAAAATTGTATTCGCAGTTACCTGACAATGGCGATAAATATCGAAACAGTCTGTCGTTAACGAAGGTTAATTATTACAAGAAATTGTTCTGGAACATCTTTCAAATACCCATGTCATTATCTGACGTGTATTATGCTGCTGGCCCTAAAGAAGAAAAATTAACGTTTCTAATTAAGTTACCCTGACGTATAACCTTTATAAACCTGCATGTGGCAATGGCTTGCTGCAAACATTTTGATGCCAGAGCGCGTGAATTAGCCTGGAGAAATTTTCAAGAACTCTTAAGTTGCATGGTTTATCGTAATCGGAGAAAATTTTTCATCCTCCTGTGATTCTATTGCGCAACATGGAGTGGAGAGGACACCCGTTCTTATCCACCGGATGAGATTACTACAGTTGTGTACAGCCACGGATGAGTACTCTCCATAGTGCCCTCTAACCTACCAGTATCTCTCAAGGCCACAACTGCGTAGCGTGTATTATGTATTCTTGTATTCGAGCGATGATGAACTCTGTGTCGTGCCTACGCATACAGTGTTATCACGAAGACGAGAAAGTTCTTTAAGAAGCGTCACATATCGAAGGAGTACAGAAAGACATAAAGGAACCACTTCAATTGAAGTAACACTGCACTGTGATGGGCGCAAATATTGCCAGAACAAACTGTCTAAGGGAGAACTGTTAAGTGGAACGGGCTGACCTACGTACTAAAGAAAACGGCACAAGGATACCCATCTCTGTAGCCGACCTCGTGGAATCCGTTTGACAATCTAAGACGGGTCGTAGTAGAAGTAGTAGATTTCTTTTACAAGGATATTGGACATGTCATTGTATAATATTTATGAAATAATTTTTGCTGCTTCGGTCATTTTTTACGTATATTTGTTAGCACGAAGCGTTTCGGAAACATGCGGCCATCGTCTGATGCATTACAGCAACACGTAAATCTCATTAATTGCAGTATGATGAGAATTATTTTCTCGGAGTGCCAGTGAGGGTGGGTACAGAAATTTAGATATGTACAGGGAGATACATTTATTTTAGTGTGCAGCTGAAGTGAATTGTATTTTTAAACCATTTTATTAATGTGATGACTTTTATTTTTTCTGGAAATTCATTTGTCTGTCACACAGAGCACAGCAATAAGCACGATATTGTCACTTCACATTCAGTTGTTTACGTCATTCCAGAGACTCTTACCCGCTAAGACAATACAAACAATTAAAATTCAGTCTTTCCTTGTATAAGCAAATTTATGTCGGGTACATATTCACGAGTATGATTATTTGTTATTTCTAGGTCACACAGTAACATTCACACATTTTTTTTAAAAAAAGCTAGTCAACTCTCTATATTAACAAAACAAGCATTCCACACTGGAAAAGTTTTTGAAGAAATTTGCATTATTACTTTCTAGCTAATGATTTAACAACTTGTTACTATGCACTGCGTCATGCCTGAAAATTTTCGATTCTTCATGCTAGTCCATTTGCTGTGCCTTTTCCATTTTATGTAATATTGGAAGATATTCTACAGTACCCTGGATAGGCGTTTAGGTGTTCGTTGTACATTTTTTTGGAAACCTCTCGCGAGCTGTCCTGCACAGAAGGTTTTGCGTGTATTACACACTTTTGTAAGTACCTGATTTTGTTTGTTTATCTGTCTGTGTGTTCTTTGAAAGCAATGTTGGTGTTGTGGGTATAGTATGAAAATATTTACCATTGTGTAGGAGAGTTTGTTTATGAACGACATGCAAGCAATGCGACTATTTTTCATTTTCTGCCTGGCAAGTGGTTTGTTATTGTTTTTGTTTCTTTTCTGTAAGAGGCTGTCGGTAAGGGTGTCATCATAGCCATTTGCTTCAGCTGTTTGTTTGATCGTGCTGTTCATCAATCTTCGCATATTTGTCCATGGTATATTGTTGGCTCTGTTAACTAGTGCTCTATATGCAGCACGTTTGTGTGTCGTGGTGTGGCAAGATGAGCTGTGTATGGTTGCACCAGTTGTTGTTATTCCCTGTGTACTTCGAAGGCGTGTAAATTGTTTTCTTTACTCATCTTCAAGCCTAGGAAATCACTGTGTAACATTTTAAGAACAAAATCATTATTCATATAAATGGTGTCCATAATAAAAATTCCAGTTTGAAAACGCTGTAGAAAGAGAATCACTGCTCAGAATGACGTCAAATTTAAACAGCATGTTATTGAAGCAGAAGGAAACGCCAAGGTACAAAGGGTGCGCAAAAAGTTTTGCACAGTCGTCTCTGATTTTTTTTTTTATTTTTTGCAGGAGAAGAGTTAAATTTTTTGTGAACGTACTTGGAACATTTAGCAATACATTGCGCCTACTCAATGTAGCTTCCATCAGCTGTGACGTATCTGGCTCAACGTTCTTTCCATGATGTAAATGCACTTTGGTAAAATTCTGGAGATTGACTTTTACACCATCGCTTGACACAGGAAAAAAGGTCTTTCTCAGTATCAAACGTTTTACCGTGCAGGTGGGCCTTCAGACGACCAAAGAGGTAAAAATCAGACGAAGCCAAGTCCGGACTGTAGGGAGGATAAGGAACAATTTTACAACCCATTTTCCTGATTTTCTCCTGCGCCATAAGGGCTATATGAGGTTTGGCGTTGTCATGGTGTAGTCTGATGAGCTGACCCTGAAGCTGTGGTCTGTGGGTCTTGATGGCACGTCGCAGCTTGTCTAATGACAAACAGGAACGGTTCCGGTTAATTGTGGAGCCAGGTTCCAAAAGGTCAATGAAAATGACACCACACTGATACCAGAAGAAGGATGCCATCACCTTTCGGCCTGCTGTTGGTGAAAGTGTTGGTTTCTTCTTCCGAGTGCAAACCGGATGACGCCACTCCATGGACTGGATTTTGCTCTCAGGTTCGAACAAACACAACCATGTTTCATCCTGGGTAATGACGCCGTCAAAACACTGTTTGCACCGACCGTTGTCGCAACCTGACATCTACTTGATGGTCCATTATGGCTCACCTGTAAATAAAAGAAAAAAAAACTTTTGTATACCAACTTACAGCTAAATATTCCAAGTATGTTTACCAAAAGTTTCATTCTTCTCCTGCAAAAAATAAAAAAAGTTGGGACCACTGTGCAAAACGTTTAAAACGCCCTTAGTTTAAAAAAAAAGTAACGAAAATTTTAGCAATAGATGTCAGCTATAAATGACAAACGAATCACTATACGACGGCTGCGGTTTGAGTTATACGTTACATCATCTGTCCTGCTCATTAAGCATGATGCACAAGTTCGGAAGTCAACAGATGTGGCACTGCTCGAAGGTAAGCCCATCCACGACAGCAAGGTCGTACCACATCAGATGGGGAAAAAAATGAAACCCCCGCTATCAGGCCCTGAAAACCAAGTGATTGTCGACTGGCGGCCGTGTCATCTTCCGCTATTCATAACCGGACGCGATATGGAGGGGCATGGGGTCAGGACACGGCACTCACGGCCGTTGTCGATGTTTCGACCTACCGCTTAACCAGGTATTTCCGCAGTTGGCCTCACGAGCCTAAGAGCAGCCCGGTCCAGTCCTCCCACCATGGAAAAACCGTTGGCAGTACCGGGAATCGAAACCGGGTTTGCCAGATGAAGGTCTGTCGCACTGACCTCTTGGCTACGGAGGCTGAGATTTCTCTGTGGGAAAAATCCGTTTTTAATTGACCTGAGGCCAAAATCTGCATAAAAAGCAAAATGACATCAGTTTTTAACTGTACTGCACCAAAAACTGCATAAAAAGCAAAATGTCATCGGTTTCTAACTGTTGTGAGACCGCCGCCAAGACATGTTCAATATGCTGTCCACTGTGTCTGCCACAAGTTGAAATCGAGTAACAGCATGTTCTGCAACAGATTGGAGTGTCTCGGGGATCACGTACACAATGCATTACGCAATGCGTGCCTTCATTTCAGCTACGTTCGTAATTGGACACAACATCTTTCAGACAACCCCACAGCCAGAAGTCATTGCAGGAGGGGTCGAGATTTGGTTAGCAAAAATGCAGTGCGCGGGGAATTGCCTGAACGATGGACATAACTGCGCGCACCGTGATTAAGATCCCACGAAATAGCCTGTATTGCTATCCATACAAAACCACCCATGTTCAAGAGCTGCTCCTTGCTGACCTGCCAGCAAGACAAACGTTCGCTCTGGAATTTCTTGCTCGCATGGAAGTGGACAATGAATGTCATGGAAAATTCTGTGGACAGACGAAGCCCGTTTCCATCTCCAGGGACATGTCAATACGTATTATAGCAGGATATGCCAACGGATTGAGATCAGGTGATCTGGACGGCCAGGGTGTAGGGAAATGGCGGCAGATAATTCTAGCATTTCCGAAATGCCTCTTTAGCAACCGCTAAACTGGTAGTGCAATGTGTGGATGAGCGCCATCTTTCATAAAAATGATGCTACCCGAACATCCATGCTGTTGAAGGGTTTGTATGACATTGGTGCGCAAAAGAGTGTCACAGCATTTACCGGTGACAGTAGAGGTAACAGCTCTGGCAGGAACTATTCAAAAAAATGGTTCAAATGGCTCTGAGCACTATGGGACTTAACATCTATGGTCGTCAGTCCCCTAGAACTTAGAACTACTTAAACCTAACTAACCTTCATCCAGTCATCAGGAACTATTTCCTTTAAAAAATACAGCCCTACGATATACGATGCCGTCAACCCGTACCACACAGTCACCTTTGCAGAATGAAGTGGTGCCGATCGGTGTGCTTAGGTGTTTTCCGTTGTCCATATTCTGCTGTAATACGTATTGACATGCCGTTGGAGATGGAAATGTGCTTCGTCTGTCCACAGAATTTTCCATGACATTCGTTGTCCACTTCCATGCGAGCAAGAAATTCCAGAGCGAACGTTAGTCTTGCTGGTAGGTCAACAAGAAGCAACTCCTGAACGTGGGTGGTTTTGTATGGACAGCAATACAGGCTATTTCGTGGGATCTTAAACAAGGTGCCCGCAGGCATGTCCATCGTTCAGGTAATTCCCCGCGCACTGCATTTTTGCATACCAAATCTCGACTCCTCCTGCAGTGCTGGGGCTACAGCATCGACAGACGTCGGATCGACTACTACCATACTGTGCAACATTGCACTTAAAAAGAAACTGTCTTTTAGAATTTTGTAATCATTTTCTCCTGACCCTTAGCAGACGTCGGACAAATGGCTAGTTTCATACCCTTGAGTGTCCGGAACTTCTGCAGGGCTACAGCTATCGTAATATAACTTTACCACCAGCGCGATCTTTCACTGAGACATTTGCGTTGCGCGTCTCGGACGTTAGCTAAGGAACATTCGTGTGCCGAGCGTCTGTTGGTGTGGATATCCTGACGCTTACAGCGGGCGCCATCTATTGGTCAAATTTTCATTAAATGTTTTTTGTGCCATGACGTTTCCCCCTGAGTCAATAATATGCTGTTCAAATTTGACGTCATTAAGAGCAGTACTTCTCTTCTTACAGCGTTTTGAAACTCGAACTTTAATTACGGACACCACATAAAGAGCTACTTATTTACTTTCATGTTTTAGACTGTAGCCTTATATTATGAATCAACCCGCCATGTGCCTGAAGGAATTTAGTGAAATCATGGAAAAATCTAACGTAAGTCAGGATGGTCGGATGGGCATTAGAACCTCCATCGTCCCGAATACAAGACGGGCTTGTTAAGCAATTTTTTCGGTTTATCCCTTCTGTACAATACTGTTTATTTAATACATCTTTGCGAAGAATTTATTTCGTAATTTAAAAAGCTACTGTTACAACTTCATTCATTTATCGACACCAGTTACTGTTCACGTTACACACACAATGTCAGCTTACATCAAAACCATGACGATGATTTTTAGCTACCGCTTTGTGTACAGCAACTACCCATTTTATTCCTTTAAAAATTGAGTCAGCGAGTATTTAACATGCAAGGAGAAAAAAGACGGTGACGCAAAGTTTTTGAACGCTTCACTTCGCAACAATATTCTGGGCTCCATTCCAAATTTCTCCACAGACTCGTGGAGAAGGGCTCGTGGCCCTGGCGGTGATGATCCCCCTGTCGGAGAGGGGTCGTTAAGCTCAACGACCCCCTTGGTGCTAAGCGGTAGGAGCAGGCTGTGTTGGTGTACCGGGTTCCTGCGTCTCCCTCCTTTCTCAGTGTCAACAGTACAAGCGCGAAGCACGGCACTATACATACAAACGAATAGCAGCCAAGGACACTATAAATTTACACGTATCACACATCGGAAACGCAGGCGCCTGAATAATATGTAGTCCAAGGACTTGCAACAGCCAATGAAACGCACGAGAAGTAAGGTATTATCGGACAAGGTGCACTATGGTCCTGGATAAAACTGCACCACGGTCGTGTTTCTGGACAACATCGGAAGGTGCATGAAGCTCTTCATGGGCGATGCTGTTGTATACCCACAAATTTCAACGCTAGAAAAATTTTAGCGACATTCAGGAAGATCTGCGAAGGACTGACGCTTGTTGCAGTGATAAGCAATTGACTCTCAACGTAAACAAATGTAGTGTATTGCATAAAAAGTGGTGAATACCCATTATTATGTGATTACATGGTTGTCGAACAAGGGCCTGGAATCATAAGCATCCATGAAGTATCTTGGTGTGTACTTTCGGAGCGATTTCAAGTAGAGCGACAACATAAAACTAATTTGAGGTAAGTCAGATGCCACACTGACGCTCCACGGAAGATCCTCAAGAACTGTAGTCTAGCCACGGATAAGATAGCTTGCAAAACGCTCGGTCGACCGATACTTGAATATTGCTCATCATCCTGGGACACATAGCAGGAAGGACTAATAAAGGAAGCAGAGAAGATTCAAAGAAGAGTAGCGCTTTTCGTCACAGGTTCGTTTAGTAAGCTCAAAAGCTCATCGAATTCCAGTGACAGAAGTTACAAGAGAGCCGTTGTGCATTAAGGCGTAGTTGACTATCGGAATTCCGAGGGCGTACGTTCCTTGAAGATTCTACAAATATATTGCTTCCTCCTACGTCTGTCTCGTGAATAGACCATTAATGTAGAATTAAATATACGAGGTCATACAACGGCTTACAAACATCCGTTCTTTTTTTTTCTTTCTTTCGGGTCATGCCCATTCAAGACATCCCAACAGCTATGTCAGTTATGACAATACGAATGTGAGGTCAACCCAACGCCAAATCCCGAGCGGAGAAAATCTCCTACCCGGCCGGGAATCGAACTGTGCCCCTTCGCGTAGCAATTCGCTGCACTGAACGCGGAGGTACCGAGACGGACTGAAGCAAAACAAGCGCTGTATCGTGTTTGAGATACGGAGGCGAGCGACTGTGCCGGGACTTAACCATTTCACCGCTAGTAACGCCACGTCACCTTAACGCGTCTGCGCGTAGCGCACAAGTATTACACCACAATTAAGTATAAAATTAAAAGTCAAAATTTACGGTTAAATTTATTGTAATAACGTTTCAGATATCAAGTCTTTATGTACCTAAACTTGATAGTTTCCGTAAAAATGCCGTTTTAAGAAAAAAATTTGTGCTGCTAAATAATAAATCTAGAAAGCCAGAATATGGCCAGAAGGTGCCTATGGAGCTCATAAATAAGTGGTGCAAATTTCAAAGCTAAACAACGAAAATTACGACCGGAATCCACGTGTTTAGAAAAAATGGAAGGCTCTAAAACTGGAGTTAGAAACGTAAAAATTTGTTTTATGCTGCAGTTCACCCTAAAAATAATAACTAGGAGACCACGTTAAGCTACCTCTCATAGTTTTTGAGTAATTTAATGAAAACCAGATTTGTAGCTAAAATTTACCGAATAGTTCAAATGGCTCTGAGCACTATGGGACTTAACATCTGAGGTCATCAGTCGCCGAGAACTTAGAACTACTTAAACCTAACTAACCTAAGGACATCATACACATCCATGCCCGAGGCAGGATTCGAACCTGCGACCTTAGCGGTCGCGCGGTTCCAGACTGAAGCGAAAATATACCGAATTGTAGTAGATTAAGTACCTGTAATTTTAATAGCAGAGAATTTTGATTTCAGCACGTGATAAAACCATAGAGCTGTACCAAATTTTAGAGTTGTAGTATTAATAGCAGCTAATACAACTTCAGTAGAGGTATGGTTCAGAGGTATCGATCTACCGTTAGTTACACTATAAAAATTCTAGAAGGCAAAGATTTTATTCAGGCGAGCTGAAACTTTTTCTGTGCTTTCCAACAACTTACCTAAATACACGTAAAAATCAAGAACATTCTGAATTAATTCATAACTATGTTATTAAAGATTATGTGTCCGAGAAAGCGGTCGTTCTGAGGCTGCTGCCATACGTTAAGGCAGTACACAACAGATGTTCCCTCGGCCGTCCGCTGCGTCATCTATGTAACTACAGCCCGAGAGGTAGGAGGAAGATCCGCCTGGAGGGTGACCAAAAACTTCCTGCAACAACGCCAGCGAGTGCCGCCGCTCCAGGTCGATGGTGACGTCATCACCGAGCCCGACGCCAAAGCCGGCGCGTTAGTCGACGCATTCGCCGCCAATTTCACGCCGGTGGAGGACGTCGTGGACGAAGAACACGTCCGTTTGGTAGAACAGCGCCTTCCTCTGTACCTGGCGCACAGAGACGTAGACGACGTCATCGCGGAGGTGACGGAGGATGAGGTCGCGCAACAGCTCGGTTGCCTGCAGACAAGGAAGGCAGGAGGGTGCGACAACATCAGCAGCGAGCTGCTGAAGATGCTGCCGCCGAGCGCCGTGCGGCAAATTACGAAGATCTTCAACTCCGTGCTCGGGACTTGCAGCTTCCGATCTGCGTGGAAACATGCGGAAGTTGCAGCTGTCCCCAAGGCCGGAAAAGACCTGCGGCTGCCGCAAAACCACAGGCCCATCAGCCTGTTGCCTGCAGTTTCGAAGGTCTTCGAAAGGCTGTATGTCAGGAGGCTGTGGTGACAAGTCGGGGAGGACGGCCTGCTCCTTGGCGAACAGTTCGGCTTAAGGAGGGGCCACTCCACGCAGCAGCAACTGCTTCGACTGGTAGAGCAGGCGATGGGGGCGCTGGAGCGTCACGAGTATCGTGGGGCGGTACTCCTGGACGTTTCCAGAGCCTTCGACAGCGTTTGGCACGGCGGCCTTGTGTATAAACTACTTACACGAGGGTCCGCAGCTCGTGGTTGTGCGGTAGCGTTCTCGCTTCCCACGCCCGGGTTCCCGGGTTCGATTCCCGGTGGGGTCAGGGATTTTCTCTGCCTCGTGATGACTGGGTGTTGTGTGCTGTCCTTAGGTTAGTTAGGTTTAAGTAGTTCTAAGTTCTAGGGGACTGATGACCATAGATGTTAAGTCCCATAGTGCTCAGAGCCATTTGAACCATTTTTTGAACTTACACGAGGCCTACCGGTGTCGCACGCCCGCCTGCTCAAATCCTACCTGACTGGGCGCACCTTCCACGTGCGCGCCGATGACGGGACGTCGACAGCACGCCCCTTATAGCTGGAGTACCGCAAGGGTCCGCCATCGGCCCCTTGCTCTGCTCACTGTACACCACCGACGTTCCAGGGAGGCAGGGCGTGCACGTCGCGCTCTACGCGGACGATACGGCGCTCTACGGCAGAAGTATCAACGCTAGGCTGTTGCGTCACCGCCTGCAATCGGATTGCGACGTCCTTGGGGCTTGGGCCACCAAATGGCGGCTCAAGTTCAACGCAGCCAAAAGTCAGGCCATGATCTTCACCAGAAAGAAGATTCCTGCCGACCTCCAGCCACTCAGCATCATGGGAGGCCCCATCCCATGGTCGAACACCGGACGCTACCTAGGCGTCATCCTGACGTGGAAGGCGCACATCAGGGAAGTAAGGGGCAAAGCGCTTGGCAGATTGCGGTTGTTGTACCCCTTACTCAACCCAGCGACGGCCCTGCCCCCACACTGTGGCATAACTCTGTACCTAACACTCATCAGGCCTGTGTTGGAGTACGCTGCTGAGGTGTGGGGCAACGCGGCCGACTCGTCCATCGCCAAGCTGCAGACGGTCCAGAACAAGGCGCTTACGTTAGCGCTTCACCTGCCACGAGACTTCAGCACCGGAGAACTCCACAGAGCAGCAGGAGTCCCGCTGCTCAATCACCGATTCCGGCAGGCGGCGCATCGTTTTCACGTGGCCGCCCGGATGTCGGAGAACGAGCTTATACGCAACTTGGGAAACCAATTGCACTGGCGCCCGACCACAAGGTGGCCAGACCTGTTGCTGGAGTGAAGGCACGCCGCAACACGAGCCAGACGCAGTAAAAAGAAGAAACGCAACCGTGAGGAAGATTCCAACGAGAGGACTACCACAAACTCACCCACGCAGAAGTAGAAAAGGTGTGATCCGCTCACCCTACAACACACCGGAGTACGACGCTCCGTGCATTTGCGTAGCGTAGGAGGAAGATTCACTTCGCACTCAGCCACTGTAAGATCCACGTCTGTTAAACGTCGGATCGTGCTCAACCTCGGATGACGTCAGATACGGACTGTGACAAATCGCGTATTTGCGGTAATAACGGATACTGAACTCGGGAGGACTGTATATCGTCCTGGATCGCTTAGATTCCGCTAAAGTAACTGTTAGTGTGCCGTCCGTGATAATTACAAATCTGCGTGGCAAGTGGTGAATATTATTTCCACTTTTTAGCGAGCATTTATTTCTACCATTTATTTGAGTACTATTAGCCAGGGCGAAAGACAATTTGGTAGGAACGTACATTAGAGGTCACCTCTGAACTGCTAGTTGTGCTATTTATTATAGAAAGATTTGCAGTCAATTAAACATAGTGAATTTCGAAATATTGTGCTTGTATGAACTAGAACTTTATACTTTCATTTAAAATCATAGTCCTGATCCCGCTAAGTACAAGGAGAATAGAAACATTTCTTTCAGTGGGCTGGACCAGAATGTGACCATGCAGGCTGGAAACTAAGGGCAGGATGTTTTCCTTCGCTTTCTGGCTGACCACGAAGTTAGTTACCAGGCTCGCGTGAGAAAGACGGCGAACAAAAACAAACATCCAAGCAATCGTCTTATCAAACCAGCCGCCCCACAGGACGAACAGCCGTTGTTCCTGGTCGCCATTTGCGATTAGCACAGGAAAGAGGCAAGTGATACTTGTACACGAAGTACCCTTAGCCATCGACTGTAATGTGGCTGTTTGGATTCACTTCTAGAATAACCTTCCTTAATAGGAACAACGACCGTGGACACATCGCACATTCGACGCCGTTTCATAACGAAAATTTTATAAGTACACATAGTCGGGGTACTTACTTTCGTGTGTACCATTTTGATATCGATGTTAGAGGAAAAAAAATTTATTCATTCCATAAATGGAAGGTTGATGTATGTATCGCATTGAGTTAATATACTACAGCACTGCATTAAGTTGATAAGAGTTTGACATAACAATAGAAAATCACATTCAGACGAACCTCATTATTAATCATGCTTAAATTGAGACTAATTACCGCAATAGTAAAACAAATTGGGTAGCAAGAAAAGTGAATCATGCGGAAGACATGGATGAATGTCGAAGTAACTTCGCACACGTGAGGCCTACACACCTTTGCCACAATGGTGGATCGCAGTACTGTTCACCAAGCAGATCATAAACGCTTCACATGTGTGACTGCCATCTGAGAACAAGTAATGGACTGTCTGAGACATTCTGTGTCGTTCGAACGATTCAAATGGCTCTGAGCACTATGAGACTTAACATCTGAGGTCATCAGTCCCCTAGAACGTAGAACTACTTAAACCTAAATAACCTAAGGACATCACACACATCCATGCCCGAGGCAGGATTCGAACCTGCTACCGTAGCAGCAGCGCGGTTGCAGACTGAATTATGTGTCGTCCCACAACAATGATCGGAGATTGAAAGCAGTCAGACTAGGGAATCACCGTCCCAGGTGTAAGCTGCCGTCACCATCTCATCACAGATGTCTGCATTTCTAGTGGTGTTGTGACCGGCAATCATGAACTCATGATGAGTGACGTTGCACAGTATTCAGTGATGAATAGTGCTTCCTCGCTACCCCGGGTGACCACCGTCGACGGGCGCGGCGACCTGCGGAGACGATGTAATGGACCAAAAATTAACTGTATGGCACCACGAGAATATCCGTCATACCACCTGAGGTATAGATAAACCTCAATAAACAATTTTTGTGTAAATACAGTGATGGTTTGAGTGGTAACATTGTTATTTTACGTGTATAGTTTCGACGTACCACGGAAATTTTCGTAATCATGTTGTAGATAAAGACGAAGATGAGAGAAGCTGCTATAGTGCAAATACTGATGGGGAGAAGACAAGCTGGCATTCCTTGGCTGTTAAATGTCACCTGCACCAGAGACGTTGGTCACAACGCTACGAGCCGACAGCCTAAACCAAGGAACAGCCTAAACTACGAGGGTTGACTGAAAAGTAATGCCGCCTCCTTCGTAACTCTTCAACAGTTGGCAGCATTGGTACGCGGCAGGTACTGGCTTGTTCCGTAGCCTCTTCTCTACAGCTCCAGTTGGCGGTTGTGTTGTTACAGTGTAAAGTATGGAACCCTGCGCAGACTGAAGGCTCTGAGCACTATGGGACTCAACATCTTAGGTCATCAGTCCCCTAGAACTTAGAACTACTTAAACCTAACTAACCTAAGGACATCACACACATCCATGCCCGAGGCAGGATTCGAACCTGCGACCGTAGCAGTCCCGCTGTTCCCAACTGCAGCGCCTAGAACCGCACGGCCACCCCGGCCGGCGCAGACTGTAGGTCAATGCGATTTAAGCAACGTGCAGTCATTGAATTCTTGACAGCAGAAGGTGTCACCCCAAAGGAGATTCATCAGAGAATGAAAGCATTTTATGGTGATTGTGTTGATGTGAGTACTGTGAGTCGTTGGGCGAGTAAGTTTAAAGATGTTGAGGTGGGAACATCTGACCTGAATGACAAACAAAGAGTTGGACGTTCTGTGACAGTAACCACCGAGTTTCACAAACAAAATGTTGACAGGTTGATTCAGGACGATCGTCGTATCACTTAGGGAGAAACTGCAAGCACAATCGGCATTTCTCAAGAACGTGTGGGTCACATTATTGCTTTGCTTGGCTATCAGAAGATCTGTGCACGATTGGTACCCCCGATGCTGACTCCTGAAATGAAAGTGCACAGACTTGAAATTTTCCAGGAACTCCTCTCGCGTTACGAGAACGAAGCTGACGCCTTTCTCCAGTCAGTTGTGACAGGAGACGAAACGTGGGTACAGCATTACGACCCGGAGACGCTGAGAGAACTGTGAGACTGCGGTTGCGGAAACAGAGTATCGACTTCTTCAGTGACAGCTTCAGAAAACTTGTTCATCCTTGGCAGAAATGTATCCAATTGGCTGGTGATTATGTGGAAAAGTGAATATTGACAATTAAAGATCGCATTCTAAGCATTCTTTCTGCGTTTGATTTATTAAAATATTCCGATCCAAACCCAATTAACGAAGGTGGAGGCATTACTTTTCGTTCAACCCTCGTAAAATAGTTAACGTTAATGCTTCTGAAGCTGATTTAAATGGGTTTAATAGCAATTCAGATATTGTTCTGGAGTCTGCTGGACGCGTGAATCGGCTTAATAAAGTCACATAATTTCGTTTCAGAGAAGCAAGCATCATTATCTCAGTGGAGTACAACAGAATGTAACTCTAAGGCAACTCTAAAAATTTTCAGTTCATCTGCTAAATTTGTTTTATTAATCGATTTCGGCTACTTTTAGTACACAGGCGATAATTACGGCAAATGGGATTGGTTGAAAAATACTAAGAAATGGTTCAAATGGCTCTGAGCACTATGGGACTTAATATCTGAGGTCATCAGTCCCCTGGAACTTAGAACTACTTAAACCTAACTAACCTAAGGACATCACACACACCCATGCCCGAGGCAGGATTCGAGCGGTCGCGCGGTTCCAGACTGAAGCGCCTAGAACCGCTCGGCCACTCCTGCCGGCGAAAAATACTAAGAGATTATTGTCTAATCATTTGGTACGTAGTGACTCAAACTGTTTGATTGTTGCTAAAGAAGGTGATTTTGGCAGGGAGTATATCTGATCTGTTGCCGAATCTAATGAGCAGAGACTTGTTTGCAGAGAATGGTTTCTGTTATTTGATGTTGAAGGAGGAGATGTATTATCATTGGGTATTCAGAGAAGACTGCAATGCATTACTGGTGGAGCCGGCCGGAGTGGCCGAGCTGTTACAGGCGCTACAGTCTGGAACCGCACGACCGCTACGGTCGCAGGTTCGAATCCTGCCTCGGGCATGGATGTGTGTGATGTCCTTAGGTTAGTTAGGTTTAAGTAGTTCTAAGTTCTAGGGGACTTATGACCATAGCAGTTGAGTCCCATAGTGCTCAGAGCCATTTGAACCATTTTGAACCATTACTGGTGAAGAATCGAGGACTGATATCGTGATACTGGAAAGTCTGAGTTGCCTTGTGACTAATCTGAATACTCAGTATTTCCGTAATAGTCGAATTATCAGTCATAGTACGTGAACTTGTGGAACCATTAAAGTGAAAGGAACAGCGTTATTTCTTACTTCATTCATAGACTACATCGAGTTTCCACTTACTGATGTAGTATTAGTATGGGAAAAGTCATGTATTGAGACGCGAACGCCCGAAGCAGTTGAGGTCTGTTTGAAAATGTTTTAATCAGTAGGGCAAAATTAGCAGTGACAGAAAACTTTTTTTGTTTTTTTTTTTTTTTGTTATGGCTATGGCTGACCTAGCTTAGGAATTCTGATTAGGACTGTGGAGCTTGATAGCAGCAGGTGTACTGAAAAAGAAGGAATAAAATTTGATCTATCTTACAATATTAAAACAAAAATTTGGCTTTTGATTTTGTGGCTTGTTTTAGTAATAGTCTGAAGAAATAATGAGCGTAGGTTGGTTGGTTGGTTGGTTTTGGGGAAGGAGACCAGGCAGCGAGGTCATCGGTCTCATCGGAGTAGGGGAGGATGGGGAAGGAAGTCGGCCGTGCCCTTTCAAAGGAACCATCCCGGCATTTGCCTGGAGCGATTTAGGGAAATCACGGAAAACCTAAATCAGGATGGCCGGACTCGGGATTGAACCGTCGTCCTCCCGAATGCGAGTCCTATGTCTAACCACTGCGCCACATCGCTCGGTGGGGTGAGCGTAGGTAATTGAAAAAGAAACAGATTTTTCTCTCCTTTCAGAAGAAATCTTCCGACTAGCAAATACAAGTATAAAACAGAACCCAAAATAGGAGATAGTGAATTAACGTATAAAGATCGTAGTATCTACAAACTAGTAGCACAGCCTGCTATTAAGAAAAAGTGACAACGATATTACAAAGCCGTGTCGCCCTCAGCTGAGGATGCGGATAGGAGGGGCATGTGGTCAGCACACCGCTCTCCCTGTCGTTATGATGGTATTCTTGATCGAAGCCGCTACTATTCGGTCGAGTAGCTCCTCAATTGGCATCACGAGGCTGAGTGCACCCTGAAAAATGGCAACAGCGCATGGCGGCCCGTATGGTCACTCATCCAAGTGCCAGCCACGCCCGACAGCACTTAACTTCGGTTATCTGACAGGAACTGGTGTAGCCACTGCGGCAAGGCCATTGCTAGTTAAATGAAAGTTAACTAAAAATATTTTTTGGTAAAGTTTAAAGAAAAATAATTTTATGTCCCTTAGGCGGACTAGAAAAAATCGCTTTAGGAAGAGTAATCCAGAGTTAGAGTGAGCGTTCTATCACTAGGGTAATACAATATCACTGAGTTACTGCTACACTAATAAAACAGAAGAAAAAGTAGTAATTACATTAAGAGCCCCAGCATAATACGTGGTAATACTTACTTTTTGCTGGTGGAATCAAGGATCTAGTGACGCTCGTGCTGCAGTATGGTAAATAAAGAGAAGAAAATTAATTTTTTTAGGTGAAGTTAGTAAAATTTTTAAATGTTGAGTAGAAATTTTGCCGTTTCGCCAGTCAGATAGTTTCATCGTATGGCATAATGACAACAGTTTGGAAGTGTACGGAGTACGTACGTAACTTTTGAACAAATAAGAATGCATTTTCGTAAGTCCTTGTTTACACTTAGTAGTGTTAATGGAACATTAAGGAGAATAACATTAATCAGAAGTAACTTTAACGAGAATGGCGTGTCAAATTTACGGTAAATACCTGGTTCGTAGTAAAAGTTCAGGCTACACTTTGATTATTCAGCTATAGCAGATGTTTGCTCAAGCGGTAATTATAATCATGAAACCTTTAATTGCGTCAATGCTGATACATTCACTGCTATAGATTGACTGCTTGTCTGGGTTTTAGACACTATGTTTTGCTCCCAAAGGATAGAAGCTAAACAGGAAAGCGGCAGGGCATGTGTTGGGGCAATACAAGGTTCCATTTTCCATTGTTCTGGAGAGGCACAGCGGTATTACTCCTGACATCATGATTTGGGGACTCTAGGTCACGGCTGGTAGTGATCGATGATGCAGTTGATGTACCGCTGTACGTTTAGTGTTGATTGAGGGATCTCTGATGGCACAAAGGTACATAACGGACATAGTGCGTGCTGCCCCTCATACGACAGTGCGTGCTGCCTCTCATGCGATAATATCGTGGTGCCATTTTTCAACTGTACAGTGATCGTCCACACACACGGCATGTGTCTTTGGTAACAGTCTGACTGAAGCTGAGGTAATTCCATGGCCAGCAAGATTCCCAGATCTGTCCCCGATAGAACATGTGTGGCACCAGTTCCGGCTTCAACTCCACCCTAGCGTCAGTACTCGAGATATCAAGAACCTGGTACAACAGTTGGGGACAGTCTTGGCTAAGGAGAGGATACACCCTTCCCATGTCAGAGGGTGTGCAATATGATACTGAAAAGTGAATTTATAATGCCAAGTTCTTTATAAATTAGATTTTGTAATAACTGAAATAACATTACATATCCTCTCAACCTGTGAAGTTTTATTTCGTTTCCTCCTCCGTTTCTGGATGCTTCATACTTTTTTTTATTTCTATGAAAATGTGAAACACTATCAAGTAGAATTCGTGAATACTGTAGCGTATTTATCTTGTCATTGCGGTGGACTAACTATGTTTTCGTCACTTTTCAACTTGTTATAAATATTGTTTTAGTATGATGGGTTTAAAAAATAATAAAAATAAAAATGTAAACTTGCTGAAATCACTTTTCACTGAAAAAAGTCAAAGAAACTCAATGCTTTAGTAGCAGACTGAAATCTTTCTCTCTCTCTCTCTCTCTCTCTCACTCTGTCTCTCTCTCTCTCTCTCAGCGTCTCCATTCCGATTTATGGTTAATCATCCACGGCGTTACAAACATTCCTCCGTCATCTCAGGACATCGCCATTACATATTCCCCGTAGTCCAAAAACTTTCGAGCCTCTATAACAAAAAACAGAGAAAAGTTAATATGGTGGTTTTATTGCCTCAGGTGTTGTACACAGTGGCCTCACTTCAATACATCGCATAGAACGATCATATTGAAACTGTCAGAAAAATCATTCATTGGAATGTTGTCAACTCGTGCTTCATATGGGTTTGAATTTTGGTTATGTCGCCAAAGCGTTGACCCTTCATGTGAATTTCTGTAGATTCGTATTGGTAATACCAAGTCTCGTGATTACTTTATCCAGAAAAGAATTTTCCACATTTTACGTTTCAATCAACTTACGGCAAGCGTTCGAGTGTCAAGGTGTCCGTGAAAATCATTACACACACACCAATCTTTTTGTAAACCCTCGTCGCCAGTTTTGTAGAGGCCTCGTCGCTATTGCTGTGGAGGCCGAGATGCCACTGTTGTTACGGTAGGCCGTGTTTGTGAGTTCGTGAAACGACTTCTGGTGTAGTTCACTGCTAAGACAATTTCTCACTGCCACTATTACATAGCTATGTCCCAGGGTCAGGTAACACGATAGGAGAACGAAGTTCTACAACACTCCAACAGATTAGTGACAAAGTCACACAAATGAGTTAAAAGGTTTACTTATTTTTCGACTAGTTGAAATATGAAGTCTTCAATACTGCTTATAATATAACACAGAAAGGTCCTCAATGGCTAAGTGCAAATAATCATAGGTAAACTTCACAGTACATAGCAAATGCAATTACAGCAACTGTCTATTCACTTCTAGGAGTTCTCTAAACAACGTTCCCTTTCTAAGTCAGCCCTGAACGATGATCTTGAAAGGTCTCTGTTGGATTCCTTTCATGTTAATTTCTTAAATCTGTTGTCATTTACGGCATACATTCCACTTCTAAATTTACTGTAGTGTTTCTGACTCTATCTCGGAGGAGACTGAGCAGTGGAACGGGTTACTTTTATACATAATCAAGAACGATCTGTCACACTACTACACTTTAAAACACAGTTTATATGTAATTCATGTCACACAGTCTCATATGGAACCTACATCCGCTTTCTTTTATATACTATATATGATAAGATACTGTCATTCCCCTTCCCTTCTGTGTGAAAGGATGAATGAACAAACGTATTTCTAGTTGCATGCTCGATGGTAGCAGATAAGCCGGTCTGCTAGAGAATAGTAGGATCAACGGCGAAACGGGCAACTACGCTTTCTAAAAGCAAAGAGGTTTCTATTCTTGGTATGGTCCTGTCCGTCCCTTGTCATGTTGGTATAGGAAGCTGCCTCTCTGGTCACTTCCGTTTGTATCTGTGAGGTACCCTCGGTAGGGGCCCACGCCAGTCGGTCCACGGCGAGCGTCTAAAGTGGTAAGATCTCCGGCCAAGCGCGTCTCTGCTAAGTCCGTAGGACAATGGATTTCTTAAGTTCAGCCTAACTGAAAATTTAATCACCTTTATTTCAGGTTTAGATGTAAAATATCTTATGTTATCTTAAATTGCAACGCAGTGTAATTCGAATGTGAAGTTCAGAATATATTCCGGTAGTTGCTTTGTCACTACTTTGTGAGTAAAGTGGAACCACGTGTTGATCAGTAACTCTAACTAGCATCATCAATCTTCAATGCGAATGTGCGTGAGATTATAACGTCTCGTCTTGACAATATTTTTCAATATAGCAACTTCACTTTATGTTCATCCCACGTGGAGTGTACTTTGTGAGACCAGTACCACGTGCTTATATAATTGTTTGACCCATAAGGTTAACAGTATGACGATAGTAACCAGTTCGAGGTTTTTCTTTTCGATGTAATTTATTTTAATTCAAATGGTTCAAATGGTTCTGAGCACTATGGGACTCAACTGCTGAGATCATTAGTCCCCTAGAACTTAGAACTAGTTAAACCTAACTAACCTAATGACATCACAAACATCCATGCCCGAGGCAGGATTCGAACCTGCGACCGTAGCGGTCTCGCGGTTCCAGGCTGCAGCGCCTTTAACCGCACGGCCACTTCGGCCGGCTATTTATTTTAATTATCAAAATTATTGTGGAGTTACACTCTTTGTGTAAACCAAGTTGACCACGTGAAACTTGTGGTGTAATCATCAAAGTAGCCCTCAGATTTTCTTTTCGAGAAGATTTCACAGACAGTTAGTATGAATTTAGTATACCAGTGTGTGGTAATTTCATGACGGACAGGATTGCGCCATGACCATAACTTGTTTGGGTGAAAATTGAATCGGTTGGTTGTGGTTAATTTCCTCTTGCATATATTTTAACGTTCTTCGTGTGTTATTTTATGAATGCGATGTTGTATGCAGTCTCCCAATCTTGGTTCCATTTTTGATGTGTTCCGTAAGATTACAAACTCACATTCTCACAATCCTAAATAAGGCACCAGATTAGTTATGAATCAAGTTTAATATGCTGAAATTTTAACGGTACAATGATCAATGTTAAAATAAATGTCTAAATATAAACTGATTTATTTCTTTTTTTAAATTCTATTTATATATAAGATTATAGTTAATGTTAGTCTGGTTGGCAATTTGGTAAACTAGACTGGATACCAGGTGAAATAGTTGCTCAGTAATGTGAGGATAACTTCCCCAGATATCTCACAGCTTTTAACCCGCTTTTAATGTCTTGAATATCAGCACCGCTTTCAGAACAACTTAATGCATCAACATTACAATCTATCACCAAGGGGGCGAGAGCTGCTCCTCTGCCTTCCGAGTAAACTTCTGTCCGTTATCGTCCGGTCATCGGCGTATTGTACTCGGCCGGCAATTGGCCGAGACGAGGTCAGTATCTTCCTCCTCAGCGCCTCCCGTGGCGCTGATGGAACTCGCGCAAGTGGTGAGTCTCTATGGCACTGGCACCAGCTCGCATCTTTGCACCTGTGGTGCTTTTGCCCTTGGTGTGTCTTGTTCGGACAACACAGCAATTCTGTTCTGCAAAACATTCTAGAGAATGTCTTGAACCCTTGAAATCCATTGCGATTCGTGACGCAACAGTGTTGACACCCGTAGGGCCACACGTCCACTACTTAAAACTGGCTGCTCACAACTCACTGGTTCAATACACGTCTGTGATTTACAGTTGTTAGTTAAAGCTGCCGCCGTAGTTACTACGCTGACGTCTCTTATACGCCAGGAATACGAGCAGAAAGAGCCTCGGAACTTTTTGAATTGATGATGTACACGAAATCAAATGTTTTTCTCTGAAAACCACAAGCGCACACAGCTGTATTCAAAACACACTGGCACTCACTGCCAGCAACAGATTGTAACTGGTCGACTCTTTCAATTACAGATAATTTCTTCGGCCTATCAGGTACAGTTCTCTTTCAAAAGCTAACAAAAAAGATTGGATACACATTTTATTTCACACTACAGAGTGTGCTGTTGCGTAGTACTCAAACCTATAAGAGACACGTATCATAAAAATAATAAGACATAAAAATATAGGTTTTCACGGACAAAAACATTTGCACAAGCAGTTCCCCACGTCACTAACAGGTGTCCCTACATGTTATATTTACAGTACATTGACGTATATACTGAGGTATTTAAGTGATTTATTTAAGAAATTGACAAACAAAATAAAGACAGTTATACTTTGTAATTGCTTCGAATTTACTGTGTCGTTACGACACCATAAGTTGGTTTACCTGTGGACGTAGATGTATGAGTAGAGACTTTTCAATCGTGTTTCTTTGTTAACCTTAAAGTGCAGTTTCGTGTGACCGTAAATGAGAAGTTTTTTTTAATGTTGGTAGTTCCTTATTTTCTTTATGCTACGAAGGAATTGGTATCTAATACTAAATTGTCCGTGTCGCCATTACAGAACTTTGCGTTTTATTTGAGATAGGTGTTTGAATCCAGCTCTCCTCGATATCTGTTTTGGAAGTTTATTGTTCCCACAGCATCGATTTACTGAAATTAGAAATTTCGCACGCATGTGCCATAATCCCCTCTGTTGGGGCTTTCACTTCTTTTTCTTTCTTATTATCAAACTATTTATTGACGTTATCTGTAGGCCGACGCGCCTGCTCCTTACAGAAATTTTTTTGCTGTCACTTCCATGTTTGTACTGCGTGGTGAACAGCGCGCACAAATTTCAACTGGAACGCGTATGTACCTAGCTCGTCATGCGAATACGTTAGTTCTCTGTACTACCAGTACCACAAATCACTTCCTCGAGTTGTAAAATGGTAGACTGTAGAAAGACAATAGTAGCAAAAACGAGTGTATTTATATTGTACGTATCAAAAATGGTACCAGTACAATGGAAAGGTCAGGGAATGCTCTGCATAGGAAGTAAGATCTCACAAGATGGGCGTACCAGTGAATTTCAGACTGGCACCTGCCTAGATTCGAAGAAAAATTTAAGTGTATCCTATACCGCTAATAACAAAAATGGGACGTGGATCGACACTGAAACTTGAAACGCTGCTCACAGAATGTCTGCGTGAGAAAACAATACTTGCTATACGAACGATTTCATAATAGCTTTAAATCATTGCAGACACAACAAAGAAGATGATGACAGCGAAAATTTAATGCCATTAGGTTTCTGACAGTTGTAAGGATCTGTACCAAAATCTGCATTAAGAATTTACAAAAACCATTAAATTTTACTTATGGCGGAGATAGATATTTTTTTGCTAAGTTCCAACAAGCTATTTAAGCTCCTTACGACTACATAAACGGAACAGCCCGGATTGCCGCCCTCGTTTGCACTCCTCTTCCGGGATTCAGGGAACCACGTCGGCAGCGGATCGAATCCGTTCGGCGGATTAACCAAGAGCGCCGGAGCGCCGGCCTGTCTGGATGTGGTTTCTAGGCGGTTTCCCAAATCCAACTAACTGAATGCTGGGCTGGTACTCACGTCCCGCCTCAGCATCACGATTTGCAAACATTTCGAAACCGCTTTCACACTTTCAGATGCGGTAACACTAGACGCTGGAAGATGGACCACACTAACTCCTTTCTGGGGAGGTGAGCAGTGAGGAAAGAGGAAGGGGGGGGGGAGGGAAAGGGAAGGGCATCCCCCAACCCTCTGTCAGTAATAATGCCAAATTCAGATTAGCATGGCGACCCCGTGCAGGCAGGCGACAAGGCCAGGAAAAATAAAGGGACTACGTAAACGCCACGATGGTAACGAGTTTGATTGTGTGACCATCCTCCGCAACATGCACAGATATATTTGTTTTGTAAATAATACTAAAAAAAGCATTCTATTGCTGCACTGTATTTTGTTTTCCCAGACGCGTTTCGCCTTTTTCACTTTAAGGCATCATCAGTGTGATCTATAATGACACAGTTACGATACACTTTTGTTTTGGTATGTATTACTCGTAAATTATAAAACAGTTCACTTCGCACTTTTTATGTAAATTAGTGATTACTTAAGGTAGTTGGCATACGTTTTTCCTCTCATCTGGTCACATGGAGGTTGCTTTAAATGGAGCAGTTGTTTGACCTCGATGTGACCATATGAGAGGAAACACTGATGCCAACTAAAAACAGGAAGAACCGTAAGTAATTTAGTACAAAGCGAGAAGTGAACTGTATTATAAACTACGAATAATACGTACACTACTGGCCATTAAAACTGCTACAACACGAAGATCAGGTGCTACAGACGCGAAATTTAACCGACAGGAAGAAGATGCGGTGGTATGCAAATGATTAGCTTTTCAGAGCATTCGCACATGCTTGGCGCCGGTGGCGACACCTACAACGTGCTGACATGAGGAAAGTTTCTAACCGATTTCTCATACACAAACAGCTGTTGACTGGCGTTGGCTGGTGAAACGTTGTTGTGATGCCTCGTGTAAGGAGGAGAAATGCGTACCATCACGGTTCTAACTTTGATAAAGGTAGGATTGTAGCCTATCGCGATTGCGGTTTATCGTATCGCGACATTGCTGCTCGCGTTGGTAGAGATGCAATCACTGTTAGCAGAATATGGAATCGATGGGTTCAGGAGGGTAATACGGAACGCCGTGCTGGATCCCAACGACCTCTTAGCACTAGCAGTCAAGATGACAGGCATCTTATCCGCATAGCTGTAACGGATCGTGCAGCCACGCCTTGATCGCTGAATCAACAGATGGGGACGTTTGCAAGACAACAACCATCTGCATGAACAGTTCGACAAGTTTTGCAGCAGCATGGACTATCAGCTCGGAGACCATGGCTGTGGTTACCCTTGATGCTGCATCACAGACAGGAGCGCCTGCGATGGTGTACTCAACGACGAGCCTGGGTGCACGAATGGCAGAGCGTCATTTTTTTGGATGAATCCAGGTTCTATTTACAGCACCATGACGGTCAAATCCGTGGTTGGCGACACCGCGGTGAACGCACTTTGGAAGCGTGTATTCGTCATCGCCATACTGGCGTATCACCCAGCGTGATGGTATGGGGTGCCATTGGTTACACGTTTCTGTCGCCTCTTGTTTGCATTGACGGTACTTTGAACACTCGACGTTACATTTCAGATATGTTACGACCCGTGGCTCTACCCTTCATTCGATCCCTGCGAAACCCTACATTTCAGCAGGATAATGCACGACCGCATGTTGCAGGTCCTGTACGGGCCTTTCTGGATACAGAAAATGTTCGACTGCCCCCTGGCTAGCACATTCTCCAGATCTCTCACCAAATGAAAACGTCTGGTCAATGGTGGCCGAGCATCTGGCTCGTCACAATACGTCAGTCACTACTCTTGATGAACTGTGGTATCGTGTTGAAGCTGCATGGGCAGCTGTAGCTCTACACGCCATCCAAGCTCTGTTTGACCTAATGCCCAGGCATATGAAGGCCGTTATTACTGCCAGATGTGGTTGTTCTGGGAACTGATTTCTCAGGATCTATGCACCCAAATTGCGTGAAAATGCACTCCTGGAAATTGAAATAAGAACACCGTGAATTCATTGTCCCAGGAAGGGGAAACTTTATTGACACATTCCTGGGGTCAGATACATCACATGATCACACTGACAGAACCACAGGCACATAGACACAGGCAACAGAGCATGCACAATGTCGGCACTAGTACAGTGTATATCCACCTTTCGCAGCAATGCAGGCTGCTATTCTCCCATGGAGACGATCGTAGAGATGCTGGATGTAGTCCTGTGGAACGGCTTGCCATGCCATTTCCACCTGGCGCCTCAGTTGGACCAGCGTTCGTGCTGGACGTGCAGACCGCGTGAGACGACGCTTCATCCAGTCCCAAACATGCTCAATGGGGGACAGATCCGGAGATCTTGCTGGCCAGGGTAGTTGACTTACACCTTCTAGAGCACGTTGGGTGGCACGGGATACATGCGGACGTGCATCGTCCTGTTGGAACAGCAAGTTCCCTTGCCGGTCTAGGAATGGTAGAACGATGGGTTCGATGACAGTTTGGATGTACCGTGCACTATTCAGTGTCCCCTCGACGATCACCAGTGGTGTACGGCCAGTGTAGGAGATCGCTCCCCACACCATGATGCCGGGTGTTGGCCCTGTGTGCCTCGGTCGTATGCAGTCCTGATTGTGGCGCTCACCTGCACGGCGCCAAACACGCATACGACCATCATTGGCACCAAGGCAGAAGCGACTCTCATCGCTGAAGACGACACGTCTCCATTCGTCCCTCCATTCACGCCTGTCGCGACACCACTGGAGGCGGGCTGCACGATGTTGGGGCGTGAGCGGAAGACGGCCTAACGGTGTGCGGGACCGTAGCCCAGCTTCATGGAGACGGTTGCGAATGGTCCTCGCCGATACCCCAGGAGCAACAGTGTCCCTAATTTGCTGGGAAGTGGCGGTGCGGTCCCCTACGGCACTGCGTAGGATCCTACGGTCTTGGCGTGCATCCGTGCGTCGCTACGGTCCGGTCCTAGGTCGACGGGCACGTGCACCTTCCGCCGACCACTGGCGACAACATCGATGTACTGTGGAGACCTCACGCCCCACGTGTTGAGCAATTCGGCGGTATGTCCACCCGGCCTCCCGCATGCCCACTATACGCCCTCGCTCAAAGTCCGTCAACTGCACATACGGTTCACGTCCACGCTGTCGCGGCATGCTACCAGTGTTAAAGACTGCCACGGCAAACTGGCTGACACTGACGGCGGCGGTGCACAAATGCTGCGCAGCTAGGCGATTCGACGGCCAACACCGCGGTTCCTGGTGTGTTCGCTGTGCCGTGCGTGTGATCATTGCTTGTACAGCCCTCTCGCAGTGTCCGGAGCAAGTATGGTGGGTCTGACACACCGGTGTCAATGTGTTCTTTTTTCCATTTCCAGGAGTGTATAATGACATATCAGTTCTAGGATAATATATTTGTCCAGTGAATACCCGTTTATCATCTGCATTTCTTCTTGGTGTAGCAATTTTAATGGCCAGTAGTGTATCAAAACGAAAGTGTATTATAGCTGTATCAGTATAGATCACACAGATGATGCCTTAAAGTGAAAAAAGACGGAACGCATGTAGGAAAATAAAATACAGTGTTGCAAGAGAAGCCGTTTTTTTATTTACAAATAAATAGCCGTGAAGATACTTTATGAGCAATACTAACGTCTCGCCGAATCAATCCAATGCAATAATATGTTCCAAACCAGACGTAAATAAAAAGTTTTATTCCTGATAGTCTACGTCCGAGAACCATTTTGACAGTAAAATTATTTAAATGCATCCGAGAGGTACTTCTTTATAGATAACGTGTCGTCCCTGACACTTGTACAAGTTTCAGAGGAACTGATCACTAGCAACAGTAGGCTATCTCTTTGCACTGATCATCGGTGTCGTGAATCTAATGACTTGCAGCCGTAGGTTAATTTATGTTTTATAAATGAGATGATCTCCTTGGACTGATCATGGGTATTATAAACCTCATAACCGTCAGTGACAATGTTCCTTTATCAGATAATTAAGAATGGATATATTTTGCTGCAGTGTGAATGTTAGTTCTCTCAAGTATACGGAATTAAACCTAAAGTAATTCAGCAGTGATGCTATGACTACCATTGCCCTGTTCTTGTCTATGTACAGCACTAAATTCTACTCTGCCAGGACGTTTCATTGTAAGATATTATCCTGAAATAGTTCCAGACTGCTGACATAATCTTTCGATTTCTGCGCTGGAGACCTCTAGTGCGAGCTGGCAAAACAGATTAGTACTCGCGTGTGTGCCAGTAGACACGCACGAGTGCTTTTATTGCGTCCTCTGACCCGCCAGTATCTCCACAAAGGTCACGAGGCCTCGTCGTAATTTTCAGACTTGCAAATCACTTCGCTTTTCTACTTGTGGAAGCCACCCGGCTGCAGATGATAGTGTTATCTGAAGCTACACATATAAATAGAGAAAAAGTGCACAGAGTGATATCAAAAGGCGTACACAAATATTGTTTTTTGCTTAGAGAGAGTGGTAAGCGCATATTCTACACAGCGAAAAATTGCTTTTGTCGTCAGTTTATTCAAATATGGCATTGTCTCATAAAGAAGCGGTGTTTTTCCTTGCTGGTGTTATTTATTTTCAGTTTTTGAACTTTTAAACTTAGCTGCCATCTCTCTCGCAAGAAGATGTTCAACGTGTCTGTCTGTTAGGTTGGTGCATACATTCGTAGCGGTTTTGCGCAAGTTAAAATAAACACAACAGATACACATAACAGAGACTTTAGTTATCAATAACATATTCTCCTTCACTATTTACAACAGTCTGACAGCGCTGGGGTAACTTTTCAATACCACGACTGAAGAAATCATGTGGTTTTGAGGCGAAGAACTCGTTAAGCCTTGTTCTGAGCACATTTTCACCCGGAAAGGAAGTTTCTTGAAGGTTGTTCTACAGAGAGCGGAAAAGGTGAAAATCTGAGGGCACCAGATCAGGTGAACAGCGATCGTGTGAGACCCAACTCGCTTTATCTGTTCATGAGACCCAGAAAATATTAGATACAGGCTCTCAGGTAGATGCCATTTTCCTTGACTTCCGGAAGGCGTTAGATACAGTTCCGCACTGTCGCCTGATAAACAAAATAAGAGCTACGGAATATCAGACTAGCTGTGTGGCTGGTTTGAAGAGTTTTTAGCAAACAGAACACAGCATGTTGTTATCAATGGAGAGACGTCTACAGACGTTAAAGTAACCTCTGGGGTGCCACAGGGGAGTGTTATGGGACCATTGCTTTTCACAATATATATAAATGACCTAGTAGATAGTGTCGGAAGCTCCATGCGGCTTTTCGCGGATGATGCTGTAGTATACAGAGAAGTTGCAGCATTAGAAAATTGCAGCGAAATGCAGGAAGACCTGCAGCGGGTGGGAACTTGGTGCAGGGAGTGGCAACTGACCCTTAACATACACAAATGTAATGTATTGCGAATACACAGAGAGAAGGCTCCTTTGTTGTATGATTATATGATAGCGAAACAAATATTGGTAGCAGTTACTTCTGTAAAATATCTGGGAGTATGCTTACGGAACGATTTGAAGTGGAATTATCATATGCGGCGCGGGATTAGCCGAGCGGTCTTGGGCGCTGGAGTCATGGACTGTGCGGCTGGTCCAGGAGGTTCGAGTCTCCCCTCGGGCATGAGTGTGTGTGTTTGACCTTAAGATAATTTAGGTTAAGTAGTGTGTAAGCTTAGCGACAGATGACTTTAGCAGGTAAGTCGCATAAGATGTTATACACATTTGAACATTTTTTTTGGAATGATCGTATAAAATTAATTGTTGGTAAGGCGGGTGCCAGGTTGAGATTCATTAGGAGTGCCCTTAGAAAATATAGTCCATCAGCAAAGGAGGTGGCCTACAAAACACTCGTTCGACCTATACTTGAGTATTGCTCATCAGTGTGGGATCTGTACTAGGTCGGGTTGACGGAGGAGATAGAGAAGATCCAAAGAAGAGCGGCGCATTTCGTCACAGGGTTATTTGGTAAGTGTGATAGCGTTACGGAGACGTTTAGCAAACTCATGTGGCAGACTCTGCAAGAGAGGCGCTCTGCATCGCGGTGTAGCTTGCTGTCCAGGTTTCGCGAGGGTGCGTTTCTGGATGATGTATCGAATATATTGCTTCCCCCTTCTTATACCTCCCGAGGAGATCACGAATGTAGAGAGATTCCAGCGCGCACGGAGGCTTTCCGGCAGTCGTTCTTCCCGCGAACCATACGCGACTGGAACAGGAAATGGAAGTAATAACAGTGGCTCGTAAAGTGCCCTCCGCCACACACCGTTGGGTGCCTTGCGGAGTATAAATGGAGATGTAGATGTAGAACCCAACTCCTGCACAGTACTTTTTGTCAGTCTAGCAGAATGTAGGCGGGCGTTATCGTGGAGTAGCATTACTCCACGCCGTCTTTTTGGTCGTTGTAACCGGTCTAAATGATACCTCCTATGAAATAAAGTGCAGACTAATTGCAGCCAATAAAGTTTATTTCGCCATACCACAGCTTGTATATTCAAGACTCCTGACTAGAACCACAAAACTGACCACCTATAAAACACTGATCATACCAGTGCTTGCATACGCCTCTGAAACACAGGCTCTGATAGCAAAGGATGCCGAATCACTGGATGCACTCTAGAGAAGGATACTCAGGAGACTCATCGGCCCAACTTGCGAAACGGAGAGATGGAGGAGGAGATACAACCATGAGTTTTACGCCATCTACAAAGATCAGTTAGTCATCTAGGCGGGCTGGACACATGGCACGTATGAATGATACAGAAATGCCAAAAAGGATTTTGCCAGGCGGCCAGAGAGGAGTGGTCGACCCGAAACGAGATGGGAGAGAGGAGTCATAGAAGACCTTCGGAAGACGGCCTACAGGAATGGAAAATACTGACAAGGGACAGGGATAAATCGAAGGAGGCCAGGACTTATCATGAGTTGTAAAGCCGAAGAAGAAGTGGCATAAGGACATTATATCCCGTCACAAGTAACGATACAGGACAGGAACTGTCTGTGGCTCTCCCGAGCCAGTTGGTGACAAGCAAGAAGAGTGCACATATGGCAACTCGCTGATTTTTGTGATTCCGGCTTAGGGCGTTCTGTCCTGCTACATCTGATTTTTTAACTTTTTCCATTGCATGCACGAGGGTGAGTCAAATGAAAACCTTAAATATTTGTTTAAATATTATTTATTATGCAGAAGTGGTACAAAGCTGTGTCACTTTTCAACATAATCTCCCCAACGTTCAATGCAAGTCCTCCAGCGCTTACAAAGTGCATAAATTCCTTTAGAAAGAAATTCTTTTTGTAGTCCGCGCAACCACTCATGCACCGCGTGGCGTACCTCTTCATCAGAACGGAACTTCTTTCCTCCCATTGCGCCTTTGAGTGGTCCAAACATATGGAAATCACTTGGGGGCAAGGACTGGTCAGTAAGGTGGATGAGGAAGACACTCAAAATGCAAGTCTGTGATTGTTGCAGCTGTTGTACGGGCAGTGTGGGGCCTTGCATTGTCATGTTGCAAAAGGACACCTGCTGACAGCAATCCACGTCGTTTTGATTTGATTGCAGGCCACAGATGATTTTTTAGGAGATCTGTGTATGATGCACTGGTGACAGTGGTCCCTCTAGGCATGTAATGCTCCAAAATGACGCCTTTTTCGTCACAAAAGAGAGTCAGCATAACCTTCCCTACTGATGGTTCTGTTCGAAACTTGTTTGGTTTTTATGTTGAGGAATGGCGCCATTCCTTGCTCACTCTCTTCGTTTCCGGTTGGTGGAAGAGGAGCCAGGTTTCGTCCCCAGTAACGATTCTTGCAAGGAAGCCATCACCTTCTCGTTCAAAGCGCCGAAGAAGTTCTTCACAAGCATCAACACGTAGTTCTCTCATTTCAGGAGTCAGCTGCCGTGGCACCCATCTTACAGACACTTTGTGTAACTGAAGCACATCATGCACAATGTGGTTTGCTAACCAATGACTAGTCTGTAAACATGCTGCAATGTCATTCAGTGTCACTCGGCGGTTTTCCTTCTCTACGGCTTCAACTGCTGCAACGTTCTGTGGAGTCACAACTCGTAACTCAAACCGAACGGCAATATCGATATCTCGATAGAGCCTGACACGGAGTGTATACATTTTTCTGGCTTACCCTCTGTCCTGGGATCACCTCAGAACTGGACCAAGTACTTATGACAGCCACATATTCATAGTGGCAGCACTTGAAATATTGATGTGCAAACATTTAAAGAAATCTTCGAATGTTTGTTTTACGTCTGTTGCTAGTTACCGTGCCATCTGCCTTACTAACTGATGAAATATGCTACCCAGCATTGGTTTCACTTTCGTCTCTTCGTACTCTGTATAGTTTTTAATAGTTTCACTTGCCAAATTTTCACTGCGCCTTCTCGTGTCCTCTCGGAGACATTCCCAGATTGGTCAGTTTAATTCATCATATTGTATATGAACTGATTTCGCATTTGCAAATATCGAAAACCGTCACCTGCGCAGTGGAATGATGACAGTCATAATTTGTACCGGATTGGGACTCGAACACACGTTCCCCGCTTTTCGCAAGCGGTCGTCTTACCACTATCCGAGCATGACTCATGGCCAGATCCAAAAACCCCCCTACGTCGTCAACCATGTGTCGACAACCTGAACTCGTATAATCATGATATACAGGGTGAATCACCTAACGTTACCGCTGGATATATTTCGTAAACCACATCAAATACTGACGAACCGATTACACAGACCGAACGTGAGTAGAGGGGCTAGTGTAATTGTTTAATACAAACCATACAAAAATGCACGGAAGTATGTTTTCTTAACACAAACCTACGTTTTTTAAATGTAACCACGTTAGTTTTGTTAGCACATCTGAACATATAAAAAAAACGTAATCAGTGCCGTTTGTTACTTTGTAAAATGTTAATTACATCCGGAGATATTGTAACCTAAAGTTGACGCTTGAAACCTCCGACGTTCAGTTGCGTGTTGTAACAGAGACGAGTAGAGGGTCTGAATCAGAGGCTGAGACGGTTCTGCGACCATGTGGGCTGCAGATTCCTCGACTTGCGCCATAGGGTGGTGGGGTTTCGGGTTCCGCTGGATAGGTCAGGAGTCCACTACACGCAGCAAGCGGCTACACGGGTAGCAGGGGTTGTGTGGCGTGGACTGGGCGGTTTTTTAGGTTAGATGGCCTCGGGCAAGTACAGAAAGGGCAACAGCCTCAAAGGGTGCGGAGCAAAGTCAGGACATGCGGGGACCAAGCAGCAATCGGGATTGTAATTGTAAACTGTCGAAGCTGCGTTGGTAAAGTACCGGAACTTCAAGCGCTGATAGAAAGCACCGAAGCTGAAATCGTTATAGGTACAGAGAGCTGGCTTAAGCCAGAGATAAATTCTGCCGAAATTTTTACAGAGGTACAGACGGTGTTTAGGAAGGATAGATTGCATGCAACCGGTGGTGGAGTGTTTGTCGCTGTTAGTAGTAGTTTATCCTGTAGTGAAGTAGAAGTGGATAGTTCCTGTGAATTATTATGGGTGGAGGTTACACTCAACAACCGAGCTGGGTTAATAATTGGCTCCTTTTACCGACCTCCCGACTCAGCAGCGTTAGTGGCAGAACAACTGAGAGAAAATTTGGAATACATTTCGCATAAATTTCCTCAGCATGTTATAGTCTTAGGTGGAGATTTCAATTTACCAGATATAGACTGGGACACTCAGATGTTTAGGACGGGTGGTAGGGACAGAGCATCGAGTGACATTATACTGAGTGCACTATCCGAAAATTACCTCGAGCAATTAAACAGAGAACCGACTCGTGGAGATAACATCTTGGACCTACTGATAACAAACAGACCCGAACTTTTCGACTCTGTAAGTGCAGAACAGGGAATCAGTGATCATAAGGCCGTTGTAGCATCCCTGAATATGGAAGTTAATAGGAATATAAAAAAAGGGAGGAAGGTTTATCTGTTTAGCAAGAGTAATAGAAGGCAGATTTCAGACCACCTAACAGATAAAAACGAAAATTTCTGTTCCGACACTGACAATGTTGAGTGTTTATGGAAAAAGTTCAAGGCAATCGTAAAATGCGTTTTAGACAGGTACGTGCCGAGTAAAACTGTGAGGGACGGGAAAAACCCACCGTGGTACAACAACTAAGTTAGGAAACTACTGCGAAAGCAATGAGAGCTTCACTCCAAGTTTAAACGCAGCCAAAACCTCTCAGACAAACAGAAGCTAAGCGATGTCAAAGTTAGCGTAAGGAGGGCTATGCGAGAAGCGTTCAGTGAATTCGAAAGTAAAATTCTATGTACAGACTTGACAGAAAATCCTAGGAAGTTCTGGTCTTACGTTAAATCAGTAAGTGGCTCGAAACAGCATATCCAGACACTCCGGGATGATGATGGCACTGAAACAGAGGATGACACGCGTAAAGCTGAAATACTAAACACCTTTTTCCAAAGCTGTTTCACAGAGGAAGACCGCATTGCAGTTCCTTCTCTAAATCCTCGCACAAACGAAAAAATGGCTGACATCGAAATAAGTGTCCAAGGAATAGAAAAGCAACTGGAATCACTCAACAGAGGAAAGTCCACTGGACCTGACGGGATACCAATTCGATTCTACACAGAGTACGCGAAAGAACTTGCCCCCCTTCTAACAGCCGTGTACCGCAAGTCTCTAGAGGAACGGAGGGTTCCAAATGATTGGAAAAGAGCACAGGTAGTCCCAGTCTTCAAGAAGGGTCGTCGAGCAGATGCGCAAAACTATAGACCTATATCTCTGACGTCGATCTGTTGTAGAATTTTAGAACATGTTTTTTGCTCGAGTATCATGTCGTTTTTGGAAACCCAGAATCTACTATGTAGGAATCAACATGGATTCCGGAAACAGCGATCGTGTGAGACCCAACTCGCTTTATTTGTTCATGAGACCCAGAAAATATTAGATACAGGGTCCCAGGTAGATGCTATTTTTCTTGACTTCCGGAAGGCGTTCGATACAGTTCCGCACTGTCGCCTGATAAACAAAGTAAGAGCTTACGGAATATCAGACCAGCTGTGTGGCTGGATTGAAGATTTTTTAGCAAACAGAACACAGCATGTTGTTATCAATGGAGAGACGTCTACAGACGTTAAGGTAACCTCTGGCGTGCCACAGGGCAGTGTTATGGGACCATTGCTTTTCACAATATATATAAATGACCTAGTAGATAGTGTCGGAAGTTCCATGCGGCTTTTCGCGGATGATGCTGTAGTATACAGAGAAGTTGCAGCATTAGAAAATTGTAGCGAAATGCAGGAAGATCTGCAGCGGATAGGCACTTGGTGCAGGGAGTGGCAACTGTCCCTTAACATAGACAAATGTAATGTATTGCGAATACATAGAAAGAAGGATCCTTTATTGTATGATTATATGATAGCGGAACAAACACTGGTAGCAGTTACTTCTGTAAAATATCTGGGAGTATGCGCGCGGAACGATTTGAAGTGGAATGATCATATAAAATTAATTGTTGGTAAGGCGGGTACCAGGTTGAGATTCATTGGGAGAGTGCTTAGAAAATGTAGTCCAGCAACAAAGGAGGTGGCTTACAAAACACTCGTTCGACCTATACTTGAGTATTGCTCATCAGTGTGGGATCCGTACCAGATCGGGTTGACGGAGGAGATAGAGAAGATCCAAAGAAGAGCGGCGCGTTTCGTCACAGGGTTATTTGGTAACCGTGATAGCGTTACGGAGATGTTTAATAAACTCAAGTGGCAGACTCTGCAAGAGAGGCGCTCTGCATCGCGGTGTAGCTTGCTCGCCAGGTTTCGAGAGGATGCGTTTCTGGATGAGGTATCGAGTATATTGCTTCCCCCTACTTATACCTCCCGAGGAGATCACGAATGTAAAATTAGAGAGATTAGAGCGCGCACGGAGGCTTTCAGACAGTCGTTCTTCCCGCGAACCATACGCGACTGGAACAGGAAAGGGAGGTAATAACAGTGGCACGTAAAGTGCCCTCCGCCACACACCGTTGGGTGGCTTGCGGAGTATGAATGTAGATGTAGATGTAGATGTAACAAACACAGGCGACGGTCGGCGAGCAGCATCTGCAGGGACATGTTTACGATGACGACCGTGTTTACGAGTGTGGCTGTAGTGCACTGTTGTGGTTTGGTCTAGCTGTCGCAGTGTCCGCATGTAGCACTTGCTGCTATTGTTATTCTGCATTCATCTCCGCACGCAGACCAACTGTAGTACACCGTGTTACCAGACGTCTGTGATAGTGTAGTGTTGTAGGAACTGTGACCATGGTGTATTCGAACTCTGAAAAGGCGGAGATGATACTCATCTATGGCGAGTGTCGACGAAATGCATCTGAAGCCAGTAGGGTGTATGCAGAACGGTACCCGGACAGAGAGCATCCAACGTGCCGCACATTGCAAAACATCTACCGCTAACTTTATGCAACAGGTATGGTCGTAGCACGCAAACGGGTCCGTAACAGGCCCGTCACAGGAGAAGCGGGTGCAGTTGGTGTGTTAGCTGCTGTTGCCATGAACCCACACATGAGTACACGGGACATTCCGAGAGCCGGTGGACTGAGTCAAAGTAGTGTCATGCGCATACTGCATCGTCACCGCTTTCACCCGTTTCATGTGTCGCTACATCAGCAATTACATGGTGATGACTTCAATCATCGAGTGCAATTCTGTCAATGGGCATTAACAGAGAATGCATTGCAGTTCTACCTGTTTACCGATGAAGCGGGTTTCACAAACCACGGGGCAGTGAATCTACGGAACATGCATTACTGGTCCGTGGACAATCCTCGCTGGCTCAGACAGGTAGAGCGACAGCGACCGTGGACTGTAAATGTATGGTGCGGAATCATTGGCGACCACCTCATTGGTCCTCACTTCATTGCAGGGGCCAAAACAGCTGCAACATACATCGCGTTTCTACAGAATGATCTGCCAACGTTGCTCGAAAATTTCCCACTGGAAACGCGTCGACGTATGTGGTATCAGCATGATGGTGCACCTGCACATTCCGCAATTAACACTAGGCTAACCCTTGACGGGATGTTCGACGGGCGTTTCATAGGACGTGGAGGACGCATAAATTGGCCAGCCCGTTCTCCTGATCTTACACCTCTGGACTTCTTTCTGTGGGGCACGTTAAAGGAGAATGTGTACCGTGATGTGCCTACAACCCCAGAGGATATGAAACAACGTATTGTGGCAGCCTGCGGCGACATTACGCCAGATGTACCGCGGCGTGTACGACATTCATTACGCCAGAGATTGCAATTGTGCGCAGCAAATGATGGCCACCACATTGGACATCTATTGGCCTGACATGTCGGGACGCACTCTATTCCACTCCGTAATTGAAAACGGAAACCACGTGTGTACGTGTATCTCACCCCTCATGGTAATGTACATGTGCGTCAGTGAAAAAGACCAATAAAAAGGTGTTAGCATGTGGACGTAATGTGCTGTTCCAGTCTCTTCTGTACCTAAGGTCCATCTCCATTCCCTTTGGATCCCTACGTAATTCGGTGCTCTCCGATACACATGATCGAACAGCGGAGGAGTGGTACTCAGGCGTCAACTTTAGGTTACAATATCTCCGGATGTAATTAACATTTTACAATGCAACAAACGGCACTGATTACGTATTTGTTTATATGTTCAGATGTGCTAACAAAACTTACGGGATTCCATTTTAAAAAACGTAGGTTTGTCTTAAAAAACATACTTCCGTGCATTTTTGTATGGTTTGTATTAACCAATTACACTAGCCCCTCTCCTCACGTTCGGTCTGTGGAATCGGTTCGTCGGTATTTGATGTGGTTTACGAAATATATCCAGCGGTAATGTTAGGTAACTCACCCTGTATATTCCCGTACAGGGGAGACATTTTAGTAGAAAGTCGCTTGCCCTGTCTCGGCGGATAAATACGGTATTTCAGTGCCTGTGTTGTTCAGAAATGGGATGCGAAGTTCCTTCAGGCATGCCGTTTGCGAATATGAACAACCATCAGCTGTGTAATGGAATGACGCGAATGAAAAATTTGTGCCGAATCTTCGTTAAGTAACCACCATTTCCGTACGTATCCGTGAACTCTTCATTGTCCAAGCTGCTGAAATTGTGGTTCAAATTAATCTAGTGTACCTTCATATTCCGAAATAACTTAGTACAATTTACATATTCATGCCTTTAAGTAAGTTTTTCCAAAAGTTGTCTGTAGACTCGAACAACGCATGACATAGAGGCTCGAGTCAGACGTAAAATGTATGTACGGAATATTGCGTCATTGTTATGGACGAGTTCTAACGGAATGCAAGAGCACGCGTTATCCCGGAGACCTGAGTGTCTCATGCGAGTGCTACCTGTCTGCTTGCGTGAGTGTGACGCAAGATCACAGCACAGATAGCAGCGCAGCCGGAACTGAGCACTACCGCCACCTCACGCAGGAAAAGTGGGAACCGTAAAGGAAGTGGCCGAGACAATGACGCACAGAAGTTTATGTTAAGGCTTTCTCACGTCACAGTTCTGTATCTACAGACGGATTTAGCTGTCTGTTTTTTAAGTTCATCTTGTGTCAATATGCAAGTTCGAAACCACCAAGGGATATTTGGTGTATACTACTTCCCTTAATCCCTTAATAATGAGACTGTGTCCTTTGAAGCAGACTGACACGAATTTATGTATCATTGGGACAAAAACGGATACTTTACAAACGGGAGACTGCTACTATGTTTGTAAATGGCGAAGAAATCTGAAATAAGTAATGTAATATTACAACAATGGCACCTGCAATAAAGATTTTCGTCTAAGGTGGGAACAGCGTTTGAGGTGTTATCGATAGCCAAGAGAGACTAAAATTCTGATATTTTCTGTCGGTAAAGATACTGGTTCAAATGTATGTGGAATCTTATGGGACTTAACTGCTAAGGTCATCAGTCCCTAAGCTTACACACTACTTAACCTACATTATCCTAACGACAAACACACACACCCATGCCCGAGGGACGACTCGAACCTCCGCCGGGACCAGCCGCACAGTCCATGACTGCAGCGCCATAGACCGCTCGGCTAATCCTGCGCGGCCAAAGAGACTGGTGTTGGATCCCTTTGTTTCTATCTGTATAGGATTTGTGAAGGTTAAATATACAACAAAATTATATTCATCTTTGTGTAGTATCACATACCGGAACATTGTTTCAGAATCTTAACGGTTCACGGAATAAAAGGGTTGCAAACTTTAGGCAGTTCACATTGATATCGGAAATTATCAGGATCAGCGAAATGACTTGGAAGGATAGGCCCCTTTAACTAAAATCATTAATACTTGAACAACAACAACATTTATTTTTGTATATTTTCTTTGATAACAGGTCCCCTTTGAAAAAAAAAGGTAGAAAAATTGAAGTTAATTTGCCGCCATGGTCGTTCAAAATAGCGAGTAAAACAGTCGTTTAATTACAATAATAACCTCAAACAATTCAAGAAATACGACCTTAACAATATTGGCCTTTTTAAAATTTTTAAATTAAAGAATTTTAAATAAACCAACTAATTAAAATAATTAGAACAGTTTTAGATAAATGTCTTCAAGCAAATTTAAGTTCAAGACATTAGGCGGTCGGCCTAAGGATAAATACACTACTGGCCATTAAAATTGCTACACCAAAAAGAAACGCAGATGAAAAACGGGTATTCATTGGACAAATATATTATACTACAACTGACATGTGATTACATTTTCGCGCAATTTGGGTGCATAGATCTTGAGAAATCAGTACCCAAAACAACCACCTCTGGCCGTAATAACGGCCTTGATACGCCTGGGCATTGAGTCAAACAGAGCTTAGATGGCGTCTACAGGTACAGCTGCCCATGCAGCTTCAACACGATACCACATTTCATCAAGAGTAGTGACTGACGTATTGTGACGAGCCAGTTGCTCGGCCACCATTGACCAGACGTTTTCAATTGGTGAGAGATCTGGAGAATGTGCTGGCCAGGGCAGCAGTCGAACATTTTCTGTATTCAGAAAGGCCCGTACAGGACCTGCAACATGCGGTCGTGCATTATCCTGCTGAAATGTAGGGTTTCGCAGGGATCGAATGAAGGGTAGAGCTACGGGTCGTAACACATCTGAAATGTAACGTCCACTGTTCAAAGTGCCGTCAGTGCGAACAAGAGGTGACCGAGACGTGTAACCAATGGCACCCCACACCGTCGCGCCGGGTGATACGCCAGTATGGCGATGACGAATACACACTTCCAATCTGCGAGCACCGCGATGACGCCAAACACGGATGCGACCATCATGATGCTGTAAACAGAACATGGATTCATCCGAAAAAATGACGTTTTGCCATTGGTGCACCCAGGTTCGTCGTTGAGTAAACATCGCAGGCGCTCCTGTCTGTGATGCTGCTTCAAGGGTAATCGCAGCCATGGTCTCCGAGCTGATAGTCCATGCTGCTGCAAACGTCGTCGAATTGTTCGTGCAGATAGTTGTTGTCTTGCAAACGTCCCCATCTGTTGACTCAGAGATCGAGACGTGGCTGCACGATCGGTTACAGCCATGCGGATAAGATGCCTGTCATCTCGACTGCTAGTGCTACGAGGCCGTTGGGATCCAGCACGGCGTTCCGTATTACCCTCTTGAATCCACCGCTTCCATATTCTGCTAACAGTCATTGGATCTCGACCAACGCGAGTGGCAATGTCGCGATACGATAAACCGCAATAGCGATAGGCTAAAATCCGACCTTTATCAAAGTCGGAAACGTGATGTTTCGCATTTCTCCTCCTTACACGAAGCATCACAACAACGTTTCACCAGGCAACGCCGGTCAACTGCTGTTTGTGTATGAGAAAGCGGTTGGAAACTTTCCTCATGTCAGCACATTGTATGTGTCGCCACCGGCGCCAACCTTGTGTGAATGCTCTGAAAAGCTAATCATTTGCTTATCACAGCATCTCCTTTCTGTCGGTTAAATTTCGCGTCTGTAGCAAGTCATCTTCGTGATGTAGCAATTTTAATGGCCAGTAGTGTATTAACGAAGGTAACGTAGGCGTAACCCAAAGGCATAACCCAAAGGTTAACACAAAAGAATACACAATGAACCTAGAACAAGAATATAATACGTATTAAACATTAAAGAGAAAATTTCCTGTGCAAAGGCAGTTAATCAAAGGCCTCTTAGCCAACAGCAAAATTTCGTTTACAGTGCAAGTCAGATAACAGAATATACTCAACTTGAGCATCGTCAGCCAGGACGCGCGACTGCAAACAAATAGCAAGCCGCGCTAGGAAATGCTCGAGAGCCGTGCACACGCCCGAAAGTAAGCCCACGCGGCGAGAAGCCGCCGACACACGGATCACTCTGCCAGGAGCTTAGTAGGTGCTGTTAACAAACAAGAAAGATAAGTTTCTGGCTGGATTGTACTACAAGCAAAGCTATGGTTTAGCCATGATTGCACTTATAGAGCGTTTCCAATAAGCTGATACGCCTTAGGAAATAAGCTTCTCTAACAGACAACTGGAGAAGGATGGCTGTAATTTCTACCAGGAAGGAATATAATGAACAACTCGCTAGGGTCTTATCATTAGCCGCAGATCACAATATGCTTAAAAGGGCTCGATAGTAGTAATACCAGTGAGTCCACCTGCTTCTAAAACGTCGTGAAAACAAAAATTAAAACTTAGAACAACTGGATCACTTGCACAAGAATTTTAAAACAAAATTTTTTTTTAAAAGAAAGACTAGATAAAAAACGTAGGCCACTGATATATCTATGCGTGACAACTGGGCACATTACATAGCCGTAACAATATTAACCATGGGAAATTTGTTGAGATAGAACGCTGGCCAGCAGATAAAGACAAGTTTCTTCAAAATCACACAGAGCAGGCAGGGCAGTACAGTATTCACAAAAGCAAAGAGCCAAGTAACAAGGCGTGCATGACGATTCAATGGAACATAAACACGATCATCTGTTCAAACAGTTTGCGGAGCGAAAAATCTGTGCACAGAGCTGAACAACTATTGCGCAAAACATAAGCAAATCAAACCTTGCCTTCTGCCAAGTCATGGCGAAGAAGAGGGAAAGAACAGACACCATATCCATATAAGTATATACATCCATTCATGTCCATGTTGCATTAAGATGGATTTGGGCAATTCCAGCACAATAATGCGACACCCCGCACGCCCAGAATAGCTACAGAGTGGCTCCAGGAACGCTCTTCTGACTTTAACCTTCTGAGTTTAACTCCCCAGACATGAACAGTATTGAGCACATCTGGGCTGCCTTGCGACGTGCTGTTCAGAAAAAATCTCCACCCTTCTCCTACTCTTACGGATTTATGGACAGCCTCTTAAGATCCATGGTGACAATTCCCTCCAGCACTACTTCATTAGTCGAGTCCATGCCAAGTCGTGTTGCGGCACTTCTGCGTGCTCGCGGAAGCCCTTGACGATATTAGGCAGGTGTACCAGTTTCTTTGGCCCTTCAGTTGGTTGGTTGGTTGGTTTGGGGAAGGAGACCAGACAGCGCGGTCATCGGTCTCATCGGATTAGAGAAGGATGGGGAAGGAAGTCGGCCGTGCCCTTTCAGAGGAACCATCCCGGCATTTGCCTGGAGTGATTTAGGGAAATCACTGGCCCTTCGGTGTAGAACAGAAATATAGATGATATAGAATGCAGACTGGCAATGGCAAGGAAATCTTTTAAGAAAGAGAGAAATAATGTTAACATTAAACATAAATTTAAGTGCAAATATAAGCATAAATATCAGCCTCCAAATCCTAAACACTGTAGACAAGAGAATAAAGATGGAGCTTCTGGAACAGTTAGAGATTTTCACACTCAACCATAAAGTATCCCACTCTATCTAAACCAATAAACTGACTTAGAAAAAATCTATAATTCCTGATACCTCACCACTTTCAGAGGTTACTTGTTTCGTTCTTTCTGTCTTACACAACTACACTGCAACGCCCAAAAATCTACAAGCAATTTTTAAAAGTATGTGTCAACTGATGGTAAGTCACTAGGCGACTTAAAACTGGTTATGGTATAATAAAAAGTGAACTGTCACAAAAGGCGACTGCTTGTAGTAATTTCTGAAAACCTTCATAAATTGAAGTGTTACGAAGTTTACAGCAGTTTAATTACGACACAATTTTTTTTGTTTCTTCTTTTAAATGGAACTACATATTTTTTCCTACGGCAGTGGAAACTACCCTTTGTTGCCTATTTCAGTGCAGTTGCATACGTCAGACAGTGATCTTCTTTATTTATGTAACTGCAGATTTCAATATAAGTATAATAAATTGAGCCTGAATGGGACCCTCATTTAAGTAATAATATAACTTCCTCGTCTGTCGTTTATTTGTAATAGTAGCTTTAATCGTGTTAATTGTGATTAAGCAAATATCTGTGGTTAATTATGCCTCCTTGCACGCTGTAAAAGTAGATGCCTGGGTCACGTACCGAGCGAGGTAACGCGATGGTTAACACAATGAACTCGCATTCGGGAGGAAGTCGGTTCAAACCCGCGTCCGCCTATCCTGATTTGTTTCCGTGGTTTCCCTAATTCGCTTCAGGCAAACGCCGGGATGGTTCCTTTGAAAGGGCACGGCCGTCTTCCTTCCCCATCCTTCCTTAATCCGATGGGATCGATGACCTCGCTGTTGGGCCCCTCCCCCAAATCAGTCAACGAACCAAGCGGGGTCAGGTACTGGACAGGAAAGCTATTAGACAGTTTCCCAGTTTAGAAACACCTGACATCGTGGAGGAGTTAATACCAGCATTTAGCGATAATGGCGAGCCTCGGTTTTTACACTGTCTGTCGGGAAACTTACGATACAGTCACGAATCTTTTTAGATATCCCACAGAAAGAAGTACCAGCTATATTTTGACCTTCGAGACAGGGTTAATACTAGCCTCCCCAGCAGTGCTACTTATTTGAGCCCGGTTGCTGAAAGCACTCCGAAAACTTAAAGAGTTTACCGCACACTGTGAATAGATGCATGCATTTCCGTTTGTGTTCAGCAGCCAGACACGTATAGGTCAGTCACACAAGTGTAAACATCTTAGTTTTCACAGAGTGAACACAGTTCGTTGCCATTTCAATCAACCACATGCTAGTCTGTTAGTTTGACCGGCCCTTCTTCACGTAGCTATTATGCCCGCATTATAACACAGGACTGCTGCTGGAAAATACCGCTATAATTAATATTATTTATTTTTAAAAATTCAGTATATTGTTACACGTTTGGAGGATGTTTGGATCATTATTAGGCGATTTTATTGGATGCATATGAAAAGAAAAGTTACTGAAAATGGAGTCTGTGGACTAGGGGGAACGTGGGACAGATGATGTCCTCTGATGGTGTGATACACGCCACGCTAGTAGCGTGTAACACGATCACTAGGCTTTAAAACTGCCTCAATTCAATAGGGAAGAACCATACAACACAATGGGAGTTAAAGGCCTTGCTGGTCCGTTTTTACACTCGACGCCATCTATTGTTTGAAAAGAGGCAAAATTGCGACTCGTCGGGCCGTGCTTCGAATCAGTTATTACCCTGTTACTGTGTTGTTTGGCCCACTGAAGATGCGCTCCTTTATGCTTGTGAGCAATGTCTTTTTGCGACGAACAAATATCCATTGCATGCAGTTCCCTTTGCAATGGTCGCGGCAGGTATGCACTAATTATCAGCAGCAATTCCCGTCGCGCTGGAAACCGACCTTCATAGACCACAAGAGAGGCCTTATGACATTTCCCTGGGGCCTGGGGCACTCCTGAGGATAGCTAGTTGGCTGGTTGGTTTGGAGAGAAAGGGACCAAACCACAGCGTCATCAGTCACTTCTGACGATGGTATTATCTCTGGTGAAGAGTAGTGTCCAGGACAACGTAGTGCGTTCTATTACTTAAAAGTCTTCGAGCCCCTCACATATCTCAGAAGCTATTCCGTACCCTCAGACTCTCGTTTATGGTCTGCCGTGTGGCACTATCTGAATCGCTTTAAGCAAATCTTGGAATATAAAACCTGCCTATTGCTCTTCATTCTTGGCTCTCAGGATATCGCGCGAGGAAAGAGCAAGCTGAATTACGGACGTGCGAAGCTTTCTAAACCAGCGCAGATTTGTTGACAGAAGCATTCCTGCGTCAAGGAGTTTTATTATATGCGTAGAATATGCACAAGAATTCTTCAATCGAGAAGTGGTCATGTATGAACATGTCGTTCTTTTCTTGTGAACCTTTCATTCTCTGCTCCAAAGAGCAGAACGGGCTGTTTGAAATCTAGGCCACTGAAGAGTACCGGTTCTTCTCAGCCAAATGTCCCACCAGGCTGCGAATGGTTAGAGGGAGTTCCAGTTGGGACTCTTTGGGAGGGAACTTCAAGTTCTGGCATTCGTCTGATAGCTAAGGGACACCTCCCAAAACCTTTGGTCGGAACGAGAGAATTGGAAGTACCAGTATTTTATTTATTTCTGGGAAAATGTTAGCAGTTTTTCTAGACAAAAATTAAAATTTAGTGTATGTTTTTGTTGAGTGGTTGTGTGTGTGTGTGTGTGTGTGTGTGTGTGTCGTGGATGGGTACGTGCAAACACTATAACTTCTTTCTAGCATTGTGTCACACCACCAAGTCGACACATTACCGCACTGACACCATAAAACTGAGTGGCACATACACTCCACTTCACTGCCTGCCGTGAGATGAGTCAGCGGTGGAGGGTCACATGACGGCTTGTACAAGAACATCTACATACATACTCCGAAATCCACCGTATGGTACATGGCGGAGGGTACCCTGTACCACTAGAAGTTATTTTCTTTCCTGTTCCATCATAAATAGAGCGAGGGAAAAACGACTATCTGTGTGTCTTCGTATGAGACCTAATTTCTCGTATTTCATCTTCGCGATCCTTTCTCGAAATGTATGTTGGTGGCAGCAGAATCGTTCTGCAGTCAGATTCAAATACCTCTTCTCTAAATTTTCTGAATAGTGTTCCTCGAAAAGGTCGTTGCCTTTCCTCCAGGGATTCCCATTTGAGTTCCCGATGCACCTCCGTAACACTTGCGTGTTCTTCGAACCTACGGGTAACAAATCTAGCAGCCCACCTTTGAATTGCTTCGATGTCTTCTTTCAGGCCGACCTGATGCAGATCCGAAACACTCGAGCAGTACTCACGAATAGGACGCACTAACGTCCTATACTCTGTTCCCCTTTGCAAATGAACCACACTTTCCTAAAGTTCTTCCATTAATCCGTCCCGTAGTCGACCATGCGCCTCCCCTACCACAGTCCTCACAGGCTCGTTCCTCCTCATATCACATTTCAACTTTACGCCGAGATTTTAAACGATGAGACGTGTCAAGCAGGATAGTAATAATGCTGTAGCCGAACATTACGGGTTTATTTTTCCTACTCATCCGCATTAACTTATATTTTCTACATTTAGAGCCAGCTGCCATTTGCCACACCAACAGGAAATTTTGTCCAAGGCGCCCTACAGTCACTCATCTTCGACACCTTCCTGTACATCACAGCATCATCAGCAAACAACCGCATATCGCTGCCCACCCCATCTGCCTCCGCACCGGCGATTCGGCGTAGATCCCTCAGGGTGGTTGGTGGGTCACGTCGTCCATGAACAGCCCTTTTCAATCTATCCCAGACAAGTTCGATAAGGTTCATGTCTAGAGAACATGCTGGCCACTCTAGTCGAGCGATGTCGTTATCTGAACGAAGTCATTCACAAGATGTGTACAATGGGGACGCGAATTGTAGTCCATGAAAACGAGTGCCTCGCCAATATGTTGCCGATATGGTTGCACTATCGGTCGGAGGATGTCATTCACGTATAGCACAGCCGTTACGGCGCCTTCCATGACCACCAGCGGCGTACGTCGGCCCCACATAATGCAACTCCAAAACAGCAGGGAACCTCCACCTTGTTGCACTTGCTGGACAGTGCGTCTAAGGCGTTCAGCCTGACCGGCTTGTCTCCAAACACGCCTCCGAAGATTGTGTGGTTGAAGGCTGTGAAGAGAATGAGATACCAATCCTGAGCGGTCCATTCGGAATTTTGCTGGGCCCATTGCACCGCGCTGCATAGTGTCGTGATTGCAAACGGGAGTGAAGTTGCGCATCAAGCAACCTACTGCGCATAGTTTGAGTCGTAACACGACGTCCTGTGGCTGCACGAAAAACATTATTCGACATGGTAGCGTTACTGACAGAGTTCCTCCGAGCCATAATCCGTTCTTAGCGGTCATCCATGCAGTAGTTACCCTTGGGCGGCCTGAGCGAGGCATGTCATCGACAGTTCCTGTCTCTCTTTATCTCCTCCATGTCCGAACAACGTCGCTTTGTCTCACTGCGAGACACCTGGACAACTTTTCTTATTGAGAGCCCAAACTTTACAGAAGCTCTCCTGAGAACCTTGCAGAACTAGCACTCCTGAAAGAAAGGATATTGCGGAGACATGGCTTAGCCACAGCCTGGGGGATGTTTCCAGAATGTTTGCAAGGTAGGAGACGAGGTACTGACAGAAGTAAAGCTGTGAGGACGGGGCGTGAGTCGTGCTTGGGTAGGTCAGTTGGTAGAGCACTTGCCCGCGAAAGGCAAAGGTCCCGAGTTCGAGTCTCGGTCAGGCACACAGTTTTAATCTGCCAGGAAGTTTCATATCATCGCACACTCCGCTGCAGAGTGAAAATCTCATTCTGGATACTAGGTCCTGTTACTGGTACTAATTCTACACTGCCTAAGCACCTAAGCGATCGAGGTGCCGTTTTACGGGCGTGACTAATATGTTCTCTTAAGAGCTTACGTACTTAGCAGTATTCACAATCCTGGATAATCCCAGCTTAGGGAAGTCTATCATTCAGTAACGGTTGCTGACAGTGGAGATAACCTGCGAGCAGGCTAGGAGTATCTCCCTCCTGGTGCGTACCGTCACAGGGAACTGCGTACGAACTTCGTTTGGCTCGCGGTAGACTGTGTGAAAAATTGCCCCTAGAATAAAAAAGAAAACAAAACTTATCAGGTAAGAGACTACTTCGAAAAAGCCTTCCCGTAAGACTTGGAAAAATCAGGCTTTAGCTTTTAAACTGCAGCGAAGGTACGCCTTTGCATATAATTCGCGAATTCTTTCGGTAACCTCCAGACGCCGTTTAATTAACTGCGTTTCTGCGAGCCTGTCGCAGCACTCTATTACGGACGCGCCGCCGATGCCGAGCACCGGGCAGTAAATGAGGTGCTTGCGCTTTTTTCCTATTAAGGGCTGCGGTGGTAGACCGTTCGACACGTCTGGTGGGTACGTCTGGCGGCTGTCGTTACTGCGTCGCCGTAATGGCCGCACGGTTTATGCCTGCTTAGCTCGGCTCGCTGGTATTTATAAACGGGGTGAGCGACCCCGGGGCGCCGGCAGGGGCTGGGCTGGGGTGCAGAGGCGCGCCTGCCGCGGACAAAGGAAGCGCGCCGCGGCAGCTGCGGGTTGTGAGCACTCGCTCTGATTAGGACGGCGGCTCACTTGCAGCTACCTGTCACCGTGTCCCACCTATGACCTACGTGGAAAATTGTCGCTCTTCTCAGGGCATTTCTCAGCGATCTCAAGATTTATAAAGTCTTCCCGTTGGGGAATTTGCTTTCACCTCCTCAGTCCATATGTAGCATATACTCTACTTCCAACTTTCATTTCTTTCTAGCTCAGAGTTTTAAACCTAGCAACAGCAGTATACAGAGAAGTTGCAGCATTAGAAAATTGCAGCGAAATGCAGGAAGATCTGCAGCGGATGGGCACTTGGTGCAGGGAGTGGCAACTGACCCCTAACATAGACAAATGTAATGTATTGCGAATACATAGAAAGAAGGATCCTTTATTGTATGATTATATGATAGCAGAACAAACACTGGTAGTAGTTACCTCTGTAAAATATCTGGGAGTATGCGTACGGAACGATTTGAAGTGGAATGATCATACAAAATTAATTGTTGGTAAGGCGGGTGCCAGGTTGAGATTCATTGGGAAAGTCCTTAGAAAATGTAGTCCATCAACAAAGGAGGTGGCTTACAAAACACTCGTTCGACCTGTACTTGAGTATTGCTCATCAGTGTGGGATCCGTACCAGGTCGGGTTGACGGAGGAGGTAGAAAATATCCAAAGAAGAGCGGCGCGTTTCGTCACAGGGTTATTTGGTAAGCGTGATGGCGTTACGGAGATGTTTAGCAAACTCAAGTGGCAGACTCTTCAAGAGAGGCGCTCTGCATCGCGGTGTAGCTTGTTGTCCAGGTTCCGAGAGGGTGCGTTTCTGGATGATGTATCGAATATATTGCTTCCCCCTACTTATACCTCCCGAGGAGATCACGAATGTAAAGTTAGAGAGATTAGAGCGCGCACGGAGGCTTTCAGACAGTCGTTCTTCCCGCGAACCATACGCGACTGGAACAGGAAAGGGAGGTAATGACAGTGGCACGTAAAGTGCCCTCCGCCAACACCGTTGAGTGGCTTGCGGAGTATAAATGTAGATGTAGCAACGTGTTTTGAATAACGTATGCTACTGACGGAGGGTTGTAGGCTTCTTTATGCCCTCCGCAAAACAATTTAAGAAAAATACAAATTTCTTTAATTGTTTATCCCTTTTATTAAGAGAACCATTCTTAAAGATTTACTGAAATGTAAGTAGGGTCCAGAATTTCACTGTCTTAGCAATACTAACATGTTTTCAATAATATTAGTTTGGTGCATAAGTCCACTGCGTTCTTGTTCTACATGTTGGTATTCCGGTCGCTATAGGTGTATTTATCTATTGTCATTTTTTATTTGTAGTTCACTCTTGTTATTAGAAGTTACATATTGTCACTTTGTCATTTCGAGATACTGAGTGGAGCTGTGGACGCCAGCCAACGGAGAGCTAATCGGAGCAATCGGAACTTCTGCGACACATTGTTCAGTGTGAGTTCAACAGAGGGGCGAGAGCAGCGGAGGCAGACAGAAATACCTGCGCCGTATTCGGGGTATGGCACTGGACAGAGCATGGCAAAAAAAAAAATGATTTCCTCATTTTAAGGAGGATCATTTTGACATTAGTGACTATCCACCTTCAGGGAGATGGTTCAAATGGCTCTGAGCACTTTGCGACTTAACGTCTGAGGTCATCAGTCGCCAAGAAGTTAGAACTACTTAAACCTAACTAATCTAAGGACATCACACACATCCATGCCCGAGGCAGGATTCGAATCTGCGACCGTAGCGGTCGCTCGGCTCCAGACTGTAGCGCCTAGAACCGCACGGCCACTCCGGCTGGCCTTCAGGGAGACCTTCGGAGTTTGATGGAGATCGTGTAAACACCTTAATCCACAATGAACCACGTCAGTGGACTCGAGAACTGTCAGATGTGATGAACTGTGATTATTCCACCATCTCGCGAGTCTTGCACGCACTGGGGAAGGGTCAAAAATCAGGTATATGGGTGCGCGGTGCCAGGGTGGAGAAGAGTTTGTACCTCTTTAATTCAGACGCATTTTGCATGCGAACGAGACATGCACTCGACCCCCTTCTTATCTACCAGCTAATTAATTATGCGCACAACGGTAACGAAAGGAAATGATGGTGGACCCCGCTAGTTGGTAATATAAGGAGTGAACACTCACAATAATTTAATACAAACCGAAATCTACTCAAAAAAAAGAGAACTTTATCATAATAAACAACAGGAAATGGGATTCTGCCTATATCTACGAAATGATATGCGGATTAAATATTACAGAGAGATTTATTATATATCAGAACATAAGTGCACATGATTATCGACAGCCGGCCGAAGTGGCCAAGCGGTTATAGGCGCTACAGTCTGGAACCGTGCGACCGCTACGGTCGCAGGTTCGAATCCTGCCTCGGGCATGGATGTGTGTGATGTCCTTAGGTTAGTTAGGTTTAAGTAGTTCTAAGTTCTAGGGGACTGATTACCTCAGAAGTTAAGTCCCATAGTGCTCAGAGCCATATGAACCATTTGATTGTCGACACACACAGTAGGTTAAAGGATAGGGTATACTGAAACGTAATGAGAATAAGAGTTGGCTCGAGAACAAGGGGCTCTCTGTGATGCAATAAATTGACGATAAGGACTGGAGGTCCTAATTAATCAAATATTAATCTCCCGACTATGAAGCAGTATCGCAATTAGTAGTGAGAGCTGAAATGCGATCACATGGAGAAACAAGCAATGTTGACTTGTAGCAAAGCGAGCACTCGTGCTGCTGAGGGATTCAGTATAAAATTGATAAGGTCCTACAATGCCGGAGCCGCAAAATACTGTACCAGTACTGAAATCTGCAGCTCGTCGTTGGTAGGCAGCGCCGTGATGATGTAAGCGCCGACTTCTGCCGTGCAGCAACTCTGTGTCAACCCCTGGCCGCGAACGCTGTCCGAGAATTCTAAGTTCTTCCAAAAACGAGCGACCAAGTCGCAAGACCGTCCGACTCCGAGGAAGATCAGATCCCAGATCCCCTGCCCGCGCAACGCAAGAGCGAAGGCAACATTGCTCTACTCCCTACTCTCCTCTAAAAACTACGAATCAGCATCCAGTTCTGATTCCAAAATTCCCCCACACTGTCTCAGAACATCATTCGCGCCAACAGCGACCGTTCCCTCCAATTTCGAAAAGGGCTTTATGACGTCAACTAGCCTCAGTTTAGTTGACCAATCATACCTCTGCTATTCAGCTGAGGGCAATGAACTTGCCATTTGATCGGCTACGAAAACAACCTGCCTAGACCACCGGCCATTGGGCGCCAGACAGTCGCACCCAGCAGGGCACAGTCCACAAGTATTCTCAAAATTAAGAGGACAATGCAGTCAGTCGTTGCCAGGAATCTTCGTTCCGGACGCACCGGAACGGTAAAGACATAAACTCAGACGTCTCGCAGGTCGTTTCGCCCTGCATACAATAGGCGAAACTCGACGGACGTCAGTCGTTCCGTCAGACGCTTAAGCCTGTTGTACGAACCCCACAGAATTCAGGGAAGTGCAGCCCCCAACCGGAAATGCAGTGTGCCGCGTCCTCAGATGCTCGCCTCGCACAGGCCACCCAGAGAAGTAGAACAACATGTTTAGGAATCAAGTGAAAAGTATTTTTTGAGCTCTCAGTACAAATACTCTCATTACAATAACCTTATTCGGTCTGTTACTACCGTGCAATGACACAGAACATTAATAAAATTGATGAAAATGAGAGGAGACATGCAAAAGGGGGCATGGAACCTCTCATGGGCACCGCATGCTCTAAGCCAAAATCACAAAAATAAATGGATGGGCCATATCTGCATCTCTGTCTGCTCGTCATCAGTTGGCTCATGAACATCACCGACCAGTAACATCTTGTATCGTTACTGGTGACGAGAAATGGTGTCTTTATGCTAACATAAGGAAAATAAAGCAATGGTGGAGATCAAATAAAGCAGCAACTCTCCGTACAAAGATCTGCACGCATCCACGATGGATAATGTTATGCATCTGGTGGAACAGCGACAGTGTGGTATACTGCGATTTGCTTCCCCGAGGTGTAACCATCATTGCTGACATTTATTGCCAGCAACTGAGACTTCATGCAGACGCAACCCAAGACAACGACCAGGAAGGCTGCGTGAAGTGATGCTATTCCACGATAAAGCCCGCACGCATTCTGCTAGACTGTCAAAAAACAGTCTAGAGGAGTTGGATTGGGAAATCTTTGGCACCCACTTTATTCACCTGATCTTACGTTCTGAGATTTTCACCTTAACCGCTCTCTATGGAACAACCTTCAAGGAACTTCATTTCCGCATGAAAATGCGCTCCGATCATGGCTCGACGAGTTCTTCGTCCCAAAGCCTGGTAGTTTCTACAGTCGCGGAGTCGAGAAGTTATACCAGCGGTGGAAGACTGTTGTAAGTAGTGAAAGAGAATATACTGCTGATGATGAAAGTTTCCGTTACGTATATCTGTTGTGTTGAGAGGTGGCGTGAGCCCCCTCTCATATTTCTATCTTACAATATTCGTCTCTAATTGTATGCGGTGAAAAGTTGCTATTCCTTCACAAGCGAACGTCCCACGCAGCGTCTCTCGTCACCTGGGTGGTCCGGTGACAGGCGTGCTCCGCTGATCTGGAAAGGGTTAAGCCGACGGGTGTGAGGAAGTCGAGTGAATGCTTTGCAGACGCCAACATTGTCAAAAGACACGCCCGGAGGGGTCTGAAGTAGCGGCTGGGCTAGAAGTTCTGTTACTTCGCAGAATCTTAGCGAACACACTTTCTGGCGGGCTACAGCGAAAACACTTTCTGGCGGGCTACCAGCGAGGCGTGGGAATGACTTGTGTACCCAGGCAGTTGTGGCGGGAAAATTCCCGCGCTTTCTGCAAAATAGTAACTGTGATTGGCTTGCTCAGGGCATAGCTGCGTGACGTAGCAAAATCAGCGCAGAAATTGGCGCCAAGAATCTCCATTGGTGGAATGGTAGTGCTCCGGCAATGGAGTGGAATTTTCCGCCGGTTTTCGAGTTGCTGATTGGAACGTTTAACCACGGCCACTGTCGTGGGGGCGGGAATGTTGTGTGTTCGGCCTGTACGGGTGCTCTAGGCAGTCGGCTCTCGCCTTTCGGTCGAGGACGTCGAAGCAAACAGCCATCGCCTCCGGTACGCCAGATCGTGTTCTGGCAGTTAAGAAGACAGTTTGGTAATGTACACTCCTGGAAATGGAAAAAAGAACACATTGACACTGGTGTGTCAGACCCACCATACTTGCTCCGGACACTGCGAGAGGGCTGTACAAGCAATGATCACACGCACGGCACAGCGGACACACCAGGAACCGCGGTGTTGGCCGTCGAATGGCGCTAGCTGCGCAACATTTGTGCACCGCCGCCGTCAGTGTCAGCCAGTTTGCCGTGGCATACGGAGCTCCATCGCAGTCTTTAACACTGGTAGCATGCCGCGACAGCGTGGACGTGAACCGTATGTGCAGTTGACGGACTTTGAGCGAGGGCGTATAGTGGGCATGCAGGAGGCCGAGTGGACGTACCGCCGAATTGCTCAACACGTGGGGCGTGAGGTCTCCACAGTACATCGATGTTGTCGCCAGTGGTCGGCGGAAGGTGCACGTGCCCGTCGACCTGGGACCGGACCGCAGCGACGCACGGATGCACGCCAAGACCGTAGGATCCTACGCAGTGCCGTAGGGGACCGCACCGCCACTTCCCAGCAAATTAGGGACACTGTTGCTCCTGGGGTATCGGCGAGGACCATTCGCAACCATCTCCATGAAGCTGGGCTACGGTCCCGCACACCGTTAGGCCGTCTTCCGCTCACGCCCCAACATCGTGCAGCCCGCCTCCAGTGGTGTCGCGACAGGCGTGAATGGAGGGACGAATGGAGACGTGTCGTCTTCAGCGATGAGAGTCGCTTCTGCCTTGGTGCCAATGATGGTCGTATGCGTGTTTGGCGCCGTGCAGGTGAGCGCCACAATCAGGACTGCATACGACCGAGGCACACAGGGCCAACACCCGGCATCATGGTGTGGGGAGCGATCTCCTACACTGGCCGTACACCACTGGTGATCGTCGAGGGGACACTGAATAGTGCACGGTACATCTAAACCGTCATCGAACCCATCGTTCTACCATTCCTAGACCGGCAAGGAAACTTGCTGTTCCAACAGGACAATGCACGTCCGCATGTATCCCGTGCCACCCAACGTGCTCTAGAAGGTGTAAGTCAACTACCCTGGCCAGCAAGATCTCCGGATCTGTCCCCCATTGAGCATGTTTGGGACTGGATGAAGCGTCGTCTCACGCGGTCTGCATGTCCAGCACGAACGCTGGTCCAACTGAGGCGCCAGGTGGAAATGGCATGGCAAGCCGTTCCACAGGACTACATCCAGCATCTCTACGATCGTCTCCATGGGAGAATAGCAGCCTGCATTGCTGCGAAAGGTGGATATACACTGTACTAGTGCCGACATTGTGCATGCTCTGTTGCCTGTGTCTATGTGCCTGTGGTTCTGTCAGTGTGATCATGTGATGTATCTGACCCCAGGAATGTGTCAATAAAGTTTCCCCTTCCTGGGACAATGAATTCACGGTGTTCTTATTTCAATTTCCAGGAGTGTATGTCCGCAGCACCGGCAGATAGGGATTTTCCTAGGTGATAATCAGAGCTCAGCAGAGCGCGCCTGCTCGTCTTTTTCTAACTTTGTTCTGTCTTGAGTAGCAGCAATTAATGTTGGGTTAGCTGTGTGTCTCTCTTAAGATTTGAGTGGGAAGGAATTGGCTCCACATACCACTTCGTCATAAACCTCACAATCTAGTTTAGGGACAACTTCACCTTCACAGCGTTTGTTTGAGTATCCAATTTGAGCCAGTTTGATGTATTATAAATGTTTCATGTGTTTTTGTTTATTATTTTGTGTTTAGTCTTAATAAATCATATTGTTATTTTGGACAGAACTTTCATTCTGTTAATCGGTAGAGCAACCCTATCATTCCTCACTATGTTAATGAAAACTTCGTTTATTTAACTTATTTATCAAATTAAATTATTGCAGGTGCCAAACTCTCTTCTACTCCACTGGCAGGGTTGATTAGAGTCAGTTCGCGTATTTTTTTTAATCCTTGTGCAACAGCAAAAGTCGGAGTTAGAATAGGGGGGGCTTAGAGCATCATTTACATATGTAGATTCTAGAAGAATTTAGTGTTAAATACACTGCTAGCCCCGGCACCTCGCGTAAGATGGCGACCCTTAGCCTCAGATCTTTCCTGTGAATCGCTGATAAGCAAGTATTATTAGTAGTAGGGACATTCAGAATTTTTTTTGATTAATTTTTTTATTGATTAATACCCTTGTTTTTTTCTGGTAGTTCCGCGTTTAGTTTTAAGAAGCGGCGCATGATTACAGTTTTTGTTTTCAGTGTATATATTCTTTTGTTCATTGTTTTTGTGTTCCTTTGATGGTGTGTCCGTATCACATCACACTTTGTCGGGTTTGTGTGCGGTTTCTGTACCACAACAAATCGTGCGTATAATTACAGCGTTGGAGAGGCGTTGTTGAAATTTTATGTCTATGTGTAAAAAATATATGGAGTAGGTTAATTTTATTGTGCATTTTAGATAAATTTGTTTTTCATGAATGATAACGAGAAGTAAGGCACGACTATTATCGAGCGAAACTAAAACAAAAGAGGATAGCATAATGGATAAGGGGCAGTTTACTGACGGGAATAGGTTCAGAGATGAGATGGGCACATTTTTAGCAGGACAGGACGCCAGGGTCATTGATGAGGAAGGTGATTTGGACGCGATCTCAGAGCAGCGTGGCGGCCGTGATTATGATAGTGAAGTAGAGGATGAAACAGAGACAGGCACACAGGTCGAGACGGTAGCAGAAGTTTATAATCAAACGAACGAGAGCAGGCAGGGGCTAGCTCGGCCACGTCAGAGCTCTAGCGCCCAGGTGTCCAGAGTTACATCACCCTTGTGTGACGAGGATCAAACTGATGACATTAACCCAATACTAAGCTTCCTACGATCAATGAAAGAAGAAGCTGACGAACAGCGTAAGAGGGAGAAGGAAGAAGAGGAGAAACAACGTAAGAAGGAGAAGGAAGAAGCTGACGAACAGAGTAAGAAGGACACTGAGGCAATAATTTCGCATATAGGGGAAATTCGTGGGGAATTACTAACAATAAAGAAAGAATGTGGAGAAGCAAAACAAATGTCAATGGTAGCACAAAAAGTAGCAGGCCTAGCCAAAACGGCAGCAACAGGGGCAATGAAAATCGCAAAAGTAACTTCTCAACTCGCAGGTCGCTTGCGACGTGCGACACAAGCTCACTCAAAATCCCTAGCGTTCTTAAAAACCCAAGGTAATATTGGGGTTACGAACATCACGAAACGAATGAAAGAAGTAGAGAGTCGGATAGCAAAACTAGAGCGAAACGGGCACACGAGCACCGCGCGTTCGGATACCAATGATGGAGTACACAGAATTGTGTCTCCGAGGAAAAGCCCGCCGTGCTCTAGCCCAGTGACAGAGTGCGGAACTAACAATGCACACGCAGAAACACCTAGTAATAGCTCCAATAATTGTAACCCACTTAGGAGAGTGAATTCTGAGTGCCACTGCCACTGTGATACAGAGGTAGCACATCACAGTTATCAGCAAGATAGATCAGGACACTCAGCAGTCGTGCAAGTATCGGAAACGAGTGACAACACCAGTGCGAGGATCGGACAGGATTTTGATCAGAATCACTTCCTGTCGATACTAAAATTCCAAAAGTTCAGAGATAATGGAGGGTCGATGCATCCCAAGAGCTGGGTGATGCAGTTTACAAATTCATCACCGTCATCATGGCCAACCCTGGCAAAATTAGAATTCATGTGTGGACACATCGAAGGCCAAGCCGCGGAAAAGATGCGGGGTGTGGCAGCGACCTGTCAGACTTATCAGGAATTTGTTGATGCGTTCCTGGGGATCTACTGGTCAAAGGAAACGCAAGACAGGATTAAAGAGGAAATAATATTTTGTCCTGAACTGGAAGTGTCCGGGCAAAGGAGCGCAACCAAATTTTTTGATGATTTACTCTAGAAGAATCAATTTTTAGATAGTCCATATAGCAAGGGAGAAATCATCAAATTTTGCTTTTTCCAAATTGCCTGTTAGGTATCAACAGACACTTGTCGGCAAGTGTGGATCTGACATAGAAGCATTCAAGAGTCTATTGCGCGAACTCGAAGTAGTCTTCGATAAACAAGACGCAAAGGACAGGAAGAAGGCGCAAAATAATAAATACCACGGGCCAGCAAGGGCAGACGACAACAGATCGCATAATCGCGCTCGTCAGTTAGGAAACGAGGGTTACGGAAATCAAGGTTACGCAATTCAAGATTATGGAAACCAGAGACACGGAAAACAGAACGTCAGGGAACAGGGTCAACCTAGACAAGGAATCTGGGACAGGAGGAATAACGAACGGCAAAGCGACCGTAACTGGAGAGAGCGAAATCAAGGACCACAGGAGAACCAGGAGATTGAAATTAGACCTGCAAATCCTAATGCACGTCAGAGGAGGGGGAGTCTGACAAGGGATTGGCGCTAGTCCATAGGACTCCACCACATCTCTCACACAAAGAAGTTCATGGAATAATAGTAGTTTAAGTGGTGTACATAGTAGAATAGGCAAATATATGAACCTTTCTTCGGGTAACAATAATCGTTACATTAATAGACTAAGATTGCTGAAGTATTAACACGCTGCGTTGTCTTGCAAAAGAATTTACTGCTGCTATCCTCTTTTTGTTTGTGTTCGCGATCCCCAATGTCGATGGAGTAGGAGACACTACTTTTCCATGAGCAATGTTTTTGTCCTTTCCTGTCTGGTGTCCATGTTAAGGGATAAAGATGAGTGACGAGATGTCGCACAAACGGGCGCATACAAGAACGTGCTCTTAGAAGCGTTCTGAGAAGTCGTGATACGCCCCTTAGCGGCCACAACCAGTTCGTGAGACGTTCATACCAATGCTTGCAGGCATGCGTCAGTGCACTGCAAGATTGTGGTATATTGCGTGATTTCGAGGATGAATATGGGCAGTATAGTTTTTTTTGCAGAGCTGCGCCAGCATCGTTGTCTTGCAAGTCGGGGTGAACCTGTGAGCGTTTGACTCCAATGGTGCCCTAGACGATAGAAATGCGGGCATAAAGCCTACCATGCCAATGTGCTGGTTGGGGATTTAGCGTGCTGCTCGTGACTGTCACAGATGAATAACAAGGGACTTATACTTGGATATTCGTGGCATACTGTGTAGCTGGCGTGTGTTGGGCGACTGAATCCTCAACAGGAACCAGTCCTGGCTTGGTCATATTACATTGCCTCTGGAAAGGTGTGCTTTGATCGCGAATACTGCATAACATAGAAAAAGAAGTTGCAACTATAAATTTATTGTCTTGTATAGCCATGGCTAACCCAGTCTCTGGAGTTTCAGTGAGGCGTAGTTAGAACTCGGAGGCCATGTCGTACGGCGCGCACATCACTGTCGTCAATAGCGGCGAGCAGCGAGACATCTCAGCGTAACAGGAATTATGTAAGAGTGTTGTATAAAAAAAAAAAATAGAGAGAGTACCATATACTAGGATAAATTAAACTTTAGGATTTTACAATAACTAGATCCTTAATATTGTGGCGGTTTTCTACCACAAGTGTTTGGCGCGCGCCTGTTGAGATGCTATTTTTCAGGTCACCAAACCACAGACCCGAGATGGAGGGACGACGGGCGAGCGAAAGTAGCATAGTTGCATGTTCTTTATAGCACAGTAAAACTTAGACCTGCATAACAACATAATTTAATTAAAAGACATAGAATGCAGATCGTTGGCAAATGGTAGTTAATTCTTGAGCATGTCTACTGTCGATCTATATAATTAATAGTAATATTAGTGCGGGCCCGCACATTTAGCTGTTCATCCAGTGTAGCGTCACACACCATGTACAGTAGTGAGACCGGTCTCTACACAAATATCAAGATAAATTATTTCCATGTCTAAATTTGATACACCAAGATAGCCATAGATTAATAACTATAAAAGTAAAATAAGAGTATCTGAAATGACAGACCATCAATGTGTCATTATGTAAATTTATTATTATAACATAGAAGGTCATGGGAGAAAGTTAGGCATAAGATTTTTGTCAGAACTGTGCAGATGACGGGTATCGTGGCAATGCAGAGGCCAGCCAGCGCAAAAACAAGAGGTCTTCGGCTACCTGCAAGAAGGCAAGCGTCCGGTCCTGCAAGCTGACAGTCACCGGGCCGTATACCTACGGGATTAGGCGGGATCCTCGCCGGGCCACAAGCGAAAGTGAGGCTGGCCGTTGACACTGACACGTGACCCACACGCGACAGCCTGCTAGCTCTCCGGACGCGGCAGCCGTTTGGAGGGATTCCCTGCGGCAGACCACGTTGTCGTGAGTACACGAAGAAGATCACATATCGTGTCAGAATCTGCGCCTCATGTGCCTCAGGACAGAAAGGGACGCTATATACTCACCTGTTTGGGTTTTTACAACTCACTAGCATTGGCCGATCTGCATACACAAAGCAGTATCGTGCCACACTAACAAATGAATGGTCTCATTTCTAACTTCTCCTCTCTATTAGAGAGCAGTTTTAGCAATCGTCGCTCCTAGTTCGATCCTGTATGGATGACCTCACACACTTGTGGAGTCACTCCATGTGCCATCATCCCTCGTCGAACTGCAATATTGGGAAACGTAAAGTACTGTCCAGCGAGAGAAGAGACCTAGACTAGTGATGTATCCCAACAAGTAGACCTCAGAGACAATTAATCGACGTGAGGAGAGCCTATCACTGTGTCTTCCTACCGTACTGCCGTGATCATATGCGTGGGTCTTGGTGCAATCTCAACAGAGTACTGCAGATGCTCCAGCACACCCTATTGCCATTGCAACAACGTAGCAACAACACCCGATGTTTAGCCCTATGTGATGTCAGTACTGTGGAATTTGTGAAGTGCTTCGAATATTTCTAACAATGTGATTTAGTGCCTCATTCTCAGCACAGTCGTGAACTTTGTGCAATGTGCACGCACAACTTGATGCCCCATGAACCTTGTTTTTTTTCTTAAATTTCTTTCTCTTATGTTGTTTTTGTAATGTATGTTATACCTTGTATGTGTTTGTGTTTTACACTGCAATTCTTATTACAAATTACTGTATTGTTCTCCACACCACGGTTTTTTTGTATTTTGTATTTATTGTTGTGTGTATGCAAACAGTGTGCCTGAAGTCCACATAAACTGAAGCAGATACCACCACTGCCATTGTGAATGGACCATCAGTTCAGGGAACATTTTGTACAGGTTATTCTTGCTGCAGGGAAACAGAATGAATCGGAGGTTGTAATTGGATTCTGAAAGCTCACATAGAGATTGTTAACTTAAATAGTATCATGTGTGAGTGAGTTCAGGTTAGTTTAATGATACAAATTGTTGTAACATCTTGGGCATTTAATTGCGGAGCACTACAACTCTGATTGTAAAGAATAAACTGCTCCATATTTGGCTCAAATGCCCGGGCCATATTTAGAGCGTGAATGTCTGTGTGGATCGGTGTTTGGAAGGGGATCCCTGGGTATGGATGTGGGATGTGAGTGTTAGTATTCCACATTAAGAAGGTGAAGTTGGCTACATCATAAATAATCCTCCCTCTATGAGCTGCATTTTTCAGTTGCAGTGATTTTCTTTATAGAGTGTGGCATGTGGAGTCAGTTTGCGAGATTGTTCTTGGGCGATTGACTCACTACCTTGCTCCTAAGTGAGCCAACCGCTCACCAATTCCAATATAAAATGGCGTAGGAGCTATGAGAGGTGGCATGAGCCCCCTCTCATATTTCTATCTTACGATATTCGTCTCTAATTGTATGCGGTGAAAAGTTGCTATTCCTTCACATGCGGACGTCCCACGCAGCGTCTCTCGTCACCTGGGTGGTCCGGTGACAGGCGTGCTCCACTGATCTGGAAAGGGTTAAGCCGACGGGTGTGAGGAAGTCGAGTGAATGCTTTGCAGACGCCGACATTGTCAAAAGACACGCCCGGAGGGGTCTGAAGTAGCGGCTGGGCTAGAAGTTCCGTTACTTCGCAGAATCTTAGCGAAAACACTTTCTGGCGGGCTACCAGCGAGGCGTGGGAATGACTTGTGTACCCAGGCAGTTGTGGCGGGAAAATTCCCGCGCTTTCTGCAAAATAGTAACTGTGATTGGCTTGCTCAGGGCATAGCTCCGTGACGTAGCAAAATCAGCGCAGAAATTGGCGCCAAGAATCTCCATTGGTGGAATGGTAGTGCTCCGGCAATGGAGTGGAATTTTCCGCCGGTTTTCGAGTTGCTGATTGGAACGTTTAACCACGGCCACTGTCGTGGGGGCGGGAATGTTGTGTGTTCGGCCTGTACAGGTGCTCTAGGCAGTCGGCTCTCGCCTTTCGGTCGAGGACGTCGAAGCAACCAGCCATCGCCTCCGATACGCCAGATCGTGTTCTGGCAGTTAAGAAGACAGTTTGGTAATGTATGTCCGCAGCACCAGCAGATAGGGATTTTTCTAGGTGATAATCAGAGCTCAGCAGAGCGCGCCTGTTCGTCTTTTTCTAACTTTGTTCTGTCTTGAGTAGCAGCAAATAATGTTGGGTTAGCTGTGTGTCTCTCTTAAGATTTGAGTGGGAAGGAATTGGCTCCACATACCACTTCGTCATAAACCTCACAATCTAGTTTAGGGACAACTTCACCTTCACAGCGTTTGTTTGAGTATCCAATTTGAGCCAGTTTGATGTATTATAAATGTTTCATGTGTTTTTGTTTATTATTTTGTGTTTAGTCTTAATAAATCATATTGTTATTTTGGACAGAACTTTCATTCTGTTAATCGGTAGAGCAACCCTATCATTCATCACTATGTTAATGAAACCTTCGTTTATTTAACTTATTTATCAAATTAAATTATTGCAGGTGCCAAACTCTCTTCTACTTCACTGGCAGGGTTGATTAGAGTCAGTTCGCGTATTTTTTTTAATCCTTGTACAACAGCAAAAGTCGGAGTTAGAATAGGGGGGGCTTAGAGCATCATTTACATATGTAGATTCTAGAAGAATTTAGTGTTAAATACACTGCTAGCTCCGGCACCTCGCAGTGTTTATTAAAATTATGGAAAGACGCTATGAACTTACGCACCGACCAAATATATCTAATCAGTTTATTAGAATAAGCTGAGGCAGAGAGTCACAACAAAAATTCAATTTTTCCAGTACATCAACTATCGAAAATGCGGATTCCAGAACCCAACATTTTTAATTACAGACAAGAACGGTAATTTGATGAATGACAGTGAAAGAATTGTAGAAGGATAGAGAGAATACTTCCCAGAACTCTTGAATCGCTCAGAGCCAGATGGGATGATACCTGCAGACACCACAGACGAAAGGAAAGATGAAGAAGGATGGAAAGTGACTGAAGAATGTGTGAAGACAACAATAAAGAGACCCAGAAACAACAATGTCCTAGGGGAGAACAGAATAACAGGAGAATTAATCAAAGCGGGAGGTGAGAGCTTGTACTTGGAGACATATAAACTGATCCAGTTGATATAGAAGAGTGAGACATTGCCAGAGGAATGGAGACTGGTCATAATATGCCCGATCTATAAGAAGGGAAGCAAAATGCGATGTGGTAACTACAGAGGCATCAGCTTGCTGAATATGACCTACAAGATGCTTTCTATCATTATCCTCAGAATATTACAACCATTCATAGAGAATAACATACTGGAATACCAAACTGGCTTCCAACCAAACCGATCGACAGTAGATCACATTTTCACCCTTAGACAACTGTCCGAAAACCACTGGGAATATGATGAAGATGTCTGTAGTCTGTTCGTCGATTTTCGACTTGCATACGACAGCATCCACAGAAATGGCCTATACAATGCACTGGGTGACTTTAGAGTCAATTAGAAGTTAGCTGGAATGGTGCAAACTTGTATGGACAGGTCAAGGGCAGTAGTTGGCTTCCGAGGGATCACATAAGAAACATTCGAGATCGAGAAAGATCTCGAACAAGAGGACGCTCTCTCATGTGTTCTGTACGACGTCATCTTATAGGGGGCTGAGTACAGATGGATGGTATTTCCAATTGTCTCGGATATGCAAATGACATTGTGCTTCTAAGTGAATCAAACCATGAGTTGAAAGAAACGTAGCAGAAAATAAGCAACTACGCACAGAAGGTTGGGCAAAAGGTGAATCAAGACAAAATGGAGTTCATGCAATTAGGAAAAAGACAAGAGCAGTAAAAGTTTCTTGAGATAGATGTCACGAGGTTCAAGAGAAAATAACTTTATCTTGGAACCCTTCCATTTGGTCCGTGTTTGCATATAAAAACAACACTATCAGAAATTGAGTCCGCCTTGACGCAAAACACCTTGTTATTGTTTACTTATTTATTTTCCCAAACTAGTTTCGGCGACAAATATCACCATCATTTGCTTTTTTTTAATTTAAAACATGCAGAAAATAGCGTAGTTATACAAACACAGTAACACATTATTACATTTTTACTGTTCGTTTTATGAAATATAGTTTTCTATATATACTTTCATACTACCTTATTTATTGTATGTTACGGCATCATTTAAGAACTATTCTCGCTGTTTGCGGCATATTCTCTGTGCTTTTGTCTGTTGCCGTTTTTTCCCGGCGTACATCATGTCATCTGTAACTGTGTGAGCGGCTGTTAGTAAACAAATACTAAATGGTGAACTTAGTATGTCAGAAATACACACTTGGGGTTGCGGTAGTGTTGTGGAATCCAGTTTTGGTGTGTACTGGGCTGTTAATTAGATATTCGTGTACTCACGTTCGTTGGACGGCATGTGGCTGATTCTGTATATAGAAAAACAAAACTTTCGCACTTTGTTTATGATCAAGAACATTACGCCATCTTGCTGTTCGCGTGTGAAGCGAGAGGTGTATCGCATGTTGGAAGAAGGCTATGAAAACTGTAGCGGGAATTACGACGATTTCTGTTCCTTATTTATGTCTCTGTGTGTGATGGGGAAGTGGTTCTTTTGCATGTGTGTGCTTTCTGTTCTGTGTCCTTGGTCAGTTCTCTCGGAGCGGTAAACAGTGTGTTGTAGCAAAGTGTTGTGTTTTCATTTATTACATTTTTCTCTTCCACTATAGCCTTTTGTATGTGGTAATTTTCTTCTATTGTTAGTTATCGGTGTAGATTGTTGCTGTTTTGTAGAAGGTGTAGATCGTTTTCGATATTAGTGGGGTTATGGTTTTTGTTCATAAGATGTTCTTTATGTATTGGGCCTGACAGGAGTTGCATGTTGGTTAATTTTCAGCGTTCTGTACTGCTTACAGTAGAGGAACATTCGGAGATGATTATTGTTGTTATCATTATGACAATACACCCAGCCATAAAGCAGCGTCTGTGAGACAATGGTTTCAGGGTAATAAATTTCCTGAAATACACTGGCCTGCCATGAGTCCCAACAGTACTTCACCCCAATCGGACAATGAAAAAGTCCCCATGGCGTTTTGTCAAACAGTTTACTAAATGAAAACGGAAAAGTACAGCCCGCAGGTTTGCTAGATACGAAAATATTCAAGAGTGGACGTATCAACGCTTTATCGATATGTGTGAACTGAAACAGTAGTTTCTTTACGGATGTTGAGAGAGTCGGTCTTACAAGGTGACAAGAAATTAAGTTGACGCATTACGTGCGATTTGTAGCGATACAGGACATTGCACACATCTTGCCAGGCATAAACGTTACTTTGTACAAAAATAAAAAAATGCATTTCCACATACATTATACTTTCATTTTTTGTGTGTGACACACTGTGCCATAATTAAATTAAAAATGATTTCAACGCAATATATATGTATTGTTGTTGTTGTTAATTTCATTGTGCGAACTTGGTGATACATTATTAGATATAAATAAACACTTAGCCATATTTACTGCAACTGCTAATGAAACAAATGGCAAATATGTTTGTTTTTCCATACAAGCATTTATTTGCTTAAGTAAATATAATTCTTCGTTACACAATATTCTCCAACCAGTAAACCCCACCCCCAAGTTATTTAAAGAATCGAAGTCCCTTGTATTAAATGTCTTATATCCCGGATTATGTGTCATACAATAATATAATTTTGCAGGTGCGTTCAACGGTATACGAATATGTCGATACCGTCGGCAAAATGTGTTACGAACAGAGTTAGTAGTAAAGAAATAATGAATTAAAACTTCATGCCTGAAACTGCAATTTTACTATATGAACGGCGAAAAATCTATCAAGCGATAAACTTTCTTCTTTTCGTCATTTTGTGTGTGTGGAGGGGGGGGGGGGGGAGGGGTTTGGTAGTGTTAGCGAGAAGACGTTTATAGTTTCTGAACTGTAATATTTGACTTAGTGTTATACCTTTAACCTAGAATTATAGCACTAAATGAGTAGATTATGACGCATTTGAAATTTTTGAATTGGGTCAATGACTGAATTACTGAAATTCAAATTTTTGTTGCGCAGGAAGCCTTTAGACGGGCTGCCTGCAACTGGAACCATGCCCCCGGATTAACCGGTTAGTAATTTAGATTATCAGGTTAAGTTTGGTCTCTTCCCTACGTTATGATTGTGTTACTGCCTTTTTATTCACCTTCATCGTAACGGTAACATTGGTTAATTTAATCAATGTAACAATTCACTGCTATTCCTGAATGTAATCGTATTCAAAAGCACCATATAGCTACATCAGTACGTTATTTATTAACACTTGGACACGTTTCAGGGCAATGCATTATCAACTGTGAGACGTGAAACTGAGAAGAATTAACAGCGTTTACATATGTAAATCATAACGTAAGTAGTCCCTACCTTTTAACTGTATTGTACTCAATAAACAGAAAATCTGACATGTACTTCACATAGTACGTATGTACAGTATGCCATAGAAACATAAACAAAAATCAGGTGAAGTCACATTGCTCAGTACAAAATCTTTAACTTATGTACGCCCTTAAATGGGCTGCAAATAGTCTGGGTTTTCAGTGTAAGACAGCCAAGATGTACTCATCACGCCTAAATACTGTTAATGGGTGCATACGAAAAAATATCCAGGGTTTAATACAAAAAATGCTGGTGCAGATTTATAATATTTGTGAGGATTATGAGGTGCAATACGCCCGTATTTGTTGGCTACAAGGCTTGGTGCTCAGAAAATGTTTAAGTCAATGTTTGCTTTACGTCTGTATGTATACTCGGGTATGATGCATTCGCAACTAATCGAAACGGCGTCACTTTCCTTGGATTCCACGTGAACTGGTGCCGTGCAATGTCATAAACCGTTGGTTAGAAACGATTGAGTCGAAATTTATATGCGTTTATGCTTCGTCTAGCTGACAGTAATGAAAATCCAAGTAGATACTTTTTTGCAATAATTTTATTTATCTGCATATTCACAAAATTAGTTCAAAGTGACGTCGTCGACCAGGAGCGTATAAACTTCGTGGCTCCCTAGTCTCTACTGTTCGGTTCTACCTTAGAATAAACGTTTACATCGTAGAGAAAGTAAGAGAACGGAACAGGACGACCGTAGCGTGCCAATACTGCAAACGTTGGATTATTTTTAGGGTTCCGTGCCACAAACTGTAAAAACGGAACCCTTATAGGACCTCTTTGTTGTCCGTCTGTCTGTCCGTCCGTTTGTGTGACTATTAAGAACCCTTTTTCTCAGAAACGGTAGAGTTGTTGATGTTGTTGTGGTCTTCAGTCCTGAGACTGGTTTGATGAAGCTCTCCATGCTACTCTATCCTGTACAAGCTGCTTCATCTCCCAGTACGCACTGCAGCCTACATCCTCCTGAATCTGCTTGGTGTACTCATCTCTTGGACTCCGTCTACGATTTTTACCCTCCACGCTGCCCTCCAATACTAAATTGGGGTGATCCCTTGATGCTTCAGAACATGTCCTACCAACCGATCCCTTCTTCTAGTCAAGTTGTGCCACAAACTCCTATTCCTAATTCTATACAATACCTCCTCATTAGTTATGTGATCTACCCATTAATCTTCAGCATTTTTCTGTAGCATCACATTTCGAAAGCTTCTATTCTTTTCTTGTCCAAACTACTTATCGACCATGTTTCACTTCCACACTCCATAGAAATACTTTCAGAAACGACTTCCTGTCACTTAAATCTATACTCGATGTTAACAAATTTCTCTTCTTCAGAAACGCTTTCCTTACCATTGCCAGTCTACATTTTATATCCTCTCTACTTCGACGATCATCAGATATTTTGCTCCCCAAATAGCAAAACTCCTTTACTACTTTAAGTGTCTCATTTCCTAATCTAAATCCCTCAGCATCACCCGAGTTAACTCGACTGCATTCCATTATCCTCGTTTTGCTATTGTTGATGTTCATCTTTTATATCCTCCTTTCAAGACACTGTCCATTCCGTTCAACTGCTCTTCCAAGTCCTTTGCTCTCTCTGACAGAATTACAACGTCATCGTCGAACCTTAAAATGGTTAAAATGGCTGTGAGCACTGTGGGACTTAACTTTTGAGGTCATTAGTCCCCTAGAACTTAGAACTACTTAAACCTAGCTAACGTAAGGGCATCACACACATCCATGCTCGGAGCAGGATTCGAACCTGCGACCGTAGCGGTCGCGTGGTTCGGGACTATAGCGCCTAGAACCGCTCGGCCACTCTGGCTGGCCGAACCTTAAAGTTTTAATTTCTTCTCCATGGATTTTAATACCTACTCCGAATTTTTCTTTTGTTTCCTTTACTGCTTGCTCAATATACAGATTGAATAACATCGGGGAGAGGCTACAACCATGTCTCATTCCCTTCCCAACCACTCCTTCCGTTTCATGTCCCTCGGCTCTTATAACTGCCATCTGATTTCTGTACAAATTGTAAAAAGCCTTTCGCTCCCTGTAGTTCGGTAATTTTCACCTGCTTTCTTTGGTATTGGAATTATTATATTCTTCTTGAAGTCCGACTGTATTTTGCCTGTGTCATACATTTTGCTCACCAGATGGTAGAGTTTTGTCAGGACTGGCTCTCCCAAGGCTGTCAGTAGTTCTAATGAAATGTTGCCCACTCCCAGGGCCTTGTTTCGACTTAGGTCTTTCAGTGCTCTGTCAAACTCTTCATGCAGTGTCCTATCTCCCATTTAATCTTCATCTACATCCTCTTCCATTTCCATAATATTGCCGTCTATATATTGCTTCCACCTTTCTGCTTTCCCTTCTTTGCTTAGAACTGGGTTTCCATCTGCGTTCAAATTTACGTCACATATTAAAGTCTATAGTAGAGTGCTAAGCTTCTAAGTCAGTTCAATCAAAAGATACGGTCATATGTTACATATTTTGATACTCGAAAACTCACTCCTCCAGACTTATAGGGTACATCCCGTTGACCTAGAATGATGAAATTTGGCAAGAAGCAAGGTTTCACACCACAAGTAAAAGAAAAAAATCCGAAAAATGTCAGTATGTAATTATCACACGAAGAAACATTTTTTTGTCATTTTTTACCCCTTTGTCTGTCTGTCCGTCTTTTAACACCCTTTTTCTGGATCAGTTTGGCGTATCAAGTCCAGATTTTGTGTCACATACTAACATCTATGGTCCGTTGGCGGTATAGAAAAATTTAAGCTTGCAAGTCAATGCAGTCAAAAGATTCTATCATTTATGTCACATATATTCTCGAAAACCCACTCATCAAGACCTATAGGGTACTTCACGTTGACCTAGAATCATAAAATTCGGCAATAACCATGGTTTCACAGGACAAGTAAAGTACAAAACCTGAAATTTTATTCAACTGCCGGGCGCTGTTGGCAAGCGGGGTGCACACAGCCCTTGTAAGGCAACCTGAGGAGCTATTTGATTGAGAAGTAGCGGCTCCGGTCTCGTAAACTGACATACAGCCGGGAGAGTGGTGTGCTGACTACATATCCCTCCATATCCGCATACGGTGACGCCTGTCGGCTGAGGATGACACGGCGGCCGGTCGGTACCGTTGGGCCTCCATGGTGTGTTCGGGTGCAGTTTAGTTTTTTTAGTAATTGCATCACTTAAGAAATATATTTTGCTATTTGAATAAACATTCTATTCATTGTCGGTGAAAAGAATAACAGACAAGCTTTTTTATCTGCATGCAGCATAAAATGTAAGTTGTGGACATGTTTTAGTAAGTAAATAAAAATATTTTATTAAACCTTCTTTCTCAACATATAGGCCTATAAAGTGCCCTGATCGCTTCTCTTTGTATGTCCAGGCTAGTCTGAGAAACCACTGCTGAGATTTTGATACGGTCTTGGAATTACCGGAAACAATATCTTGCTAGTATCGATATCGATAACAGGCAAAAATGGTTGAGCTTTTTGATTCCCGGAGTGGCCAGGACGGATGAGTTCTTCCATCCCTGGAATCGAGATTCTCTTTCCCTTGCTTCGTTAAAAGGTGATAGTTATGCATCGTGACACCAACTACCGTCGTAGCGAGAGGAATCGTTACATCAGAGTTTGTACGGATGTTGGTGCTGTGGCGTTCGCTGTGTTATTCAGTGGTTTGGTATTTAACTAATTTGTAAATGAAAATGATAATCTTATTTTATTACAGTGAGTAATTACTAAATAATTTATCTCCCGGCTAAAGATTTGGTCAAGTCGCTAAAGAACTCCAAGTTAACGTTGTGTTAAAGTGTTGTCTGTAAGTTGTGTAAGTGTCACTAAATCACAGTTCATACAACAGATTCTATACTACTATTGATTATGATTGAAACATTTATCTTCAGAAAAATGGTCATTAAAACCACCGAATACGAGCCGCGCACAACACTAACGTATGTTACCTGAAACAATATTCTTCGCAACTCGTGCGTAATTAATTTCGGCTCCATACATCAGCTAGAAAAGTTTGTTATAAGGATCGTGCTATGAGCACTGTTTTTAAAGAACCAATCTGATTCGAATTATTTTCATTAAAATGAGTTCGGGACCACCGGTGCACATTTATTTTTAAACATTTTTATTACCTTCGGTATTTATGTCTGCAGAGTTGCGTAATTTGAATTTGCCGCTGAGATAATTGTTAAGATGACGGCAGACAATTGATAGAGACTTTCTATTGTTAGAGCAAATAGGATAAGTATTTTAATGCTTATTAAACTTTACTTTCGTATTGTGCACTATTTAGACTTCATCAAGCAAACATTTGATTTTTTCCTAAGGAAAACGCGATACAAATCGCTATCATCAATGGCTGCGCTCCTTGCAGCGGAAAGAAATAATTAACACAGATAATGCTGACTGAGAGAGGAATTAAAGTTACAAATAATTATTCACTCATATTTATAGTAATATTGAACTCTATTCTTAAGTAATAATTAACAAATAATTACAATTTCTTAACAGACCTCAGTTTGATATGCGTCCGCAACCTTCAAAAGCCAAGCAACAAAAGGTGAAAACAAAGGAAGACAAACGTAGATCATAAAAGGAATTTACAATTATCATTATCTTTGTATAATACATATCGATATGTCCAATTACATCATAAAATATTATATAAATAATTAATATTTATCATCGTTTTCACTGTTTTTTCATATGTCGGATAGACAACGTTTATAACTATTAGAGGTATAATTTCCTCTCGTCGCACTGTAGCTAAAATTTATCTCGTGGATGTTACAGTGCACGGATAAGACTCAATTCAACGGTAGTTGTCGTCACGATGCATAACTATCATCTTCTAACGAAGCAAGAGGAATGACAAAAGCACCGAAAAATGTGGGAATCTGAATTTTTATGCAAGTTTGAAACTCGTACAGGTGACCACTTACTTGTGAACTGCAGCTCCATCCTTTTTTTAGCATTATTGCAAAACCTTTCGCATGTGTTGGTTTACGAATTTTGCAGGCATCTCATTGCAGTCGAGCGAGAAGCGTCAAAGCAGGTCTCTAATTGCGGGCGAACAACGTAGCCCGAAGAAACGTTGGCATTTAAATTCTAGTTCTTAGCAAATGGAGACAGGTACGTTAGTACTGGTTCCGCATTTCAGTAACTGCAACAACTCAGATAATCGCTGATGTCGGCATTACCGTAAGTGAAGCACTCAGATTTTATTAAAATGTGTCTGAGGCAGATAATATCAAAAAATACGATTAATGTAGTTTAAAAAACAAAACATACGACCTGTCACAGATCCTACTTGGTAAAACCTCTCGTACATTAGACTCTTGTTAACCCGGCCATTCCTTGCACATATAGGCCCCGGATTAGCGAAAGTGCCCGATTATTGAGTGTGTCTTAAATTTAGTGTAAACACATAGACACTGTACTTTATTAAAACCAACGTTAACTTCAGTTTCACAGAAAACTTAGACCTTGAGTGTGTATGTACACAATAGTATCACTCTTTATAAAACATGGTGCCAAATTTTTAGTTGTCACAATGATGATACATGACGGTTGTCTCGTTTATCACACAGTGGCTTTACAAACACTACATAGGTACTGCGTGTTTCTGATTGTTACGTAGTGTACTCCGGGAAGATGCCGGCAGCTTCAGCAATAGTAGTGTGAGATATCTTCATCTTCTCTCCCCCTATGCCTCTTCTTAATCAATTTCATCATAACTTTCTTGTACGCTCTCGATTAGCTCTTCGTCTGTTAAAGTTTGGTCATAAGTAGTTGCTCGTCCAACAATATACTGCGCACCGACAGATTTCTGCGATGGCCTCAGTTCAACTTATCACAAATTTCGAGTTTCTGCTTGAGGTCTAGCATAACGTGTTTCCTTTAAGAAGCCCTGATAGTGAACCGTAAAGAAAGCCACAATTTCAAACATGTATAGCATAGTTTAACATTATAACTAACTAACAACATTATTGCACTCAAGAATTTCTTATTGTATACGTCATTTCTGGTTGAGCGACTAGTGACTGGACGTGGGCCAGAATACTGAGAGACTGGGCTGCCGAGGGTCGGATTAGCGAGAGTTTCATGTATTCGGTTGTAGAGGAGATAATAGCGTAATGTGTTCTTTAATCGGGTACTGGTACTACATCAAAAGCTTTTAAAATAACAGTGATAAATCTGTGATGTAATTACAGCGATCTGGAACGTAAGTCGCGAGTATTACCAGGTCTTTCATGTATTTTTAATTTTACATTATTCAACATATCAGAAACTCTTAGCAGAACGAAAGTTCCTCCTATCATAGCACAAAAAAGGCGAGTATGTCCGAAGCAGAGTTACGTATATCAAAGAGGGTAACTAGATTTTCGACTTATCGGGCAGCTTCAAAGACATTTAGATCGAAACATCTTGACGTATACACGATTTTTGCTTCTTAGTATCAGTAGCGTTGTCACGTAATACAATGCGTAATATAATCAGGTAAAGTAACATGGTACATGATATCATATCGTGTAACATGACACACGCCATTACGTCATATAGCATGGTATTTGTCAGATCGTGCAGTAGGGCACAACATGTCATCAAAATTTACGACGCACGCATCCCCATACTGGGATACTTGCTAATACAGATGTACCCCCTCTCGGGGGGTACAAGCTCATCAATTTGTATCTATTTGTTATTACACTTATCAACATATGAGGTGTGATCAAAAAGTAAAGGAAAATTTTCTTTTTCTTAAAGAATGTTTATTTATTCATCAACATCATTTGCCCGCTTCAAAGTAATCTCCCTCAGATATAAACGTTTGTACCAGCGTTTTTTTTCCCAGTCTTGTAAGCGCTTCTGGAACTCTCTTTTCGTTGTGGTGTTCAGCTTCTTCAGCGATTCTGTTTTCATCTCATCAGTGGTGGCAAAACAACGTCCTTTCAAGGATCTATTCAGCTTCAGGAATAGAAAGAAGTGGCAGAGGGCATGTCCGACGTGTACGGTGGCTGTAGATCTGTTGTTTTAGCGTGTCCCCAGGAACAAATCTACCCCCAGACATTTTATTCCCCTAGTAATACTTTTTTTTCCCCCAGAAAGTCACGAACAGGCATTAAGGTCTGAGATGAAGCATTATCGTCATGCAATTTCCGCGAGTGGTTTCGCCACAATTGTGGTCGTTTTCTTCGGATTGCCTCACAGAAATGGCGCATAACATTCAGGTAGTATTACCATAAGGTAGGAACCCATGGTGCACTATCCCACTGTAATCGAAGAAAAGAGTGAGAAGAATGTGCCGAATATTTTTTCGGTCTTGGCTCTTCAGACAGTTTCCATTGGGACGATTGGGCATTGGTTTCGACGTCATACCAGTGTAGTCATGCTTCGTCACCTGTTATAACCTTCTTTAGAACTTCTGGATCGTTGTCGACTTCATTCAGCAGTTCTGACCGATATTACCTCCACATTGTTTTTGAAACAGATTTTGCTGTTACCCGTTTCATGTCCAAAAAATCCGAAAAAATTGCTTGACATGAACCAAGTAGTGTGCTGATATCATTAGCAACCTTTCTAATTATGTTTATGTGATTTTACAGAACAATCACCTTTGGCCGTAATAACGGCCTTTATACGCCTGGGCAATGAGTCAAACAGAGCTTGAATGGCGTGTACAGGTACAGCTGCCCATGCAGCTTCAACTCGATACCACAGTTCATCAAGAGTAGTGACTGGCGTATTGTGGCGAGCCAGTTGCTCGGCCACCATTGACCAGACGTTTTCAATTGGTGAAAGATCTGGGGAATGTGCTGTCCAGGGCAGCAGTCGAACATTTTCTGTATCCAGAAAGGCCCGTACAGGACCTGCAACATGCAGTCGCGCATTATCCTGCTGAAATGTAGGGTTTAGCAGGGATTGAATGAAGGGTAGAGCCACGGGTTGTAACACATCTGAAATGTAACGTCAACTGTTCAAAGTACCGTCAATGCGAACAAGAGATGACCGAGACGTGTAACCAATGGCACCCCATGCCATCACGCCGGGTGATACGCCAGTATGGCGATGACGAATACACGCTTCCAATGTGCGTTCACCGCGATGTCGCCAAACACGGTTCGAACCATCATGAAGCTGTAAACACAACCTGGATTCATCCGAAAAACTGACGTTTTGCCATTCGTGCACCCAGGTTCGTCGTTGAGTACAACATCGCAGGCGCTCCTGTCTGTGGTGCAGCGTCAAGAGTAACCGCAGCCATGGTCTCCGAGCTGATAGTCCATGCTGCTGAAAACGTCGTCGAACTGTTCGTGCAGATGGTTGTTGTCTTGCAAACGTCCCCATGTGTTGACTCAGGGATCGAGACGTGGCTGCACGATCCGTTACAGCCATGCGGATAAGATGCCTGTCATCTCGACTGCTAGTGATACGGGGCCGTTGGGATCCAGCACGGCGTTCCGTATTACCCTCCTGAACCCACCGATTCCATATTCTGCTAACAGTCATTGGATCTCGACCAACGCGAACAGCAATGTCGCAATACGATAAACTGCAATCGTGATGGCTACAATCCGACCTTTATCAAAGTCATAAACTTGATGGTACGCATTTCTCCTTCTTACACGAGGCATCACAACAACTTTTCACCAGGCAACGCCGGTCAACTGCTGTTTGTGAATGAGAAATCGGTTGGAAACGTTCCTCATGTCAGCACGTTGTAGGTGTCGCCACCGGCGCCAACCTTGTGTGAATGCTCTGAAAAGCTAATCATTTGCATATCACAGCATCTTCTTCCTGTCGGTTAAATGTCGCGTCTGTAGCACATCTTCGTGGTGTAGCAATTTTAATGTCCAGTAGTGTATCATACTGTACAACGCTGGGCATAATTCTGGTTTGGTGAATGCATTGTTTTGGACGTCCATAGAGTTTTCAGTGATGTTTAAGGTTTCAACAAAGGATCGGTAATCAACAGTAATAACCAGTTCTTCTTAATTATGTCCGCATGCAGTGCTTAAAATGCCACACTTGTCTGCGAAACACAGTTTCATGGGCAAAGGTGTGACTTTTTGCGCTTAAAACCAGAACGATGAAAGGTTTTTGCAAACGTTTCTTATGATTACCGTATGAATATATTGTTTATTATCATCTGTATCACTTAAACCGTCTCAGCGTGTGCGATTCGCGTAAAACCAAATTTTACGTGCAACTTTAGAACGCTATATCGTGGCAACGGATAAGGCTTTCACAAAGCAACAGGAAGTCCATTAATTACATGTATTTGTCTAGCTTCTTACAAAATTTGCAGCTGTTCGCACAAATATGAAACAAAGAAGTGACCCGCGTTAAAAATTTAAAAAAAATCGTGTTTTTTGCATGTAAATTCCGAATGAAGGTAGATTTTTGAAAGCGAATTTTCAATTTTATCGTAAGAATGTATTTTTCTGTTTGTGTGATTCACTTTAAACAGTTTCCGTGCACTGAATCCGGATAAGAACGAATTTTACGTGTTACGATTAGCTCGACTTTAAACTCTAGTCTCTGGACACTGGGTAAGGATTATTGGAAAAAAAGTAGTTTTTACTTTATTCGATTATCTACCTTCGTGCAGAGTTTGAACCGATTCGTACAAGTTTAAAGTGTACAAATGGTGCGCTTCAAAAACCTCCCAAAAAAACGTGTTTTTTACACTTAAAATCGTAAAGAAGGAAGATTTTTTTTCGAACAGTAAAATATTATTTTAGATCAAGGTGCAATACACCGGTGGAACAAATTTGAACCATCAGCCTCGCTCCAGTCCGGAGTTTTTTTTTAAGGGTGACTATTTCTGCATTTAAAATTCGAACGAGGGTGGTTGTTTTTACACGTAAACTGCTAACGGTGCAAACACAAATGGTGTCATTAGCTGAACATTAATTTCAGCCTAAGATGTTCGAATGGCAGCTGGTCCTACCTAAAACATAAACTTTTCACCACATTTTCCCATCTTAAATAGGAATCAAGCATGAAGATCTCCCCCCCCCCCCCCCCCCCTCAAACCGGCGAATCTGCGCGCAGTCTTTTCATATATACTTGTTATTACAGTGCTTCTGCGCTGTAAAGGCGGGTCCACACTGAGCGCGCCACGCTGCTGCAGCCCGCGCACAGCTGTAGCCCAGTCTAGACTGAGCGCGCGCAAACGCGCCACTTCCTTTGACGTACCGACAACAGCCGGAAAACTGCGCGGCGCGGCACGACGCGGCGCAGCGCGGTTCGCTGTCCACACTGAGCGCGCAGAGCCGCGCACAGCCGTTTTGCGCAGCGCGGCGCAGCACGGCACGCTCAGTGTGGACCCGTCTTAATGATTACTTTTCTTTCACGAAATGTGCTGTCTCCATCCTTCAATTACCAGCACGACATTCTCTTCTCACTAGTTATTCGCTCTCACATCTTAGTTCAATAACAAAAGTAGTTCGCGCGCAATACAGCGACTGCAAAAAAATGTGTAAAGCTCTACTGCTGACACCGATACGGGCGCCGAACCGGAGAGTGTGCGAACTTGGTGAAAGACCGACAACCTGTGGAAAGTCAGCGAGCATCTGCACATGTGAACGGAACGCGACTGGCTGCTATTCGCTCGCGCTCACCTGCCGTTTACACTCGAGAAAATGCTGTTTCAGTGGTGCTCATATACCTGTGTGCGCTCCGGTGTTAACCATCGACTAGGGTGTCTATTGTCCACCTGATGTTTCTTACATGGGTAGTCGATCTGATTCAACCTGACAGTCTGACTACAGTTTCCATTTACTCGTCATTTCACAATTTCAAAGATAGGTACGTTATATCACTGGGGGTGGTCGAATGTACAATTGATCTCGGAGAAACAGATGCAGTCTTCGGGACCTTTAGGCTAGGCGCAAATTGAGACGCGTATAGTGCGTGTGGCGCGACGCAGCGCAGCGCGTGTTTTTGTAACATCACAGGTTCAAATGGGAACGCGCAAATTGCGACGCGACGCGACTGGGACGCGACACGCGCCTGCGCCAGGTCGCGCGGCGTTGTGGTTGAGGCACAGTTTCTCGCGCCGCGCGTCGCGCTTGCCTCGCTAGCACCGTGGGAAATTTGAGGCGGGGAGCGGAAAAGTAGCACGGCCATATGCTCACATCGGAACGGCGCATATGAGCAGTGGTAATATTGCCCATACGATAAATTTTGCCTTACTGTGTACTGAATTTTATTGCCTTTGGGTAGTATTTCGTTTTTCGCCATTTAAACGCTCCAGCTTTCTTCGTTAGCACGTTATACTTTTCTGTTACTTATAGGTGCATAGTTTTGTTTTGTTTTTCTTCTGTCAAGAAAAATGTATACTTCAGTAACTGATGAGCCATTGGCCACTGGAACTGCACCATATTGCCTCCGCGATGTTTTCAGATCGCAAGAAGGGACAGAGGGTAGTGAATAAGGAAGCAAGGAATATTATAAAATCATGTGATTAAGAATGAAGGCAGGAAAGTAAAGCAAGTTTATCTTCTCGCTGCCTAGTAAGCTAGCGTATCTGTACGATTTGTTACAAAAATTTAGAAAGGGATAATCTCCACAGGTGTGATCCCTTTGTGCATCTGGTAAAAAGCGTCCAAAATCTGAAGTATAGAAGTTTCACTGTGATTACTCTGATATGGATGTAATAATGTAATACGACACACTGTACTACATGCATGTGAGCAACATATTTCCACTGCAAGCTAGAAACAGTCGAAAAGCAGTCACAAATAACAATGTTTTAATTGGTTCGCCGTGATGAGAAAAAGCATTTCAGTTGTTGCATGGACATTATCAGCATTAATAAACTAATTATACAACAACAGGCTACACAAATGAAGAAAATGGTCGGTATTATTACGAAAGTAGGAATATCCTAAAAGAGTGTTATGATTAGATATATTTAATTTGTTGAAATGTGCTGCTGACAAAGGCAAATCTACTTTCATGACAATGTTTTTCGAACTCCATCTCACAAGGCACACATGGCTAGCTTGTGCATTCCTGTCGCGCGCATTATCCTTCGCTGCTGACAATACTCACCATTGTGTTGTGCGACAGATCAATTATTTATTTTTCTCAATAACAAATATTTTATTCGCTATCACGCATTGTCAGTTTGGCAAGCCCTAGGTGAGTAAACAGTATCTGGTATGTGCCTATCATTCCGCCTGAAGGAACGCTCGTCACTATTTTAATACTGCTCAGATCAAGAGAAGGTATAAAATCCTTTGGTAAGTTTCCATTGCAGTCGCTCAGTGTTAAAAATACGATGGGTTACGGGGATTCCACCAAAATTCCAAAAGAATTGCCAATCTATTTTTGTGTGAGTTGTTAACTTTTTCTCATTCGAAGAAGCATCACCATTTATGAGTAAAGGCCACATTTCTCTTGGTGACTGGTTTAATTGTACTTCCTTTGTCACAATGTAATTTGCCAGACTCATCTAACAGCAGCTATTGAGACAGAATTTCGAAACGGAGGGCCTCATTAAACAAGTAATTGGCAATCACAGAGCTCAATAGCTTACGAAAAACCTCATAGTATCGGTTTGCAGTAACATAAAAGAAGAAATTTCATGTTTATTTTCATACTAGGAAGCTCTTGTTTCGCTAGCTGTCGATAACTCTTAAAAAATTACAGTCACTGGAGTGAAATAAATAAAAAAAGAACTATAAGTAGTGATATATCGCCACAGATAAGAAAGTTCCGTGTGTTTAATAACTGGCAAAACACTCTCCTCCTTGTGTGCTATCATTCGCCAAACTTTCGTTTCGATGTCTCGAGCTGTTTAGGAGATATGAGAAATGTTGCGAGTATTTCATTCTCGTGGGCGTGAGATCGGAAGTGAGCGCGCTACATGGGATCCATTTTCTCGAGATCGGAGGCAGATAGAGATCTCCTCCCAAGTCTAAACAAAAATTCAGCATGTTAGCTGAATTTCATACGCAGCAACATATGGTGTAACACGCACCAAACGCAAAATCATAGCGACCCCTAATTTTCGTTGCAAACTTTTTGAGTTTTGCGTAGTGTCTCACTAAAATGTGTACATCACAATAAGAATGGTCATTAGCGAGGTGATGGGCACTTCGTCACGAAGCTGACATATAAACGCTACAAGTAAGGCAAAATCATATATTTTCAGAGAACCGTTTCTGTAAAGTCGTTTGAGAAAGATAAGAGGTTGCGCGCGCTTCGGTTCAGTCAGCGCAGAGCGTCGCTAGTCGGCGCGTGTGAAGTATGGTGTACGCGTCGCAATATGCGGTGGACCCGCGCGACCAGTGCGGCACGTGCGTGTCGCGCTGTAGTCTAGTGTCACGTCACACGTGCTATACGCTTCTCAATTTGCGCCTAGCCTTACATCAGGATTTACGATGTGAGTGTACACATCACAGCATTTGCAGTGAATTACACTGAAGCGCCAAAGAAACTGGTATAGGCATGCGTTTTCAAATACAGATATATGTAAACAGGCAGAATACGGCGCTGAGGTCGGCAACGCGTATAGAAGACAACAAATGTCTGGCGCAGTTGTTAGACGGTTACTGCTGTTACAATGGCAGGTTATCAAAATTTAATTGAGCTTGAATGAGGTGTTACAGCTGGCGCACGAGCGATGGGACACATCAGGACTTCGGTAAAACATCACATCTCCGACATCGCAGTGGCCGGAAAAAGATCATGCAAGAAGGGGACCAACGACGACTGAAGAGAATCGTTTAGCGTGACAGAAGTACATCCCTTCCGCAAATTTCTGCAGATTTCAGTACTGGGCCATCGACAAGTGTCAGCGTGCGAACCATTCAGCCAAACGCTGGACCTGTCAGCACCAAAATTTGACTGTTGATGACTGGAAGCAAGTTTCCTGGTCAGACGAATATCGTTTCAAATTGTATCGAGCGAATAGAAGTGTAACGGTATGGAGACAATCTCACGAATCCAGGACCCTGCATGTCAGCAGAGGACCGTTCAATCTGGTGGAGGCTCTGTAATGGCGTGGGGCGTGTGCAGTTGGAGGGATATGGGACCCCTGATACGTCTAGATACGACTGTTGACAGGTGACACGTACGTAACCATCCTGTATGCCGGTCGCTGTGACAGAGCGGTTCTAAGTGCTTCAGTCTGGAACCGCGCGACCGCTAAGGTCGCAGCTTCGAATCCTGCCTCGGGCGTGCATGTGTGATGTCCTTAGGTTAGTTAGGTTTAAGTAGCTCTAGGTCTATGGGACTGATGACCTCAGATTTTAAGTCCCATACTGCTCAGAGCCATTTGAACCATCCTGTCTGATCACCTGCATCCATTCATGCCCATTATGCATTCCGACGGACTTGAGCAGTTCCAGCTGGGCAATTCCAGCTACAGAGTGGCTCCAGGAACACTCTTCTGAGTTTAGACACATCCGCTGGCCACCAAACTCCCCAGATGTGAACATTATTCAGCATATCTGCGATGCTTGCAACGTACTGTTCAGAAGAGATCTCCACCCCCTCGTACTCTTAAAGATTTATGGACAGCCCAGCACTACTTCAGACATTAGTCGAGTCCAAGACCACGTCGTGTTGTGGCACTTCTGCGTGCTCGCTGGTCCCTACACAATATTAGGCAGATGTACCAGTTTCTTTAGCTCTTCATTGTAGATGAGTCTCCTGATACCACAATTCATGATGTATGCTTGCATCCTGATCGGGTATGCCAACCTTACAGTATTCGGTAAAACTATATAGCGTAATTTTTCTAAATGGGGGCAAACTACAGTAAACGATCCCTTAATAGATAAGAAAAACAGGTTATATGGAAATATTACTTCAATTACGTTTCAAGGGAAGTACATTCACTTGAAAGTGGAGGCATAAGATCTTGACGATGAGCCCGGTATCGGCACCAGAAAGCGGTGCACCAACAGGGCTAAGGCGAACGACCGTGTGGGCCATTCTCTACAACTGCCATTACGCGTATTACTCACAACGTGTGCTGGCCTTATTACCTATAGTCTTGCCTCCGTAGTACCAGTTTTGTCACTGGTTCATTGGAGAAACCACCACAGAACTGTGATTTCTGTTATTCAGCCTATTCACAGATGAGGCTACCTTTACGAGGGGCAGTATCTTCAGCTTTCGCAACACCCACCTGTGAGTTACAGAGAATCACCGTGGTAAAGTGTCAGTGAACGGTCAGCACCGGCTCAGCCTCAGTGTACGGCCGGTGATTATTGGCGACATCCTCGTGCGACCAGTCATTCTTCCAAAACTTCACCTGCTGGAAGACTTGTATTTAGTGGTGGAAAGGGTAATTAGCGTGCTATATGATAAAGCTACAGCTCCCTGCCCTCTTGCGTGTGGGACTAAAACACTATTAGTGACAGAACTTTCCTACTTGTGTGTTCAAAAATGGTTGGGTTGGGTTGTTTGGAGAAGGAGACCAGACAGCGAGGTCATCGGTCTCATCGTATTAGGGAAGGACGGGAAGGAAGTCGGCCGTGCCCTTTGAAAGGAACCATCCCGGCATTTTCCTGGAGCGATTTAGGGAAATCACGGAAAACCTAAATCAGGATGGCCGGACGCGGGATTGAACCGTCGTCCTCCCGAATGCGTGTCCAGTGTCTAACCACTGCGCCACCCCGCTCGGTCAAAAATGGTTCAAATGTCTCTAAGCACTATGTGACTTAACATCTGAGGTCATCAGTCCCCTAGACTTAGAACTACTTAAACCTAACTAACCTAAGGACATCACACACATCCATGCCCGAGGCAGGATTCGAACCTGCGACCGTAGCAGCAGCGCGGTTCCGGACTGAAGCGCCTAGAACCGCTCGGCCACACCGGCCGGCACTTGTGTGTTATCATGTACGCTTTTTGTCACTGAAACCTACACTACCAAAGATATTTTATCTCTACCTTCCATTGTGTACACCTCTCTTGTAACGCGTTTCCGTTCATACACTGAAGCACCAAGGCAACTGCTATTGGCATACTTATTCAAATACGGAGATATGTAATCAGGTAGAATACGGCGCTGCGGTCGGTGCCGCCTATATAAGACATCAAATGTCTGGCGCAGTTGTTAGACCGGTTACTGCTCCTACAATGGCAGGTTATCAAGATTTTAATGAGTTTGAACGTGGTGCTGTAGTCGGCGCACGGGCGATAGGACACAGCATCTCCGAGGTAGCGATGAAGTGGGGATTTTCCCGTACGACAATTTCTCCCGTGCATCGTGAACATCAGGAATCCGGTAAGACATAAAATTTCCGACATCGCTGCGCCCGGAAAAAAATCCTGCAAGAACGGGACCAACGACCACTGAAAAGAATCGTTCAAGGTGACAGAAGTGCAACCCTTCCGCAAATTGCTGCAGATTTCAATGCTGGACCATGAAAAAGTGTCGGCGTGCGAACTATTGAACGAAACATCATCAGTGGGGGCTTTCGGAGAGGAAGGCCCACTCGTGTGCCCTTGATGACTGCACGACACAAAGCTTTACGCCTCGCCTGGGCCCGTCAACACCGATACTGGACTGTTGACGCCTGGTAACATGTTACCTAGTCGGAAGAGTCTCGTTTCAAATTGTATCGAGCGGATGGATTTCCACAGGTATGGAGACAAACCCATGAATCCATAGGCCCTGGATGCCGGCAGGCGGCCGTTCAACCTGGAGGAGGCTCTGTATGGTGTGGGGCATGTGCAGTTGCAGTGATATAAGACTCGTGATACGTCTGGATACGCTTCGACAGGTGACACGTAAATCTGATCACCTGCATCCATTCATGTCCATTGTCTATTCCGACTTTGGCAATTCCAGCAGGACAATGCGAGACCCCATACGTCCAGAATTGCTACAAAAAATGGTTTAAATGGCTCTGAGCACTATGGGACTTAACTGCTAATGTCATCAGTCCCGTAGAACTTAGAACTACTTAAACCTAACTAACCTAAGGACATCATACACATCCATGCCCGAGGCAGGATTCGAACCTACGACCGTAGCGGTCGCGCGGTTCCATACTGTAGCGTCTAGAACCGCTTGGCCATTCCGGCCGGCTAGAATTGCTACAGAGTGGCTCCAGGAACACTCCTCTGAGTTTAAACATTTCCGCTGGCTACCATACTCTCCAGACGTGAACATTATTGAGCAGATCTGGGAGGCCTTGCAACGTGCTGTTCAGAAGAGATCTCAATCCACTCGTACTCTCACCGATTTAGTGACAGCCCTGCAGTATTCATGGTGTCAATTCCCTCCAGAACTACTTCAAACATTACTCGAGTCCATGCCTTGTCTTCTTGCGGAGCTTCTGCGTGCTCGCGGGGGCGCTACACGATATTAGGCAGGTGTACCACTTTCTTTGGCTCTTCAGTGTAAGTGCGTATGTGCTCTTTTGGTGCTTACCTTGTCAGGGATCGAATCCTGCAATTAATTCCCATTTAGCATAATCACACTGTATTACAGGGTGGTCAGAAACAGTTTGAGAAAGCTTTAACCGTGTTGTAGAGTCGGCTGTATTCAGAAAAATTCGATACGTTGCGCCGTTTCCGAAATAATTAGCATTGAAGTTAGCGAATAAGGCCGTTGCGCTAGCAAATTCAAGCAGCCCGCGGGATGCAATTAGTGTCTGTTGTTCTCCTAGCGAGACTGCTCAGCCTTTAGCTCCGGTTCGATCCATACTACCGCCCCTGTCCAGTTTTTTGTAACGTTCTCTTGTTTGGTTTTAGGAAACCAAGCGAAGAACGCGTTTGTCGACGCCGTCTCTAGCGGCCGCTTGAATCTGCGCGTGCAACGGCCTGATAGTCTAAATTCAGTACTAATTAACTTGGAACCGGCACAACGAATCGAATTTTTTTCTGAACAATTATGTCTCAGCACAACCACCCCTACATCACCATTACAAGCTTTTCAGAATGTTTCTGACTAGTCTGTACAACAAGTCAATTTATTACTTACTACAAATTTCAATTAGTAAATTCTCGTATTCCTTTGACTGTTATTCCACAGAACTTGGTGACTGTCGAGTCATTCGTTAGTAGAGCAGACATCCTCGTTTGAAACTGATACATTTCCTGTCTGCAGGTCCCTGAAAGTCTTTAAGTTCATCACATCAACATCCTGTATAGAGAGCTGCATTAATCACGTTTGGCTGTCATGATTTTGAACCAGAAAATGAGCACAGTTCCGACAACCTCTCATAATTATGTCAATTGCAAATAAGCTATATATATTAATAATTTAAATATAGTCAGCTGGAGCGACATTTTATACCAGATTTTCTTTTTCACAACTATGACAACAATCGTAAACAAAATACAAAGAAAAAATGAAACACAGACGAATTATCAATTCCGGCAGGAAACACGCCTCATCTGTGAGGCAAAATAATACTCCTACTATGTGAAAACAAGAGCATGTATAAATAAGGACATTTCTGCACAACAGGAACACGGACTAGATCGTTTTACCTATCAATTTCCTGTTTCGTATCTAAGGTCGATAGCTTCCTGTTTTGCACCACACGAAATGACAAGCAGCCGTAGAACATGTGACTCGGAGATGTCACGTGATCGCTACTGGCTGTGCCTCCCCCTCCCTCTCTTCCCCCGACCCCTCTCTATCCTCATCTTCATCGTCACTCACTCTTCGCTCTTGGTGTGGTTGTAGTCTTACGAGGGAACAACCGTACGTCTTTTACAAAGGTCCGTAGTTGGGAAATATGTCCAACTCATTGTGTAAGTCAGTGAAGCTGTTGCTACGAACGCTTTACTAATCGTGTGCTTGATTAGACTATTTAAAGAATTTTGACTGTTCACAGATTGTCAAGGCCAGTAATCATTTGGATTTTCAATATAGACAGTTAACTTTATACGTACGTCGGAGGACGACAGATCACGTAGCGGACCTTAAAACCTTATTTAGGGCAAACGTGCGAATTGTTCCAATAGTTCAGTCAAAGGACTGACATTCTGGAGTTGCGAGACGTGAATCCACTCAGAAATATTAAATTTAGGTTTTTCACCTTTTCCCCCAAATCGCTACGGAACTCCAAAACAGGAGTTGTGGACTGCCACACTTCTCCATTATTCAAAAGACAAATGCAGAAAAATATTCACCGCATTTCGAAGGCATATCTCGCGTAAATATTCGAAGCATTAAAGGGCACCAACAAATTGTCATATACACTACTGGCCATTAAAACTGCTGCACCAAGAGGAAATGCAGATGATAGACGGGTATTCATTGGACAAATATAGTATACTAGAACTGACATGTAATTACATTTTCATGCAATTTCAGTGCATAGATCCTGTGAAATCAGTACCCAGAACAACCACCTCTGGCCGTAATACCGGCCTTGATACGCCTAGGCATTGAGTCAAACGGAGCTTGGATGGCGTGTACAGGTACAGCTGCCCATGCAGCTTCAACACGATACCACAGTTCATCAAGAGTAGTGACTGGCGAATTGCGACGAGCCAGTTGCTCGGCCACCATTGACCAGACGTCTTCAGTTGGTGAGAGATCTGGAGAATGTGCTGTCCAGGGCAGCAGTCGAACATTTTCTGTATCCAGAAAGGCCCGTACAGGACCTGCAACATGCGGTCTTGTATTATCCTGCTGAAATGTAGGGTTTCACAGGGATCGAATGAAGGGTAGAGCCACGGGTCGTAACACATCTGAAGTGTAACGTCCACTGTTCAAAGTGCCGTCAATGCGAACAAGAGGTGACCGAGACGCGTAATCAGTGGCACACCATACCTTCACCCAGAGTGATACGCCAGTATGGCGATGACGAATACACGCTTCCAATGTGCGTTCACCGCGATGTCGCCAAACACGGATGCGACCATCATGATGCTGTAAACAGAACCTGAATTCATCCGACAAAATGACGTTTTGCCATTAGTGCACCCACGTCCGTCGTTGAGTACACCATCGCAGGCGCTCCTGTCTGTGATGCAGCGTCAAGGGTAACCGCAGCCATGGTCTCCGAGCTGATAGTCCATGCTGCTGCAAACGTCGTCGAAATGTTTGTGCACATGGTTGTTGTCTTGCAAACGCCCCCATCTGTTGACTCAGGGATCGAGACGTGGCTGCACGATCCGTTACAGCCATGCGGATAAGATGCCTGTCATCTCGATTGCTAGTGATACGAGGCCGTTGGGATCCAGCACGGGGTTCCATATTACCCTCCTGAACCCACAGATTCCATATTCTGCTAACAGTCATTGGATCTCGACCAACGCGAGCAGCAATGTCGCGATACGATAAACCGCTATCGCGATAGGCTACAATCCGACCTTTATCGAAGTCGGAAACGTGATGGTACGCATTTCTCCTCCTTACACGAGGCATCACAACAAAGTTTCACCAGGCAACGCCGGTCAACTGCTGCTTGTGTACGAGAAATCGGTTGGAAACTTTCCTCGTGTCAGCACGTTGTAGGTTTCGCCACCGGCGCCAATCTTGTGTGAATGCTCTGAAAAGCTAATCATTTGCATATCACAGCATCTTCTTCCTGTCGGTTAAATGTTGCGTCTGTAGCAGGTCATCTTCGTGGTGTAGCAATTTTTATGGCCAGTAGTGTAAAATATTATCACCCTACAGGCGAATCTGTGTCAACAGTAATGGACTGGTCTTTCCTTATGAAATAGAACGAACTTCTATGCAGCTTGGGATTAGAGAACGTATGGTGCACATGACAGAAGAATTTACTTATCTAGTACTGTAGCTGTCATTGGTAAGCAAATGTGAAGCCGCAACTGAAACATGACGACTACGCGAGGACGTTTGGTAGCGAGATATAACCAAGAGGGTTTGCCACAGCATCGTCTATCTAAACTACGGCTTGTCATGGTATTCATAACCAAGCGAAGTGGGCTGCCTAGTGAAATACAGGAGGAGAGGGTTTCACGTTTCCCACAATCACTTCTGGTTTAGATTTTCGGAGCTTTCCTACGATCACTTTCGTCGAGTAGTGGAATGATCCAACTAAAAGTTCCTCTCTCGTCCTTATCCACATGATCAAAGCATTGTCAAAAGAAAGCTGGACGGCGGGAGTTGAACACTAGCATTCCAGCGTACACGTTTGCAACCAGACAGTAGACTGAATCGACGGAATACGTAATCTGTAACTGTTCCACCTGCCATAGGTGTGAAGGCAAACATTTAGGAATTTTTCTTTCTCTTGTTGCATCGTCATTGAATTTACTTGTAATAGTTCTGGAAAGACATTTTAAGTGCAATTTACGTAAAGCTGTATTATCATATTTGGGTGGATTTTAATGAAATAAGTGTTTGCCTGTATGCTATATGTTAGAAAAGTGTAAATAAACAGAAAGATAGAAGAAATTCAGAAGGACACTCACCTTTCGAATTACTATCACAGTATATGTTGACTTACCACTCTTGGTCGAGTACAAGCAATTGTTTCAAATCTGTCGAAAAGAATTGTTGTAGTTTCCTAGTTAACCCTTCTGATAACTAGGTTATTTTACATCCTCTGGTTATCAGGAGGGGTAATATAACTACCCCGTATTAACATTGTAAAAGTTTTTGTTGTTACAGGTCATGCACTCGGAAAATAATTCAGAATGTCTACTGATGGTTTATTATGGATTTGAATCATTCGTTGGTGGTTTATTGTCCAAACATACGGAATTTAGGATCGTAAATATATAGTCACTTTGCTGACAGAACAGAAAATCAATATTTTAAATAACAAACAAATTTAGTCTTTTTAGATGGCTTCTCCTAACACTGAGCTCGTGTTTCCACAATTGTGTCTTCTATGATTTGGCACATGGGTTTCTTGTACTTTATCCACATGAATCTAGTTTTCCTGTCTTCTTTTCTCCGTCTCAATGCACGTCTTTTTCCTTTCGGTAATTTTGAAGTCTCTTCTTTTGATATCTTCAGTAATGTCTTCTATACTTCAGTTCCAATAGCCTGAATGGCTCTTACAAATTCTGTATGAAGTCAGTTGGCTTTCTTGGTCGTTCTTCCACGTGCAGTTTCGCTAAGTTTATAAAAAGTTCCTGACGGAAATGATTTCTTCTCCTTGTGGAATCTTTCTGGCTGTCTGCATATATTTGTGACCACAGAATATATGCATTGAGAGCTGCGATGTTCACCATTTCCATGAATATTCGGTACGGCCAACACTTGTACGTAAACAGCTGTATTATCCTGCCATCGTATCTACTTCCCTTTAGTTTCATTGTAGTGAGAAATTACGGTAGGTTTCTTGTTTTCTTTTTCTTCTGCAACAGAGTCGTCATGGAGCTGGGTCGAAAGCGGGATAACACACTTTTTTTCCTTTGAAAGATATGAGACAATGATCACGTTTTTGTGAATGCAAATAATGAAGATTTTTCCTGCTTTCTTGCGTTAGGCAAAAACTCTTGTGATATTTCTATTTTGTTTACTCTGAAAGTTCCAACTAACGTTAAGCTGTAATCCTACAATTTTTCATTTAGCTGTATGCAAGTAAAAAAGTTATCTGTAGCCATTCCCCAGCCAGACGGAAAATATGGTCCAACCATATCCAACACAACATGTTTCTCTTGATTTGTTTCTCTATAGTGGCCTATCATGCCTGTATATGTATTTGTAGATTACATACATATCCATTTTTAACATTTGCACTTACCCATTTTTTTATTCCGCACTTTTCTGGTTTCAATGTCATATATAGCCGAAATGGGCAGTTGCCACGATAAGTTGTCAGACTTGGTTACGACTGTAATTCTTTATGCGTGCGTGCAAAAGTATATCAGAAACCTCTATTATTGCCTGAAGCTTGTCATTTGTATCTGCAATTGTGAAGTTACGAGTTTTTATGACATTAAACCGCAAAACAGCTGGTAATTGTTGAAAACAGGTACGTGGCATAACAGTCGTAAAAAATGGATTTCAAAAAGCTGGTTGGCTAAGTCCATAACACGGAAATACTAATGCGAATTGCAAGAGGCTTTCCTGCAGATAGAAGTATCGAAATAAATGACAAAAACTCCTAATTTTTCGTGTTGTGCCTTCTTTAGGTTGTTCTGAGCGTGATTCATACTTCTGATCTGTTTAATTAGTATGTCCACATGTTTTCGGGAAGAAAGGGAGCAACCATATTTCCAACTGAAGCTACTGTTTCACTCCCGGCCGGAGTGGCCGAGCGGTTGTAGACGTTACAGTCTGGAACCGCGCGACCGCTACGGTCGCAGGTTCGAATCCTGCTTCGGGCATGGATGTGTGTGATGTCCTTAGGTTAGTTAGGTTTAAGTAGTTCTAAGTTCTAGGGGACTGATGACCTCAGCAGTTAAGTCCGATAGTGCTCAGAGCCATTTGAACCATTTTTTTTTTACTCCCATTTATAATATCAGGCTTTTTATCGAAGAATATTTGAAGTGGCCTTTTTCGTTGACAGAAGAGTGTAGAATGCCATGATAGGCCCCTATTTAGATTTGATTGTACGTGAAAAAGTTGCATCTTCTTCCTTTGTGTCATCTTCTGATAAATTTTCTGTCCCTGGTAGTTCTGTCATTTGATTCACTTCACTCTTTTCTATGACATCCTAAATTTCTTAAATAACTTCAACACTATCATTACCATCTTCATGATACCACAAACTGTACAGATGACAGTTTTCGTCACGCAGATTATCTTAATTAAGTATGAAATGACATGAGCGTATAGCACAGTTGGGCGGGGCATCCGGGGAATTTCGGCCGCCGAGTGCAAGTCTTATTTCAGTCGACGCCACATTGGGGCGACTTCCGTCCCGGTGATGAGGATAAAATGATGATGAGGACAAACAACATTCAGTCCACGAGCAGAGAAAATCTCCAACCTGGCCGGGAATCGAACCCGGGCCCGCTTGCATGGGAGGCAAGCACGTTACTACCCAACTAAGCAGTGGGGCCTTTCAAACTCCTGCAAAACATCGTCTGTGCTCAGGCTCAGAAGTGTAAACTAAGAATCGCAACGGTAAAAATAACAACAAAGACAAGTTACAAATAAATATTGCTGTCATTGTTTTCCTTTCCCAACAACGAAAATTCTGTATGGAATAACGAGGCTATAAATGAAATTCTATTAGCTACAGATTTCATAATAAACACTACCAAAGGGGTTAATGGTTCAAATGGCTCTGAGCACTATGGGACTCAACTGCTGAGGTCATTAGTCCCCTAGAACTTAGAACTAGTTAAACCTAACTAACCTGAGAACATCACAAACATACATGCCCGAGGCAGGATTCGAACCTGCGACCGTAGCGGTCTTGCGGTTCCAGACTGCAGCGCCTTTAACCGCACGGCCACTTCGGCCGGCAAAGGGGTTTATAAAGTCATGGTAAATGAGTAATGGTAATAATTGGAAAATGGGATGCGTATTTTGGGATACATTAATTGAATAACGTTAATGGATATACACACATCAAAAAAAGATTTGCATCACCTCAGTTCCGAGAGTTCCGGAACCTATACAGAAAATTGGAATGTAGGTCAACATAAATATCATTTCCGCCCTTTTTGTCGCTCATGGAAACCACACATTGCATATTGTACCATCATACAGCGAAACATTCAAAGCTGGTGGTCCAGATTGCTGTACACACCGGTACCTCTAATAGTCAGCAGCACGACCTCTTGCATTGGTGCATGACTGTATTCGTCGTGGCATACTATCCACAAGTTCATCAAGGCACTGTTTCTTCAGATTGTCCCACTCCTCAACTGCGATTCGGCGTAGATCCCTCAGAGTGGTTGGTGGGTCACGTCGTCCATAAACAGGCCTTTTCAGTCTATCCCAGGGATGTTCGACAGGGTTCATGTCTGGAGAACATGCTGGCCACTCTAGTCGAGCGATGTCGTTATCCTGAAGGAAGTCATTCACAAGATGTGCACAATGGGGGCGCGAATTGTCGTCCACGAAGAAGAATGCCTCGACAATATGTTGCCGATATGGTTGCACTGTCGGTCGGAAGATGGCATTGACGTATCGTACAGCCGTGACGGCGCCTTCCATGACCACCACCGACGTGCGTCGGCCCCATATAATGCCACCCCAAAACAAAAGGGAACTTCCACCTTACTGCACTCGCTGGTCAGTGTGTCTAAAGCGTTCAGCCTAAACGGGTTGCCTCCAAACACGTCTCCGACGATTGTCTGGTTGAAGGCATATGCGACACTCATCGGTGAAGAGAACGTGATGCCCCTTCTGAACGGTTCATTCGGCATGTTGTTGGGCCCATCCGTAGCGCGCAGCATGGTGTCGTGGTTGCAAAGTTGTACCTCTCCATAGACGTCGGGAGTGAATTTGCGCATCATTCAGGCTACTGCACACAGTTTGAGTTGTAACACGACGTCCTGTGGCTGCACGAAAAGCATTATTCAACATAATCCATAACCCGTAAATAGCGGTCATCCACTGCAGTAGTAGCCTTTGTGCGGCCTGAACGAGGCATGTCACTGTATCTCCTCCATGTCCGAACAACATCGCTTTGGTTCACTTCGAGACGCATATGTACTTCCCTTGTTGAGAGCCCTTCCTGGCATACAGTGACAATACGGGAGCGATCAAACTGCGATATTGACCGTCTAGGCATGATTGAACCACAGACAACACAAGCCATGTACCTCCTTCCTGGCGGAATGACTGGAACTGATAGGCTGTCGGACCCCTCCGTCTAATAGGCGCTCCTCACACATGGTTGGTTACATCTTTGGGCGGGTTTAGTGACATCTCTGAACAGTCAAAGGGATTGTGTCTTTGATACAGTATTCACGGTCAACGTCTATCTTCAGGAGTCATAGGAACTGGGGTGATGCAAAACTTTTTTTTGATGTGTGTGTAATCAACACATACATAGACTTTCAAATTGAAAGCACGAATTAAAGTATAAATGTACCCGAAAAATCGTAACTGGGATAATTCCGTTATCCCGTTGGTAGCAGAAGTGTTAAGTAAATGCTTGGACTCCTTGCACCGATTGACACTAAGTTTCTACAAAGTTTGACACGCGATGTATTAAACCAAAGAATAAAAAAACATTAACAAAGATCTATAGTATCCGCCATACATTTTTGAAATCGTTTATCCAGCTGAAACTTAATGGCAGATTAAAACTCTGTGTTATACCGAAATTCGAACCCGGAGACCTGGCTTTCGGGGAGAGTTTCTGGCGGAATAGAATCTCCATACACTCACTGTCAGCTCTTCTTTTGACTGACAGGTGTCTGCACAAAAACAGTGTAGGATTTCTGCGTCGTTCTTGATGTATCTGTGGTAGCAGCGGAGGTGTAGCTGTGAGGGCGGGTCGTGGTGCGTGCTTGGATAACTCAGGCACTGAGAGAACTGCTGCTGAAGGGAAGGGTCTGGGTTCTTTTCCCGGCCAGGCAAGCAGACTGTTGATGCACGTGTGGCACCTCTGTATACATAATTTCATAGTTTTGTAATTCCCAACACATTTACAAATTTTAATAATATACGACGGTTGCCCAGTAAGTAATGCAACACATTTTTTTCCTGAACCGAAAACAAAGCTACGAATGCGAAACGTAACGTTCGTATTATTATTTGAAGTCTCCTGAGTGTGCGTGTCAAAAGTTTCCGCCACTTGCGCCAGATAGCGTAGCTGCAGGACGGTTTCAAAATGGCGTCTGCAGATGATGAACGTTACAAGCTACGTGCCGTCATTGAATTTCTCACTGCAGCGAAAGAAACTGTGGGGAATATTCCAAACGCTTGTGCAAAGTCTATGGAGCATCTGCTGTCTACAGAAGTACAGTTAGTTGCTGGACACGGAGGGTGAGGTCATCAGAAGGAGGTTCGGCGGAGCTCCACGATTTGCTGCTGTCAGGGAGACCATCCACGGCTGACCTAGCCTCCTCGGACTTCCACCTGTTTGGGTCATTATAGGATGCCATTCGTGGAAGACGATGAGGAGGTGATTCACACAGTGAAGCACTGGCTCCGCCACCATGACAAGGATTGGTACCGAGAGGATATACACGCCCTTGTTTCGCTCTGGAGGATGGCCATAAAATGGGATGGAGTCTACGTGGGAAAATCGGGTGTGTAGATAAAACATCATTCTTTCGTGTGTGATTCTCATTATGTTCAATAAAGAAGTGTTGAAGAAAAAAATGCTGCGGATTACTTTCTGTTCAACCCTCTTATTTTGTTAGCTACCTGATACTGTATACGTGCATTATCAGAGTTGCGCTGTACCAAAACTACTGTTATTAGTTTTGATAGAGTACATGAATGATGTAGGATTAGCGCTAATAATGGCGGCATTGGTAGGAAAGAAACATAAATGAATCTGTGAGAGAGAAACTGGGAGCCGAGGACTTCTCTTTGTTTTTTGTTTGCCTGTTTTGCACGTAATTAGAACCTGCATTCCGTTTGGTGTTAGTCTGTTGCGTGTTTTACATCGTTACAAAATACAAACTGCTTTTTATAAGAAAGAAAAATTAGCTGACCACGTAACCATTATGTAACTAAAGCAGTTACTTTTGATGCAGGTACGGTTTAAGGGTAGAAACATAAAAAATGTATATAATTATTGTTGTTATTTTGTACTCAATAGAATATTCCTCATCATGATCAGAGGCAAGAACTTCCTCTTGTTATTGATAGGTACGACAATTGTTTAGCAGTAACAGAAATATGTTTCACGTAAGCTCGACGAAGTATTGGTGCGATGGCTGATATGTTTTTGTTTTGCGTTTATCTTCAAGTTAACCTTTTTTGATGAAATTGCGTTTTCTAGCGCTACATGATAAATCTGTATTGTTTTCTTCATTTTTACTGCACTGTTCCCGTGTTTCACTTTACAAATCAACAATTATGGTATAAAAGTTGAATTAAACACTGACAGTTTCAATTTTGCTATAAATGCCTTTTATTTTTAACTAACAGACCGGAGGATAGCTTCGTACAATAAAAATGTCCGGTAGGTTGCGCAGCGCTTTATACATTCTAATTCAGTTTCTAGACGGTTCACCGCTTACAGTTTCTAGCAGAAGCTAGTAAGACACTGATCGCATACTCAAACAAAGCGATCGAAATGAAGTAACGACCGACAGGTATGCAACGCACCTAAAGTACAAGTTACGCGATTACGATCGTAAGTGACCAAAGCTACTACGAAAACTACAGTAGTATGTGCTTGCTTACGATAGTCTACGGTGGCCTACGGTAGTTTAAAACTCTATGTGTAGTGTTTACTATCCTTTCTGCAATTGAAACGTAACCAGCAGTGTACATACTGCTAAATGGCCACGATGATAAAACCAGAGAATGTACAGTGTTGTCGTTGGATGCACCACTGTTGGTGTGCCTGTCTCTGCTGCCACGTCAGAGGAAGCCACAACAATGCTGACAGTCCGTGGTGCTCCAGACGTCGTCGGATTGGGCTCAAGGTACGTGAAGTGTCTACAAGATCCTGCGTGGTCGAGAGAAAAATTATTCCGTCCTTCTTGGTGGCAATACTCTGAGGCGAAAAAAGTCATGGGATATCTCCTGGTACCGTGTCGGACCTCCTTTTGCACGGCATTGGGCAGCAACTCGAGGTGGGAACAAGTCGTTGAAAGTTTCCTGCAGAAATGCTGAGCCGTGCTGCCTCTATAGTCGTCTATAACAGCGAAAGTGTTGCCGATGCAGGATTTTGTGCGCGAACTGACCTAGTAAGTCCCATAAATGTTCGATGGGATTCATGTCTGGTGATCTGGGTGGCGAAACCATTCGCTCGAACTGTACAGAATGTTCCTCATACCAGTCAAGGACAACTGAGGCCCGGTACATGGCGCATTGTCATCGATAAACATTCCATCGTTTAATGGCGGCAATTGGTCTCCAAGTAGCCGAACATAAACTTTTCCAGGCAAATATCGGTGCATTTGGACCAGTTCCATGGAAACACAGCCTACACCATTATGGAACCACCACCAGCTTCCACAGTGCCTTCTTGACAACTTGAGTCCATGGCTTCGTGGTGTCTGCGTCACACTCGAACGCCGCCATCAGCTGTTACCAACAGAAATCGAGACTCATCTGACCAGGCCACGGTCTTCTAGTCGTCTAGGGTCCAACCGATATGGTAACGAGGCCAGGGGAGCCACTGCAGGTGGCGTCGCGCAGTTAGCAAAGGCGCTCGTGTCGATCTTCTGATGCTATAGCCCATTAACGCCAAATTTCACGTCACTGTCCTAACGGATCCATTCTTCGCACGCCCTACATTGATTTCTACGGCTATTCAGTCAGTGTTGAGCTTGTCTCTTAGCACTGGGAACCCTACGCAAACACCTCTGCCCTCGATCGTTAAGTAAAGGCTGACGGCTACTGCTTTATCTGTGGTGAGAAGTAATGCCTAGCTGTTGCCACTGTGGATCTCGGAATATTGAATTCCCTAACGTTTTGCTAAATGGAATGTCCCAAGCATCTAGTTCCAACTACCATTCCGGGTTCAAAGTATGTTAATTCACGTCGTGCGACCGTAATGACGGCGCAAACCTTTTCACATGAATCACCTCAGTACCAGTGACAGCTCCGCCAATGCACTGCCCTTTTATACGTTGCGTACACGACATTACCGCCACCTGTATGTGTACAGGTCACTATCCCAGGATTTTTGTCACCTCGGTTGTAAGTAAAGCCCTTCGTAACCCATCTATATTCGGGTAGCCCTCTTTGAACACATGAAAAACAGGTGACTTTCGCGATTTCTTTCAAGTCAGTTAAAATGTAATGCGGAATATGATGATACGGTCTTATTTCTTACAGTTTTGTCTTTAAGATATCGTTTTTGTGTCCACATCAGTCGCTCCCTGCAAATGCTGCACCAGGCGAAAGACCGCTTGCAAGCGGAACATTGCTCTTCGGCGGGAATTCCAGAAGCTTTCCTATTGGACATGTAACAAAATAATCTTATGTAAGTCATTTTCAATATATATCATATCAGAATACGTAGGATAAATAAAGAATACTAAGTTCTAACAAAATGTGACATGTTGAAACAACTGTCACTTTCGTCGCCCAAAAAATCGAGATAAAAGGATGCACAAAAAAATAAGCTTTTGAAGCTGTCGCTCAACGGCTGTGTACGGTGACAGAGAATTCAATTTAGAATGCTGGCATCAAATTCTGATGAAAATCATATGTGCCTTTCTCAAATTATGTTTCCCGCGAATTTGAAAGAACGTTTCTGGAGAAACACGTTTAAAGATTTTGGTTGATTTTTATTTGTAGTTAAGTTAATCATTCATGTAGCCAGAGATCCATGGACTATTCAGCAACCCTTCCAGATCCAAAAGGAGTGCTTCCTCCTTATTCCTCGTGGCCATGTTGATCCTGCGGGCCTTTTTGGCGACTTGTATCATCCGCTGCTCTGCAGGCTCGATACGCATTTCGTCCGTTTTTGTGCAGAAGTTGTTTCAGGCTGTTCAGATCTCAAGTTCGTGCATGTTCATAATTTTCAAAATGCCTGCTAGGCCATCGTTGAATTTACATGTCGCTGTGAACGGTTTTCGGAAACATTTTTTCTACAAATTGCCTCGTAACTCGATAACTGAGTTTCTGGCGAAATTGGGAGGAATATCACATTCAGTAGACATCCCAGAGAACTTTTTAAGCCAAAGAGATTCTATTTTTTCAAATTTTCAAAGAGGTAAGCACCATTAACAGCGATGGGACCCTGACCAAAGCTAGGAGCAATATTGCGGAACGAATAACTGAAATCCAGTTAGGGCACGATTTTGTTGCTGTCGCATTCCGGCACGTGCTGGTAGACTTTTATCCTTTTTGCACAATCAAAAATGGTTCAAATGGCTCTGAGCACTACGGGACTTAACTTTTGAGGTCATCAATCCCCTAGAACTTAGAACTACTTAAACCTAAGTAACCTAAGGACATCACAAACATCCATGCTCGAGGCAGGATTCGAACCTGCGACCGTAGCGGTCGCGCGGTTCCAGACTGTAGTGCCTAGAACCGCTCGGGCACACTGGCCGGATTTGCACAATCCCTCACACTATCTCTCACCAGTAAAGAACATTTGACCGCGATTTCTGAATGCGAAACCCGCTGTGTAATCTTTACTTATATAGAGAATGTAGATGCTGTTACTAGTTACTCTTTATGTATTTTTCGCGGTTGTGTTAACATGCCGTTAATTTGGATATCCAAGCATTTGGTACTCCTGACGCCAATTAGACGTTCGTTGCGGTAATGACTAGCAGCGAATATGTGTTGTCTGACCCTTCTTAGAATGTATGCTGTCCGGATTTTAACAAAAAACCTCTCCGTGATGGATAACGATCTGCTGTACCATCTGTCACTGGAGTTTTTTGTGCATCTCTCTGTTGCTGTCACGCTTTCAGAACTGGTCCATCAGCACACACGCCACTCTTCATTTCAACTTCCTTATCTCCTCTGGCAATGGCGTAAGGGTCGCAGGCTAATGAGCAATATTAAAGAGTCGATCGAACGTGTTTTTCGTGTATGAATTACATTTCGTTACTGCTCTTTCAATAAATAGCCTGTTTTTCCTACAACTAATTTTAAGTGCTCGTTCGGCTTTACGTCGCTCTGAATGGACACTCGTAGATAGTTTGCAGTTGTTACTGTCTCCAGTGATTTATTGTGAATTGCGTAATCGAGTAGTATTTAGTCTTTCCACCCAAAAAATGGTTCAAATGGCTCTAAGCGCTATGGTACTTAACATCTGAGGTCATCAGTCCGCTAGACAGAACTATTAAACCTAACTAACCTAAGGACATCATACACGTCCATGCCCGAGGCAGGATTCGAACCTGCGACCGTAGCAGCAGCGCGGTTCCGGACTGAAGCGCCTAGAAACGCTCGGCCACAACGGCCGCCTTTCCATCCATTTATCCAGAATTCGTTACACTGCGAAATACTTACACGAATTCTTTACAGACGACTGGAGAAACTGGTAGAAGCCGACCTCGGGGAAGATCAGTTTGGATTCCGTAGAAATGTTGGAACACGTGAGGCAATGATGACCCTACGATTTACCTTAGAAAATAGATTAAGGAAAGGCAAACCTACGTTTCTAGTATATGTAGACTTAGAGAAAACTTTTGACAATGTTGACTGGAATACTCTCTTTCAAATTCTGAAGGTGGGATGGGTAAAATACAAGGAACGGAGGCTATTTACAATTTGTGCAGAAACCAGAAGGCAATTATAAGAGTCGAGAGGCATGAAAGGGAAGCAGTGGTTGGGAAGGGAGTGAGACAGGGTTGTAGCCTATCCCCGATGTTATTCAATCTGTATATTGACCAAGCAGTAAAGGCAACGAAAGAAAAATTCTGAGTAGGAATTAAAATCCATGGAGAAGAAATAAAAACTTTGAGGTTCTCCGATGACATTGTAATTCTGTCAGAGACAGCAAAGGACTTGCAAGAGCAGATGGACGGAATGGACAGTGTCTCGAAAGAAGGGTATAAGATCAACATCAACAAAAGCAAAACGAAGATAATGGAATGGAGTCGAATTAAGTCTGGTGATGCTGAGGGAATTCTATTAGGAAATGAGACGCTTAAAGTAGTAAATGGGTTTTGCTGTTTGGGGAGCAAAGTGACTGATGAGGGACGAAGTAGAATGGATATAAAATGTAGACTGGCAATGGCAAGGAAAGCGTTTCTGGAGAAGAGAAATTTGTTAACATCGAGTATAGATTTAAGCGTCAGAAAGTCGTTTCTGAAAGTATTTGTATGGAGTGTAGCCATGTATGGAAGTGAAACGTGGACGATAAATAGTTTAGACAAGAAGAGAATCGAAGCTTTCGAACTGTGGTGCTACAGAAGAATGCTGAAGATTACATGGGTAGATCACATAACTAATGAGGAGGTATTGAATAGAATTGTGGAGAAGAAAAATTTGTGGCACAACTTGACTACAAGAAGGGATCGCTTGGTAGGACATATTCTGAGACATCGAGGGATCAACAATTTAGTATTGGAGGGCAGCGTGGAGGGTAAAAATCGTAGACGGAGACCAAGAGATGAATACACTAAACAGATTCAGAAGGATGTAGGTTGCAGTAGGTACTGGCAGATGAAGAAGCTTGCACAGGATAGAGCAGCATGGAGAGCTGCATCAAACCAGTCTCTGGACTGAAGACCACAACAACGTTACACTTATTTTTTAAGAGGAGATCTACTTCATATGCTTGAACCAACTTTGAGTTTATACGAAAACATTGTATTCTAGAAATATTTGACGTGGTTTACGTCATGTAAGGGGCCAGCAACGTAGCGCGACTCCGCTGTGGGTATATAAACACCGACATTTATCCAAGGGATTAGTGTGGCATTCGTGTCCTTGCGACATGTGCGAGATGACAGGCATCTTATCCGCATGGCTGTAACGGATCGTGCAGCCACGTCTCGATCCCTGAGTCAACAGATGGGGACGTTTACAAGACAACAACCATCTGCACGAACAGTTTTGCGACCTTTGCAGCAGCATGGACTATCAGCTCGGAGACGACGGCTGCGGTTACCCTTGACGCTGCATCACAGACAGGAGCGCCTGCGATGTTGTACTCAACAACGAACCTGGGTGCACGAATAGCAAAACGTCATTTTTTCGGATGAATTCAGGTTCTGTTTACAGCGTCATGATGGTCGCATCTGTGTTTGGCGACATCGCGGTGAACGCACATTGGAAGCGTGTATTCGTCATCGCCACACTGGCGTATCACCCGGCGTGATGGTATGGGAAGCCATTGGTTACACGTCTCGGTCACCTCTTGTTCGCATTGACGGCACTTTGAACAGTGGACGTTACATTTCAGATGTGTTACGACCCGTGGCTCTTCCCTTCATTCGATACCTGCGAAACCCTACATTTGAGCAGGATAATGCACGACCACATGTTGCAGGTCCTGTACGGGCCTTTCTAGATACATTAAATGTTCGACTGCTGCCCTGGCCAGCACATTCTCGAGATCTCTCACCAATTGAAAACGTCTGGTCAATGGTGGCCGAGCAACTGGCTCGTCACAATACGCCAGTCACTACTCTTGATGAACTGTGGTATCGTGTTGAAGCTGCATGAGCCGCTGTACCCGTACACGCCCTCCAAGCTCTGTTTGACTCAATGCCCAGGCGTATCAAGGCCTTTATTACGGCCAGAGCTGGTTGGTCTGGGCACTGATTTCTCAGGATCTATGCACCCAAATTGCGTGAAAATGTAATCACATGTCAGTTATAGTATAATATATTTGTCCAGTGAATACCCGTTTATCATCTGCATTTTTTCTTGGTGTATCAATTTTAATAGCCAGTAGTGTAGTTTCCAGAGGAAATGTAAGGAAGGAATGAAAAACACGAAAACCTGACCTAATGAGGAGATTGTAGGTTTTGTATCAGATGAATTTGATGTGTCTATTTCTTGCCCCCCCCCCTCCCGCCAACCGCGAACACTGATCCCCCAGACATGTGCTTCAGTTTAGAGGAATGGTAGGAGCTGACGGGAAACAAATGAGCACAGCTGTGAACAGTTGTTGCACTGTGCTCCCTCTGGATAAAGAAGAGCCACTGTCTTAACCGCAAGCCACATAGTCCTGCACAGACAGTGTTAGCCACGGAATACAGATTAACAGACTAGATGGCCGATGACCAAAAGACGTCCAGGCAGAGAATACACTGTCGAATACTTTCTGCTTTCAGGGATGGAGAAGTTGAGGGTCCAGTTTCATTATATTCACTGAAATGAAAACTGATAAATCGTGATAAAATCAAAGAAATGAATTCCACAGCACATGAAAAGCTTTACCAGTTCAGTGAACCGTCGTCGCTCTGTCTTTATGCGCATAACATAGTATTTACTTAAATTAAAAGTCAATTGCGTCTGTTAGCCATCTCCGTCTTTTCCTCCATTTCGTAATTACTTTCTAACAACGCACTGACGTATTTCCCCGTGGTCAGCTGCGTAGTTACTAAATAGCCTCGTAGAGAAAAGAACTTTGTGTGCCACATCGCATGTATATTTCGTGAACAGTATTAGGTACTTGGACGGCCATGGATGGTGTACCGCATTTGCATAACTTTTGTTAGGAACGGTTTATTAGGATGCAATAAGCTTATGTTTATTGATGCATTACTTTGTCACTGGGCGAGGTGAATCAGTATTGAGGCACCTGGACTCGAATTCGAAAGGTTCAAATACCTCCTCTGTCATCTCGATTGAATTTTTCCATGGTTGCTCTTGCTTGCGGCAAATGGTACGTTGGTTTCTTCGAAGGGACACAGCTGATTTCTTTCCAGTCTTCACCAATCTATGCCCGAACTTCGTCTCTTTGAGTACAGTAGGCTAAATTTCTTTCATTTAGCATGTACTCTCTTTTGCTCCTACTGACTCAGTGGCCCCAGGGCATTCTAATGATGAAGATGCAGTTATCAATGCGGCCACCTGACTCCACCTCAAATGTTTTCTGTAGATCACCTAAGGTGGTTCAGTTAAAATGTCGTGGCTGAATTCCAGCCACATTCTTGTCCAGTCTATGACGATATCCTTCGTAGGACCTGACATCGTCAGGTGGGGGAGACAAAAAGATCTGTATTATTTATTATAAATTGTAATCGTCTTGATAGCAATATAATGTTATAACAACTAGGTAAGAGCCTGTTTAGAATAACTAGCAATCACCCTCAGGTCAAGCTTACACTATAATTGGTGCCTAAATACTATGTTAACCACTACAACATCGTTAATAAGCGAAACTTGTCAATATTCAAAGGCTAGTCAGCGCACTGACAAGTTACGCTTAGTATCGATGTTGTGGTGGTTAACTTTGTATTTAAGTACCAATCATAGCGTAACCATGATCTGAGGATGGTAGCTATTCATCCGAAACCGGTTATCATGTAGTTGTCATTACATTAACTTGCGATCAAGACCATTAAAATTTATGGTACTAATGATGTCGTTATCGGCGTGACGTTAGAACAAACTTAAACGCTCCTTTATTTCGTGTCTGTAATGGAAGTGTAAAATTGATCTGTATGGGTTGTGCTGGAATGAACCAACAAAACAGAAAAGTGCATATTTTGGGGATTACAGAGTTTACTACGTTGGGATTTACACAGATAGCAAGAATAGCTCTCAGTTTTCGTAGACGGCGTGAGTGTCATTGATAGCGCGGATTATGTCTGGGCGACACGCATGTACAAAATATGTGCCAAATGTATATACAAATTAATGTCCAAGCGTCGGATATACTCATCTATTCATCGGTGAATGGCTCTCATCGGCTCGATTTGGACTTTCTTCCACTATGTATCTGGTTGTTTGCTTCTCGGCTACACAGCCACATTTTGGAGATGGTATTTTGCACCATTTAAGGAGGGCGTCCACGTAAGTGCAGTAGAACACTTGAATGAGTACCTAGAATTAGATGTGTAGCTAGCCTGCTGCTATTTATTTATCTGTTTTCTTACTTCTAAAATATTTTGTCAGCGCATAGTGATAAATTTCTTTAAATTAAACCTCGAAGAATGTATACTGCGCTTCATGGTACGAAACTGTCATGATAACCTGTAAGGTCTGCCAGTTAATAACACACGTTTAGGAAAGTTGATTCGTTGCGCTGACGTGGAAATGAAGAGCAGCAGATCTTATTTTTTACTGCCTGGGTGATAAAGCCTGTAACAGTGTTCCCTAACAGTACTGTTAGTGCTGTCACGGGAAAAGCCAAGTGTATTACTACCCTTTCTCACTAAATCAGCAAAATTCGGACACTGTTACTCCTGTGAAAGGAATTAGATTTGATCGGACTGTGTACTAATGGCTAAGGCATCGGACAATTTTTCGTTTCTCCGATGATATCTACCGAAAAAAGTAATGACAGGACTAACGAGAATAGAACCAAGATATATTAGTAATAAAGTAAATGCAAATACTTGAAAGGAAACGGTTGCTAGCCAAACTATGCACAGTTGTACAAAGTACTAGTACAGTTCATAAAGAAAGTTAACTGTTTCCTTTACTTAATACTGATATACTATATGTGCGTATAGAACACGAGACAGTAGTACACTTTAGCAAGCAGTATACCAGTAGTTTTTCATGAATAACACAGAAGGAGTATTAAAACCTTTTGGAGCAACCGGTTCTCAATAACACTTAGTTCCTGTATATTAAAGCAGAAAGCTAATGATCATTACAGGTAAATGTTTATTAATGGCGAAGCAATACTAATTTGGACATGAGCATCTTTTACCAGTTTAATTATTGAGAAGTACATTCACTGAAATGTCATTCAAAACTTTATTTGTTCTGATCATTGTTTTTTTTGTCAGGGAGCGTTTACTTATGTATACTAAATAGAGCATACATAAGACGTGTGGTCCCTGAATCTGTAGCAGTGTGAATATTGGTAGCCAGTTACTTACTACAGTACAAAAATGTTACCAAATCAAAGCTGCACTCCTTTCTTACTGTTATTTTCATGTATACTGCAAAACTGGCTCAACAACTGGCGTGGGGACCCATAAACTATTCTGTAAACTGACTCACATCAAAACAGTACATTTTAATTAATATATTGAGAAATAATATGATAAACACCTACTAAATATATACACATTAAAATATAAACACTGCTGCAGTCCTTCACAGTAATTATTCCTAATGCTGGCACTTCAATTTTACCAACCAGTAACTGTTTTGAATAATTCCAGTTTTATGCTGATAATGTAAATGCTGCACTCACATTCCAATAACATTGACATTTAAGCAAAACATTTTAGATCTTTTTCTTACAGTTGACTTCGGTGGAACTTTAACTATCTTTTTATGAAAACTACGGGGAGTTTTTCACAAACAGGGCTCACGGAATGATTTATGGAGCTTACTAACCGGCAAAGTTTATTACGAGTAGCGAAAGAAAACAATTACTTTTCAGTTGAATAAAATAGGATACTCGGTCATATCTTAGCACATGGGATAGGACCCTGTCTAGGTAAATGATTACAGAAAAAAACACGCTTACTCAACGCAAAGTCTACAGAACATAATCTTATTATTCACGTAACCGGTCCATGCGATTATACTGATTCTTTGAGATGAATATGGTAGTAGTGCCGACCTCCTGTGGCTATTCAAAAAAATTCGCCAAGAGTACCCTGCTGTGTAACAAGCCCTGAAAATTCTCTTCTTAGTGTCGTATTTTCATATTTCAAAGCTAATCAATGAATACCTTGAATAATGAGCCTAATTTTTACGAGATACGATGCTATATAAAATAATGTTGCTGTTCTTCTTGCTTCATTCCGCTCGCAAGATGCGAACATTTTGCATGCATGCTAGCCACCAACTGACTGTAGCTACTGAGAAACCTTACATTTCGACCGCCAAATCCACCTTTTCTGTTCCCGACGTGCGGGTTTCTGGAAGATTAACGACCCACTGGCTTTTACATGATTACAAACTTGAGTACCCTATGCATGAAACAGCATCACACATTACTTTTAAAATTACATCAGTAGGTTAATTACGATTATATAAATGGACTTAAATAATGAATAAAACATTTACGTAGATGTTACATCAAAGATGACGGTTAAACATAAGCAAACGAAGTAGTTACATAAGTAGAAGTAATATCGATGTTGATGTTACAAGTCTAGTCGAGACCTTTTTGTTTTATTTTTAATTTATTTTTGTCGTGTTCTAGAGCTACGAGCTGACGTACAACAGGGCCTTAATTACAGTGTAATGTATCAAGAGGTGGGACACTGCGGAAATGAGCGTAGGTGATGAGCTAATAAGAGAGCTGGTGCTATGAAAACCAATACACAACTAACTGCCGATATTCAGGTAATCCCCCACCCAACGCAATATTTTCCAGGATACGTGTCTTTCGTTTTGGTCTGTTTCAGGATATCCTGTATTACAAAGCGTATCGCTCTAGCTTGCAACATAGGGAAAGTATGCAAAAACTGTTTCGAAACCGCGTGTCTTCTTAACGGCCTGCATGAAACTGATTTGTAGGCATTCTGTATAGTACTCTAGGTATATAGACATTCACCATCTCTAACTCAGGGACGTAACATATTAAAACAGTTAAACCATTAGAACACAGAACACAAAATTCTCAGACAGATGACATCCACATCCTTCCATTTTGACTTAGGATGATTCGTCATATGGTACAGAAACGGCATCTGACTAAAGAAAATGTTAGCTGCTAAATTTATGTTAGGCTCAAATGGTTCAAATGGCTCTGAGCACTATGGGACTTAACATCTGAGATCATCAGTCCCCTAGAACGTAGAACTGCTTAAACCTAACTAACCTAAGGACATCACACACATCCATGCCCGAGGCAGGATTCGATCCTGCGACCGTAGCAGTCGTGCGGTTCCGGACTGAAGCGCCTAGAACGGCTCGGCCACCCCGGCCGGCCTTGTGTTAGGCGAGCGGATCTACCAGATGAGCGAGGAGACAGAGAGAAATAGGCGAGGAGTACAAAATGCTAGCCGGCCGAAGTGGCCGTGCGGTTAAAGGCGCTGCAGTCTGGAACCGCAAGACCGCTACGGTCGCAGGTTCGAATCCTGCCTCGGGCATGGATGTTTGTGATGTCCTTAGGTTAGTTAGGTTTAACTAGTTCTAAGTTCTAGGGGACTAATGACCTCAGCAGTTGAGTCCCATAGTGCTCAGAGCCATTTGAACCATTTTTTTTTTTACAAAATGCTGAAATCCAGCCTCTGGGAGTACTGCGTGATAACTCAAATGTTATAACAAGTTTCATCTGCTCTGCTGCCGTTCAGTCTATATGGGACCTTCACGTGGACTCTGCATAAATTCAGAGCTATTACACCCGAGCCACTACCATCAACACGGGATATAGGTGTAGCTACTGCAGTCGTAATTTTAAGCCTTTATTTGTTAAAGTGAACTTTCTCTCTGGTTGATTCGTCGGAATCTATGGCCATGAAACTAGGCAGTGCGTGTATCTGTACTTGTATACTGATAATTAGTTCCTAGATTTCCAGTTATCCTGAGAGGCACCCATTTGCCTTTCTCATACTGTGGCATCAAGCAGTCAGGCCTGCAAGATGAGTGGTTTGCCAAGCGAGTGGATTCTTCCTTAATTTATCGAGTAACATGAAATCTCGTATCTTACTGCATGAATAATACGCAACGGAAACACGCATCTGACTATCAGTGATTTATAGAACTCTGACTGCACACTACGCATTGGCAATACCACATTTACTTTTTGTCTTTGATTTACCGGCTTTTATATGAATTCGGGATATTACGACAACATACAATTTAATGGAAAAGGCCACCAATCTCTTTCTTTTCACTATTTGATTTATTCCTAAACACACAAATTCTACAACCTACAACAAAATCACATGAGAAATTCCGCCCAGTGGGCATGGCTTTACATTAGTGAATCTCTATACTATGGTCTCGTAATCTATTTACCGCAACAGTGCACTCCCTGGATCGGATGGTGGATCTTTTATTATACCTCACACTTCGCCTCTCACAATCATCCTCACGAAACTTTCCTCCAGATCGAGCGATACAGAAGGAACAGGCATACCCACAAATCTTTCGAAACTACCTTGCTACCCCCATGCAAAACACACATACCCAAATTACATGACATATACAACACAACAATATGAAATACAACACAAAGAACTGTTACAACATCATCACTTTCCGCTTTCCCACTTCAATCAACATCTATCCCAGTTTCACACGACACTGCCCCACTTTGTAATTCTACTTTCCTACTGTGAACTCTGGAGATAAACGCACGTCTTCCTGTGCAATGCAAGCCAAGTGGCATTGCTGGAAAAACGGCCGACTCACCTTGATTCTCTCTCAGAGTTTAAATTTAGCGTCACACGGAATGATATTTCTTAAATACTTCAACTTATGATACACACGCTATTTCTTAAATATTTCAGCTTATTGTACACACGCTATTAATTCTTAAATATTTCAGCTTATTGTACACACGCTAGTATCTCAACTTATAACTACACGTGGGCTCATTGTGACCGTTGGTTTACTACAATCCCCTTAAAATTACCTGCCTCACTTTGTAATTTTCCCCACAAAAGTTCCTGGGAAAGAGAAATGATTAGTTCTAACTACTCTTAAATATTCCACATCCATACCATGCCTCCACACTTTCATTACGGAGCACAACAAAAAAACAGGTCTTTACAGCAGAAGGTTCAGCGCCAGAGTGCCGAAACATGGCCGTATTCCGGTTCTCTCGCACCTCTGTCGAAGTGGGAGAAGCACCTTGCTACCTTATCGGTCAGCCACCTTTCAGACGCTCAAAGCTCTGGTAACTTCCATCTCTTTGGTCCCACCAAAGGTAGCCAAAGGATCGACTCAAAGATGATCATATATTCCCATTCACTATCTGTGGTTAGCAGACGACCATACATTCATTCATTTCACAGATCTCACCAAACTGGATGTAGGGATTTATTTTGAGGGAGTGCACATGTGATCAATTAAATAAATAAATTGTCATTCTTTCCCACACTGGTATCCGGCTTCGCTGTATTAATTGAAATTGAGTTACTTTTACACAAAAAATGTGTTGTTCTGACAAGAATTTCGTACCTATTTTCAATGTTGGGCGGTACTGTACCCTTTCAATCCTACAGCTTATAAGAACACCACTGGGCTTGGTGGATCATTCGTAGCAAGAGATAGCCGTGATAGACACGTGCTATCGAAGTTCATATGCTTAAAGATCCACTTCGAATTGACACAGACTAGTTTTATTGGTTTCCTGTTAAACACAGAGCTTATTAACCGGCTTTTCCTCAGCCTTAAGCTGTACAGTGCCTCGATGAGCATATATGCAGAGGTAGATGTAATTGTGCCTGTTAGACGCATCTGTGCGATAACGAAAATTATACACTCATGTTCAGAAAAAAACAGAACACCTTGAACGACTAGAGACATGACGTTTATATTCACAGGACATTTACATTAGTTTGTTCTGCAGAAATGATTAGCATTTGGAATACGCCGGTCCCCGGGTTCAGTGTCAATATTGATATCACAGTGTAACACCAACTACTGGTAAAAATTCGCCTGTTGCTCTCGTCGTTGCTATAAACCGAAGGTAACGGATCAGAGTGATTTGAGAAGAAAACTTTTAACAATGTAGACTGGACTATACTCTTTCAAATTTTGAAGTTAACAGGCATAAAATACAGAGTCAAAAGGTTATTTACAACTTCTGCAGAAGCCAGATTGCAGTTATAAGAGTTGAAGGACATGAAAGGGAAGCCATAGTTGAGAAGGGAATAAGAAAAATTTGGAGTAGGAATGAAAGCTCCGGGAGAAGAAACAAACACTTTGAGATTTGTCGATGATATTGTCACTCTCTCAGACACCCCACAAAGGCCTTGAAAGAACAATTGAACCGAGTAGACAGTGTCTTTTAAAGGAGAATATACGGTGAACATCAAGTATAATGAGGGTAATGAAATGTAGTCGAATTAAATCAGGCAATGATGAGGGAAACAGACTGGGAAATGAAGCACTAAAATTAGTAGATGAATTCTGCTATTTGGGCACCAAAATAACGGATGACATCCTAGTAGAGGGGATATAAATTGCAAACTGGCTATAATAAAGAACACATTTCTGAAAAACAGAAATTTGTTGACTTCTAATTTATGGCTCAGTTTGAAAGAAGAGATCGACTGAAAGGACACGAGCTGAGGTGTCAAGGAACTATCAGTATGGTATTTGAGGGAAGTTGGGGGGGGGGGGTGAGGGGTTAAACTTGAAGAAGGAGACCCCATACAGCAAGCAGGTTCAAATCGATGTAGATTGCAGTCGGTATTCAGAGATGAAGAGGCTTTCTCGAGATAGACTGATGTGATCAGCATCGAAATACTCTTCAGTTTGAAGACCAGACCAACAACAAATAATAAACATTAATATTTGGTGTTCGATGTGCATAAGGCGTGAGGGAAGAGGTCCTCCCCAACTTACATGTATCGCTCTTTCAGACAATTTAAACTGCGAATCTCACAAGAGATGTTGGGGAAGACTACACATATTTGAAATACATTACTGTGGAAAACTGTTGCGTTAATTTATTGTAGTGAGTACTGTGTTCGATCTTGAGTGTATTATTAGTTCCTGCTGCTTAAACCTTCGTCGCAGTTCCATGGCCATATGCTGCTTTTACTTACGTTTTATACCATGATATGGTTACTGCTGCGTAAAGAGGGTACGCAGCTGGTGGCGTCTATTCGTGTCTCCCAGGGGGGAGACAGACATGGGGTTCCGCCTGCTGTTTGCTTCCGGCACATGACAAGTAATGAGCTGCAGCCGGTCTTCAATGTCCCAGGGAAACCCTGACACTCGGTTCAACAAGAGGCGGCGCCTACCTACACAAAGCGGAAGGGTATTAAACTGCCGCCAAGTCCCCAGTACTGTCCGTAATCGAACCCAGCATACGTTATTCTGCTACAGATTGACCTGTGCTGGTTCCTGTCCGACCTGCTTCTTCCTTTCACCTTTTTTTGAATAGTCCCGAATGTCTGATTTTTTTCCAGTTATCCTCTCAATCGTGTGACAATTATCTTCTCTTATTCTGTGTAAGTTTTCCTCGGATTTCTAAAACAGCATTTCAGTGCTTGTCTTCCCGTAGCATTTGTCTCTAATAATCACTTCCTCTCCATATTTGCCACTGTACATGCCCAGTGAAAATACAAAAAAATGGTTGAAATGGCTCTGAGCACTATGGGACTTAACATCTGTGGTCATCAGTCCCCTAGAACTTAGAACTACTTAAACGTAACTAACCTAAAAACATCACACACATCCATTCCCGAGGCAGGATTCGAACCTACGACCGTAGCGGTCACGCGGTTCCAGACTGAAGCGCCTAGAACCGCACGGCCACACCGGCCGGGCCGTGAAAATATGCTTTGTTCCAGACAAAATATTTTGGTTATATTTTTCTGATAGCATTACGTAAGTAATTTTTGAAATTTCCCCTTTGTATGTAAAAAATGACAGTGCTGGAAAAACTCTTACGTTATTTGATTTATGCACTCGCTGTGTTGGCGTTCCGGTGTAAAACGCTTGCCGTTACCTGGATCATTTTCTGATTAACCAGGAAAGATAATTATTTCATTCCTTTTGATTACAAATTTCAGGGGTTTATTTAATGATAATTAGACTACACCTGCATGCGCACCGATCAGCATGAGTTGTTACCTTTGGAAGAGTCGTTCTGTGGTGTTGTAAACTCACAAGGAGTCGAATAGCAGGTTGAATTAATCGTGTTTTGAGTCCGCAAGTGTAGCAGGCAGCATGCACTTAATACTGCCGAATTCCAGTCGGCCCACTCGAACCTCGATTCACTACACGCACTAAGACCATAACATTACAGAGTAATCAATCGTCAGTGGAGAGCTTAGACGGTAATGCAGCTTCGTCCTGCAGGAGATAGTCTGCTGCGACAATGGCGGGTTATTATATAGACAACACAGGGGCTGATGATGCTGTCACTGGAGCTGGGAAGACAGCACGCTGCTTAGTTAGCAGCTCATTGTGTCCGCGACGAGGCGGGCTCCGGGCGGCGCGGCTCGTAACTGCGTTGTGTACAGAGTCCCGCCTGCACTCTCGTCTGTAATGAGTTGTATAACCCGGCGCCAGCTGAGCGTTTGGCGAAGATGACAGCACAAAGAAGACTCGGAGAACGATGACGCCTGCCTAAAGGGCTGTGAATATCGTTTTTAACAAGTTAAGCACGTAGTTAGGGACACTAGATAGCTTCACTCCTTCACGTCTCGTTAGTGAAGAGTTCTTCGTGGGACACCGTTCGTGAAGATTGTCCCATTAGCTGTTCCATATCCGCTTGCTCTTTACTGGCTCGTCAGCACGCTAGCGCAAGAGATCCGCCCGACCTCGCAGCCCGTCACTTGTAAAGTACAGAGAAAGGAAGACAACTGAAAGAAGGCTAGTGTTTGATGTACCTTAACAAGAGGATCTAGAGCTGGGTTACTAGCTCAGCGCCGCGCGGTCTGAGGCGCCTTGCCAAGATTCGCGCGGCTCCCACTGTCGATTATGGGATAAGGGCAACCATACAAAACCTAGAACAGAGTCAGACGAAAAAAAAAAGAAGAAAAAGCTGAGTTCTGAAATACATACTGACTTGAAACGGAACAAACAGAACAAAGCAGTCTCATCTATGGTAGGCAGCGCAGTTTCTGAAGTAATATATTACATGGATGCAGGCAATACAGAGAGGAAAAAGAAGATGAGGTCAGCCTTCTGCATGACGAGAGACATATACAATAAAAAGAATATATCCACAGAGGCAAAGAATAGCCACTACAAGGTAACGGTGAGGAATGCAGTATTATATACTGTTGAGACAATGACACTAAGAAGAAATGGGGCAACTAGAGAAAGAAGAGAGAAAAATACTGAGAAAAATACTAGGTCCCAAAAGAGGTGGAGAGAGGTGGATGTGAAGACCTAGGGAAGAATTGTACCGGACCATGAGAACAATATCCGGGGAAATCAAGACTCAAAAGGGCAAGGTTTTCTGGACATGTAGTTAGGATGAGTATGGACAGAATGACGAAGAGAGTGTGGGTGACAACAGGGAGGACAAGGGAAAAGACAGGAACCAAATGGGTTGTTGAGCTTCGGAAGGACTGGTTGGAATTGGGGATCAAGGTCGAAGGAAAGGAAAATTGGAGGAACAAATATACACCGACCAATACGCCGGAGATCAATGACAGAGAAGAATACAGGAAAAGATTAGAGTGTCACCAGTGGAGCCGACTGGAGAAACGGAAACTGAAGATCTCGGAAGACGAGCGGGAGAGAAGAAGAGAAAGAATGAAGAAGTTCTGGGAGAAGAAGAGGAAAATGCAATCCACGAAGGGGCTACCCGTGGTCCTACAGAGGCCGTAACGCAAGAAGAAGAAGAAGAAGAAGAAGAAGAAGAAGAAGAAGAAGATGCAGGCAAATAAGTGAATTCGTTGCTGAGAGAATGATGGAAAATTGTAGATGGAGTACATCAACAACGATTAGCATTAAAAAAATATTATAGAATGTTAGCTATGTTCACGATTCGAGTTGCAACTTCTTATCAAAAGAAAACATCATGTCCACGTAAGAAGCAGTGATTATTTTATACAATTACACTGATCAGCTAGAACATAAAGACCACCTACCTAATAGCTGTAATGTTCACCTTTGGCATTGATAACAACAGCGGCGCATCGTGACATGGAAGCAATGAGGCCTTGGTAGGTTACTGGTGGTAGTTGGAACCACGTCTGCACGCTATTTAAATAATCCCCGTAAATTCCCGGAAGTGGGGCGATGAGCCCTGACGCCACGTTCAATCATATTCCAGAGGTCTTCGATCGTGTTGATATCTGGCTAGTAGGAGGGCTAGCACATCAATTGGAACTCGCTATTGTGTTCCTCGAACCAATCCATCGCACTCCTGGCCGTGTGAGACGTCGCGTTACCTTGTTGAAATATGACACTGAAGGTGGGAAACATGATCGTCATGAAGGGATGTACATGATCTGCAACCAGTGTACGATAGTCCTTGGCCGTCATGGTGTCTTGCACGATCTCCACTGGACCCATGGATATCCACGTGAACGTTTCCCAGAGCATCTACATCTACATCTACGTGATTACTCTGCTATTCACAATAAAGTGCTTGGCAGAGGGTTCAATGAACCATCTTCATGCTGTCTCTCTACCGTTCCACTCTCGAACGGCACGCGGGAAAAACGAGCACTTAAATTTTTCCGTGCGAGCCCTGATTTCTCTTATTTTATCGTGATTATCATTTCTCCCTATGTTGTTGGGTGCCAACAGAATGTTTTCGCAATCGGAGGAGAAAACTGGTGATTGAAATTTCATGAGAAGAACCCGTCGCAACGAAAAACGCCTTTGTCTTAATGATTGCCACTCCAATTCACGTATCATGTCTGTGACACTATCTCCCCTATTTCGCGATACTACAAAACGAGCTGCCCTTCTTTGTACTTTTTCGATGTCATCCGTCAGTCCCTCCTGATGCGGATCCCACACCGCACAGCAGTACTCCAGAATAGGGCGGACAAGCGTAGTGTAAGCAGTCTCTTTGGTAGACCTGTTGCACCTTCTAAGTGTTCTACCAATGAATCGCAGTCTTTGATTAGCTCTACCCACAATATTATCTATGTGATCGTTCCAATTTAGGTTATTTGTAATCGTAATCCCTAAGTATTTACTCAATGCTCTCTTCCTTAAGGGGATTACGTATGGCGGAATTGGTCAAAAAGTGACATTTTCGGATTATTACCTCTTATTAATATTTGATCTCTCCTGAATAACTTGATGCATTATTTGTCGAAAAATTCCAATTGGAAGCGTAGTTTTTATCATTTCAAAGTTAATAGTGCGTGTGTAAAATTATCCGGTCGTTCTGGACTGACTTGCCTAAGTATCTCTATCTCTTGAACTATTCAATCTAGAAGGCTGTGGTTTTCAGCTATTTATTCCTTGAAATCATGTTAATGTTCGTGTTAAGAGGTTGGATGCACTGTTTAAACAGAAATGGCGGTCTAGCACATGCATTTTGTTTATTTGCTTTGTAGTTGTCGTGTTTCATAAGTTTTGAACTAAAAACATAGTGGTTTGTTGTGTTATTATACGCCTTTATACCTCTTTTCAACATGACGAAAAGAAAGGGTTGTTTTAAGATGCGACGTTTCCATGGAAATCAGCATATCACAAAATCTGAATCCAGTGTTGATCCAGAAATAGATTTTTCACAGACCCGTGATAAGGACATGCCTACCAGTGCTTGGAAGAGGAAACTTGGAGACCATGAGACCATGAGGATTTATTTATTGGCAAAGATCAAAATAGTTTAGGTTGTTTTCTTTTAGATTTGAGTGTGTTAGGACAAGTTATGTAAGATGCTGTGTCATGTAAGGTTTGTGGTGGGCAAATTAGCATCTCTGAGGACTCATCTGCAAGAACTGGACTGGCTAACAAACTTGATATTCAGTGCAAAGTTTGCAGGCTCTCGACATCATTTTGGACTTCTGAAAAGTGCAAGAATGACTCGTTTGAAAGTAATGTTAGGTTCCTGTATGGAATGAGGTGCTTTGGGAAAGGATTGACTGCAGCTGAAGTATTATATGCAACGCTGAACTTGCCAAACCCACCATCCAGATCAAGTAAGTACACAGAAATACTTGGTGAATGAGTCAAATCTGTTGCTGTTGCTTCTATGAAAGCTGCTGCTAAAGAAGCAGTAGAATTAAATAACACAACAGACTTATCTGTGGCAGTTGATGGCACATGGCAGAAGAGAGGACACACACCAAAAAATGCAGTTGCAACTGTCACTAGTGTTGACAAAGGTAAAATTTTAGACATGGAAGTGCTAAATAAATACTGTCATCAGTGTAAATCAGTTGATGAAACAAGTGAAATCCATAAAACAAATTGTGCTAAGAATTATGAGGGAACTAGTGGGGGTATGGAGGCTACTGCAGTAATTTCTATGTTCAGACGTTCACAACAGGAGAGAGGTGTGTGTTACACTGGGTACTTGGGGAATGGTGATTCAAAAGCTTACAAATCAGTAGTGGAAAGCCAACCTTATGGTAATAAGCAGATTTTTAAGATTGAATGTGTGGGCCACGTTCAAAAACGGATGGGAACACGTCTCCGATAATTGAAGCAGACAAAAGGAAAAGGGAAGTTATCAGATGGAAATACTCTAAATGGTAAAGGAAGACTTGCAGACAAAAACATTGATGAACTCCAGCATTATTATGGAATGGTAATAAGAAACAATACACATGACCTACAAGGGATGAAACGAGCAGTCTGGGCTACATTCTTTCACAAATCTTCCACTGATGATACACCTATACATGGTCTTTCTCCACCTGGTGCTGATTCATGGTGCAAGTACTGCAAAGCTCAGGCAGCGGGTACCGAGGAACAATTTAGGTACAAAAATAGCATACCATCTGCAGTGATGGAAGCTATTAAACCAATATAAAGAGAATTAGCTCATCCTGACCTTTTTTCCAAATGTCTCCATGGTCAAACACAAAACCCGAATGAGTCTTTCAATAATGTAATTTGGACCCGCATACCAAAAAATGTCTTTGTAGGAAGGAAAACTCTATGCTTGGGTGTTTATGATGCTGTGATAACGTTTAATGATGGTATAAAGGGAAGAATTGGGGTACTAGAGGGACTTGGTATCACTCCTTCTGCCAACACACTGCAAGCCTTTCAGCGAATGGATCTACTTAGGATCATGAAAGCCCAGCGTGCAGCAGAGGAAATGACTAAAGAAGCAAGAGGCAGGAAAAGAAGAAAGCTTCTACGTTTGCAGGATAGTCAAGACAGGATCCAGATAATGCTGATTATGGGCCTGGCTGTTTCTAGAAGCTGGCATACCTCCATGTGTAAGTTAATATCAAATAAAATGTTTGAACTTGATTTGCCGGAAATGACATTTTTAAAATTATTTGACCCATTATCTCAGGAACTATTACAGATACATATATCTAATTTTACTCTATGTTACCACTTAGTATACTGCAGCTACTGAACCTCCCAAAACATCTCTACCTCTAACGGTTTTTTACTTACGGAAGAAAAAGTGGACTTTTAAAAGAAAATATTGAACAACATTTTAAAAAAAACATAACTAGCTAATTATTTGTCTGTACATTTTGATTCTGGTTCAGTAATCAGAAAAGGAGTGATACTATACATCCCAAAAATTTCAGATCTCTGTCTGTCACAGGTTCTGAGATAATGGGTCATCAATATTGCAAATTTAACACTGTGGGTATAGGGCGTACGTACTCCCCTTAACTTATCTTGTATGAAAAGTCCTACGGTTACTATATGCCTTCTTATTAAACAATGAAAAAAAAACATCACTTACATTGTTCACTCTCAAGATATAAGAAAAAGTATTATTTCTTGTTTGACGTTTCATATTTTTGCGCCAAATTATAATGACTATGAATACTAGCAGTTTCGCGCAGTTAGCAATTAAAAACGTCACTTCTAATTTAAATGAAAATGACTGACAGCTGTGAAAACACATTACAACCGCAAAAAAAGAAAAAAGTCTTCAGTCATAAATCGTAATTTTTGTTTAAAAGCACAACATCCATTATTTAGCAACATCAATAAATAATGGCTATACAGTAAAATCAGCCAACGCCAGTAAGTAATAAAAATACCACGGGAAAAACAACGACACAACAGAAGTCTTCGCTAGTGTCTTCTTTAGGCATAGAGCCACAAATATATTACTAACTTATTCAGAAATTCCAAACAACAAACTTGGATACTATTTGCCTCACACAGTAAACGTAAATACCCCCTATAAAGGAAAATAGAGGAATATATAAATCACAGGGTAACAAAACCCGTACATTTTACACAGGCAAAAAGAAGAACTTTCTTTACGCGTTACAAAGAATAGACTGATGCTATCAGACTCAACGACGTCGATAAAGCGACAGTAGCTAACCACGTGTACCTCAATGGACACTGACTAAGTCACATCCACAACAGCCTAGCTGTACTCCACTAAGAAAATAATGGTAGAGAACTTTCTGTATTAAGACAATTAGAATTAACGTTAAACAAAGAAAAATCTTGTGGGAACATGCCGAATGAATAAACAAAGATATACAACCACAGCTTTTTCAGCAATTTTAAAAGTTTTTTTCCAAAAGAAACAAATATTTAAAAGCGCAACCATTCCTTAAGCAATAGGCACATCTGATAGTTATGCAAATAACTGCTTTACAAACGGCATTTATATATAACTAATGATGTAACACCGTTGTATCTTCTTTGAAATAACGACACCTGTGTTGATGTAGGAAAGTAGCAGCCTTATATTTTGTTATTCCTTGACTGGTTTTGCATTGTGTTTACAGGGGTGCTGTAGGACAATTAGTTTATATCTGTACATAAATGTGACTAGTCATACTGTACTCCAAAACCATGTGATCACTACTGGAAACAGTAAGTAATTTTTCGATGCCCCAATTCTGTAAAAGCTTGTGTTCACAAGATGCTACTTTGTAATTATACTTACATTACCTTAACAATGCAATGGTTAATCTCAATTTGAAAAATAATGTGAACTGATCAAGCACCTGCAGATGTAAACCCAGAGCTCAAAGTGCATCATGCATTGAAACAAAAATCTCGATTTGTGACTGAGGTCAGTTTGTTTTTTATTTTACGAAAAAACTGTACTACACTAAGCAGCGACTGGAAATCATCTAACGTTTAAAGGCGAAATTTTAGAGTTTTTTGAGAATTTCTTCCTATTGCGGAAGTAAATTGATGCCTAGGCGGTGACTTTCAAATCATGTAAGTATAAATAAGCTCGAATAGGCAGAGCACGCTGCAATGTCTCTTGGTTACAGTGACTCTCACACCGAATGGCCACGATTATTTCTAGGATGTATTCCACCCCTACTGTTGTAAGCCCTCTATGGCTCTCTCTGGTACCACAGCAATTATTTACTGATGTATTACCACATATCTTGTAATCCTGCCCATTCTACTAGTTAGTGTTTCTCACGTATTCCTTTTTTGTGCAGCATCTCCTCATTTCTTACCTTAGCAGTTCACATAATTTCCAGCATCTTTATGTGGCACTGCATCTCAGACGCTTTTAATCTCTTTATTTCTGTTTTCCCACAGTCCATAATACTCCGCCTTCCAATTCTGTGCTCCGACACACATTTTCAGATTCTTTACACTTAAATTAAAGCCAACGTTTGACTCTAATATACTTCTTTTAGTGAGGAATACCCTCTGCTGTGCTAGACTGCTTCTATCTACTCCCTACTTTGACTGTCAGGCATTTTTTTCTTCAAAAGTAGCAGAATTCCTTCACCTCGACTACTAAGTTCCCCAGTATTAATGTTACATGTCATTTCTTCTACTCCTCATTCTTTCTTTGTCTCACACTCTGCAGCTTCGTTACGATACACTGAAGCGCAAAGGAAACTGATACAGGCATGTGTATTCAAATACAAAGATATGTAAACAAGCATAATGCGGCGCTGCGTTCGGCAACGCCTATATAAGACAACAAGTGTCTGGCCCAGATTTTAGATCGATTACTGCTGCTAGAATGGCAGGTTATCAAGATTTAAGTGAGTTTGAACGTGATTTTATAGTCAGCGCACGAGCCATGTGACACAGCATCTGAGAAATAGCGATGAAGTGGGGATTTTCCCGTATGACCATTTCACGAGTGCACCATGAATATCAGGAATCCGGTAAAACATCAAATCTCCGACATCGTTGCGGCCGGAAAAAAATCCTAAAAGAACGGGACCAACAGAGAATGAAGAGAATCGTTCAACGTGACGGAGGTGCAACCCTTCTGCAAGTTCAATGCTGGACCGTCAACAAGTGTCAGCGTACGAACCATTCAAAGAAACATCATCGATATGGGCTTTCTGAGCCGAAGGCCCACTTTTGTACACTTGATGACTGCACGACACAAAGCTTTACGCCTTGCCTGAGCCCGCCAACACCAGGATTGGACTGCAAACATGTTGCCTGGTTGGACGAGCCTCGTTTCAAATTGTATCGAGCGGATGGACATGAGTATGGAGACAACCTCATGATACCATGGACTCTGATTGTCAGCAGGTTACTGTTCAAGCTGCTTGAGGCTCTGTACTAGCGTGGCTTGTGTGCAGTTGGAGTATTATGGGAACCCTTATACATCTACATACAACTCTGTAGAACAATATTACTAAGATTGATATTGATCACGCAGACTACTTCTCATTGTGATGCATATTTACTTTGTAATTATTGCAGACATTTGCACTTAGCAAATTTACTTGCTGTTCCCAGCCACTGTGGCTGACCCTGGTTACATGGAAAAGAAAAGAAAAAGAAAGTTTCTAACATGTATGAAAATTGAGTATTCGTCCTAACGTCCTTACTGCACCTGTGTCTGCCCATCTCCTCCTCCTTATCCTTTCCTTGGTCCATCTCCTCCTTTCCAATTTCTGTCTTCATTTCAACCCACCCCTCTGTCCATCACGTCTTTCTGCTCTCTTTGATCTTGAGCCTTGTTCAATGTTACTGCATATTCAGGTTCAGTAGTAGTATTGCAATCATAAGAAGATGAGCCACAAATACAAATTGGTCACGACTTGCCCCACAGCTGAGGACTAGAGCTGATGGCAGACAGCACCTGGCACCACTCGGCCGATGGCAGATGATGTGATTAGAAGGTTTTTTGCCTGATATGTTTACTGTGATCTGTAACAGTGTAATTACCTGCAGTGATTGTATTATGTTGATGTAGATCTCTTGGCAGTATACCTTGCGCAATCGGAAAGAAATGATTTATTTACATATTAAATTACTTCTTTTCGATTTGTTTTACAAGATCTGCATCTCCCAAAATTAAATAAGCAGCAGAGAATGATGACCTTTTTGTCCTAAATAAAGATACAAACCGTGCAAATTGATCATGGGATCCTTTCAGTCCACCAGCTCAGCACAGACTGAGCGATTTTTTCCGGTTATTTTCTCTGGGAGAGGTGGGGAGGGAATGGGCAATGGGTAGGGGGATGGGACATCCTCTGGTAGCGGTATTGCGCACTAGCACAGCTGATCCTTGTACATCAAATTGAGCACACACATGAAAATTTTCCAACAACACAACACCTGTAATCTGCAGCAATGTAATTACATAATTAGGAGATAAGGATAGACAGGATAATACTTGCACTTTCCACACCAGAAGCTCTGCACAGACTGAGCGATTGTGCCACCAGTTTTGTTGTGGTGCAGGGTGGAGGGGAAGGCTGGGGGATTTCCTGCAGCGGCAGGGAAAAAAAGCAGCACAATAGGTTAAGGGGAAGGGAGGGGGATGGGGAGAGGTGGAGGGTTTCTCAGAAGGATGCATTATCTCCAGGGGGTCATGAAACAAGGTGAGGGGAGGGGGGGAGGTTCTCGGAAAGACTGATTAGCCCCAGGGGTCATAAATCGAGAGGCAGGGAGGGATGGGAGATTTCTCAGAAGAACCGATTATCCCCAGGGGGATCATAAATCAGTCAGCATAACAATAAGCTTTCCCCTGAATGTGTGCATGTATGCAACACACACTAACAAAATACAGCAGTTCTCTCTCTTTTCTACTACTCATAAGAAACAGACTAGTACTGACAGAAAGAGCGTTCTATTAATATCATACACAGGCCTTAATTTGCAGAATAAATGTCTGGGAACGTACATTTGAAGCACAGCATTTTACGGTAGTGAAACGTGGACTGTGGGAAAATTGGAATAGATGAGAATCGAAACATTTGAGATGTGGTGCTAGAGAAGAATGTTGAAAATTCTATTGACTGATAAGTTAAAAAATGTGGAGGTTCACTGCAGAATTGCTGAGGACAGAAATATGTGGAGAACACTGGGAAGAAGAAGGGACAGCATGGTAGGGTATTTGTTAGACCTCAGGGAATAATTCCCATGGTACTAGAGGGAGCTATAGAGAGTAAAAACTGTAGAGGAAGACAGAGATTGGAAAACATTCAACGAGTAACTGACGATGTAGGTCGTATGTTGCAAGTGTTGCTCAGATATTCAGAAACGAAGAGGTTGACACAGGAGAGAAACATCTGACGAGCCGCTTCTAACCAGTCAGACGATTGATGATAAAAAAAAGTTAATATTAGTTTGTACAAAATCGTAAATCTCCGAAAGTTCTTCAGAAATGACTTTGAAATTCGAGTACGCGCGTTTTTATATACCTTCTGAAGCGCCGTATATATAGGATACATTGTTAAAAAAATCCCATGTTCTTGTTGAAAATCTTAAATCTCTGGCGTTGCATTCAAATAACAAATGAGCACGTAATTTTGTATACGTGCTGGGTGTAATCAAACGGTGAAGAACTTTTGGAGATTTAATATATATACATCTACCATCTGTGACCCCCGTAGGTATATAAAAACACCTGTGTGCTCGAATGTAACACCATCTTTGGCACAACTAAGCGAAGCTGGTTTCCTGGACGGACTCGTATGTCTGATACACTCATCTCGCGAACAGATGTTTCAACACTGACGTGCAGAGCAAACAATCGACACAACACGGTATACAAGGTGGAGTACCCCAGGGACGCAGCCTGGGGCCCATCTTGTTCAACCTGTACATTAATGACTTTCCGCAACACAAAACACGACGTTAGCCATCTACGCGGTTGACACAGCCATCCTTGCGCAAGACTGGAAACCGTCGAACATTAATTCACGAATACACACGGCACTCAGAACTGTCGAGCCTTGGTTGGAACGATGGCGTATTAAACTAAACGTCGACAAGTGCGAGCAGTTCTGTTTACACGCAGACCGAAACTACTGCGCAAACATCAACACAGTAGACAGATAACACTACATACACGCCCGATACGTTTCCGAGAGAAAGCCAGGTATCTCGGTGTCTGGCTGGACCGGAAACTTACATGGGGGGAACAAATCGAATACGTTGCTAAAAGATCACACGAGAGGCTCCAACTACTCTACCCAATGCTCAACAGGGAAAGCACACTGAATAGGAGGGTGTCGAGGTCCATATACATGACACTGATTAGACTGATGACGTACGCAGCTCCCGTCTGGGGATATGCAGCTCGTACACGACTGCGCCGCCTGCAGATCATACAGAATATAGCGCTACGAATCATTAGCAACGCTCCACGCTACACACGCACCGTGGATCTTCACTATGAATACCGCCTTGAAACCCTCAAGGAAGTATTCAAAAAATACGTCAGACGACTATACAGGAACTCGAGACATTCGAACAATCCTTTCATCCTTACTCTGGGAAACTATGATCACAACCATAGGTGGAAGCACAAGCGGCCAAAGACACTACTAGCTAGGGCTTAACCACCTATGGCAAGCTAACATAGACCAACAAGCGACAAACGGCTGCAAGCCGCTGCATATCGGCAATGTTGACTGGAAATATCACCTGCTATTAAAGCCGACCAACAGGCTACAGCACGGAAGCCGACGAGCTCGCCCACTGACGCACAAACAGATCGCCAACATCACCCTACACTGCGCATCTGATGTATGACCTGTCTGACACAAAAAGATGATGAACCTAACTGTTACAGGTTTGCTGACGCTGACCGAGAGATCAACACCGGCACCCAGCGGCAGCCGCCCAGTGAAAGCACCGCACAACGTCAAAGGTATCGACATGCATGATACCCACTACTAACAAAGCCTACCCTTGCATGACCGGTCGCAGGCAGCAACACATCCGCTTCTGCTCTTACCACCTTACCTAACTATCGCAGAAGCTTTTTCCCTTGGCTCTTGCCTTGGCACTTTTTTTCCTCTGTTCTTCAAACCGCTACCCTTCGTTCGACTTACGACCCAATCTATCTCCAGATGAGCGCGTATTAATGGTTAACCTTAACCAGACGTACGGAAACATCGCAGTACCCACATCCTGCGACACCTTACTTTAGTGAAAACTAACCCTTATGCAGAGATGGCAGTAGACCTTTTGAGTTGGCCATCCTGCCGGTGTGGGCGTGGAGGGGCTCCACCTCTTGTTAAAATAAAAATCGAATGTAATGTTGTTTCAAAATTCCAGAGAAGTCGGTGAAGAACTTCCGGAGACTCACGATTTTGTACAAACAAACATTTACATTTTAATTAATTTCCCGTGTAATTATTACATATATATTTCTATATAATATGTGGATCTGTAATAGGTAAATAAAAACCCGCTCATATCAGAATGTGTCATAAACTTCAATGCCATCGGTGAAGAACTTTCGGAGAGTTACGATTTTGAACATACGAACATTTACATTTTTGTTTGTATAGAAAAACTGGCGTATGGCTAGCAGTACTTCATACAGGAAAACATTTTTTCTTTAACAATGTATATACATATGTTTAACACAGGACAGGTTACGCGGATTAATCAGATTAGTCCCTTCAGCAACCGGACGTTAGGTCATTGGTTACATATTGGGACATCTTGAATTTGTATGCCTATAGGTGACTGTCTCGTAGCTATTCATTATCTTCAATCCCATAATCCATCAGTCCTATTCACGCTCGGTCCCACTCCCCTCCTCCATTCACTCCATCCAAGTTGCACTGCAACATACAAACGAATTGACAGTAGGTGGCACATTTTCAGGGTTCATATAGAGCGTTCAGAAGCTAATCACCGCTCTGAGAAGTTGTTTACCGATGCAAACAATAATATTACTGTGGAAAGTTTATTTGTCCAGCTCGGTAATTTCGCAGTTTGACTACCTGTCGCCCACTACTCCCTCCTAACTTGAGGGTAGGCTATTCCCGCTTTCCGAGGAAGTCCCTGCTGGTCGGCGCTGCCCACTTTGACATCATTGGGCGGAGATGACAGCAGGCAGTAACTAAAATGTCGAAAATCTTTGAGCACGTATTACGCCGGATGTTCTAAGACGAATGATTCAATATTCATGGGAATGACAGGAACGATCATTCGAAAATAAACAGTCTAGCAAACGTGGTTTCTAAAATGCGTACCTTAAGAGTAATGAGAACTTGTTCACCTTCGACAGGGTGAAACAAATCTCTTTGCTTACCATGCTTACCGTATTTTAAGAAATGATAGTGAGGACCAAAACAATGAAAAAATGTCCACTATGCATGGACTCTAAAGTGCACACCCTAAGAGCTACAGAGCGGTTGTTCATCTTCGCTACTGTGAGTGCTCGTACCTCTTAAGGTACGCATTTGAAAACCATTTTTGCTTATCAATTTTTTCTTGTTGTGGTCCATGTTACGTCTTGCAAAAATACGGAAAGCAAAGAACTTTTAGTAGAGATTTGTTTCGCAGTATCGAAGGTAAAGAAGTACTCATAGCTCCTAAGGTACGCATTTTAGAGCCCATGTTTACCAGAATATTTTGCTTCGAATGATCGGTCCTGCTATATGCCCGAATACTGAACGTTCCTCCTGAGACATCCTGTACAGGGAGCGTCTTGCGTAGTGCGGCTATCGCCGCTGTTTCATGAACGGTTCTCATCATAATACGCAGAGGAGCGAATAATGCTTTTTGTTTATAACTTTAATAACTTTTTGAAAGTGAAGCTATTTTTAGCGGAAGTTTTTTCTTTTTTAATAGTTGTTGGCCGGAATCAGTCTATCTGTCTGCAGCGGAATATGTCCTGTTTTGAAGCTTTCTGGCAGATTGAAAAGATGTATCGAACCTGGAGTCGAACTTGGCCATTTCCTTTTCGTGGATCAGACGGGTGAATTGAACGCCTTTCGTGGGCAAAGCTCTTACACTGTGTATTACTTTTGCACAACTCACGACCCAGCCTCACAAAATCACTTCTGTCAGTCCCTCTCTTCTGGGTTTCGCGGATGTATCGTGACTCATGTCGGAGTAGCTGATATGGTAATTGCATTTTCCACAAACGTTATGGTTCCCGGTTCGAATCCCGGGTCCGGCACGTTTTTTTAATCTGTAAAAAAGTTTCAACAGTCAATTAGATCAGCAATGAAACCACCAATGAGATACCCTTCCAGCACTCAGCATGAGACTACTACTGAAGTATGCCGTCAGTCGCAGCAGACAATTGAATCACAGTACTCTTGCCCCTGCTCCTTCCCCCTCGCCCTCGCGACACAGTTGCATCATGCACGGTTTCCAGGAGTTTGTGACAACTGAGACTTGCGCGTTGGTCGAATATTGTGCTTTTACACCTCGCCTGCCCGTCGCTTTCGCTAACAAATCGCACTCAAATAATGTAGGTTCTAGGCGCGCAGTCCAGGACCGTGCGACTGCTACGGTCGCAGGTTCGTATCCTGCCTCGGGCATGGATGTGTGTGTTGTCCTTAGGTTAGTTAGGTTTCAGTAGTTCTAAGTTCTAGGGGACTGATGGCCACAGCAGTTGAGTCCCATAGTGCTCAGAGCCATTTGAACCATCAAATAATGTAAATTGCAGGTGGAGAGGAGAATCAGCTGCATCAGGACGTGACACGGACTCTGCGGCGACGAGGGAAAATGCGTACTTGATCGGGATTCGAACCCGGGATCTCCTGCTTACTAGGCAGTGCGGTAACCACAGCGCCATCCGGGACACTGCATTATCGCATCTGCGCGGACTATCTCTGCACGCTTCACGGTCGATCCACATTCCCATCGAGCGCCACCTATCCGCAGTCCCTGTCCATTTCCTGCATGTTCACTCTCTGAGATTCGCGCAGCAGGTCGGACATATGTGTGTGTCCACGCAGAAGAAGGTGCATCCATGCCCAGCTAGGCCAATTAAATTACGAGGGTCACTCCAAAAGCAATGCACACAATTTTTTAAAAAATCCGTCTTTTATACTAGATGTTTGAAAGTTTTACAGTGTGTAGATACATCCTTTAGGAACAATATTTACATTTCTCCACATAATCTCCATCCCTCTCAACTGCCTTACGCCATCTTGGAACCAGCGCCTGTATACCCGCACGGTAAAATTCTGGACCAACCTGTTGGAGCCACTGTTTGGCAGCGTGCACAAGGGAGTCATCATCTTCAAACCTTGTTCCACGAAGAGAGTCTTTCAGTTTCCCAAAGAGATGATAGTCACATGGAGCCAGGTCAGGACTGTAAGGCGGGTGTTCCAGTGTTGTCCATCCGAGTTTTGTGATCGCTTCCATGGTTTTTTGACTGACATGTGGCCGTGCGTTATCGTGCAACAGCAAAACATCCTGCTTTTGTCGATGTGGTCGAACACGACTCAGTCGAGCTTGAAGTTTCTTCAGCGTCGTCACATATGCATCGGAATTTATGGTGGTTCCACTTGGCATGATGTCCACAAGCAAGAGTCCTCCGGAATCGAAAAACACCGTAGCCATAACTTTTTCAGCAGAAGGTGTGATTTTGAATTTTTTTTTCATGGGTGAATTTGCATGATGCCACTCCATTGATTGCCTCTTCGTCTCTGGTGAAAAATGATGGAGCCATGTTTCATCACCTGTCGCAATTCTTCCAAGAAATTCATCTCCACCATTCTCGTGGTATTGCTCCAAAAGTTCGCTGCATACGGTTTTTCTTTTTTCTTCGTGAGCCACTGTCAACATCCTGGGAACCCAGCTGGCACAAATCTTTTTTAACGCCAACACTTTCAGTATTCTGCAAACACTTCCTTCCCCTATCCCAACGGAGCGTGACAATTCGTTCACTGTGATGCGTCTGTCAGCAGTCACCAATTCGTTAACTTTCTGCACATTGTCTGGAGTGTGTGCAGTACGAGGCCTGCCGCTGCAAGGACAATCCTCAATATTGCCGTGCCCGCTTTCATCACGTAACCTGATTGCCCACCGACTAACTGTACTGCGATTCTTCAGCAGCATCTCCATACAACTTTTTCAACCTCTTGTGGATGTTTCCTACTGTCTCGTTTTCACAGCACAGGAATTCCATGACAGTACGTTGCTTCTGACGAACGTCAGTTGTAGCAGCCATCTTGAAGACATGCTGTGACGGCGCCACTCACGGGAACAGGTTGAACTAAGTTTGAGAACAAGCCGGAAGGATGTATCTACACACTGTAAAACTTTCACTCATGCGGAATGAAAATTGTATTTTTACAAAAATAATGTGCACTTCTTTTGGAGTGATCCTCGTATATGAATGCGTGGTGTCTGTTCTTTCGCACATGTCCGAATGAAGATGATGCAGTGCCATATGGCATTTGAAGCATCTGAATCGATCCTACTAGTAAGTGTGATTTAAATAGTCGCCTTGAATATGGATAAATCGAAGTTAATCACAGGTTCGTAGATGAATAGGAAGGGGTGTACGACAATCATCACAGTGGGAAGAATCCAAGTTTCACTCCATAAGTGAACTATATTATCAGTTTAAATTTGCAAGGAAAAGAAACAGGAATATTATGCACACATGTAGGGAGGAAAGAGAGTTCAATATCAAGAACAAATGGTCCTTATCGAGCTCACAAGTTATGAAGCATCGGTTAGAATAAAAGTTACGAAGTTGTAAACAATGAAACCCCCATAAGGTTGAGACGAGCGAGAGAGAGGAATACCAGCAACGCGCAACACCAGCGGAGCGTGACGGCGCATTACAGTGGTGGAAAGTAAATAAAGGCTCACTGTTATTTGTGGGAAAAAAACATGTTTATTAGCGTATTTGATATTTCAAGCATTTCGCCCGTACAATTTGTAACTAATCAAAAGAAAATACATGTTCATCTCACCGATAGAATTAGGCCCAGTACTTAAAAACTGAAAAAAGGCGGTCTTTGGAATAGGAAGGTGCCGAAGTTGGTGTGCAGGCAGGTCTGCTAGACGACGCACTCAGTGGTGAATGTAGCAGTTCGCTAGTTACAGTCTGGACGTGTGTCTACCAACGTCGTACGGCAGCTGTTTCGATAATGTCTCGTGAAAAGCTTGTATCGAGTGAAGAGCATGCAAGTAGTAAGGCGTGCAAAGAAATGGGTCTGTCTGATTGCCAGATTTCTAAAAAATTAGGGTATTCAAGTTGTGTTGCCGGCCGCTGCGGCTGGATGGAACTGGGGACCTAGAAACGACGGAGAGGCTTCGTCCCCGCCGTAGCCCTCAGTGGTTCAAAACCCCACAACAGGATACAGCAGTCCACTTACCCCACCGCCGCCCCACACCGAACCCTGGGTTATTGTGCGGTTCAGCCCCCAGTGGATCCCCCCAGGAACGTCTCACACCAGACAAGTGTAACCCCAATGTTTGCATAGTAGAGTAACTATGGTGTACGTAGCCGGGCGCTGTGGGAGAGCGGTTCTAGGCGCTTCCGCCCGGAGCCACGCGGCTGCTACGGTTGCAGGTTCGAATCCTACCTCGGGCATGGATGTGTGTGATGTCCTTAGGTTAGTTAGGTTTACGTAGTTCTAAGTCTAGGGTACTGATGACCTCAGATGTTAAGTCCCATAGTGCTTTGAGCCATTTGAACCATTTTGAACCAGTTGTGTTATTGACCATTTTGTCAGATTACGTGCACAGTAGGGCAAAAATGGCAAATATAGCCGGAAACGAGAATTGTCAGCATCGGATACGCGTTTGATTCTGCGTAAAGCAAAAGTCAGTGGTCTGCGTTCCTCTCAAATCGTGGCTGATTTTCAGTTGTCAGTCATTTCAAGAAGCGTTAGATAAATTCTGGCTCAAGACGCGAATCTGGCATTAAAAAAAAAAAGCCCCATAAATCACCTTTAAACAATGTAGGCACGACTGAAGTTTGCGGAATGGACCGTAGAATGGAATAAAGTAATTTTTAGTGATGAGAAGAAGTTTAATTTGGATCGGCCAAATTGTTTTCGATGTTACTGGTATGATCTCGGTACAGACGTTCGGCAGTGGCAGCGTTATGATCTTGGCAGCATTTTCTGCTAAAGGTACATCCAATATACCATGGCTGAAGCCCATAACGAAGTCCGATGATTATACAGAAATGCTGGAAACTGAAACGGTTCGTATAGATGAGGAATTTGACGGCGATAATTTACTATTCCAACACGATAACGCAGGCATTCACAAGTCTGCCAAGACAAAGTCGTTGTTTCAAGATAAAAAAAATCCACCTCTGAACTGGCCATCAGGAAGTACGGATTTCAATCCTATGGAAAATCTATGCGGGATCTTAGAACGACCTGTTTATCGCAATGGACGACAGTTTGAGAATGAGGCAGAGCTGAAAGCTGCAATTCGAATGGAGTTTATCTTAGTCTCAGAAGAAGAGATCAATGCTCATATACAATCAATGTATAAGAGTATTTTCATAGTTATTAAGAACGATGGAAGTTCGACTAAATTCTAGGTCATGTTTTTGAATACGTTAGGTTATTCTGACAATAATTCCTAAGTGCCTTTGTATCAATTTCCGTCCTCAAGACTGTCTTGTTTCTTTAAGTACATTAAGTACCAACGCTAATGTTAAAATTAGAATGTATTCATTTTGATTTGTTGTAAACTGTATGGGAAAAATATGTGCATTACCAAATACGTAAATAAACATGCTTTTTTTTACGAATAATCACGAGCCTTTGTACTATTTTCCACCATTGTACCTAGTTTGTAGGTCGTGGATCTCGCCTTGTTGCGCCGACACTGGCTGGCGGCTGTCCTCGAGATCATCTGTGATGGACCCGGATGCTAAGTGTCGCCCGCCCCAAAACAAGGGGCCAGCCAGAGGCTGAGTGGCCGTGCTGAGTCCTGTGTAACACCTCTCAGCCAGCAAGGAAACAGCAGACTGGCAGGGGAGGCACTATTTTCTATTGCCACACTAAACGGAACTTCCTACTAAAGCTGTTTCTTTCCAGTGAGTACTGAAGAAACTCTCCAAATCCATTAGCCTTCCATTACCTTTCTGGTCTTAACACCCAACTACATCCCAGGAATGTTGCCCTACGCTGCTGGCGTTCTTCTTCAAACAACTAAGGAGCTTCTCTGTCGGCCACCACCAGCTTGGTGAACACCAATAATTGTACTTTGAAAGCCATTGCCATAAAATTAAGCTGGTCCAAAAGTACTCCTCTTAAGGGAATCATGTCAAGGAATTTTCTTCCTCGTCTTGGGAGCACAAAGAAAATCAGGAGTGACGGTTTTCATTTATTTTAATTAAATCTTAGTTCTCTAATGAAATATAATTAGCGTCGCAATATGTTGACATTTCTGCGGAGCCAAAAATAATTCACATGCATGTTCGCTGACTTTGCCAAGGGGCAACCAATCTCTCACATACCAACCTAATTTGGACCTTGTCTGAAGTTGGAGGAAACAGCCTGAAAATGGTAACGATAATATAAATTATCATAAAACGATGACTCGTCGCAATTTTTCCAACACTTAGACTTAGCCGGCCGGTGTGGCCGAGCGGTTCTAGACGCTTCAGTCTGGAACCGCTCCACCACGACGGTCGCAGTTTCGAATCCTGCCTTGGGCATGGATGTGTGTGATGTCCTTAGGTTAGTTAGGTTTAAGTAGTTCTAAGTTCTAGGGGACTGATGACCTCAGATGTTACGTCCCATAGTGCTCAGAGCCATTTTGAACCCTTCGACTTATCTTAAAAGTAACTTCTACTGGGCGGTTATAATTAGTGCAGCTACTCAAAGAGGCCCAGTGTGGGCTGTAATTATCGTCTGGCAGCGAAACTTGGCAGATATTCTAGTGCGCCAATGCGGAACCGCTTTACGCTGGAAAAAAATTAGTTATAATTTTTGGCCACGAGGTCCAAATCTGGCGCTGTGAATTCACGAAATGTTTCTATTGTAATGGATTATGATCGGGAAATGGGCAGAAAAGGTCAAAGAAGTGAGAAAGCCATAATGTTGATTTTATTACTGACCACCGCTTACAAAATTTGTTCAGTATGAACAGTGGAGACGTCGACGAGGTACTGCATCCGTAAAACGACGTGATCAAGAGTTGCTCGCAGCACACGTGTTCCTGTACACTGGCCTTCAGATCAGGTAGTGTTTTCGTTTTTTAAGTTATCCGTTTAAGGTAAAATTGTGGCAAAGGTAGATTTTGCAGCATTTTTAATGATCGTGGTAATGTACATTTAATCTGCAGTGCAAAGCCTTGTGGACTTTGAAGAACAATGGAGAGGCTCTAGTGAGAATACACAGTGCTGTTTTAATCTATTGGCTGGAGGCAGTGAAGAATTATTTTCATGTTTGGAGGATGAACGTGATCATGCACTAGTTCCAGTATACACATTTAAATAAAAAAATCATAGAGTTCTGTCAGGGCAGAACAAGGATTTGGATGACACGTCTTTGAACTTTGTTATTCACAATGGAATTAGACTAAGAACGAAGACATGTAGCTTGTTCTAGGGTCTGACCTATTTGACTAAGAACAAGGAAGCAGCAAAAGAAAAAAAATTATGTTTTGCTAAAGTAAGTTGTGAAGAGTTGTAAGTGACACAAATGTCACATGAAACTTTTTTAGCGTTAGCAGAACGCAGCATGTCATTCTCAATGGAGAGAAGTCTTTCGAAGTAAGAGTGGTTTCAGGTGTGCCGCAGGGGAGTATCGTAGGACCGTTGCTATTCACAATATATATAAATGACCTTGTGGATAACATCGGAAGTTCACTGAGGCTTTTTGCAGATGATGTTGTAGTGTTTCGAGAGGTTGTAACAATGGAAAATTGTACTGAAATGCAAGAGAATCTGCAACGAATTGACGCATGGTGCGGGGAATGGCAACTGAATCTGAATGAAGACAAGTGTAATGTGCTGCGAATACACAGAAAGAAAGATCCTTTATCATTTAGCTACAATATAGCAGGTCAGCAGCTGGAACCAGTTAATTCCATAAATTATCTGGGGCTAGGTATTAGGAGTGATTTAAAATGGAATGACCATATAAAATTAATCGTCGGTAAAGCAGATGCCAGACTGAGATTCAATGGAAGAATCCTAAGGAAATGCAGTCCGAAAACAAACTTATTCGCCCACTGCTTGAATACTACTCACCGGTGTGGGATCCGTACCAGATATGGTTGATAGAAGAGATAGAAAAGATCCAACGGAGAGCGGCGCGCTTCCTTACAGGATTATTTAGTAACCGCGAAAGCGTTACGGAGATGATAGATAAACTCCAGTGGAAGACTCTGCAGGAGAGACACTCAGTAGCTCGGTACGGGCTTTTGTTGAAGTTTCGAGAACGTACCTTCACCGAGGAGTCAAGCAACATATTGCTCCCTCCTACGTATATCTCGCGAAGAGACCATGAAGATAAAATCAGAGAGATTAGAGCCAACACAGAGGCATACCGACAATCTTTCTTTCCACGAACAATACGAGACTGGAATAGAAGGGAGAACCGATAGAGGTACTCAAGGTACCCTCGGCCACACACCGTCGGGTGGCTTGCGGAGTATGGATGTAAATCTAGATGTAGATGTAGAACGTGTCCCCGGTAAATATGTTATTTTATGTACCCGCCAGAGCCAAAAGTCACTTGGATCTCGCAGGCCATGCATCTGAAAAACCTCTGGAGATAACACTTTCGTGGAAAGCTGCATCAAGCAGATCTTTCACTGGCCGAGCGACATGAGGGGTTGCACCATATTGCACAAAAGCAAAGCTTATCACACAGTTCCAAAGTACGAATCACATACTGTATGAGGAGGTCTCGATAACTTGCAGACGCCACGACACACCTGATAGGCTCTCTATGTGTATTCTCTGCAAAGAAGAACGTACCGAGAGTAAAGATGCTTGTGAATCCAGGCCACACAGACAGATACGCCGAGTGCAATGGCTATTCTTGCACAACACGTGACTTAACAATACTCCATATTCTGTTCACTGCAACCTTTAGTGTAAAATTGGTCTCGTAACTCAATAGACTATTGCCCGGCCACATGTCATCACCTTCGATCCGTATCAGAAACCGAAGAGCAAATTCAGAACGTTCCCGCAGATCATGAGGTTTCAGTTGCTGCAGCCTCTCGATCTTGTACGGGTGCCAGTGTAAAATAGACCGCAAGAGTTTCCGTATTGTTTTGTAGGGCGGGCAACCACAGCCAAACTTCGAGACATTTTTCCAAAGAAAATTCCGCACTTGCTGTATGAATGATTTTTATTAAATCTGCGACCGGTTCGCTCCACTTATCGGTGAGTCCTCAGGCAGTCTGTACAAAAAATAATATAATAAGAGCTGATATAAACTATTCGATCCCCCAATTCTGAGGTATAAACTAAACTTTTAAACAACCAGCTTTTTGAATGATACAAGAAAGTACTCCCATACGCTATTTATAACATAGTGACGTTGAACATTGCCCTGTAGCCACTCCCCACCATTCACGTCCAATATACCGTCATCTGGTGAAAGCGGTAGTTAAAATTTAAAAATCTTTTTTAAATTTTTTTTAAATGATGGGAGTGGCAATGACCCAAAAAATAAAAATAAAATACGATGCCGACAGAACTCCCCTAAACACGAACGACGAAGACCGCAAACATTAGCATGAACAAACAGCGGAATTAGGGCCGTGTAAACATATCAGAACATACCGCGCAAGCTGAGAGGAGCCGCGCGGAGCGGACACGGCCTGACTGACGCCGAAACCACCACATTTATTATTCTTATGGTTTTTGTGGTGTCACCGCCAGACACCACACTTGCTAGGTGGTAGCCTTTAAATCGGCCGCGGTCCATTAGTATACGTCGGACCCGCGTGTCGCCACTGTCAGTGATTGCAGACCGAGCGCCGCCACACGGCAGGTCTAGAGAGACTTCCTAGCACTCGCCCCAGTTGTACAGCCGACTTTGTTAGCGATGGTTCACTGACAAATAACGCTCTCATTAGCCGAGACGATAGTTAGCATAGCCTTCAGCTACGTCATTTGCTACGACCTAGCAAGGCGCCATTATCAATTGCTATTTATCTTGTGATGCATGTACCATCAGACCGATGTTCAAACCCCTTGGATTGGCTCCTGCCAATCCACAACAGTTTTAACTAACTGCCATGTTTTATATTGGCCACCTAGTATGGTATTAGACTTTTTTAAAAAATAGACATAAGGATTTGTTTATAAAATGTTCAGCACCCCCCACTCTTCACACCTTGTACACGTCATCCGCCCTCTGGCAACCCTCGCGCCACTACGTGAGCGCTTTCCGGGTTTCGGCCAGTCAGTCAGGCCGTGTCCGCTGCCACGCGGCACCTCTCAGCTTGCACGGTATGTTCTGATATGTTCACATGGCCCTAATTCCGCTGTTTATTCATGCTAATGTTCCGCTCTTCGTCGTTCGTGTTTAGGGGAGTTTTATTATTTTTATTTTCTAGGTCATTGCCGCTCCCATCATTTAAAAAAAAAATGTTAAATTTTAGCTACCGCTTTCACTAGATGACGGTATATTGGACGTGAATGGCGGTGAATGGCTACAGGGCAATGTTCAACGGTACTATGTCATAAACGGCGTATGGGAGTACTTTCTTGTATCATTAAAAAAACTGGTTGTTTAAAAGTTTAGTTTATACCTCAGAATTGGGGGATCGAATAGTTTATATCAGCTCTTATTATATTATTTTGTGTACAGATTGCCTGAGGATGCGCCAATAAGTGGTGCCAAGCCGGCCGCAGATTTAATAAAAATCATTCATACAGCAAGTGCGGAATTTTCTTTGGAAAAAGTTTCCGTATTGTTGACCATAGGATGGACAATTGTCGTAACTCTGCACGAGCACCAACACTACACGGGACACACGCTACCGGCCAGTTACAGCAAAAGCAACCTCGTCAATAACTTCCATCGGGATAAGACGCGTCCCTCCTACAGGTATTACACCAAGCTTACTCGTATTTTCGAATTTCATCATCGTGTTTAAAGCATTTAATGATATCGGACCTCTCCTCAGACCTCTCAATCGGTGACATTCTCTCAATGCAGCACTGTAATTGCTACCTTTCGCATAAAACATACTCACTAACAGCGCACGGTCTCACTTTTCGATAGCGATATTGTTCACTCAAGTTTTGGCTTGTCAAATTACAGCGTGGATGTCATACAGTCGTACAAACAGTGTGTACAGCGTCAGATTTGCAACTGGTGGTCACAGCTGTAACTAATTAGCATAAATCGGTTCCGCATTGAGGCATTAGCATAACCACCAATTTTCGCTGCCGTACGATAATTACAGCCCACACTGGACCTCCGTGAGTACCTACGCTTACAAGGGGAGGCCGCCAATTGTGAAATTCAGATTCGATTCATACTGCGCATAATAAAAGCTCATGGCCAGAGGTGCAATGTGGCAAAGCACCAAGATGCACTTCTCAGCCGTTGTCGAGAAAATCGACAGTTAAAATAAACCGTTCGGTGAAATACTCTCTACGATTAACGATTTTCTACAGCGTCGTGGCGCAGAGGTAAGCGCTCGGGTTCGTAATCCGAAGGTCGCCGGATCGAATCTCGCGCCATCCAACATTTTTTTATTATTAGTTTTTTGTAATTCATATATATATAACACACAATGAATTGCTTATGCATGTTGGTGAAGGCGGATCGCTCTCCAATTGTACCGCCTCCATTTTTCCGTTTGTTTAACTGGGTGTACCAAAGCTCTCACGTCCGCACTGATTTTCGACGATGTTATAACTTGCGCTAGGGACCGCATCTACCTTCTTTCGAAGTTAGCAGGCAACTACGCTGTTATGCGGCGGCTCGTTTCGGCCCATTCAACATCTGTCCTTCAAATGTAACGAGCGAGTAACGGAGTTTATATTTCATACCTGCCACAGCACATTTGTGTTCGTGGGGTTTCTATTCTAATTCGAACGTTTGACTAACGCTATACGTATTCGTTTCGGAATATCGTTTCTACGTCTTCCGTTAACTATACGTGGGTAACATTTGTGAAATACAACTTTGTTTGCGGAAAACATAATGATGTTCGAAGTTGCCAGTTTTTCCACGACAAACGACTTTCAACAACTTATTATATGCATAATTGTTGCAACTGATTGCCGGGAATTTTATATATATATATATATATATATATATATATATATATATATATATATATATATATATATATATATGTGTGTGTGTGTGTGTGTGTGTGAATATACACACATTTGAATTACAAAAAACAAATACAAAAAAAAAGTAGCATGGCGCGAGATTCAATCCGGTGACCTTCGGATTTCGAACCCGAGAGCTTACCGCTGCGCCACGACGCTGTAGAAAAATATTAATCGTAGAGAGTATTTCACCGCAACGGTTTATTTTAACTGTCGATTTTCTCGACAACGGCTGAGAAGTGCATCTTGGTGCTTTGCCACATTACACCTCTGGCCATGAGCTTTTATTATGCGCAGTATGAATCGAATCTGAATTTCACAATTGGCGGCCTCCCCTTGTTAGTTATAAGCACCAGGTAGTTATACATATCACAGACAACAACGCGCTGTTCCACATTCATAGACAGGAAAATTCTTAGCGTGCCTGTTTACTACCTGCGAAAAGTCGCTTGCCCCAGCAAGAGCCGGACGCTCTGCACATGTGTCTTTCGGCAGAAGTGTCACTCCCTACAGGTGTTCCAGCGACGTTTTCCAGTGCTCAAAGAAATTCCTCGACGAATCCGACGACGTCCTGAAGGACACAATGCCTATCCGCAATAGTAACCCACTCCAACAGGACGGTGCTCTCTGGTTTAATTGGCCAGTCATAACAGTTGGAAACCTCCGTCCTCTCAGGCACTTGCTAGGCAGTCCGGTAATACACTACTGGCCATTAAAATTGCTACACGAAGAAGAAATGCAGACAAGTATATTGGACAGATATATTATACTAGAACTGACATGTGATTACATTTGCACGCGATTTGGGTGCATAGATCCTGAGAAATCAGTACTCAGAACAATCACCTCTGGCCATAATAACGGCCTTGATACGCCTGGGCATTGAGTCAAACAGAGCTTGGAAGGCGTGTACACGTACAGCTGCCCATGCAGCTTCAACACGATACCACAGTTCATCAACAGTTGTGACTGGCGTATTGTGACGAGCCAGTTGCTCGGCCACCATGGACCAGACGTTTTCAATTGGTGAGAGATCTAGAGAATGTGCTGGCCAGGGCAGCAGTCCAACATTTGCTGTATCCAGAGAGGCCTGTACAGGACCTGCGACATGCGGTCGAGCATTACCCTGCTGAAATGTAGTGTTTCGCAGGGATCGAATGAAGGGTAGAGCCACGGGTCGTAACACATCTGAAATGTAACGTCCACTTGTAGCGTACAAGTGACGCACACAATATGTCATTAATTACTTGTACTATGGTAAGTTAACGGGCTTCACCTTATGAGAAAGGCTTTTCGTATAGATATCGACCGCGCGTACCTGAATGGAGGCAAATCAGAATTACACCCACTCTGTAATAACAATGATACGTCAAGTAAGTTCGAAATGCAACTACACGTCAGGACGGACAAAAGATAACACAGAAGATGCTACCAATTTGTTAATAATACGGTCGCCAGCCTAATTAGGCATTAACTGAGTTTCTTCCCTGTACAATTTGGCAGATATTCGTGCAACGCAACAAGTAGTAACACTGCATAACATAGTAGATTTTAGAACCAGAAAATCTATTGAACTGATAATTGCACTTTCTGTACTGATATGGATAAACCATAAATACATAACACTACACTATAATGTTTACTACAAAACTTCGTACTGTCTATTGATCTGATTAAAATCGGGCATAGGTTACCCTAGAAATAGCACTTTCGAATCACACACACAATATCAATTTTGATAAAGGTAAAACACTGATAAATTTTGGCCTTTATATTGACTTTAACTTTCCTGGTCAAATCAGTTTAGAACACTTCAGAATTCAAATGAATAAAAAAAAAAGGGGGGGGGACCCTGAAACTGTTATGAGCACTATATAAAAAAATTGATTACTGAAATCATTATGGCCGTGCGGTTAAAGGCGCTGCAGTCTGGAACCGCAAGACCGCTACGGTCGCAGGTTCGAATCCTGCCTCGGGCATGGATGTTTGTGATGTCCTTAGGTTAGTTAGGTTTAACTAGTTCTAAGTTCTAGGGGACTAATGACCTCAGCAGTTGAGTCCCATAGTGCTCAGAGCCATTTGAACCATTTTTTTTGAAATCATTATGCGCTCAAGATTTCCAATATATGAGTTACTACTCTTTTTATCTTATTTCCTGTTCATTTAAATACCATTATATCTGTCTCGAAATAATTAAACTTCATTACTAATTCAATATCAAAGTTATCTTCCAACTTTGTCAGACCTTCGTTATTCATTTACTGGTTCATTAACAAAACAGCTCTTTAAACACCATTCTTACATAGTTAGGTCTGCAAGTAATTATTATTAACATAAAATTTAATTTTTCATTTCGGGACACTCAGATTGCACAACATTTTGGAAGGACACTATCTAGGTTAGTTGTGAGGATAATTAAATGATAGGACAGTTCTGGTAAAATTTAAGTTGTTATTGAACAGTATGGAACAAAAGTAACACTGGTCCATACGAATACAGTACTAAAAGTTTCAACCTGTAAGTATCGATGCGGCGGTTGGCGGGTGGCGAGATGGCGAGGCACAGAGCACACATACAACCACAGCTATGGCTCTTGACGTATCGGCACTTTAATTCTTCTTAGCGTCGCCGTACTTTTCCGTTTAGTGCCTATGGAATTTTGCCATGCTGTATGGGCGTTGGAACGGCATACCCGAGGCTCAATGAAACTACGTCTTCCAGGGGAACCTCCTCGTTCCAATGCCAAACTCCAACTACTACTGCTGAGCCCGTTGTGCCGTGCAGCGCCCGTGCGCATTTTCCCGCGCTCGCCTACCATCCACCTTTTACCGCTCCCCTACAGACAGGGTATTCACCCGAGGTTTTGCATTCTACATATCCTAACACATTGCCTACGTATGGACCAGACGCACAGTTACAATTTTAAACATGTTACAACAGTTTCAACATTTGTTACATTTCAATTCTATTACAATATTGCTTGACATTTGACACAAACATTAATTTTCACATTGAAACTCGTTTACAGTTGTCTTAACACAAGGGCATGAAACAAAAAAGAAATGAAATCAGAACATCAATTACACTAGTTCATCGAAAAATCAGATGGAAAAAAAATTTACTTATTTGTACAATAGTACAGCGTTGTTGTTACACACTGTCCAAAGTGCCGCCAATGCCAAGAAGAGGTGACCGAGACGTGTAACCAATGGCACCCCATACCATCACGCCGGGTGATACGCCAGTATGGCGATGACGAATACATGCTTCCAATGTGCGTTCACCGCGATGTGGCCAAACACGGATGCGACCATCATGATGCTGTAAACATAACCTGGATTGATCCGAAAAAATGATGTTTTGCCATTTGTGCACCCAGGTTGGTCATTGAGTACACCATCGCAGGCGCTCCTGTCTATGATGCAGCGTCAAGGGTAACCGCAGCCATGGTCTCCGAGGTGATAGTCCATGCTGCTACAAACGTCGTCGAACTGTTCGTGCAGATGGTTGCTGTCTTGTAAACATCCTCATCTGTTGACTAAGGGGTCGAGACGTGGCTGCACGATCCGTTACAGCCATGCGGATAAGATGCCTGTCATCTCGACTGCTAGTGATACGAGGCCGTTGGGATCCAGCACGGCGCTCCGTATTACCCTCCTGAACCCACCGATTCCATATTGAGCTAACAGTCATTGGATCTCGACCAACGCGAGCAGCAATGTCGCGATACGATAAACCGCAATCGCGATAGGCTACAATGCGACCTTTATCAAAGTCGGAAACGTGATGGTATGCATTTCTCCTCCTTACACGAGGCATCATAACAACGTTTCACCAGGCAACGCCGGTCAACTGCTGTTTGTGTATGAGAAATCGGTTGGAAACTTTCCTCACGTCAGCACGTTGTAGGTGTCGCCACCGGCGCCAAGCTTGTGTGAATGCTCCGAAAAGCTAATCATATGGATATCACAGCATCTTCTTCCTGTCGGTTAAATTTCGCGTCTGTAGCACGTCTTCTTCGTGGTGTAGCAATTTTAATGGCCAGTATTGTAGATAGTACGATGCAGTGACATCTGTCAACGTAATAAGTACAATACTGGTACGACTATCATATCTCTAAACAATTCTGTATTGTCCTCTGCCAAGTGGGACGACTGTTGACAGGGAAGAATGGAAAGCTATAGGTACTCACGTGTATGATGGACCGCTCGTTACGGCTGTTGAGGAGGCCCGAGTAGCAGGATTGCAGCGGTCGTGGGAGCGGGCCGGGCTGGCTGCAGCAGGAAGAAAGAGGCGGCTGTCAGTGCGTGACATGTGACAGGCAGACGCCGGCAGCCACTCGGCCGGTGGGGGCGGAAGACGCGAGTCAGCGGGGGGCGTGGGGGCGGCTTTCAGAGCGCCGGGCGCCGGACATGCGCCCTAAACAATCTCCAGGCCGCTTTGTTACGCCCACAAAGCGCGCGTCGCTGCTCGACGCACTCGCCGTTCCCCGCCAGTAAAGCGAGCCGGCCCCGAGTCCAGTTATGTTTCTGTCCCATTTTTATTACCAGTCGTCCCATTGTCGTTTGGCAGAGATACCCAGCGGATTCTTTTATTAATAGTACAAGTGGACGGCCTCAAAATCTTTCTCAGTGGGATGTTTACCTCGCTTCGATAGGACACTCGAGTGCTGAACGATCCCTCGTATTGTCAGTCGTAGCGGCCTCCGGTGTATAGTTACTCCATACATCACGAGACGTTTTATCCAAGTCCGTAGACAAAGACTCAGAAGAAGGAGAAATATTTCGTAATGTGAAAGATGCGAGATACCTCAACATTGGGTCATAGAAACCTCTAAGCATCGTTAAAGGACGGATCTTTTTGAAACTCCTCACTCCAAAAGGAGGAGTGCGGAGACTCTAGACGTATACAAATTTGTGACCTATTTGCATGTATTAGAACATCAACCCCCGCAATACCAGGGGTGGTACTTTGTGGCCACCTTTCGAAAATATCGTAATCTAGTTCAGTACTTTATATTTTAACATTTTGAAAAAGGTGTTGTTTTTAATGATTTCTTATATCAGATTCCGTAGCCGTTTTAAATTTTTCAGTGAAACTTAATTCAGAACTTTAGTTCTTAGTAGCGAATGTGACCTTTGCAACAAATGTCGTATTTCCAGCCTCAGGATTCTTTTGAACATCTATATAACTTTAAAATGTATATTGTCATAGAAAATCAACGACAGTTATCGAAATATATATATTTTTAAAATATTTTTTGATAGTCTTGAGGTATCCTTCCACTCAGTGCAGACATAACGGAAAATGCATTGTAGTTGCAAAGATTGCTAAAAGATATTTTCAGGTTATGTGCCGTACGTATACAGCAGTACCTATTTAAAAAAAAAAAACATTTTATTAATAAAAGTTAAACACAGTCAACGTTTTTTAGGTTTTTCTCGTGGTGGGCACAAAGTACCCGCCCTCTCTTCCTCGCCTTCGTATTACGCGTTATGGAAAATGCGTTGGTATCGCTAGAGTTCGTCGGAAGATGCATTGTTTCTAACAGGAAATGCCATAAACTGTTTTTCAGTGTCTAAATGATTAAATGACTTACCTTTTGGGATTGTCTTGCTACTATTAAAATTACTGAAAATAATGTTTTTCGTGTGTTCATTAGTACTAGAAGTGAGAACCGCGTGGAGATCAGAGTGAGATTCATTCAAACTTCAGTCGAAGCTATAAGGAGGTACTTGGTCAGCGACTAGAGGGACTCCTGCGACATCTACAAACTAATCGACGTCACTATCTTTTAAGTACGCTGTGAAAACTGTGTGTGTATCGTTTCTTGGCCTTATTATTCATATGCTGGTATGTATGTTATGTACAATTATGTAAGTGTTCTGTCCATTCAACAAGAAGAATGCCCGTATAAAAATTTGTCACCTTACTACCATGTAAAAGAAAAACCAACAACTGCGACTGATTCACATGAGAACAAGCCATCTATGAACTAAATGAAAAACCTTTTTTTTCCACTACGTGTTTTCGAGAGAAAGCTATCGACATGGTTTCCGTGATTCACTTCGGACATTTCATCATGTACTAATGATGGAGTCACATCTACATATTGTGAGAATCTGCTACGATGATGTCACATGGTGAAGTTCCTCGAAATTATTCGATTTTCATTGCACAATAAACTAAAGTATGAAAACCTTAAAATAAACTTCGTTGTGCAATGAAAACCATATTTGACGAAATTAGCCACGGCTCACCACTGCAACAGATTCTCATACACAACTGGCCATTAAAATTGATACACCAAGAAGAAATGCAGATGATAAACGGGTATTCATTGGACAAACATATTATACTAGAACTGACATGTGATTATATTTTCACGCAATTTGGGTCCATAGATCCTGAGAAATCAGTACCCAGAATAACCACCTCTGGCCCTAATAACTGCCTTGATATGCCTGGATGCTTGGATGGCGTGTACAGGTACAGCTGCCCATGCAGCTTCAACACGATACCACAGTTCATCAAGAGTAGTGACTGGCATATTGTGATGAGCCAGTTGCTCGGCCACCATTGGCCAGACGTTTTCAATTTGTGAGAGATCTGGAGAATGTGCTGGCCAGGCCAGCACTCGAACAGTTTCTGTATCCAGAAAGGCCCGTACAGGACCTGCAACATGCGGTCGTGCATTATTCTGCTAAAATGTAGGGTTTCACAGGGATCGAATGGAGGGTAGAGCCACGGGTCGTAACACATCTGAAGTGTAACGTCCACTGTTCAAAGTGCCGTCAATGCGAACAAGAGGTGACCGAGACGTGTAACAAAGGCACCCCATACCATCACACCGGGTGATTCGCCAGTATGGCGATGACGAATGCACGCTTCCAATGTGCGTTCACCGCGATGTCGCCAAACACGGATGATGCGACCATCATGATGCAGTAAACAGATCCTCGATTCATCTGAAAAAATAACGTTTGCCATTCATGCACCCAGGTTCGTCGTTGAGTACACCATCGTTGGCGCTCCTGTCTGTGATGCAGCGTCAAGGGTAACCGCAGCCATAGTCTCCGAGCAGATACTCAATGCTGCTGCAAACGTCGACGAACTGTTCGTGCAGATGGTTGTTGTCTTGCAAACGTCCCCATCTGTTGATTCGGGGATCGAGACGTGGCTGCACGATCCGTTACAGCCATGCTGATAAGATGCCTGTCATCTCGACTGCTAGTGATACGAGGCCGTTGGGATCCAGCGGGGCGTTCCGTATTACCCTCCTGAACCCCCCGATTCCATATTCTGCTAACAGTCATTGGATCTCGACCAACGCGAGCAGCAATGTCGCGATACGATAAACCGTAATCGCGATAGGCTACAATCCGACCCTTATCAAAGTCGGAAACATGATGGTACGCATTTCTCCTCCTTACAGGAGGCATCACAACAACGTTTGACCAGACAACGCCCGTCAACTGCTGTTAGTGTATGAGAAATCGATTGGAAACTTTCCTCATGTCAGCACGTTGTAGGTGTCGCCACCGGTGCCAGCCTTGTGTGAATGCTCTGAAAAGGTAATCAATTGCATATCACAGCATCTTCTTCCTGTCGGTTAAATTTCGCGTCTGTAGCACGTCATCTTCGTGGTGTAGCAATTTTAATGGCCAGTAATGTACTGTGCGTCCCCAGGTAATGACTGAATTCAGTGTTGGGTGACATTATTGGCTGGGACAACCCACGGGGTGTTGGGGGTCCAGCCGTTTAGAGAGAAGAATGTTTCTCCTCTGCGTACACTGGCCCCTTACCTTGCGGATATATGCACGTTATACCTTATGTGTATTTGTGAAGTGAAGGTGAGTGCAATGGGTATGCGTATAGTGTTGCGTGATGATTGTGACAGAAGAAAGAGGGTGACACCTGCTACTGGAGAGTAGCCTACTCCTCTCGAATAAATCCAAAGGGGCCGCCAAGCTTAACGTCTCAATCTGACAGACAGGACACCTTCAATAACGACACCCTACACTTCATGAGATACTGCGGATATGTTTGGAATATTATCCACGACACTGGCGCAAAGACTGGTGATCCAAAATTTAATGCCACCATCTGTCCTCTTCTTGCCGGCTAAATATTCGTCCAGCACCACATTCGAACTCACTTCATTGTCGAGCGCCGCTGCAAAGGTGCGTTAGCGATCTCATCTGTGGAGGTACGTGCTAGTTCAAAATGAAAAACCTCAAGTCCATCTTGGAAATCCTGATGATGGAGCTTTCGCTCTGAAAAACGTATTGGGAATGTAAAACCTAAAGACTATACACACTGTTTTTAAGATAACTTTTCGCAGTCGCAGTTTTATGAGTAATAAGGGGGCTATTCCGGTTTTTGCAACTGTAATAAAAATCTTATTTGGAGCACACGCGTTTAGCATTATTTAAAGTATCTTAAGCAGTCACTATAAGAATCGCGGTTTTGTTTAAAAATCTGTTTAACGAAATCATTAACAGTTCTCCTGTTTTAAATTGCTTATATTCCTCACGGTTTTTTCGCCTAGGTTTTTTCCATGTGTGCTTCTATACACTGCGCTGCATTGACGAACAAAACAATATTTCCTTGTTTGTATTTTTTTGTACAAAGTGCGTAACATAAAACAGACCCATTATGGGACAGCTAGCCGACACTATTTGAGACTCTCAAACAACTAGCATGTTACTGCTGGTTGTTGCTGTCGTTTATCAGATAAGTTAAGTGTAAATGCAGTTCAAATGGTTCAAATGGCTCTGAGCACTACGGGACTTCACATCTGAGGTCATCAGTCCCCTAGAACTTAGAACTACTTAAACCTAACTAACCTAAGGACATCACACGTATCCATGCCCGAGGCAGGATTCGAACCTGCGACCGTAGCGGTCGCGCGGTTCCAGATGTAGGGCCTAGAACCGCTCGGCCGCTCCGGCCGGCTGTCAATTCAGTGATAAAATTGTAATTTACTTTTACTGTTCTTGTGTAAAATACCTTGTTCAATCCAGGAGATGATAGCTATAGTTGAGGGCTACACTGATAAACCAAAACATTATGACGCCTCCCCCCCCCCCCCCCCCCCCCGAAATGTAGGATGTCGGTTGGTGGTGTTACGGGCACGTGACGCTGTAACAGAAGTATGTAAGCGGAACAGACACGGGCGGAGGATCACCCTATCGGGCTACAAATGGGGAAATCCAATGAGTTAAGCGACTTTGACTAAGGGCACATTAATATAACACACAGCCTGTGAACGAGTATCTCGAAAACGGCGAGGCTGGTCGAATGTTCACGTGCTACTGTCGAGAGCATCTACGGAAAGAGGTAGAAGCACAGTGAAACTACCACTAGGCGCTAAATGGTAGGACGTCCACGACTGTTCACAGAACGGGGGTTTCGGAGGCTTGTCTGTTCTCTAAAGCAGGTGATCTGTGGCATCTCTGCCGAAAGAGCGCAATGCTGGTGCTCGCACAAATGTTTCGGAGCACACTGTTCATCGTACATTGTTGAACATGGAGCTCCGCAGCAGATCATCCCAATGACATCGTCAATTACGATTGCAGTGGGCACGGGGCCATCGGTATTCGACCATCGGTCAGTGGAAACGTGCCGGCTTTTCGGGTGAGTCACACTTTTGCTAAATTAGGTCGCCTGTCCACGAACGCCGTCGTCGAGGTGAAGGGCGGCTCGAAACTTGCAGCACGACGCGGACGCAGGCTGGTAGAAGCAACATTATGCTATGGAAGACGCTCTCTTGCCCTTGAATGGGACGTATGGTAGCAATCGAAGACACGCTGACAGCTGCGAACTACCTGCATCCTTTCATGCTTGATGACTTCCCCGACGGCGATGTCATCTTTCAGGAATATAATTGTCATTATCTCGGAGCCAGATCGTGCTACAGTGGGTTGAGGAGCATTATAGTGAACTCATGTTGATGTTTGAGTGACCAAATTCGACAGCTGTAAATCCTGTGTAACCCATCTGGGTTTCTATCGGGCGCCATCACCGCGTACGAAAACCAGCGGCCCGTTATTTACGCAAATTAGGAAATGAGACGCTTAAAGATGTAAATGAGTTTCGCTATTTGAGGAGCAAAATAACTCATGATGCTCGAAGTAGAGAGGATATATAATGTAAACTGGCAATGGCAAGGAAAGCGTTTCTGAAGAAGAGAAATTTGTTAACATTGAGTATAGATTTAAGTGTCAGGAAGTCGTTTCTGAAAGTATTTGTATGGAGTGTAGCCATGTATGGAACTGAAACGTGGACGATAATTAGTTTGGACAAGAATAGAATAGAAGCTTTCGAAATGTGGTGCTACAGAAGAATACTGAAGATTAGATGGGTAGATCACATAACTAATGAGGAGGTATTGAATAGAATTGGAGAGATGAGAAATTTGTGGCGCAACTTGACGAGAAGAAGGGACCGGTTGGTAGGACATGTTCTGAGGCATCAAGGGATCACCAATTTAGTATTGGAGGGCAGCGTGGAGGGTAAAAATCGTAGGGGGAGACCAAGAGATAAATACACTAAACAGATTCAGAATGATGTAGGATGCAGCAGGTATTGGGAGATAAAGAAGCTTGCGCAGGATAGAGTAGCATGGAGAGCTGCATCAAACCAGTCGCTGGACGGAAGACCACAACAACAACAACTTGACACGGAGAAATCTAATGCCACATACCTCAACAAACCTAGCAACAGACTGTCGGATCGCTGATACGCAGAATCAGTGATGTACTTCGTTCGAATGAGGACAAACAAGCTATTAAGCAGGTGGTCCTAATGTTTTGCCTTAACATTGTGTATTCGTATTGAAGCGTTTCGAGAAATACGGTAAATATTGGTACAGTAATTTCGGAACGTCAGAATCCCAACGAAGTGTAGCATACAAGATTTAGTTAAAAATGGCGGACAACAGGTCAGGTTTCAAATGCAAAACAAAATAAGCAACCTTCCGTTAGGACTCCACAGGCCATTCCCTCCACTGAAAAGGCGGTTACTGCAAGTACAAAAAAATCAGGATACAAGTTATCGCAACAACTCGGTGTTAAATCAACATCTTGTCCTCAAATTTTTCATGAATTAAAATTCATACCGCATTGCAACGGTACAACAACTGGAGACAGACAGTCCGAAACGAACTGATTATACCAACTAGCTTCTCGAAAATATTACTGGTAGATAGATAATACCCATGTTATATTTCATGTCAGCTGAGACAGAACTTCAATTATCTGGCTGTGTTAATTCGCAGGAAACCAGGTAGACCTATTGGGTGGAGAGCAATCCTCACGATATATTCGACCATCCACTTCGTTTTGGGAAAATTGGTGTTTGGTGAACCGTTTCCGATAATCGTGTAGTGGAAAAATATTTTTTGACTGGACTGTCAGTGTGCAAGTTTACCTCACAATTTTCAAAGAATTATATGATCTATTTGCTCATAATGAAAAGGAAAACAGCTTCTTCCAACAAGACGGAACAATGGGTCACACATCAGACGTTTCACTGAATCGCATTTACGCAGATTTCACAAATTAACGGGCTGTCAGGAGTGGACAGTGGCCTCCACACTCCCCAGGGGAAGGGAGAGAGCTTATGGATCTAATTCCCACAGTATTGTTGACCTAAAGGTGAGTATTTATCGAGTAATCAACGTAACAAACAACAACGTTTTGCGTCAAACCATTCTAAACATGTTCAGTCGAGCGCAAAACTCTATAGAGGCCCGGGGTGGTCATTTTGAACATTTTTTGTAACAATAATGTTAATAAATACAAGATATAAATTACGTAGAATTAATAAAATTTCATTCCAAAATAATCTACCGGTTCTGCAGCGGACGTTATGGGTAGTTTTTATTTTTGTGGCTGAGGTGGCGCCTGCTAGTGTATGATTGTGTGTTTCTGTGTCTCTGGCTCGTGTGTGTGTGTGTGTGTTGTGTGTGTGTGTGTGTGTGTGTGTGTGTGTGTGTGTCTGCAATTCATCCACTTCTTCTTCTGTAGTGTGTGACATACGTGGCGCCGGCCGGGGTGGCCGAGCGGTTCTAGGAGCTACAGTCTGGAACCGCGCGACCGCTACGGTCGCAGGTTCGAATCCTGCCTCGGGCATGGACGTGTGTGATGTCCTTACGTTAGTTAGGTTTAAGTAGTTCTACGTTCTAGGGGACTGATGACCATTGCAGTTAAGTCCCATAGTGTTCAGAGCCATTTGAACCATTTGAACATACGTGGCGCACGTATAAAAGAACATAAGAAAATAACATAGGAACCAAAAACCCCCAGTGAAAAAATAGTAATTTTAAATATGATAACTGTTTATAATCGCGTTAAACCAAATTGTACGCAAAATCAGAACTGTTATAGTGACTGTTGTAGGTATTTTAAATAAAGCGAAACGCGTCTGGTGCAGATAAATAACTCCAATATTGCTTGTGATGAGATTGTATGTTTCAGAATTCTTCGTTGTGGTGATATCAGGAATGTGCGACCAGTGTCTATTAGCTCTGCAACAAAAAACGTTGTCTAAAGTTATGTGGGACCGACAAAGTTAAAATAAGTTCGCTAAATTTAAAGCTAAATCATAGCAATTACATTTTGGACAACCCCGTTCTCGAGTCCACATTATGCAATTGCGAAATAAATTAAATTAATTAAGGTAGAGTGCTAGAATAAGAGTTTTGAAGAGCGCGCCGCAGCACGTTGTGTGTAGCAGTCGCCCTCCGTTTCTGGCGGTGGCGCCTCTCTGGTAATCGCAGCTTTGGTGTCTCCCTCTGGTGGGAAAGCGGAAAGGTTGCCTGTTCACGTGCATTTAAGGGGCGCTATCAGCTCTTTTGGGGCTTCCCCTGCTGCCCCTTGCTCTCCCCTCCTTTTCCATCCTCTCTGCCCTTTCCCTCGGCAGTTTTATTCTTCATCGTGTGTGCTCCAAGTGTGTTTTAAGTGTGTTGTTCTGGAGTGTTTTTACTACTGTGGCCGACTTTTAACGTGTGCATGTCCATTCAGTGTCTTCTCTGAGTTTTGAAGAATCGCCAAGTGTGTTTTTTAACTTTCTGGTGACTTTTTTTAACTGTCCTCTATGAACGTCTCCGTGTTAGTCTATTGTTTACCTCCATTTTCTCCCATTATTCTGTTTTAATTTCCCCTTTATCGCCTTATGTATGTAACATTTTATTCTTATTTAAGTTGTCATGTCACTCGGCTGAAGAGCGGCGGATTGTGCCGCTGACAGCGCTCCCCTGCCCATATGGGGCAGGGGAATGAAATCACAATAAAGAAAAAAAAACTCAAGGGGTTCAGTCGGCGTGAGGCTAGGTCAGTCTCGCGTCACCGGTTGCTGGTCTGTCTCTCGTTGGCATTTGTGTGGCAGTTAGTGTCTGTCTGTCATTGCAGTGCTAGTATGTCTGTCGTTTGGATCAGACCTTAAAGCCAGAAAATGAGAGTCTTGCCACTCCACCAGTAACAGAACTCAGGTAGCGGTCACCCGGTTGGGGCTGAGTTCCTGCATCTGAGTCTGCGCGTTAGGCCGCCAGTCTGCTCGAGTTGCTCGGGCAACGGTCATTGGTGGTTGGATTGGTCGGTTGGTTGGTCGCGCACTGAGACACGAGATGAAGTGTCCGCCTTGAGCGTCGGCGCATGTGAGGTCGCCACGTGAGTCCAGTGGGCAGCGCCTTATAGAAAGGGCTAGTGGCTTCACCATTCACAAGAGAGCAACAGCAGTGAAACCACGATATCGGGCTGGCCGGGGCGAGCTGCGACGCCGTACGACGGGAGATCGGCGCGCCTTCCTGCGTCCGTTAAAGCGGCTGGCAGCGGACGGTTCGGGAGAGCGTTGGGGGTGCTGCGCCAGGTCTTCGCCAGAAATCGCAGTTTATTAGGAGTTAAGTGATTGGAGATATGTTGTTTCATTTACTTGTTAAATTCTACTTGTTTTCTTGGTGAGGTCACCAGCCGCTTCTTCTCCGTTTGCCCACCCGCAGGAAGGTGGTTATTGTGAACTGGGTGGTCCGTTTTTCCGTTGTGGAATTGGGGAGGTTTAAAGCAATCTGCATTCTGGTTGTTTAGTAAACCCCCCTCCCCCTATCAATCTGCCATTCGTTAATAGCTGCCTCTGTCATGATTGTCGGATTCGGTGTTGACGAATTTATTGCTGAAAGGCCGAATTCTTGAAATATGTTTCTATCTTGCCTATCATCTTGCGAGGTGGTATATGTGTAATGTAGAGCATGTAGTACATTTTATGTAAGTCTACATTTTATGGGTTTTATTTTAATAGTTATTTTAGGTTATAAGCTTGCCACCCTTCCACCGTAAGAGTCCTTAAAAAAATAGCACTTTCTGTGGCAAATAATTTGAGGGTTGTACCATTTCCATTCCTCTTACGGGGTGCATAGTTTACATGTTTGTGTGAGTTGTTAAAAATATTTTGTTTAAAGTAATCTGGTGTGTTGCAGATTTGCACCAGTGTACTCTTCCAGAGGTTGTTGTGAGTGGTCATGACTACGGCGCTGTTGAAAGGGAGCAGGCAAGATTCTCAGCCCGAAGGCTCCTACTGTTAAAATTGTTCTTTGCCTCCTAAATAAAAATGTAACTGGATATTTCGAGAGTGCTTTTCTGCTTATAATTTTAAATCTGTTTTGAAAAGGCTTTTGGGAATAAATTCACATTTGTTAAAAGTAATTTTCCATCCTGGCAACTACTTCCACGGTTACCTAGTGTGATTAAATGTGTCAATGTTCTTGATGAATCTCCAGTAAATAAAGTAAATTCCTTAAAAGAAATTTGAAAGTAAATCCACGGTTCAAAGAGGAAGCGCAGCTAGCGGAAAGAAGCCTGCGTCAGCATATGACATTATATGCTGCGCAATAAAATTAAAGGATCACTTTTTTGAACCTCGCTGTTATATCCCAATCCGACGCTTAAGTTCGAAATTTGGCTCAAAGGTGTCTACAACCTTCCTCTATAATGGTGCCAGATCGTGACATCCTGTGACGTCAAGCTCGACCTCGGCGACGCTTCAGGCAGCAAGGCGTCCAGATATGTGAGAAAAAGGCCACAGCTCGGTAGTTCATGTGTGCTGTAAGGTGGATTAATGGCGCCACATTGGCACCACATTTCACCATAATGTTTCTCGACGCCACCATGAACGTTTCCACTCTTCGTCAAATCACGCGGTTTTCTTATGTGTGGCCGAGCAAAACGTTTCAGACCCACTGTCACCCAGAATCGACACGAAAAAGCAGTCGTATAAAAACGTCAATGAAACTTTCCGCTTCCCTGGGGCGCTGATTACCACGCATTTCACTGTTGAAAACGACAGTCAACAGTGCAATGAGCTACTGAAAGATGTTGTTGACAACCTTTGACACTCCTGACACCCTCGGACGTTTCAACTCTTCATTAAGGACATTTTGTGACTGCATCCCACTGAACAAGACCTCAGTTTCTGTTCTTGTGTTGAAAGGTGGCTACACTGAGCCACAGCGACAGAGATCGCTAGAGAGCATTGTTCCGCCGCCTCCACGGGAAGTCATTATTGAGATGTGCTAGAAGGCACTGCTTGGGGAGAGCTCGTAGTAGTCAGTTCGTGTTCAGATGTGCTAGTAGGGAGTGCTTGCTGAGATGTGATGCTGAAAGGTTCTTGTTGAGATGTGGTAATAGCGAGTCGGTGTGGAGATATATTGTAATTATGAGAGTGATTTTGGTCAATATATGAAGGTAACGAAACTTGATTTATTTTTCATTATTTCCATGTTTTAAATAATGCGTCATTACAGGTTCAGTCAACAAAGCATCTGGCTTGTGTTCTTGGATTAGAGTGCAATTCTGGTTTTCTTGAGTAATTATGGTATTTCTATTTCCTTTAATTAATTCAGTATAAATGATATTTAAAATTTCTTGTCTTTTGAAGTAGAACCGTGCCAGATGTGTACGTTGAGTCATACTTCCACACACAGAACAGTTACACTTGTGCTTTGGTTTCGTAGGTTTTATAGTTGCTGGGGACTTAATTAATTAATTGTGTTAATGAATATTTCCATTTCATTCCTTGTTGTTATTCTAAGCAGTCAGATTGCGTAATAATACTAGTCAGGGCCAACCGGTACGAGACTTCGTAATCGGACAGACAGACTAATACTAAAGCAGAAATTAAAATTATTTGCATTTTAATTAAGCCCCCATGCACGTGGCGACCACTGCTTCGGATCGTCCCTTGGAATCTTCTGATTGTAAAAATAGTAGACAGTAGCATTGTTGTAGTAACTTGTAGTTTAGTAATTATAGTCTGTTTTGCATGTGTAGATTTGGTAATTGTCATTCTTATAATGGTATTTTTTCTCTGAATTTGATTTGTTGTCTTGTATACGCGTTTGACGATTTAGTGCAATTATTTCAATTGTTCGTTAATCGTGTTTGAGGGAAACATTTCGAGTGAATGGTATTGTTGATGATAAAGAGTCATTGTGTGTAATTTTCGTACAGTGACGAGTTTTGTTTGTTTTGTAAATGATTACGCGATCAATGAAAAAGGCAAAAATGATGAATAGTGAGAATGATGAAATTGTTGACATGGCGAACTCGCCAACACAAGAGAACAGTATGTTGAATAATGAAGTGGAAAACAATGTAATAAGTCGGGAAAATAGTCCGGAACCAATTCAAAACTTTTCACAATTAGAAAATTTTCAGAATTCGAGACTAACGACAGAAGATTCTGGAATAGTATCGAACACAGATGGCTATACAGCTATGACGAAGGAAACTGGTTTTGCGAGAAATGATAGGGGCGAAAAGAATTTCGAACCAGATCAAATGGAGCAGTTGATGGGTATAATATTAAATTTGGGATCTGAATTAAAAACACAGATGGGAACAATGGAAACACGAATGGAAACACGGATGGGAACTTTGGGATCTGAATTAAAAAATGATATGGGAACAATGGAAACACAGTTTAGATCTGAATTAAAAACACAGATGGAAACAATGGAAACACGGTTAGATTCACGAATAGGGACTTGTTTTAAAAATATGAAAGATGAATTAAAGAGAGAAATCAGAGAAGAAGTACAACCAATTTTGAATACTCACAATAGTAGATTAGTTGCAGTAGAGATTAGACAAAGGGAACAGGATAGAGAACAGGAAGAAAGAGATCGCGTGATAGTACAAAAATTTTCAGAGTTAAATTTACAACGTGCACACGATAAGGAAGAGATATTTGAGAGAATCGAGGAATCCGTACCAAATGACAGAATAAATAACCTAACACAACAATATGAACAGTTAACTACCAAATGTGTCAACACTGAAACCCGAGTCGCGACACTTACGGAAGACGTAGGTAAACAGAGAGAAAAAATAGGTGACTTATCGGAAAGAGTTGAGGAAATTTCAGATAAACTGACAAATCTTAGTTTACATGGGGACAGAGATTCGGATGATACAGCTCCATTACCATTTGCAGAAACCGAAGAGTACCAGAACATAAATAAGCATGTTGAAAATCAGGGAAAGTTTAATGAACGCGTTAAAAGGGAAGTAGAGGCATTACGAAAGCAAGTCAAACAAATCGAAGGTGAAATTGTAGGAAAAGACAGCAAAAGAAATTTAGAATCACAGGTAGCAGAGGGGTTTGAAGAAAGTAATTTGTTTCATTTACGGGATGCAACAAGAGAGCGCCAGGCGCGCGAACTTGACAATAATCGACATTGGGACTGGGACAGACGCGGTAGGTCTTTGTCGCCACGAGGCGAAAACTTTGACTATAAACACTTTTTGACTGTTCGGAAATTTAAGATCTTCCGCAATTCTAAAAATGACATACATCCATGTGCATGGTTAGATCAATTTATGTATGCACTCCCACCAAATTGGCCACTAAGTCACAAACTGGAATTTATGTGTGGATATTTAGAAAACGAACCGGCGACGCGGATGCGTGCACTCATTAGAGATTGTAATAATCTGAATGATTTTTATCATGCATTTCTATCGGCATATTGGTCCGAAAACACGCAAGACAGAGTCAAACACAGTCTTATTATGCAGCGTAATTTCAAACAGTCTGAATTCCGCACGCCAGCAGAATATTTTGAAGACATGATTCGAAAGAATCAGTTCCTTTCCAACCCCTACAGCCCGACTGAATTAATTCGCATTTGTTTAACTAAGCTGCCACAATCCATAAGACAAATTGCTTTAGCCGGAAGATGTAAAGACGACATTGAGACTTTTAAGACTTTGCTACAAGAACTTGAGTATGACAACGACGACGGGACTTCTTGTAATTTCTTCAGTAGCAGTAATTACAATACATTTTCAGAGAAAAGGGATAGTGATCGGAACGGACGTTATTTGGGTAACTTTGAGAATGACAGACGTAACAGACAGGACAATAGATACCAGCCTTATGACAATAACAGACGTTCTAACAGAAATTACACAGACAATTATAATAACGGTAATTCCTACCGGAATGATCAACCATACGGAAACAGTAATCGGCATCATCAAGATAGAAATTATTCATACAATAACAGAAATTCTTACTACAGAAATAACCAGGGTAGTAGATCTAACAATAATTTCAGAAGTGACAGTCGAAATTATACAAGAAGTAGTTATGCAGACAGACAGGAAAACAGAAATTTTAATAACAGACACAACCAAGAATTTGCATCTAACAGACAGGAAGGACCTAATTGGCATCCTCCACGTGACAGAACTTCAGAGAGACAAGTGCAATTAGTAGAAATTGATCCGCGAAATGACGCGAATAATCAAAGACGTGACGCAAACAATCGACAATGACTAGCAGCTTCGGCTTCTGGCAGCAATATAGACGGTTCGGAAAGTAATGACACTACGACTTTACACTACGTACGCCTGGAAGACATGAGAGACATTTTGCTAGATGAAAAGGAAAATAATGTAGACGCATTTTTACATCCTGTTATTGAAGTATGTGTGGGTAAGAATAAGTTCACTGCAGTTTTAGATTCTGGGAGCCCATTGAACGTCATTAGTGAATCAGTTTTTCGTATATGTGAAAGAACTATTGCCTGTCCCGAGTTACCTATTTCTAAAACTACAATTCGAGGAGCGATTTCTGGAAAAGGTGTGGAAGTTAAACAACAGACCAACCTAAATTTCATTTGTCAAGGATACGAATTTTCTGCTAATTTTATTATTGTTCCATTACTCAGTACACAGATTATTTTAGGTATGGAGTTTCTTAACGCACATAAGGCAATTTTGAACTTTAAAGAAGGAAGTGTGAATTTGACTGTTGCCGGAATGCTGAAATGTTTGAAATTTTTCGAGTGTTTAGCAAGATCTGAATCAGATACAAAATGTTTAAGGTTTCTTACTTCTGATGCTTTTGTTGAGCATTATGACGACAGTGTGTTTATTCATGACAATGACAATAGATACAGGGACGCGATGGATGATGTAATTAATAGCGAAGAATTAATTAATGAAAAGGTTAAGAAAGCTGAAGTGCCAGATGACGTTGCAAAAGAAGAGCTGCACCACATTTTGACTTCACATGCTACAGTGTTTAGTCATCACACAGGAACTATACAAGGCTTACAATATTTATTTAAAGTAAAAGAACACACACCATTTCGCGGAAAAACGTACGCTATTCCTTTGGCTTACAGAGACAAGGTTAAGAATGAACTTCAATACATGTTAGATCAGGGCATTGTTGAGCCAGCAGTCAGTCCTTATACCAGCCCATTACACGTTGTTCTTAAAAAGGATGGGTCAATTCGTTTGGTTCTGGATTCCAGACAGATAAATAATATTATTATTCCTGAAACTGACCGTCCACAAAATTTAGATGAACTTCTTCAACATTTCCATGGAATTAAAGTTTTATCCACGATTGATATGCGCGCAAGTTTTTGGCAAATAGAACTCCACCCTGATTGTAGAAAATATACTGCTTTTTTAGCCTTTGGTAACTGTTACCAGTTTCGGAAATTACCGTTTGGACTTACTGTATCTTCAGCAGCATTCATTCGTAGTTTAAATGAAATTTTACCTGTTTATCTTCGTGACAATATTACTTCTTATGTTGACGACATTCTTATTGCTAAACGTTCTTGGAGTGAGCATAACAAAATTTTGGATTCATTATTACGTATTTTTGCACGAGTTGGCATGACAGTGAACTTGGAAAAATCAGAATTTGGTCGTTCTCAGGTGAAATTTCTCGGTCACATTATTTCTACAGAAGGTATTCTTCCCGATCCAGAGAAACTAGATGCTATTCGTAATTATGCTGTTCCTACCACAAAACGTGATGTTCGTAGTTTCCTTGGTGTTTGTAATTTTCTTAGACGTTTTGTTAGATTGGACAATTTGGCCACACCTCGTTTATGTGAACTATCTGGAAAAAATTCTAATTGGTGTTGGGATGAGGAAGCTCAGTCAGAATTTGAACAACTTCGTGATGCTTTAGTTGCTGCTCCACTTCTTTCACATCCGGATTTATCTAAAGATTTTTGTTTGGCGACGGACTCATCATACAAAGGCCTAGGTGCACATTTATTTCAAGAGATAGAAGAAGACGGCGTTGTAGTACAGAAAACTGTTGCCTTTGGAAGCCGTGTTCTCTCTAAATCAGAGAAGAATTATTCGATTACGGAACTTGAAGCTTTGGCTGTTGTATGGGCCTTCACAAAATTTCGCACATTTTTGTTTGGCAGACATACTAAGGTTTACACCGATCATCGAGCTCTGGAATTTCTTATGTCGACAAAATTAACTCATGGAAGATTGTCACGATGGGCGCTGTACCTACAGGAATTTTATTTTAGTATTGTTTACATACAGGGATCTTCAAATATTGTTGCTGATGCTTTATCACGTGCACCTATGGGTTTGAAACAAAGTGCTGAAGAGGACTGCAAAGAAAACCATTATTGTTTGATGTACATTCAAGGTGTTGCGTTTGAGAACTTTATTTCGTCTTCGCTCCAGGACATCGCTAAGGAGCAAAATAAGGATCCAATCTGGAAGGACATTAAGGAGAAGTGGAGGAGAAAGGAAAGCGTAGCGATCAGACAGTATTATTTAGTTCGCAATGATATTCTTTTCAAACGAAAATCGGTCGACAACTCTGTTTGGTTAGTTTGTATTCCTGATGAGTGGGTCAATAAATTGATTTGGTACACACATTTCAGTTATGCGCATTTTGGTCCCAGAAAATGCTTTCATAAATTACGAGAAAATTGTTACTTCAGTAATATGGAAAAACGTATTCGATCCGTTCTGGCCAAATGCAAATTATGTCAAAAGGCTAAGCCGCCAACTGTTTCTCACAGAGCACCGTTGTTTCCTATCATTCCAGCGAAATTAAAGGACATGGCTGCAGTCGATTTGTTCGGTCCAGTGGTTCGTTCTACTAATGGTTTTGCGTACATTTTCGTAGCAGTGGAATTGACATCAAAATATGTGTGTTTTACACCGTTACGCAAAGCAACAGCTCGTTCAGTATCTAATGCTTTCATCAAACATTTTCTTAAAGAAGTTAGTCATGTTGATAAGGTTATATCAGATAATGGATCACAGTTTCGCTCTAAAATTTGGCTTCGTACTCTACGGCGTCGTAAGATTAAACCAATTTTTATTTCACTTTTTCACCCTCAATCTAATGCTTCAGAGAGATGGATGAAGGAAATCAATAAATTGTGCCGTCTTTATTGTCATCAGAATCACAGAACGTGGGATCAGTATCTTCATATTTTTCAAAACATTCTGAATGAACTTCCTAATGATTCAACTTCTTTACCGCCTCTATTGATATTAAAAAATAAAGTACCAACAAATCGCATTTCTGAAATCGTTCCTTTTCCGCCTTCACGGAAACTGCGGCATTCTGAAGTTGTCAACCTGGCTCTACGAAATATTGCATCTGCGGCTGCAAGAAGAGAGAAATCAGCTAAACGTCCTGGTCGTTTAAAAATCTTGTCAGTTGGCCAGAAGGTGTTAATTAAGTCCCACCGTTTGTCTCATAAAGGAAAAGGCTTGTGTCGCAAATTTTTTCTGCTTTATAACGGTCCATATAGAGTTCGCAAAATTATTCATGATAACACTGTTGAAGTAGAAACTGTTAAATCTCGACGCTCTAAAGGAATACATCATATATCAAACGTTAAAATTTTTGTGGAATGACATACTTGTGAGAAACTAATAGCTATACGTAAACATAGAGAGAGTACAAGGATACCGCGCTGTCTTTGTCGGCGGCACATACTCAAAGCAACAGTCAGTCTGCGCGCCGCACAAGGCAGTCGTTGACCGCAAACAATCACTTCCTACGTCACGCGCCTACAGCTGATCGAGCGCTCAGTGCGAATGCACTGACAGACGTAAATAAATACACAGTTTAATTTCTCCGAATAAATTCTGTATAAAGCTATGGTGACTTCATAAATTATGTTATTAACGTTCAGTATTTTTCAGGATACGGTTGTATAAAATATTTAAGACCTTCAGGTAAATTCTGTGCGTGTCCGACGTTAAGACGACTTGCTTTGGAGAAAATTTCAGGAAGAATGTAATTTCGAAAAAAAAGGTAATAAACTAAAAAGGGTAACTATTAATTGAGTTTATTTTTCAGGTAACATAATTTCACGTAGGTACGTACTTTAGACGTAATTTGCTGCTCGCGATTACGTGACTCATACTTTGTGCTAATTTCATGTTCTATGAATTTACTTGTGAAGCGACGTGCTTGTGTACATTTACTGATTTTGACAATTATTGATTAATGAACAGTGTTATTACTTGTATATATTATGCATCGCTTGGCTGCTATGCTTTTTCACTGATGTCATATTTTTTTTATGTGCCTGTTGTGCTTATTTATTTAAATTATAATTGTCACCTGATTAATTGTGCTGACTGTGGTTAGATATGTAAGTTATACTTTGTGATTTATCTGCTTGCGCCTTCATGGGTACTTATTAAGATTACATATGAACATTTATTTGCTTATGTCGATGTGATGCTAATGACCTGTTTATTGTGTAAGGCATGTTTGCTGCTGTGCGCATGGATTGCATATTTACACATTTCTGTTTGTTGTCATAACTACTCTTCAATTTAGAATATAGCAATGCTGATGTACAGTGTACGAACATAGAGTTTAGGTTACACTGTGGTATTAATTATAGATTGTTCGCTTGGCAGAGCCTCGTTGTAAGAATTGTGCTGCATCCACTTGTTGACATTCTGTTCTCTACTGGTATATTTACTCGCTATTGCTTGTTTTGCATACGCTCAGTACCTTATATTTTTAAGATAAGAAAATGAACTGCAGTAATTCGACGAACGACATTAGTACAAGAAAGTCATAGAAGTCACATGAGCTGAGGTTTTATGGAAGCTGTATAAATTTATGCTAATAGGAAGGAAGCTAACGACATGACATACCAAAACTAGGTTTAGACCATTGACAGTATTACACTGCATTTTCGTGAGCAATTGAAATAGGAGGTGACACTTGACACAAAAAATACTCCACATGTTTGCTTCTGCTATGATTCTTGAAGTGGTGTACACACTGTGAAATATTATGATCATTCACACTCCGTAATCGTACTTAATTACTGAGAGTTATTCGAACTAAAGTCTGTTAGAGGTCATGTATGCATTTCTTTTATTTAATGATGGACAAGGAACCAAAATGTATCTTATAATTTATAATGAGTAGAAAATTTGGGTCAGATGGATTACACAGAGGTTGTGTGTGGACACTGTGTCTTCGGATTGTATGGGATGATGAATTGAAGTTGCACTAGGATTTTGTCTGTACTTGTTCGAGGAGACTGACTAGAGGAAAGAGTTGTTATGGAAGTGAAATGATATTGGTGCTGAGGTTTATATGTATCGACGTATTATTGAGGTATTGAGATTAGGTGAAGTTGATGATTATTGGAGTTTTGGTGGATAAGAGGTAAAGTAAATGAGGAGCATATTGTTTTGTTGGTTTATATGGAACAAGGAGGATGAAGATGGCAGACTAGAACACTAAAGTGGAAGGAAGATTGTCTATACACACACTTGTTAAATCACTAAGCAGTATATACTTTTTTTTGAGAGAGGAAGCATTTGCATATCTTGGTACACTGACAGTTGTTCAGCAACCGTACATTTTGATCTGGCTTGGCAAACAGTGGTCTTGACATGATGACTATGACGTTGACTTAACTATTATTGACTGTTATACATTGCTGCCACTAGTACTTGGTACACATGGTGAACATCAAATCTTGGACAGAGTTACATTTACACAGTTAACACTATTCAATTACACAGTAGTACTTAATGTGGATGAAAGATGAGTGGATGTGTTTTGTGTGTTTTCCTTTTCTAATCCTACCCACCTATCTCCTAAATATTATTTTATTTGTTGGTAGTGGCTTGCACTGACACCCACAAATGTTATAGGTTTACTGGTATTTGTGTATTGTAATAGTTAATAGGACAATTATCTGATATCATTTGTGTGTTTGTTATGATTTGTATGTTTAATTAAAAGCATTGTATGTGTATTCAAACTATTGTTCATGCCTGAAATGTCTGATTAGTGATGGTGCTGCACTTTTCAACATGATGTGTGACATTTAGTCATGTTTAATTTCTGCTGATGAACTGTGTGATCAGTGATTGTAAAAAAAATTATGGACTGTTACTTGTACCTTTTCTACATGATTGGTGCCACAAGGACATGTTTAATTTCTGCTGATGAACTGTGTGATCAGTGATTGTAAAAAAAATTATGGACTGTTACTTGTACTTTTTCTACAATATTGGTGCCACTAGGACATGTTTAATTTCTGCTTATAAACTCTGATGAACAGTGTGATCAGTGACAGTGTATTTTATGGAACTGCTTCTGCTGAGAAATGTGACTTGTTGCTGTGTGCACCTGATCAACATTGCTGGTGCCACTAATGGACTGCTTCTACTGAAATGGTGTTACTTGTTGGTGTCTGCACCTACTCAACATTGCTGGGTGCCACTGATGGACTGCTTCTAATGAAAAGATGTCACCTGTTGATGTCTGCACCTGCTCAACATTGCTGGGTGCCACTGATGGATTGCTTCTACTGAAATGAAGTCACCTGTTGCTGTGTGCACCTGATCAACATTGCTGGTGCCACTAATGGACTGCTTCTACTGAAATGGTGTTACTTGTTGGTGTCTGCACCTACTCAACATTGCTGGGTGCCACTGATGGATTGCTTCTACTGAAATGAAGTCACCTGTTGCTGTGTGCACCTGATCAACATTGCGGGTGCCACTGATGGACTGCTTCTATTGAAAAAATGTTACTTATTGGTTTTTGCACCTGTTGACCATTGCTGGGTGCTACTGCTGGAACTGTCAACTGCTTATTCTTGGGCTATGGAAAGCGTTTATGTGAATATTTGTATAAACTGATTTTTTGTGTATTACTGTTTGTGGAAAGTTATGAGACTCTTACCTGCACATATTCGTCATTGCTGACGCTATTGATTGAACTGTTTAACCACATAATACTTGTATAAACTGTTATGTAAAGTCATATGTATGAAAGAATTTGTATTGCTTACTGTATTCTATATAATAGGTTATTGAAAGGTCAGTGCAAAGCCAAAATTTTATCTAGTTATATGATATTTACGTATTAATATTATCTTTTATTTTTGTCTATATTTTTTTGACGAATTTGGTGGTATTTTCACCACCAATGCTGGCAAAAATACCATCAAATTCTAGCCGTGGAGGAAGGGCATATGAAAGGTGGCTACACTGAGCCACAGCGACAGAGATCGCTAGAGAGCATTGTTCCGCCGCCTCCACGGGAAGTCATTATTGAGATGTGCTAGAAGGCACTGCTTGGGGAGAGCTCGTAGTAGTCAGTTCGTGTTCAGATGTGCTAGTAGGGAGTGCTTGCTGAGATGTGATGCTGAAAGGTTCTTGTTGAGATGTGGTAATAGCGAGTCGGTGTGGAGATATATTGTAATTATGAGAGTGATTTTGGTCAATATATGAAGGTAACGAAACTTGATTTATTTTTCATTATTTCCATGTTTTAAATAATGCGTCATTACAGGTTCAGTCAACAAAGCATCTGGCTTGTGTTCTTGGATTAGAGTGCAATTCTGGTTTTCTTGAGTAATTATGGTATTTCTATTTCCTTTAATTAATTCAGTATAAATGATATTTAAAATTTCTTGTCTTTTGAAGTAGAACCGTGCCAGATGTGTACGTTGAGTCATACTTCCACACACAGAACAGTTACACTTGTGCTTTGGTTTCGTAGGTTTTATAGTTGCTGGGGACTTAATTAATTAATTGTGTTAATGAATATTTCCATTTCATTCCTTGTTGTTATTCTAAGCAGTCAGATTGCGTAATAATACTAGTCAGGGCCAACCGGTACGAGACTTCGTAATCGGACAGACAGACTAATACTAAAGCAGAAATTAAAATTATTTGCATTTTAATTAAGCCCCCATGCAGTGTACAGGCTGGAATCACAAGGGACCGTTCAAAAACCAGTCGACGACATCTGAACTTGATCCGAAGCTGCGAAGGGTACTTACGATTTTTCAACCTTCTTGTTTTCCGTCCTCCTGTGGCGTGGTCACACGGTAGTGCATCATTAACATTTACCTGAATAAAACGGCGAAAGTTTCCTCTAGCCCCCCCAGTTCTTCAACACTTTCGTTGCCACCCATACAGCTCTGTTGAGAACGTCAGAAATGTAACTTAAGAAATTTCGATGCCGTGTCAGCTGGTAGCTGCTGCAGTGCCTAAGGATTAGACACATTAGATACATTCCTAACGTGCTCGACAGAGGTGCCCGGGTGGCGCTGAAGGTGTTGGCGACGAACTGGACACACACACACACACACATATATATATATATATATATATATATATATATATATATATATATATATAGGGAGAGAGAGAGTGTTAATATTGCTCTCGCACATGATCACGCCACAGGGGGATGGAACACAAGAGGACTGAAGAAGCATAAGTTCCTTTTACTGCTTCGGATGACTTTCAAATTCCTTTGAGTACGAGGCGTGTTTCTTAAGTAAGTACCGTTTTGAAATTAAAGAAAGACGTGCTACGATATCTCAATAGTTTTATTTTTGCATGAAAGCCTGTACCTTAATCTACGTACTGACGCCATTACAGTCTGATTCTTCCTTGTTTACGTTCTGTACTGAGTGTTTAAGATGCCTCCGATAATCGTGAGTTCCGCCGACTGTGAAGTACGATCTGTTATAAGATTTCTTAGTGCTAAAGGCCTAAAAGCGATCGATATTCATCGTGAGATCTGTTCAGTTTACGGAGAAAACATTATGAGTGATGGGAATGGTAAGAAAGTGGGTGAGAGCATTTAAAGATGGCGGCACAAATGTGCATGATGAACAACGGAGTGGGCGTCCTTCCGTCGTTAATGAAAGTTTGGTGCAGGTAGTGGACAAAAAGGTGAGAAAAAACATACGCTTTACGATTTCCTCCTTGCAGGATGACTTTCCTAATGTTTCTCGTAGTGTTTTGAATGACATTGTGACCGAACACTTGAATTACCGAAAATTGTGCGCACGTTGGGTACCGAAAATGTTGACGGATGTGCACAAAACCAAACGTTTAGACAGTGCATTGACTTCCCTTGAGCGGCACCTGAACGACGGTGATGATTTCTTGAGCCAAATTGTTACGGGCGATGAAACATGGGTGGCCTACGTCAAACCAGAATGAAAGCAACAGTTCATGGAAGTTGAGTAAGGACATCGTTTTGCTGCAAGACAATGCCCGTCCGCATGTGGCGAATCAGACCAAAGATCTCATCACATCTTTTCGATGGGAAACTCTAGATCATCCTCCGTACAGCCCCGATCTTGCGCCCAGTGACTACCATCTGTTCCTGCACTTGAAGAAACACCGGGGCGGTCAGCGTCTTCAAGACGATGACGAAGTCAAAATAGTGGTGATGCAGTGGTTAACAATTCAGGCCGCAGACTTCTATGAGGAGGGTATTCAAAAACTAGTACAAAGTTATGACAAGTTCCTCAATATGTAGAAAAGTAGATTAAGGTACAGGCTTTCATGTAAAAATAAAATTATTGAGATATCTTAGCACGTCTTTTTTAAATTTCAAAACCTTACGTACTTAAAAATCACGCCTCGTAGTTTTGAACGGCCCCTACGGGCTCCAAACTGTACAAGAGAGCAAAAATTGAGGTCGTGCTGCACTCCAAATGGGGGGGGGGGGGTGATCATGTTCAATGGGGATGCAGCCCTACGATATCCTTAGAGAGGGTGTCAGCAGTGTCAAAGGTTGTCAAGAACGCCTCTTTGTTGCTCATCGCACTCCGAACGTTTTCGACCACGCAATGTGTGGGAATCGACGCCCAGAGAAAGGGGCGGTTTCGCTGACGCCTTTCGTACCACTCCCTGATGCCTCTTCATGTCGATTCCGAGCGGCAGTGTGTCTGAAATGGTTTCCTTGGCTACCCATGAGAAAACGGCATGATTTTAACGCTGGGTGTCGCCGTTCTGACCTCCATCGCAGAGGTGTCAAAAGAAGTGGTGAAATATGGGTTAGAGGGCCTCTGCTGACCTTCTCATCGTGTAACACGTCCGCAGTGACGTTGGGCAGAAATGTGCTGGTATTTGCTGCCAATGTGAGACCGTTAACCCACATTGCAGCAAGAACTACTGAGCTGTGGCCTTTTTTCCGCATATGTCGTCACCTTGCTGTTTGAAGCGCCGCCGAAACAGCTTTTGCGCTGTTACTGGGGAAGGTTGTAGGCTCCTATGAGCCAAATTTCAAACTTTTGGGTCGGAATGAGACACAATTACGTGGTTTCGAAAAAGTGATCCTTTACTTTTGTAGCGCAGTGTATATGAGCCCTCTTGCCTGAAAACTGATTATCCACAATATTGGGCAAGAGTAATCGTATAGTAAACATCGAAATGAAGCGATCGAACAGATGATGTCTATGTCACTCCTATCACAGAAATTACCGCAGGCTTAGAAATGCTGCGGCAGAAAAGAAACTGATTAGTGATGTGACAAATTTTCTTTTTATTTGCATTAAATATATGAATCACGGGATTTGTAAGAATTCCCAACGGTGGTGTGCCTACGGCATTGCCTTCGTTAGCTATCAGGTCGTTAAGAAAACCTGCCTATCTTGAAATTTCTCTTTAAACAGTATCTCTCCTTTCGTACTGCAGTACTAAATATCACCAACATTTATTTGTTTGTTGTTGTTGTTGTGGTCTGCAGTCCTGAGACTGGTTTGATGCAGCTCTCCATGCTACTCTATTCTGTGCAAGCTTCTTCATCTCCCAGTACTTACTGCATCCTACATCATTCTGAATCTGCTTAATGTATTCATCTCTTGGTTTCTCTCTGCGATTTTTACCCTCCACGCTGCCCTCCAATGCTAAATTTGTGATCCCTTGATGCCTCAGAACATGTCCTACCAACCGGTCCCTTCATCTTCTAGTCAAGTTGTGCCACAAATTTCTCTTCTCTCCAATTCTATTCAATACCTCCTCGTTAGTTATGTGATCTACCCGTCTAATCTCCAGCATTCTTCTGCAGCACCACATTTCGAAAGCTTCTATTCTCATCTTGTCCAAACTATTTATCGTCCACGTTTCACTTACATACATGGCTACACTCCATACAAATACTTTCAGAAACGACTTCCTGACACTTAAATCTATACTCGATGTTAACAAATTTCTCTTCTTCAGAAACTCTTTCCTTGCCATTGCCAGTCTACATTTTTTATCTTCTCTACTTCGACCAACATCAGTTATTTTGCTCCCCAAGTAGCAAAACTCCTTTACTAATTTAAGTGTCTCATTTACTAATCTAATTCCCTCAGCATCACCCTACTTAATTCGACTACATTCCATTATCCTCGTATTGCTTTTGTTGATGTTCATCTTATATGCTCCTTTGAAGACACTGTCCATTCCGTTGAACTGCTCTTCCAAGTCCTTTGCTGTCTCTGACAGAATTACAATGTCGTCGGCGAACCTCAAAGTATTTATTTCTTCTCCATGGATTTTAATACCTACTCCGAATTTTTCTTTTGTTTCCTTTACTGCTTGCTCAATATACAGATTGAATAACATCGGGGAGAGGCTACAACCCTGTCTCAATCCCTTCCCAACCACTGCTTCCCTTTCATGCTCCTCGACTCTTATAACTGCCATCTGGTTTCCGTACAAATTGTAAATAGCCTTTCGCTCCCTGTATTTTATCCCTGCCATCTTTAGAATTTAAAAGAGAGTATTCCAGTCAATATTGTCAAAAGCTTTCTCTAAGTCTACAAATGCCAGAAACGTAGGTTTGCCTTTCCTTAATCTTTCTTCTAAGGTAAGTCGTAAGGTCAGTATTGCCTCACGTGTTCCAAAATTTCTACGGAATCCAACCTGATCTTCCACGAGGTCGGCTTCTACCAGTTTTTCCATTCGTCTGTACAGAATTCGTGTTAGTATTTTGCAGCTGTGACTTATTAAACTGATAGTTCGGTAATTTTTACATCTGTCAACACCTGCTTTCTTTGGGATTGGAATTATTATATTCTTCTTGAAGTCTGAGGGTACTTCGCTTGTCTCATTTTATTTATTTATTTATTAATAGATATTCTGATATTTCCAGAGAGCTGTGTTGAATGCAGAGCAAAGAGAGGCATCTCCACCTCACACTTCAGAGTACCCGCGAAAGACGCGGACTAGCGGGTCCTAGGATGCACCTTGCACAGTTTAGAGGTTCCAGCTTAAGAAATGCTTCGTTTTGAGTGTCTAAAAACGAAAGACTGACGTTCAAAGTTGGCGAATGATTTGTTAGTTGCTCCTGTCAGGAACAGCATCTTTTTTTCGAAGTTTCTCGACGTCTGGCGGTTCAGAGATAAAATAAAAGAGTATGAATAATTCATGATTACATTAGATGACTTGTGAGAGGATTGGAATTGCCAGGATCTTTTCACTAACATCACAAAGTCAGAGCTGTAATGACTACATCTCTTGCCTTCCAGGATGTATAGCGAAGTTGTCTTCGGTGACTATGAGCCTGACAAAGAAAGATACACAATGCCATTAGAACCGTTCAGTAAGACCGATACGACTGGAACGCAACGAATGGACTGCGCCCGGATACTGAAGCGGAACAGGTATTTCGACATTCGCAGGCTTTGCGGCCCATTCTCGCAATGTGGTAACAGTTAACTACTCAAGCAGGACATATGGAAATACTTGAGTGGCTACAGAAACTCGTGTCTGTTGTGTTAATCAGCCGTATGGATACCAATATGAAATATGAGGTGCCTTTAGTACATTCAGTACCTACTCTGGTTCTAGTAAATGAGAGGAAAGGATCACAAACATTACAGGAACTAGCAAATACGATGAAACTTGGCTGCAGCAGTCTCTCTCTGTCTTTTTCTTTCTCTCTTTCTCTCTCACGCACACATCCACTTAAACGCTCAACAGGGTGCCCAAGGAAGAATGACTAAGATACGACGATCATTTGAAGCAAGAAAACTTAGTGAACATGGGCTCTGAAATGTATACCTTAAGAGCTCCGACCACTTAGTCTCTGATGTTGTGAACCAAACCTAGTGCAAGCTCTTTGCTTTCCATATTTTGAGAAGTGGCTGTATGGATCAACACAAGAAAAAAAATCAATAAAATTCTTCTGGGTTTGAGGCCGCATTGTCAACTATAAAATTCCGACGTTTCGGCGACTATTGGAAGACGCCTTCCTCAGGGTCTGCTGCTAACTGCTGAACGAACATTTTTTTTTTCTTTATTGTAATTTCATTCCCCTGCCCCACACGGTCAGGGGAGGAGTGCTGGCAGCGGCACAGTCCACTGCACTTCAGCCAAAGGGCTTTATAAATACAGAAGGCGAACCTTACATAAAAGGGACAAAATTGGGGGGGGGGGGAGGGGACATAAAAACACTGTAAATGGAGATGATTGAAGTTAAAATACACACTAATACATGCACTGGGGGACAGTTAAAATGTCGACATAAAGTTAAAAAGAACACAGCTGGCAATGTGTAGCGCACTTAAAAAACAGTAGAGGCCACTGTATGAAGCGCACACAAACAATCATGGACTACATACAGGTCGAGCACACAATTAAAACCACATCACTTGATGACACTGTATAACAAACACAACAGTAACACAGCACACATGATAGTGAATAAAGACCTGGAGGAATCTACCAGCGGGGGAGGGGGGGGGGAGACAAAAGGGAGAAGCGAAGAGGAGGCAAGTAGGAGGGAAGAGAAAGAGGGATGAGGGTGGGGGCGCGCCGAAGGAGGGCTGGGGAGGGAAAGGACAGGAGAGGAAAATAGCTGTGGTGGGGGCGCAGGGACTCAGGGGAAAGGAGGGAAATCCACTCTGGGAAAAGGAGGGGAGGGGAAAAAGGTGGTCATTGGTGAGGGGGGTGGGAAAAAGGCCAGGTTATAGTTGGTAGGAAGGGTAGATGTCATGGAGGTGGAGAGAGGGAGGGATACAGCGATAGAGGCACAACAATGGGTGGGGGTGGAGAGGAAGCAGGAAAGTAGGAGGTGGGGACAGTATAAAGGATGTGGAGATGTTGGAGAAAAAGGAGGAGGTGGGGGAAGGGGATGAGGTCATACAGGAATTGTTTGGGGTAAGGAAGGTGGATACGGAAGGCAAGGCAGAGGATTTGGAGAGCATTATAAAAGTGGGGTGGTGGTGGTGGAGATCCAGGCAATGCTGGCATAACAGAGGATAGGGCAGATGAGGGATTTGTAGGTGTGGAGGATGGTGGAAGGATGCAATCCCCTTGTCTGGCCAGACAGGAGTTTCAATAGGTGGAGGCAGGAATGAGCTTTCTGCTGGATGGTGAGGAGAGTGGGTGAGCTGGATGGGATGATCATAAATGGTGAGGTAGAAATCGTGGAGATGGAAGGAGTGGGTGGTGCAGCCTATGATGATTGCCTGGACTTTGAGGGGTTGATACGAAAGAACTGCTGCTTACACCAAGTTGTGAACTGGTGATGGTGGGGTTGGAGGGTGTGCTGGGACCATTGAAGGGTAGGATAGAGAGCCAGGAAGGCAGTGTCATCAGTATGTTGTAGGAGGTGGACAGGTGGGGGTGGCTTGGGATATCGGTGATGTACAGGAGATAGAGGAGGGGGAGAGGACGGCGCCCTGGGGGACACAAGCAGTGGGATAAAAGAGACAGGAGTTGGCATCATGGAGGGTGACATAGGAAGGACGATGTGAGAGGAAGGAAGCAAACAAATGGACAAAATTGATAGGCAAGGCGTAGGTTTAGAGTTTAAAGAGGACACCAAGATGCCATAAATGGTTGTAGGCATTTTGGAGATCGAGGGTAACAAAAATGGCAGAGCAATGGGAGTTAAGTTGGAGGGAAAGAAGGTGGACGAGGCTAAGGAGTTAGTCTTCGGTAGAGAAGGAGGGTTGGAAGCCACACTGGGTGAGGGGGAGAAGGTGGTGTTGAGTGAGGTGGATACGATGGGAGAGGATGGATTCGAAGACCTTACTGAAGATGGAGGTGAGGCAGATGGGACGAGAGGAAGAGGCAATGGAAGGGGATTTGTTGGGTTTGAGGAATAAGAGGATGCGGTAAGTCTTCCACAGGTCAGGGTAAAAGTCGGTAGAGAGAGGATGACATTGTATAGATTGGCAAGGACAGTCAGGAAGAAGAAGGGGCATTCTCTGAGATGGCAGTAGGTGACACAGTCGTGACCAGGGGCCATGTTGCGATGTGACTGGAGGATAAGTGTAATGCCTTGCCATCAAGCTTACTGTCCCATCGATCCCCCGTCAACCAGAAGAATTCCCTTTGTCCACCCCCCCCCCCTCCCCCCACAGCTGAAGACATCATCCAGTTCCTTACCATAGTCTTCCAAAATGTTCACCCTTTCCAACCCCCCCCCCCCACACACCCTCCAACAGATCTCCCTTGCTGCCTGCTCCGTCTCTCACCTCAACACCTTCGCCACATACTCCCACAACCAAGCCCATTTCACCTTCACCCAACTCGACGCTCTAATTTAAGCCTCTTCCCTTCCCTTTCTTCACCCTCCCCTCTCTCCCTATCACAGTGCGGCATGTGTCGCATCCTATTCCAGAACATCCGCTCCTTCCACAACAAATATCTGTTCATGAACAGTCTCTCGCACCACTGCGTGGACACCTTCCTACTGAATGAAACCTTTCTCCAGCCCCACCATACTATCTGCACCTCTCCCTATATCCTCCACTGCACTGATGCTCCTGGTCCTCGAGCACAGGGTAGAGTCGCCCTCAGCCACCTTAAGCACATCCCCATCTGGCCACAACCTGTCCTCAGTGACCCCACCAAACACCTTATCCTCAGTGTCTTCTTCCCCTACCTCACCGTTACCTGCGCCACCTTATAAGTCCACTCCACTGCTCCTCTTCACTATTTCATTTCCCACACTGACTGCACCTTCTCCACCTATGTGATAGCCACCAACATCAGCATCCATAGCCGCTCCCCTGCCGTTCTTCGGTGGTGGCATCAGTTCCTCCTCATGATCCAAGGTGACCTTGTTCCTCAACCCCAGCACACTCATCCTGAAAGCACCACCACCCCTGATGTTGTCATTGCCTCCACCAACTCCTTGGGTGTATCACCATCGACATCCTTGACCCCACAGGTAGCGACCACCTCCTCATCCTTCTCACCATAACATCTGTCTGGTACCGCGCGCCGCGGAATTTGAATCCCTGCGAGATGCCATGGACCTCGAAGACCCCTAGAGGTCTACATCTACATCTACATCTACATCTATACTCCGCGAGCCACCTTACGGTGTGTGGCGGAGGGTACTCATTGTACCACTATCTGATCCCCCCTTCCCTGTTCCATTCACGAATTGTGCGTGGGAAGAACGACTGCTTGTAAGTCTCCGTATTTGCTCTAATTTCTCGGATCTTTTCGTTGTGATCATTACGCGAGATATATGTGGGCGGTAGTAATATGTTGCCCATCTCTTCCCGGAATGTGCTCTCTCGTAATTTCGATAATAAACCTCTCCGTATTGCGTAACGCCTTTCTTGAAGTGTCCGCCACTGGAGCTTGTTCAGCATCTCCGTAACGCTCTCGCGCTGACTAGATGTCCCCATGACGAATCGCGCTGCTTTTCGCTGGATCATGTCTATCTCTTCTATTAATCCAACCTGGTAAGGGTCCCATACTGATGAGCAATACTCAAGAATCGGACGAACAAGCGTTTTGTAAGCTACTTCTTTCGTCGATGAGTCACATTTTCTTAGAATTCTTCCTATGAATCTCAACCTGGCGCCTGCTTTTCCCACTATTTGTTTTATGTGATCATTCCACTTCAGATCGCTCCGGATAGTAACTCCTAAGTATTTTACGGTCGTTACCGCTTCCAATGATTTACCACCTATGGCATAATCGTACTGGAATGGATTTCTGCCCCTATGTATGCGCATTATATTACATTTATCTACGTTTAGGGAAAGCTGCCAGCTGTCGCACCATTCATTAATCCTCTGCAGGTCTTCCTGGAGTACGTACGAGTCTTCTGATGTTGCTACTTTCTTGTAGACAACCGTGTCATCTGCAAATAGCCTCACGGAGCTACCGATGTTGTCAACTAAGTCATTTATGTATATTGTAAACAATAAAGGTCCTATCACGCTTCCTTGCGGTACTCCCGAAATTACCTCTACATCTGCAGATTTTGAACCGTTAAGAATGACATGTTGTGTTCTTTCTTCTAGGAAATCCTGAATCCAATCACAAACCTGGTCCGATATTCCGTAAGCTCGTATTTTTTTCACTAAACGTAAGTGCGGAACCGTATCAAATGCCTTCCTGAAGTCCAGGAATACGGCATCAATCTGCTCGCCAGTGTCTACGGCACTGTGAATTTCTTGGACAAATAGGGCGAGCTGAGTTTCACATGATCTCTGTTTGCGGAATCCATGTTGGTTATGATGAAGGAGATTTGTATTATCTAAGAACGTCATAATACGAGAACATAAAACATGTGCCATTATTCTACAACAGATTGACGTAAGCGAAATAGGCCTATAAGTATTCGCATCTGATTTATGACCCTTCTTGAAAATGGGAACGACCTGCGCTTTCTTCCAGTCGCTAGGTACTTTACGTTCTTCCAGAGATCTACGATAAATTGCTGATAGAAAGGGGGCAAGTTCTTTAGCATAATCACTGTAGAATCTTACGGGTATCTCGTCTGGTCTGGATGCTTTTCCGCTACTAAGTGATAGCAGTTGTTTTTCAATTCCGATATCGTTTATTTCAATATTTTCCATTTTGGCGTCCGTGCGACGGCTGAAGTCAGGGACCGTGTTACGATTTTCCGCAGTGAAACAGTTTCGGAACACTGAATTCAGTATTTCTGCCTTTCTTCGGTCGTCCTCTGTTTCGGTGCCATCGTGGTCAACGAGTGACTGAATAGGGGATTTAGATCCGCTTACCGATTTTACATATGACCAAAACTTTTTAGGGTTCTTGTTTAGATTGTTTGCCAATGTTTTATGTTCGAATTCGTTGAATGCTTCTCTCATTGCTCTCTTTACGCTCTTTTTCGCTTCGTTCAGCTTTTCCTTATCAGCTATGATTCGACTACTCTTAAACCTATGATGAAGCTTTCTTTGTTTCCGTAGTACCTTTCGTACATGATTGTTATACCACGGTGGATCTTTCCCCTCGCTTTGGACCTTAGTCGGTACGAACTTATCTAAGGCGTACTGGACGATGTTTCTGAATTTTTTCCATTTTTGTTCCACATCCTCTTCCTCAGAAATGAACGTTTGATGGTGGTCACTCAGATATTCTGCGATTTGTGCCCTATCACTCTTGTTAAGCAAATATATTTTCCTTCCTTTCTTGGCATTTCTTATTACACTTGTAGTCATTGATGCAACCACTGACTTATGATCACTGATACCCTCTTCTACATTCACGGAGTCGAAAAGTTCCGGTCTATTTGTTGCTATGAGGTCTAAAACGTTAGCTTCACGAGTTGGTTCTCTAACTATCTGCTCGAAGTAATTCTCGGACAAGGCAGTCAGGGTAATGTCACAAGAGTCTCTGTCCCTGGCTCCAGTTCTGATTGTGTGACTATCCCATTCTATACCTGGTAGATTGAAGTCTCCCCCTATTACAATAGTATGATCACGAAACTTCTTCACGACGTTCTGCAGGTTCTCTCTGAGGCGCTCAACTACTACGGTTGCTGATGCAGGTGGTCTATAGAAGCATCCGACTATCATATCTGACCCACCTTTGATACTTAACCCAGATTATTTCACATTCGCATTCGCTAATAACTTCACTGGATATTATTGAATTCTTTACTGCTATAAATACTCCTCCACCATTGGCGTTTATCCTATCCTTGCGGTATATATTCCATTCTGTGTCTAGGATTTCGTTACTGTTCACTTCCGGTTTTAACCAACTTTCCGTTCCTAATACTATATGCGCACTATTTCCTTCAATAAGCGATACTAATTCAGGAACCTTGCCCTGGATACTCCTGCAGTTTACCAATATTACGTTAACTTTTCCTGTTTTTGGTCTCTGAGGACGGACGTTCTTTATCAACGATGCTGATGTTCTCTCTGGTAAGCCGTCAGGTATTTTATCGTTTCGCCCAAGGGGTGGGGGGTCCCTCTAACCTAAAAAACCCCCGTGTGCACGCCACACGTACTCTGCTACCCTAGTAGCTGCTTCCGGTGTGTAGTGCACGCCTGACCTGTCTAGGGGGGCCCTACAGTTCTCCACCCAATAACGGAGGTCGATGAATTTGCAACCATTATAGTCGCAGAGTCGTCTGAGCCTCTGGTTTAGACCCTCCACACGGCTCCAAACCAGAGGACCGCGATCGACTCTGGGCACTATGCTGCAGATATTAAGCTCAGCTTGCACTCCGCGTGCGATGCTGGTTGTCTTCACCAAATCAGCCAGCCGCCGGAAGGAACCAAGGATGGCCTCAGAACCCAAGCGGCAGGCGTCATTCGTTCCGACATGTGCTACTATCTGCAGCCGGTCACACCCAGTGCGTTCAATAGCTGCCGGAAGGGCCTCCTCCACATTACGGACGAGACCCCCCGGCAAGCACACCGAGTGCACACTGGCATTCTTCCCCGACCTACCCGCTATTTTCCTGAGGGGCTCCATAACCCGCCTAACGTTGGAGCTCCCTATAACTAATAGGCCCGCCCTCTGTGACTGTCGGGACCTTGCCGGAGAATCGGCCCCTGGCCCAACAGGCGAGGCATCCTGTGGTGGCTCGGAAACGATATCATCACCACTAGGAAGCACCCCGTACCTGTTGGAAAGGGGTAAGGCAGCTGCCACGCGGCCAGATCCCACCTTCGCCTTTCGGCCAGGCACACGCGAGCCCACCACTGTCCGCCATTCACCCTGGAGTGATGGCTGACCGGAAAGATGCTCACTGCCGGAAGACGCAGCGACATCAGGGGTTCCATGTGATTCCAAGGCCACCGAAGTAGGCATAGGTCTCACCACAGTTGCCCCAACGCCACTACGAGCCGACGCCTGCGCCTCGAGCTCGATGAGCCTAACAGACAAAGCCTCCACCTGCCCCCGAAGAGTGGCCAATTCTCCTTGCGTCCGCTCACAACAACCACAGTCCCTACACATGACTATGTTTACCCTACTCTATACGGTGACAAATTCCCACCATCGCGCCATAAGCTGTGGCAGCGAGCGCCTCCTGGCCTGCATTTAGTGTGATGGCGCGACAGTGGAACATGTGGTTGCAGCGGCCAATAGCGGCGTCCCTGACTGAGTACTTAAGCACCTGCCTCTCGCTCAGCCAGTCAGTCTAATATTGCGTACGTCTCTCGACATATCGCCTCGCCTTAGACAGCGTATTTACTTTCGTGTTTTGTTTATGAGTGGACGTGGTTGTCTAGTTAGGTTGTCTTGACTCTGTTGTCTCGTTCTTGTTGTTGCCGTAAGGTCCTTCGTTGGTCGTGTCCGTCCTCTCCATCGTGTTGTTGTTCGCGGGCCGCTCCGTGAGTCTCACCACGTTTTCTGTTACTTCAACCCTGTGACGGTTCCGGTCGCCGTTACAACAGTCTGCTCACCACCCGCCCCTGGCTCCCTGACCTACACCTCCTCCCAAGGTAGTCCATGAGTACTGTTGTGCCAACTGGGGTTCCTACTGCGAATCCATCACCATCCAGGTCGAAAGCCACCCTCTTACCTATCACCATCCTGATGACATTGTCCACACCTCGTTCTTCGTTCAGAATGCCATTACTGACGCTGTGGAGACCCATATTCCCACTACAGTCATCCATCCCCACCATCCCACTCTCCAACTGTGGGCTGTCCTCCTCCTCCGTGAATCTCACCACCTCTATCGCTCCTTCCTGAGCACTTGTGACAGGGATACATTCCAACTGAATCGGCAAATACAGCAACACGTACAGAACCTTATTTTAACAAAGAACGCCGGGACTGGCGCCACATCTGTACATGACTCAATGCCATCCTCCCTATTAACTCCTCCAAGTACTGATCAGCCTTCCATCACCTTACTGGTTCTCATTCTGCTCCTCATTACCCGTTCTCCATAACGACCGCCCCCTTCCCGACAACCACTTTGCATCCCACCTTTCTGAGGTCTTCTCCATCACTGATCATTCCCACTTTGTTTATTCTCTTTTCCCCACCGTCATGGAGTGCACTGATATCTTGGGGTGTCAGGAGGGGTTTAGCTTTACACTTGTGGGTGTAGGTGGGATGGGGTCCATTGCAGGTTTTACGGGAAGGAGGGATGGCGAGGTTGGGGCAGTTTTTGAGAAAGTGGGATGCCTTGCAATGGGTATGGGTGGGGGATTGCAATTGGGGTCAGGTAATGGTTGTACATGAGGCAGCACTGACAGGAGTAGGATTGGGGAGGGGATGTGGAGCATTCAACACAGTGGCAGCGGAGGAAAATCAGGGCACCATGGGTGAGGAGGCGGTCGATGGAAGGGGCGGATCTGAAAAGACCTGCATGAGATAGGTGGGACTGGAGGCATTGTGGATACGGCGAGCAGAGCAGATTTCCAGGACCGGGTGTGAGTTCATTCCACCAACAGCTCATCCTCTGTGATCACGGGGCTGAGCTTGGTGATCATGGCAGTGTAGGTGGGGAGGCAGCAAGGAGGCTGGGGATGATGAGGAGAGGAAGAGGAGAGAAAGGGTGTCAGGGATGTGTGGGGGCCAAACATGATGTGTGTGAGTTTACAGCGGAGGTCCAAATGAAAGGAGGGGGACTTGATTAGGGCTGAGTCCCTGCAGGCAATCAGTTGGGGGATGGGAGTACCAGGTGGATACTTATGTGTCTCTATGGTGAGGGTATGGGTATCAAGGAAGTTGGGGTCTGGGGTTGACAGTACAAAAGTGTGGACAGTGGGGGCTGGGTAATGGGTGTCAGCAGGAGGGGTGGTGTCCATGGAGATAATGGCAGGAGGGGGGTGGAGGCATTGACATTTTGTTGGAAATGGCGGGAATAGAGTCGGCAGTGACGTGCTTCAGGGTTTTTTTGGAGACAGTAGGCTGGGAGGAGGGGAAAGGGACAGAGAGGAGAGGGAGGGGGCAGGTGGCAGATCATATAAGGTGGTGGTGGTACTGGGGGATGCGACTGGTTCAGTGGTGGCGATGGTGGCCTGGCATGGCATGAAGCAGGCGGGGGATGCAGATGATAAAGCAGGGGGTGAGAGAGGGGAAGCCAACCACCTGAGGGATGGCAGCAGAGGCGGCAGCAGAGGTGTAGGTGAGAGTGGGGGCAGGAGAGGGAGCTGTTGTGGGTGTGGAGGCTGGGGGAAGGGTGTAGATGTGGGGGTACACAGCAGGGGAGGAGATTGGGAATGGGTGAGTGGGGGGAGGGGAGGCGAGGTATGAGGAGGGAGGCCAGGGGCGGCACTCCAGAAAATGACAATGGAAGTGGGGAAGGGGGAGATGTAGATGACAATCGAGGTTTGAAGGCTCATGACGGATGGCCGGCCGGCCCGCGCGCGTCGTGGATCGATGGACGGTCAGGAATAACATGCGTGGCAGACTGTGGGCAGAGTGACCTATGGCGGCTTTCCCTTGTTAACCATGCTTCCTGAAAAAAAAAATGCAGGGTACTAGATGAGTGCCATGTGAAGACTGAAAGCGTTGCAAGTTTCTGGGTCAGAAATTTTGGAAATTTGTGGTAACGTTCTATGGCTCCAAACTGCTGAGGTCATCAGTCCCTAGGCTTACACACTAATTAATGTAACGTTAGGTAACTTACGCTAAGGACAACACACACACACACACACACACACATACACACACATGCCTGAGGGAGGACTCGAACCTCCGACGGGGGGTGCCGCGCGATCCGTGACAAGACGCCTTAGATTGCGCGGCTACCCCGCGTGGCTCTGGGTCAGCAATACGAATTTGGAACTTATCCGAAGGTAATCCTACCACTACAGAGATTACGATGTTATAGAACTGAAACCTTGTCTTTTCTCACCGCGTGGATCAAGTTGAGACTAGTGAGCCTTATCTAAAACACGTCGTTAGTACCAAGGCAAAGGAAAATGATCCTGTTCCATCTACAAATTTTTCGAACAGCAGCATACATAGAGATCACAAGCTCCGTCATACCGTGACTACGATGACGATACCAGCGGGTGGCAGACACTCCCCTCCGCAACCTCGACTTATTAAAGTAAGATTCTAAAACGACTCGAAGAGATCTTCAGTGACATGTATATGGCGTTCGTCATCTGTGTAGGGGTGATTTCAAAACAAGCATACGTATGGAAGAAATGATTTACGTTTGAACTCTAAATGTTTGCTTTATTTCATCAACGTCGTTTCATTAAATTTTTTTCCTTACTAACGTTCAAAATTTTCAGATTATTCCACGGTGATGTAAAGAGTGAGGTGTCTCGTCTCCATGCGTATTTGTCCTATTTATGTTCAAAATGGTTCAAATGGCTCTGAGCACTATGGGACTCAACTGCTGAGGTCATTAGTCCCCTAGAACTTAGAACTAGTTAAACCTAACTAACCTAAGGACATCACAAACATCCATGCCCGAGGCAGGATTCGAACCTGCGACCGTAGCGGTCTTGCGGTTCCAGGCTGCAGCGCCTTTAACCGCACGGCCACTTCGGCCGGCTGTCCTATTTATGTAATCCTCAACATTTTACTTAAGCAAGAGCTGACGAGCTGTTGTTTCTGGAGCATTATTAAAGCTTTATAACAGACTCGAAGATGAAATGAAGTTAGCATTGTCCACTGAGAGTCAGATTCGGCGGCATGTACCGTAATGTTTAACACAGGAGTTTGTTTTAAAATTAAACTTCAGTAATACTTTCTTTGCTGTCTGTCTTAAGTCGTCTGAAAACAGAAGAGCTCATTCATCACCTGCTTCTATTGACAAAGTATCACCAGTAGTTATACTATAATCTTACGAATTGACGATACCTTGCGTTCCTTCGGTTTCATAGAATGAATGACAGTTTTGCTTAAGAGTGACATATTCGAGAGATTACGGTTGACACTTTTTGTTCCATGTTTCACATTTTCAACTGCTTCTCCTTTCATGTTATCAGAAACTGGAATCGAACTTACAGCGCATCATTTACCCGTTTAATTTTCTTTGCGTCTTTTGAGTCCTGTTTTTCGATCATTGCAATAGATTTTCTTGCATGGTTCATTTTCTAATTTAAAACTGTTTGTTATTCACCGCTTATGAAATTTCTTCGTGGATGTTCGCGTTTCGTAATCAGTCATATTTGTCTTTTCATTTATTTTATTATGTTTATGGGAGATGCCAATGAATGCATTCAAATGGGAAAATGTTTTAGGATATATAATATTAAAATTAATGTTATTGACTCGTGTTTTTAATAAAATCTGATGATGCTTAAAAATCGAATCACTTCTGATGAATGTGTTTTTTAGTTTGCAGTTTGCAGAAAAACAAAAGTAACTACAACAGCTATTGAGGGGGATAGCCTCCCAAATAATTTCCATGGTCTTTATTTATGATATTCGAGGTGCAGTCGGTGCATCCGGATGTTATTCGTAACTACGCTTCAAAGCCAAATCATAACTACAGAAACGCGAATAAGACACATTGGCTTATATTTTACATAGTTCAGCTCCCAGTCAAAATGGTGGCAGCTCATGCTGCCGCGTCTTCGGAGCATGAACTTCTCCACTGTTAGGCAGCCCCAGATACACAGCCGGCCGGAGTGGCCGAGCGGTTCTAGGCGCTGTAGTCCGGAACCGCGTGACCGCTACGGTCGCAGGTTCGAATCCTGCCTCGGGCATGGATATGTGTGCTGTCCTTAGGTTAGTTAGGTTTAAGTAGTTCTAAGTTCTAGGGGACTGATGACCTCAGAAGTTAAGCCCCATAGTGCTCAGAGCCATTTGAACCATTTTTGAACCAGAAACACAACGGCTGAGCAAATGTATTCTACCTTTTGCTAGTCTAATAGAAAAAAAGGCAACATTGTAGAATATGTTGGCAACTACGTTGGCCGTCGATTTACTTTCTGGAGCGGTTCATAATCGTTCTGGTAAATTTACTTGATATTTTCTTGTCTTTTGAATTAAATATTCTGAATTACCCTCGTTTAAGGTGTTACATAGAGCTAAAAACTTTTATTTTTGAGCCCAAAAAGCAGATATCAACAGAAACTGCAGCTTATTTCACCGTTTATGTTGCGAATTCTCCATCTTAGCCGTCATTGAGGCAACAATGAAGCGATGTCTCCTAGAGTTGTATCCTAGCTTCGCCGTAAAGTTTGTGCGCATTGCGGAGAAGACTGTGTAAGTTTACGGTTCTGATCTTGTTTGGAGACAATGTTTTTACTTCTTCTGTGAAAGAGGCAATAATAGGTAGATTGACAATCAGTAAAGAAAACTTACGGCAACTTCCCCCCATAATTTTTGTTGCTACCTTGCTTCTGTACCCAATAGATCTAAGGGTGAAAAACTTGCAGAAATTAACACTTCTTAATGCCTATTTTTTCTGCTTCTCTCAGTTTCGTTGAATTATTCGTGGCACTGAATGATTTGTTAACTGGGTTTCGTTATGTAGGCCTATCTACCTCTGTTGCTACATTTCCATGTTTCCGTGGTAGTCCTTTCTGTAACACTACTTCACTATTACTATGGACTGAACGTAGTCACATATAGTTTCGAAGCCGAAAGTGCTTATTATTCTGCTAATTCGTGAAAATTTGGATTACTTTCTTCTATTAAAGAACTCCTTTTTTGTAACATTAGCATGATAAGTTTTAATTCATTTGTATTAGTACCGAGCATACTATATACCGTTTTTTCATTAGTTTATTTAACACAAAGATAAACTTGATTGATAAATTAATGACCAGCGATATAGTCCCTCACATCACCTAAAACATCCTGATAATGCGCGGGTAATTTTCGACTTCACGCCTGCAGACTGTGTGTAGGTAGCCCTTCATCCCCCTGCAAACTATGCTGCGTAACAGACAGCAAAATTGTGCAGTGCAGCATAACGGTAAGGGGAGAGAGTCTCGCGAATTTGTCACGGACTGTACATTGCCGATGAACTTGTAATTCTGATAGAGACGGAAAAGTACTTGAAAAGTCAGTTGACCGAATGTATAATGTCTTGAAAAAGAGATTTTAAGATGAACATTAACAAAACTAAAAAAAGGATAATGGAAAGTAGTCGAATTAAGTCAGGTGAAGCTGATGGAATTAATTAAGGAACTGAGACACTAAAAGTTTCGCTGTTTGGGCAGCAAAATAACTGATGATGACCGACCTAGAGAGGACACGAAATGCGGATTGTTAATAGGAAAGAATGTATTTATGAAAAAGAGAAATTTGTTACAGTGTCCTACCTGAAGGCATCTATTTGCTTTCTATGGTTTTTTTCTTTTCTTTTTTTTCTTTTTTCTTTTTTTTTTAACGAAGCTGAGTACACATTGGAGTGACTTCAGCGAAAATTCCCTGAAAATATTCCCACTTTTATACAAAACTCTGACCCATGAAAGAAAAGGACGTCAATTGACTGCTATTTCATTGATACACTCAGAACTAGGAAAGACTTTCATAGCGCAACGAGTAATTTAAGGCGAACTTTAACATGTATTCCAGTGAATGCAACATTGCAAGCAACGAACTCTAATCTCCTGATGCTATCTGCAAGTATATTTGTACTGTTTCTTTTAGAGAGACTTTGACCTAACACCTGTTCACAATGAACTTGAAGCACATAATCACTCCAGATGTACTTATGATCAGTAGGAATTCTCGAAACAATCAGCAACACAAAACTACCTTATACATGCTGTAAAATGGATGCAAAGAATGTGTAAATAGTTCTGGTGATTACAGATTATCTGAAGAACGATTATGCTGAAGGCAGATCGTGTCTAGTGGATTGTGCTCGCATCAACTAATTTAAGTAAGGATAAATGAGTACAAAAAAAAACATGTTAGTTGTTAGAAATCACTGTCTGATCGAAATATCTGAAGACAAATTTAAAGTAACGTCCTCTCATTATTCGATAAAGAAGTGAGAAATTGCCGTAGCAAAGTTACATTTGTCCTCTAACAGAACACATGGATAATTATTTAACCAAGCACTTCGTTAGTACAGAAAGGAACCCATACAATCTTAACTTCACAATAAATTAGTGGGACAGCAACTTGTGCCATGGGCTACAGTCACAGATGAATAAATGGAATGCCATATTGTTCCTTGGAACAAAGCCTCTCGCTTTGAACAACAGACTGCCCCTTCTTTACAACAAAGGTATGTCCATAAAGTTGAACAACCAGAGAAAGTTCTGGTGTACGTAAAATCGTAAAGTGGATCGAAAGCTACAACCGAGTCACTCGTTGACCAGTCCGGTGCGGTAATAGAAGACGGCAAAAGGAAAACTGAAGATCTGAATTTCGCGTCTGAGAAATCATTCACGCAGGAGGAGCGTGCAAACATTCCGTCGTTTGACCGTCGCACAGACTCCCGTGTTGAGGATATAGTAGTAGGCACCCCTGGCATAGAGAAGCACCTGAAAGAGTTTACAACAAATATACACCAGGTCCAGATGGAAACCCTATTCGTAGAGTAGCTACGCTAAGGAAGTGGCCCCTTACTTAGCTTGCATTTCCAGTCCCAAGCGACAGGAGAAAAAAACAGGTGACTTGTATATAAGAATGTAAAAGAACGGGCTCGCAAAATTACAGACCAGTATCCTTAACATCGGATTGCTGCAAAATTTTTGAACATATTCTCAGTTCATATACCATAAACTTCCTTGAGACGGTAAAGTTGCTGTCCGCAAATCAGCACCGATTCAGGAAACAGAGTTCGTGCGAAACTCACCTTGCCCTTTTCTCACATAATATCACTTTGGATGAAAGCAACAGGCAGATTCCATACTCCCAGATTTCCGGAAAGCATTTGACGCGTTGCCTGGCTGCAGGCTGTTAATAAAGGTGACGAATGTTCCCAAATATGTCACTGGATCGAAGATTTCTTAAGTAATAGAACCCTGTACGTTGTTCTCGACAGCGCGTGTCCATCATAGAGAAGGATATAGTCAGGAGTGCCCCAGGGAAGTGTGATAGGACCGGTTTGGCGAATAGGACTGACAGCAATCTGCGGCTGTTTGCTGATGATGCTGTGGTGTACGGAAAGATGAAGACGTTGAGTGACTGTAGGAGGATACAAGATGACGTAGCCAAAATTTATGAATGGTGGGATGAATGACAGCTTCGTCTAAGTGTAGGAAAGGTTAAGTTAATGCAGATCGATGGAAAAAACGGTCCCGTAATGTTCGAATACTGCATTCGTAGTGTGCTGCTCGACACAGTCACACCGATTAAATATCTAGGCGTACCGTTGCAAAGCAATATGAAATTGAACCAACGCCTAGGTACAGTAGTAGTGAAGGCGAATGGTCGATTTTGCTTTACTGGGAGAATTTCATGAAAGTGTGGTTCACCTGTGAAGGCAGGCCTGTACAGCGCACTAGTGCGATCCATTCTTCAGTACAGCTTGAGTGTTTATGATCCCCACCAAGTCGGATTAAAGGAAGACTCGAAGAAGCTCAGAGGCGCGCTGCTTGATTTGTTACCGGTAGGTTCGGTCAACACGAGAGTATTACAAATGTGCTTCGTGAACTCAAATGGGAATTCCTGGTAGGAAGACGACATTATTTTCCGGGAACATTAGTCAGAAAATTTATAGAACCGAAATTGCAAACTGACTGCAGAACGGTTCTGCTGTTGCACAACGTATATTTCGCGAAAGGGCCACGAAGATAAAAGAAATTAGGGCTTGTACGGAGGCATATAGAAGATAGTCCTTTTGCCTTCGCTCTATATGTAAGTGGGAAAAGAAAGGAAATGAATAGTATTGGTACATGGTACCCTCCGCCTTGCACCATTCTTTGGCTAGTGAAGTATACAGGGTGAATCACCTAAGACTTGCAGTGCAAATATTTCGGAAGTGGAAAGCGCTATTGATGTGCGGTTTCGAAAATGGTTCAAATGGCTCTGAGCACTATGGGACTTAACTTCTGAGTTCATCAGTCCCCTAGAACTTAGAACTACTTAAACCTAACTAACATAAGGACATCACACACACCCATGCCCGAGGCAGGAGTCGAACCTGCGACCGTAGCGGTCGCACGAATCCATACTGTAGCGCCTAGAACCGCTCGGCCCCACCGGCCGGCTGTGCGGTTTTCGCAGAATGAATTAGTAGTCAAGGACTCTTATTGTTAGCCAATAAACAGATTGTAATAATGCTAAGAAAGTGTATTTTTGTGCAAACATACACTTTTTACACGGAAAAATGACTACTGACAGTAAAAATCTAAAAGCAGTTTAAATTAGAATGCCAATGGTGTTTGTTTCACAACTCTAGTTCGATTCGTTTACAAGGTACCGTATTTTGGAAAGTTCCTACACCGACACTTGTGCAATACCTGTGACGGCACATACTAAAGAAGAACACAAGTGCATACTCTAATGTGGTATGGAACGAGAGCTGCACACGTGCTAGCATTTCAGCAGAGATGTCCGAATAGGCTGCAATAACATACCATTGCATACCATTGGATGTAGTTGGTATTCTTGTAGACAGCGTCTCTAAGGTTGCCCCACACTGGCCAAGGTACAGGTCGCTTGCTTTCAATCCAATTCGTGAAGACTTGCTGTAGTACGTAGTGCAATATGGGCTCAACAACCATCATATTGGTACCACAGGTTCCCCTTGTTTGCAGAGGAACGTCTTCTAGCGTCTTTGGAAGATGTTCTGGTAAGAGGCTGCGATAGGTATGCGCGTTCTGTGATCCGTCTATGAAACACGGGCCTACGAGCTGATAGTTCAATATTCCAAACTACACGTTTACGCTCCATTTACGATGGACCTGACGAAGCCAATGGGGATTGCCGGTAGATTAATAGTGCATGTTTCGGCGTTTTACCTGGCCACGATCGGTAAATGTGGCTTCATCTGTAAACAAGATACATAATATCTCTGGAGATCCTGTCTTAATGTCTACGTACAGAATTTAACACGGTACTCATAATCGTTTCCATGAGCAGCTCTTGATGGAGAGAGATGTGGTAGGGTTGGAACCTTTGTCGATGGACAATGCGTAGGACACTTGTCTGGCCAATGCCACTTCCTTGTGCAATTGCGCGGGAGCTAACGTGCGGACCAGCTGCTACAGCAGTAAGAACATTAATTTCCTCCTCTTCTGCTGTCATTAGTTTCCTTCTGTTACGCTGTTTAGGTGCTACAGTACCTCTTTCATGTAACTTGTTGAAGAGGTTGATAAATAATTGCCGAGATGGCAAGAACGAACTGCATTCTTCCTAAACTCTCCATACACCATGAGCATGTCGGCTTTTCCTGCACTGATAAATCCCATCGTCCACTCATGACCTACTGCTAGAACTGTCCCACACTAAATGACTTGCCAGTCACAATGCTCAAGAAACACACACGCACACACGCACACTATAAGCAAACATAACAACATCGCACTTAGCAACTATACAGGTTGAGTGGCACAAACGAGTGTCGATGAGTTAACTTCTCAGAATACGACATCTCGTAAACTACTCGAACTAGAATCCTTCAACAAACCCCACTGACATTCTGATGTATTCTGCTTTTAGCTTGTTAATATCAATAGACACTGTTCCATTTTAAAAAAAGTATGTTTGCACAAAACTACACTTTCTAAGTATTAATATAATCTTTTTATTTGCTAACAATACAAGCCCTTGATTACCAATCCATTCCGTGAAAAGCACACATCAGTAGTGCTTTCCATGTCCGCAATATTTACGCTGCAAGTTTTGGGTGTTTCACCCTTTATATGTAGACGCAGATGTAGAAATACTACGCGCATGCAAGTTACTACCTCGTTGTAAATACTTGTTCACTGCAACATGCAAAATGTCCAAAGGAATGAAATATCAGACAAAGTTTGTGCAGGCAGCGTCCTCGTACAGAATGTAGCCCCAACACTCCCGGAAACATAAGCGTACCTGTGTTTGGCCGCCAACTCGAGTACATTGCTCAAACTCTGCAGCACTGACTCTGGCCGGATTGGCCAGCTAATTACTCGTCCGTATCATAGCCTAGGTAGATGTATATGCACTGTGCAGCCAAAGACTTTGGCATTCGTATTAGATGAAATAAACGCCTAATGTGTCTTTGTGGCTCACCAGCGACTAATATCTCTCGGAATGATAAATGATTTGAAAGATGTTTTCTAAAGAATGGCTTTCAGAGCGTTGTCTTATACATAAGTGAGACTTGAATAATAAGAAATGCAGATAAGACTAAAATAAAAGCTTTTGAAATGTGGCGGTAAAGAAAAATGTTGAAAATTAAATGGGTTGTTCGAATAACTAGTGAGTAGGTACGAAATCTATGGTATCGTACGAAGATCACTGTGGCACACCACAGTCATCAACGCTTATCGAAACCAAAGACATTAGCGATGTCTCGCTGCAATACACAATGACGAATGGGAGTGGATATAGAAGACAAGCCCTCGACCCCCCCCCACCTCTGTCTCTCTCTCTCTCTCTCTCCCTCTCTCTCTCTCCCTCTCTCTCTCTCCCTCTCTCTCTCTCCCTCTCTCTCTCTCTCTCCCTCTCTCTCTCTCCCTCTCTCCTTCACACAGAGGCTAAAATAAAGCTGAGCAGAAAAGCGCTCCATCTAGTTTATGACAGCTGAAGCAGCCGACATCGTCGAGTAGGACTAAGTCCCGGATGGAAATGTCGTGTTGTAAATGTTGAAAATTGTACTTGAAGAGAAGTGTTTGTTAATTAGTGCATAAAGTGAACCTTAAGTCAATGACAGCTGTAAAATATCAAGCACTCCTGTGACAAACGATTGTATCAAGTTAAGTAAGTCTTTTTATTATCCAATAACGAAGAGAACTAATATTTCATCGGTAGTAGTTCCAACGGGTCGTTTCCTAGGGAAATCAAACAACCCATAGTTATGGCTCGGCGAGCGTAGTTTCGTCTGGTCATAACAGAAACAAACTGGCAGAAAAGAAATATTTTGGCACAACTTAACTAAAAAAGGGATCAGTTGTTTTAGGTCACATCCTGAAACATCAAGGAATCGTCAGTGTGAAAATGGAAGGAGGTTTGGTGGATAAAAATTGTAGAGGGAGACAAAGGCTTGAATATCGTAAGCAGTTTCGAATTGATTAAGGCTGCAGTAGCTATGCAGAGATGAAGGGGTTTGTGCAGGATAAAATAGTGTGAAGAGCTACATCAAACCAATCTCTGACTGAAGACCACAACAGCAAGAACCTCATACATCCATGGAAACTAATGCAGTTTATTACTGTCAACGAATTCCGACAAAGCGTACCACTTTCATCAAATGCTACTTGCAGGCCACTAAAAACTCCAGGATGTGATATGAGGCGTTTAACTATGAATCACGAGCGCTCTTGCTAAACCGTATCACCCATGAGAAACTGGAGAAACTGATCGAAATTCCGCATCCGCGAACGGGAACACATTTGAAACTTTATAAATAATTCAAAAGCTAAGATTGCTTAAACATTGTTTACTAGATGACTGGTTTCAACACACTAAAGGTGCCATCATCGGATCTGAATGCAGCTTAACATGCATAAATCATTTGGATATAACAATACATGAGGCAGGCCAGCTGATATAAAATAATTGTCGCAGATATAAAAATTAAAAAACAACTGCTTTCATGGTCATTCTATTCCATCAGATATATAAAACGAAAATCACACCTATTTGACACATGACCGCAGCTCGACTAACAACGGTCGGTCATCTACTAAACAGTGTTTAAGCGATCTCAGCTTTTGAATTATTTATACAACAGAGTGATCGCCCAACAACACACTATGTGTTCACTGCAAGACTTGAAACTTTCCCTGTTGCAAGTCTAAGTTCGTTAATCACCGTGGATCACTGTTATGGTATAAGAAACCAGCAGCATTATTAGACAATCACTCCACTCCTGAGGGCAAAACACCTGCCTCCCTCTTCAGCATGGAGCGCTACCTGCCGACTCCTCAATTTTGCGACCTCCAAACCACTCCCGAGCATTTCAGCATAAACCACTCCATCACGCACAGACTGGAATAGGCAGTTGCATCACTGACATAGGGCAACAGTATCTGAATTGGTCAGTTCATTCTCCAGTCTTTTATTTTTTAATAATAAAATTGACTTTCGGCGTGTGCCCATACAGCCATCTCAACAGTGGAAGATACAGCAGTGTATTTTCGACAATTTACAAATTCATTACGGCCAAGCCAGACCGTAGTACGAAACGACATCGTCCTAGACTTGTCAGGTGACGCCATGCAGACGACTTTCGTGTCAGTTATGACGGTGCTAATAAGGATACCACAACATCCAGTCACCGAACGGAAAAATCTCTGACCTGGCAGGAAATCGAACCCAGACCCCTTCAGTTAGTAACTGTCGTGTTGACACCGCCGCTACCGACACGGACTACGCACGAGCCTGCTGACACACCAACCTGAAATGATAAATGGCGCAACCGTAGTGTCAAACTCCTCTCTAAGGGCGCTAGTGGCTGTTTCGGCTGAAAACCATACGCCACGTGCTGGAGTCCGAGACATATCGTGCGACCGGAGTCTATATCCCCGGTATTGGGTCTCACACAGCACCGGACATATCGCCTGGGTCGTACTTGAAACATTCTTTACTTTTCAAACGGACCTCTTGTTTTCGCACCTGATTCATCTACTGAGATGAAAAGAAATGAATTTGTAATGAGTCTTTTAGCTTCCTTGTACACGGGAACTGAGAAATCTATGTCCACACCTATACTCTGCAAGCCGCTGTGAGGTGCATAGTAGCGAGTGCTTTTCATTGTGGCAATTATCAAGATTTATTCTCGGTCCATTCGTATACCATATACAAACTGGGAAGAAAGATTGTTTAAGTGACTCTGTGCCTACTTTAACTAGCTTAATCTGTCTTCGTGCTTCATATGGGTACGATACCTAGAGAGTTGTGGTAAGTTCCAGGATTCATCACTTAAATCTACATCTACATTCATACTCCGCAAGCCACCCAACGGTGTGTGGCGGAGGGCACTTTACGTGCCACTGTCATTACCTCCCTTTCCTGTTCCAGTCGCGTATGGTTCGCGGGAAGAACGACTGTCTGAAAGCCTCCGTGCGCGCTCTAATCTCTCTAGTTTTACATTCGTGATCTCCTCGGGAGGTATAAGTAGGGGGAAGCAATATACTCGATACCTCATCCAGAAACGCACCCTCTCGAAACCTGACGAGCAAGCTACACCGCGATGCAGAGCGCCTCTCTTGCAGAGTCTGCCACTTGAGTTTATTAAACATCTCCGTAACGCTATCACGCTTACCAAATGACCCTGTGACGAAACGCGCCGCTCTTCTTTGGATCTTCTCTATCTCCTCCGTCAACCCGATCTGGTACGGATCCCACACTGATGAGCAATACTCAAGTATAGGTCGAACGAGTGTTTTGTAAGCCACCTCCTTTTTGCTGGACTACATTTTCTAAGCACTCTCCCAATGAATCTCAACCTGGTACCCGCCTTACCAACAATTAATTTTATATGATCATTCCACTTCAAATCGTTCCGCACGCATACTCCCAGATATTTTACAGAAGTAACTGCTACCAGTGTTTGTTCCGCTATCATATAATCATACAATAGAGGATCCTTCTTTCTATGTTTTCGCAATACATTACATTTGTCTATGTTAAGGGACAGTTGCCACTCCCTGCACCAAGTGCCTATCCGCTGCAGATCTTCCTGCATTTCGCTACAATTTTCTAATGCTGCAACTTCTCTGTATACTACAGCATCATCCGCGAAAAGCCGCATGGAACTTCCGACACTATCTACTAGGTCATTTATATATATTGTGAAAAGCAATGGTCCCATAACACTCCCCTGTGGCACGCCAGAGGTTACCTTAACGTCTGTAGACGTCTCTCCGTTGATAACAACATGCTGTGTTCTGTTTGCTAAAAAATCTTCAATCCAGCCACACAGCTGGTCTGATATTCCGTAGGCTCTTACTTTGTTTATCAGGCGACAGTGCGGAACTGTATCGAACGCCTTCCGGAAGTCAAGAAAAATAGCATCTACCTGGGAGCCTGTATCTAATATTTTCTGGGTCTCATGAACAAATAACGCGAGTTGGGTCTCACACGATCGCTGTTTCCGGAATCCATGTTGATTCCTACATAGTAGATTCTGGGTTTCCAAAAACGACATGATACTCGAGCAAAAAACATGTTCTAAAATTCTACAACAGATCGACGTCAGAGATATAGGTCTATAGTTTTGCGCATCTGCTCGACGACCCTTCTTGAAGACTGGGACTACCTGTGCTCTTTTCCAATCATTTGGAACCCTCCGTTCCTCTAGAGACTTGCGGTACACGGCTGTTAGAAGGGGGGCAAGTTCTTTCGCGTACTCTGTGTAGAATCGAATTGGTATCCCGTCAGGTCCAGTGGACTTTCCTCTGTTGAGTGATTCCAGTTGCTTTTCTATTCCTTGGACACTTATTTCGATGTCAGCCATTTTTTCGTTTGTGCGAGGATTTAGAGAAGGAACTGCAGTGCGGTCTTCCTCTGTGAAACAGCTTTGGAAAAAGGTGTTTAGTATTTCAGCTTTACGCGTGTCATCCTCTGTTTCAATGCCATCATCATCCGGAGTGTCTGGATATGCTGTTTCGAGCCACTTACTGATTTAACGTAAGACCAGAACTTCCTAGGATTTTCTGTCAAGTCTGTACATAGAATTTTACTTTCGAATTCACTGAACGCTTCTCGCATAGCCCTCCTTACGCTAACTTTGACATCGCTTAGCTTCTGTTTGTCTGAGAGGTTTTCGCTGCGTTTAAACTTGGAGTGAAGCTCTCTTTGCTTTCGCAGTAGTTTCCTAACTTTGTTGTTGTACCACGGTGGGTTTTTTCCGTCCCTCACAGTTTTACTCGGCACGTACCTGTCTAAAGCGCATTTTACGATTGCCTTGAACTTTTTCCATAAACACTCAACATTGTCAGTGTCGGAACAGAAATTTTCGTTTTGATCTGTTAGGTAGTCTGAAATCTGCCTTCTATTACTCTTGCTAAACAGATAAACCTTCCTCCCTTTTTTTATATTCCTATTAACTTCCATATTCAGGGATGCTACAACGGCCTTATGATCACTGATTCCCTGTTCTGCACTTACAGAGTCGAAAAGTTCGGGTCTGTTTGTTATCAGTAGGTCCAAGATGTTATCTCCACGAGTCGGTTCTCTGTTTAATTGCTCGAGGTAATTTTCGGATAGTGCACTCAGTATAATGTCACTCGATGCTCTGTCCCTACCACCCATCCTAAACATCTGAGTGTCCCAGTCTATATCTGGTAAATTGAAATCTCCACCTAAGACTATAACATGCTGAGGAAATTTATGCGAAATGTATTCCAAATTTTCTCTCAGTTGTTCTGCCACTAACGCTGCTGAGTCGGGAGGTCGGTAAAAGGAGCCAATTATTAACCCAGCTCGGTTGTTGAGTGTAACCTCCACCCATAATAATTCACAGGAACTATCCACTTCTACTTCACTACAGGATAAACTACTACTAACAGCGACAAACACTCCACCACCGGTTGCATGCAATCTATCCTTCCTAAACACCGTCTGTACCTCTGTAAAAATTTCGTCAGAATTTATCTCTGGCTTAAGCCAGCTCTCTGTACCTATAACGATTTCAGCTTCGGTGCTTTCTATCAGCGCTTGAAGTTCCGGTACTTTACCAACGCAGCTTCGACAGTTTACAATTACAATACCGATTGCTGCTTGGTCCCCGCATGTCCTGACTTTGCTCCGCACCCTTTGAGGCTGTTGCCCTTTCTGTACTTGCCCGAGGCCATCTAACCTAAAAAACCGCCCAGTCCACGCCACACAACCCCTGCTACCCGTGTAGCCGCTTGCTGCGTGTAGTGGACTCCTGACCTATCCAGCGGAACCCGAAACCCCACCACCCTATGGCGCAAGTCGAGGAATCTGCAGCCCACATGGTCGCAGAACCGTCTCAGCCTCTGATTCAGACCCTCCACTCGGCTCTGTACCAAAGGTCCGCAGTCAGTCCTGTCGACGATGCTGCAGATGGTGAGCTCTGCTTTCATCCCGCTAGCGAGACTGGCAGTCTTCACCAAATCAGATAGCCGTCGGAAGCCAGAGAGGATTTCCTCCGATCCATAGCGACACACATCATTGGTGCCGACATGAGCGACCACCTGCAGATGGGTGCACCCTGTACCCTTCATGGCATCCGGAAGGACCCTTTCCACATCTGGAATGACTCCCCCTGGTATGCACACGGAGTGCACATTGGTTTTCTTCCCCTCTCTTGCTGCCATTTCTCTAAGGGGCCCCATTACGCGCCTGACGTTGGAGCTCCCAACTACCAGTAAGCCCACCCTCTGCGACCGCCCGGATCTTGCAGACTGAGGGGCAACCTCTGGAACAGGACAAGCAGCCATGTCAGGCCGAAGATCAGTATCAGCCTGAGACAGAACCTGAAACCGGTTCGTCAGACAAACTGGAGAGGCCTTCCGTTCAGCCCTCCGGAATGTCTTTCGCCCCCTGCCACACCTTGAGACTACCTCCCACTCTACCACAGTTGAGGGAACAGCCTCAATGCGGGCAGTATCCCGGGCAACCACAGTCTTAGTCCGATCGGGGGATGCGTGGGACGAGCTGGCCGTCCCCGACAAACCCCATCCGGACCCCCACAGTGATGCCCATTGGCAACAGCCTCAAGCAGTGTGACCGAAGCCAACACTGCCTGAAGCTGGGAGCGAAGGGATGCCAACTCAGCCTGCATCCGAACACAGCAGTTGCAGTCCCTATCCATGCTAAAAACTGTTTTGCAAAGAACGTCTGAACTAATCTACAGAGAGCGCAAACAAATCGACAAAATTTAAACGGTTATTAAAATACAAGATTGCCTAGTAAATGCAGTAATGCTGCTACTAACGCACTGCTGACACACTGCTCGGCAGCGGAAGGAGACTACGCGATTTTACACTATTCAGGTACTAAAACGCGATGCTACAACTCGCAAATACTATAATACGCCCGAAATTTATGTATCAAACAATGCAAGTACCAAAAACACTCAAAGAAATTAAGAATTAAACTATGTAAGAAATGAGTGAGCTAGGAGTATACGACTTGCTGCTGCAGCTGCTTATCCAACGGCGGCAGGGAGCAGGCTTTCAAGGAAAAGTTGGCATCTATATTCAAGCGTCTGCCAGTTCAGTGATGCTAACGGTCAGACAGACCTGTGATCATTCGTGCTGTCCTTCTGTGTATAAGTTTAATAACCCCTGTCAGTCCAATCTCGCAGCAGTCCCACACACTAGAGCAATATTCTACTATGGGTTGCCCGACTGTTTTGTTTGTAATCGCCTTCGTAGGCTGATCGAATTTCCCTAGAATTCTACCGATGAATAGAAATTGGTCACCTGATTTACCTGCGACTGAGCCTATGTGATCATTCCATTCCGTATCATACAAATTTTTACATCCAGGTGTTTATGTGAGTTGAATGATTCGTTGACTCACTGATGCTATAATCATAGGATACTACTTTTGTTGTGTTTTGTGAAGTACATAATTTCATATTTCTGAGCATCAAAATAAGTTGCCAATTTTTGTACCGCTTGGAAATCTTATCAAAATTTGATTGATATTCGTGCAGATTTATATCGCACAATAGTTCAGTATAAATAATTGCATCACCTGCGAAGGGTCTGAAGTTCCTATTAAATTTGTCCAATGTCATTACGTACAAGATGACCCAACAAACTTCCTTGGGCACAGCCGAAGTTACTTCTACATCAGTGGATGACTGTCCACCCAAGACACCATGCTGCGTCTTCCGTACCAAGGACGCGGTGTCACCTAAAACCAGCAGGTGGTTTTCTCAACGCGAGAGATCCTCAAGTGACATAAGCTGAGCAGTGTAGAGTGAAAATCAATGTGAGATTCAGCAGGCTTCAGATCAGCGCTTTGTCCTTGTTAATTTTCAGCAATGAAACTGCTTTGCAGCTCCAGAAGGTCTGATTGCAAAAGAACTAGCGAAGCGTCGCGAGTGAATGTTTTCCGCACTATCTATATCGGAATTCCCCCGGCTGTATGCCTCTACGCCTGCATGTCGCTGCTTGCACACAGCAGTCTTAGAAACCTGTGCAACCATCCCAAATGAAATGAATGATTCACAGCATCTTACTTCGCGTCTACCATTCAGCAGAGACTATTGTAAAGTTCAAAAACGCGAAGTTTCAGATCGCTTGGTCTAATGGTTGACCACAATTTTCACTTTTATGAACTTTTTAGAGAGGTCCAGTTTAATAATTATACTTGTTAAACTCCAATCTAAAAACAAATATGGCTGCCGTTTGTGTTTTAAATGTTTTTGAAGTTTTCTATGATTAATAGTGTTTTTGTGATATAAAAGTTGTCAGTAAGTGCCAGAAATATTTAAAATACTGCGAAGACTCTACATTAAAACGTAGAGAAAGTCATTTAACTCTAATTTGTCCATTTTGAGCCTGGCAACATAAAATCTGCACGCGGAAAGAATTTATTGTGGTTTTTCTAGAGCACCAGTGGCGTAATAAGATTAGTTTTATAATTTTTAGATATGCAGTTTTCTAGCTAGAGAGGTGCCATTTCTGCAGGTTATTTTTGGTATTGACAGAATGTGATGTGAGCTCTTTTTTCATTCGATGTGTCACACTTCCTATTTGTACATTGGACACACTTCGAACAATAGTCTCCAAGAGTCGATATGTTACGCCACAGAAGTTCTGAGTACATACACTGTGATCTTTGGTTGCCAGCAGTTCTGTCGATGCCAGTGAGTCGGGTGTTAGTTACGCTACTGAGCGGCCTGGAAATAGCTTGCACAGCACAGGCATAAAGACTCAGAGGATGTTGAATTTTGGAAATATGCTTTGATAAAGATTAATCTGAGAAGTATGAAGATTTTCAGATAATACTGTTGCTGTACTGAGTGCTTGCGCCTAATTTATGATGTGTTTGAAGAACGGAACGTTTTAGTGGAATTTTTCTTTATTTTTGTTTCACTGTTCAGACGTGATGAAACAAATTATCAGTTCACATAACTTGCACTCGGAAATTTACCACTGCATCATTTCAGAAACTTATCTCACGCAGAGTAATACACTTTTTTGTAGAATCGATTGCTGTGAAGACAATGACAATTGTTAAGGTATCAGAGGTTCAATACAGTTTTAGAATGCTAGTCTCAAATGGCTCTGAGCACTACGGGACTTAACTTCTTAGGTCATCAGTCCCCTAGAACTAAGAACTACTTAAACCTAACTAACCTAAGGACATCACACACATCCATGCCCGAGGCAGGATTCGAACCTGCGACCGTAGCGGCCGCGCGGTTCCAGACTGTAGCGCCTAGAACCGTACGACCACCCGGGCCGGCAATGCTAGTCCCATTCAGTCACTTAGTATATCGAATTTCTTCCATCACCTGTCGCTGGATTGCACTTTGCGGAACACAGAGCTTTTCATTAGCTAGATTGCTGGTGCGCTATATTTGTACTTTCATCGCATTAAAACAGCAGCGAGTTTCCGATGTCACATGTAAGGTATGAAAATTTGTTTGGCTCAGTTTACAGTGAGGACAATAAGGTCATTCATAATTATGGACTGCATTTGAAAATCTTTACCAGGTTACATTTACGTAAAATTCAGTTCGGATTACATTTTGTGTCAGAAAAACTTATTCTTACTGTGCAGGGTTACATTTGCATGTGCATTGCTTAATGTTTGGAATTTTATTTAGTAAGTTTTCTTACTTAAAATCACAGGGAATTTTTGCAGAAACACTTTGGTTATTTAGTCTTTCGAAATTAGTTTTGTAATTTTATGTAGGATATTTATTCTGTTAGCTTTGTGTGTTGGAATTGCATGTCACATGCTATGACGTTACACTCTGCAGCACTGATTCACTGCACTGCACAGCACAGAATTCCACAGCATCATTTCTTTAATTTGCTGTTTCGATTTTGTAACTAATTTGCTTGAAGTTAATGACAACAGTTATACAGTTTCAGATAGTTTGGCGACTCATTTTGTCAGATAATGTTTCCATAAGTACGCCACTTGCATTGTTCAGGATGACAACACAGAGACACATGAAGTTAAAGACAGGAAGAAGAGTTACGATGTTCGCTCGGAAAGTGATAATCTAATGAGCAAATATTATTTACATTAGCAGATTACGTTCCTACATGTGAGTTACCGACGCTCTAGCTAGTTGGCTAGTTGTATGTCGAGTGCAAACGGGTTATACACTCCTGGAAATTGAAATAAGAACACCGTGAATTCATTGTCCCAGGAAGGGGAAACTTTATTGACACATTCCTGGGGTCAGATACATCACATGATCACACTGACAGAACCACAGGCACATAGACACAGGCAACAGAGCATGCACAATGTCGGCACTAGTACAGTGTATATCCACCTTTCGCAGCAATGCAGGCTGCTATTCTCCCATGGAGACGATCGTAGAGATGCTGGATGTAGTCCTGTGGAACGGCTTGCCATGCCATTTCCACCTGGCGCCTCAGTTGGACCAGCGTTCGTGCTGGACGTGCAGACCGCGTGAGACGACGCTTCATCCAGTCCCAAACATGCTCAATGGGGGACAGATCCGGAGATCTTGCTGGCCAGGGTAGTTGACTTACACCTTCTAGAGCACGTTGGGTGGCACGGGATACATGCGGACGTGCATTGTCCTGTTGGAACAGCAAGTTACCTTGCCGGTCTAGGAATGGTAGAACGATGGGTTCGATGACGGTTTGGATGTACCGTGCACTATTCAGTGTCCCCTCGACGATCACCAGTGGTGTACGGCCAGTGTAGGAGATCGCTCCCCACACCATGATGCCGGGTGTTGGCCCTGTGTGCCTCGGTCGTATGCAGTCCTGATTGTGGCGCTCACCTGCACGGCGCCAAACACGCATACGACCATCATTGGCACCAAGGCAGAAGCGACTCTCATCGCTGAAGACGACACGTCTCCATTCGTCCCTCCATTCACGCCTGTCGCGACACCACTGGAGGCGGGCTGCACGATGTTGGGGCGTGAGCGGAAGACGGCCTAACGGTGTGCGGGACCGTAGCCCAGCTTCATGGAGACGGTTGCGAATGGTCCTCGCCGATACCCCAGGAGCAACAGTGTCCCTAATTTGCTGGGAAGTGGCGGTGCGGTCCCCTACGGCACTGCGTAGGATGCTACGGTCTTGGCGTGCATCCGTGCGTCGCTGCGGTCCGGTCCCAGGTCGACGGGCACGTGCACCTTCCGCCGACCACTGGCGACAACATCGATGTACTGTGGAGACCTCACGCCCCACGTGTTGAGCTATTCGGCGGTACGTCCACCCGGCCTCCCGCATGCCCACTATACGCCCTCGCTCAAAGTCCGTCAACTGCACATACGGTTCACGTCCACGCTGTCGCGGCATGCTACCAGTGTTAAAGACTGCGATGGAGCTCCGTATGCCACGGCAAACTGGCTGACACTGACGGCGGAGGTGCACAAATGCTGCGCAGCTAGCGCCATTCTACGGCCAACACCGCGGTTCCTGGTGTGTCCGCTGTGCCGTGCGTGTGATCATTGCTTGTACAGCCCTCTCGCAGTGTCCGGAGCAAGTATGGTGGGTCTGACACACCGGTGTCAATGTGTTCTTTTTTCCATTTCCAGGAGTGTATTTTAAATTGCGGGGCTCACCAGCCTTCAGATTTCCAAGGGCTGTAACGCTTCCGAACACTGGAGCCCAGTAAGAAGTTCTGTGAGACCTGGAAGAGGAACGTGTCTAACTCGACCACTCGCCTCGGTGGGAGTTGCGTTAGCGTGCGACTTGCAACGTTTTCTGCGACGTCTGTGTATGGTTTCTTTTTCTCCGCATCTGATTCGGAAACGGTACTAGGACTTTTCAAGCGATGCATGCATACAACTTTTGACAAGCACCCGACTTAAAAGAACTTAAATTTTTTTGTGAATTTTATGATCACCTCTAAGGACATAAAAAAGGTTCCGTCTCTATAGTGTCCGCGAGAATCCGCGAGGTAACTGCAACTATTTTATGATCGAATTAGTCTATGTTCGATGATTATTTTCCATGCACGTTTTCACTTTTAAGGCGATCAAAGTACCTTATCTACGTAAGTCTCAAATTTTTTCTACTGTTACCATGAATTCTTCTCCTGCGAAATGTAGGAACACATGAGACAGTACAGGCCTCACAACTTACCTGAGAAAATAAACTGAAGAAAGGTCAACCTACGTTTATAGCATTTGTAGATTTACAGAAAGCTTTCGACAAAGCCGACTGCAATAAATTATTTGAAATTCTTGAAGGCAGCGCGAGCGATATATTGTTTACAACTAGCGCAGCAGCCAGGCTGCAGTTACAAGAATCGAGGGGCATGAAAGGGCAGCAGCAATTGACACAGGTGTGAGGCAGGGTTGTAGCTTGTACCCGTAGTTATTCAGTACGTACAAGTAAAGGAAGCAAAGAAGGAAGTTGGAATTACATGACTTTTTACATAAAACTTTTTCAGGTGAGTTTTATTCACCACCTGGCACGATAGGTGCTGTCGGGAATGGAGTATTCATTGAAAGAATGTGCGAACTCACCACCCAAATCTACCGCGCTGCTTCCCTACCGGGAAGGCGTGCCGGTCCCCGACGGATTAGTGTCGAGGTCCGGTGTGCCGGCCAGCCTGTGGATGGTTTTTAAGGCGGTTTTCTATTTGCCTCCGCGAATGCGGGCTGGTTTCCCTTGTTCCGCCTCAGTTACACTATGTCGCAGACACTGTCTCCAATTACGCGTACACCATAATTACTCTACCACGCAAACAACTGGGGTCACACTCGCCTGGTATAAGACGTTCCCGGGGGCGGGTGTCCACTGGGGGCCGAACCGCAAAATAACCCTCGGTGGGACGGCGGTGGGGTGGGTGGACTGCTGTGGCCTGTTATGGGGTTGTGAACCACTGAGGACTACGGCGGGACGAAGCCTCTCCGTCGCTTCTAGGTCCCCAGTTTAAATACACAATACACACCACCCAAAGACATCGTTCCTGCATCTCCGCAAGATTTCACGAAGGGCGTGTAGACATGCAAAGAACATTTATCAGGGAGAAAAATAAAAATTTTAAGGCTGGAAGATGGTATTAAACAGTTGTCGAAATAAATACTTTATAAAATCAATATATTGGTTTATTTCCAATGTAATTCTAGAGGCAACAGTCCATTTTTCTGCAGTGAGGGGGCAGAATGTGGGGTCTGTCACCGACAAACATTACAATAGTTGTGTTTTGTGCCATTACGAGAACCGTGTTGCTTCAGGATTGTTCGGACAACAATAACGTACGACGAGAGTCTCAGTACAGTCACTCTAATGGAGCAGTGAATGAGACAGGTGTACGCCGCAGTGAATGTCGCTGTGGGTCAAAATAATGTCTCTATACTCTGGAATAAGTTTCTAGCTAGAGGATCAGTTGAGGATTTCATAGAAGCGGCTGTGGAAAAAAAAAAACAGCAAGTGTTCAGGACCGATATCTGCGTGTAAGAGCAAGCAGAAACTCTCAGCACAATGCTAGACGCCTACGTTGGCGGTTCCAGACACCTAAAGGAGTGCAGGTGTCAACACAAACAATATGAAACAGTTTCCACGAGCAGGGATTAGGGGCCATAGGACTTCTCACGACTCCTCCTCGAAATCGGATTCGGACAGGGATTCGTGTCACATAGGCAGGAAACCACTCTTTGCGGACTAGTCAGCAGTGGGACACAACGAACTTTTCTGATGAGACCCGTATCATTCTCTACCATGAAAATACTGATCTTCGTGTGCGGAGGCAAGAGGGAGAACCTTTACACCCTAAATGTGACCGCCACCCTTGTCGAGGCGATTCAATCATGTTTTGGGGTGGAATCACGAATGGCCGCAGGACACCTCTTTTGTCAATACATGGGAGGATGACTGATGTGAAGTATCGGGACGACATCCTTGCATGCACTGAGGCTCCATTTGGTGAACATATTGGAGAGGGATTCACGCTGATGGACACTAATGGATGCCCTCATCGTCACAAACTTGTGAACACCTTCCTGGTGGAGCATATAACCAGTCGGATGGAATGGCCTCCATGTTCTCCAGATCTCTGCTGCATTGAGAATGCACTGCCAATGTTAAAACAATCAGTTTGTAATTGCCCTGTCACTCCAGAGACTTCAGAGGGCATCACAGAGGCAGCTGTGGAGGAATGGAACAGTGTCTCACAGGCTTATTTGGGCAGTTTGGTAAGGAGTACGACTAACAGTCTTTAGATGCGTCGCCAATTATGAGGAGGCCCAACTGGTTCATAAATAATGTGTTATGCAGCATGCCAGTGAGAAGAAATTGCAGTGTTTGCAATGGAATCTTCTTAATGTTTTGTTTTTGTTTGTGTTTATTAAATGGAAGTCCATTTATCATCTTTGTTTTTGATTTATTGTGACTGTACCTGACAGAAAAAATCAGTTTTGTTTCCTATTTATGTCCAGTATTGGCATTAAAGCAATATACAACATTTATTTTGACACCTGGAGGATCAGTTGAATGGAAAGGACAGTATCTAGATATGGTTATGAGATGAACACCAACAAAAGGAAAAGAAAAGTAACTGAATACAGTCGAATTAAATCAGGCGATGCTAAGGAAATGGGATTAAGAAATGAGACACCAAAGGCTGCAGGTAAGTTTTGCTACTTGGGCAGCAAAACAACCAACGATAGCCAAGTAGAGAGAATGTAAAATGCTGACAAACAATGGCAAGAACATCATTTATGGAAAAGAAAAATTTATGGAGATAAAATTTAAATTTTAGTTCAAGAAGTTTTTTCTGAATGTATTCGCCTTGAATGTAGCCTTGTACGCAAGCAGAACCTTGGCGATAATCGGTACAGACAGGAGGAGAATATAAGTGTTTGAAATGTGTTGCTACAGAAGAATGTTGAAGATTATGTAGGTAAATGGCATAACATGTGAAGAGGTAATGATCAAAACTGAGGGAAAAAGAAGTTTCTGCCACAACTTGACTAAAAAATCAGGGAGTTTGATGGGACACATCCTGAGGAATCGTCAGTTTGGTGATGGTGTGGAATGTGCACAGTTAAATTTGTAGATGGAGACCGAGACCAGCGTTTCATTTTTGAATCATCGGTCTTTTGACTGGTTTTACACACAGAGAACCTCCTCATTCCCTATCAGTCCACCTAATTTTCCACATCCTTCTGTAGCACCACATCTCAGATGCTTAGATTCTCTTTTTTCCGAGATTCCCACAGTCGATGATTCACTGCCATATGGTGTTGTCGTCCAAAAGTAAATTTCCTCCTCAAATTAAGGGCGATATTTGATACTAGTAGCCTTATTTTGGCCAGGAATGCCCTAATTGTCCGTGCTAGTGTACTTCTTATGTCCTTCTTGTTCGTCCGTCATACTTCCAGTGTAGCAGATTTCCATCACTTCACCTGCTTCGTGATCAGCAGTTTTCATGTTAGGTTTATCGCCAGTCTCATTTCTGCTACTTCTCACTACTTATGTGATTGCAGTAAGTAGGTACAAACAGATGTCAGCTACGGTAATTATGCAGAGATTTAGAGGTTAGAACAATGTGGAGAGTTGCGTGTAAATTCATACTGATAATTTCAGACCAGCTGCGTGGAAAATGATTTTTCACAGCAAACTAAGGAGCGAACACGGATGGTACGTAACAGAAGTTTATCAGTTTGACAATATTATCCAAGTTAGCAGCTATTCCTACTGTTGAGTGGAAAGCTTTACATAGTGGTAGTAATTCCCTGATATCTTAAAACGTATTCTGTCACCTCGTCACTTCTTTTTTCAGTGTTTTCCATACGTTCGTTTCTTTCCTGATTCTGTGGGAAACCTAATCATTCCCTGTCTTATCAGTTCACCTAATTTTCAGCATCCTTCTTTAGCGCCACATCTCAGACGCTCAGATTCTTGTCCTCCAAAAGTAAATTCTCAGAAATTTCCCCCTGTTTGATACTAGTAGCCTTATCTTGGCCAGGAATGCTCTCTTTGGCCGTGATAGTCTACTTTTTATGTCCTCCTTGCCACGACCTGGGCCTAGAAGATACAGATTAGAGTAACAGACTTCGTCAGCACACCCACCAATCACCCATATGGGATTCTGTATAGCAATCAGGATCGGGATAGTTACGTATGCTCTCTGATCGAGCTCGGATGGGCTGTAGTTTGTGAGTTTGAGATTCGTTGTGCAACAACGGCTCATACTTGTGAAACGCTCTCTGCTTCTCCGTGAACGGAAGCCTTAGTAGCAGCGCCAAGAACTACTGTGTTTGCTCTGTTCCTTTACAGAACAATGGATCTCAAACAAAAGCATTGCATATTGACAGGCACTTATAGTTACTGTCGGCCGAGCAAAGGGAATGGTACGAAATAAGCACTCTACCGGTGTTTTGACAATCGGATCCATATTAAAAGAATATGTCGCTATTTTTTCATGGAACAGGTAAGTTAAGACCAACACATTATGGACAGCCAACACCGGCCAGACAGGGTGCTACCCTCTACGTAATATTAGGTTGGGTATACGTGAATTTCATATAGTGAGTTGGTCACTAGTTCCACGAAACCAATCAAAGGGAGAAACGGAAACTGAAACCATTCAGAGTTCTTCACAGGTTATTAGCGGTTTTCTCGCATTAACGCCGTCCAGAGTAAGAGACTAGTTCATATTATGGCCTGAAGCGTCCTTTAGTTTGAAAGGTGATAGTTTATGTGTTGGCGAAGTCAGCGAATGTGATACCGTGGCCAGAAGGTCAGTTACACTCATCGATCTTACAGTTCGTTATGCAGAAGACAATAAGTGGCCACAGAGTTAAGTACGCGTGCCGCTTTTTAAATTTCTAAACAATGAAAAAATAAAGTGCTATAGTACAACACGTTCTGTTTTTCCTCCTTTAAAATTTATACTCTTTTGTATGTGTTCGGACCAATTCTGGAAATATTTTCCCCACTCTGATGTTTATATCTAAAAAACAAGGTGCTGGGAGCATTAGCGGGTTTTTGTGACGATGAAAAATCATGTCCACACATTTGTTTGATATAAGGAAACAAAGAGACACTAGAAGACAAATCAGGTGAAAATAGGTCATGAGAAATTGAATCGATGTTTTGCCCCCAGATAGTGAATTGTTTGACTTGTGTGACAGCTGGCTTTGTCATGATGAAGAATGATGTGGTGTTTCCGATTGTTATTTTTCTGATTTCGTTGACGATTAAGAGGAATTGTTCTTTTTTCTGGCTTTATCCCATATCTTAAGTGGTTGGCGAGTTTATCTGAATCTGGCAATGGTTGTCGTGGACGGTCGCCAGATGCCCTTCTTGGCGCCACCCCCGCCTACTTTGTGTATCTATCTTATTACGTGGAAGAGTGTTAGAACGAATCCTGTAAGGGACGTGGGTGCCACCCCAGCATTCACGTAGCTGTATGTGCGAAGCCGCCTAAAACTACGTCCAGGCTGGACGGGCACACCGTCTCTCATCATTAATATCCCGTGCGTATCGGATCGGGGACCAGTGCTGCTCCCCCGATCCAAGAAGATGCTTTGTAACGCACGCGGTTATTGGGGGGGGGGGGGGGACTAGTTACAATTAAATTGTTATTACCATTCAGCATGAACTATTATCCGACCTACTAAAACTATGTCGTGTACAGAGTATCCAAAGAAACCAGCGGTAATTAGGTGGGAAGTGCTTCAAGAACGACTTTTAGTACAGTCTTTGAATATCTAAACAATTGATAACTGCTTACTTCCTGTCTCCTAGGAATATATCCAAGTTTCATCTGTTATTACGATGTTGCGTAAGGATGTAGCATTTCTTTAGTCGAATTTTTTCAGCATTCCTTAACCACTCGTCAAGAGCCAGATCTTGTGCCTTCTCATAGCTAAATATTCGTAAAAAGTAGAATACACCGTTGTCTTCGGTATGCCTAAAGATGTCTCTGTGTCACGGAAAGTCACAGGCTGCGAACAGCGTCGATGTTTTTTTGGGACAATAACCGATTCTTAGTCAACCTCCACTGACGGAAGCACGACATGCGCTTAATTCTACAAACCTATTGCAAACAGTCTTTTCTGAAAGTGATTTATTTCTTAACACTTTACAGAGCGGTTGTGCATAGCTGTTGATTAGGCTTTTACGAAAAGAGACACAAATTGTGAAAGCAAAAAATTCACGTGAGTTTTCCACTTTTGCACACTTATGCTTTAAACGCATTTTGCAGAGTACGCAGTCTTTGTTTGTGTGGTACGCTGTGCTGATTACTTTGCTAACTTCTGTGGTTACTACCGCTGTTGTTTTTAATATTCAGTCCGTTTCGTCTCTTATGTCGTCAGGATCTGACACAATAATCGTTTTCACTCACTATTACAAATAGCATAGTTCGTGCACTGCACTGTGACAGTACTCACAACCAGCTGCTGACACACCGCCTTGCGTTCCCGTCAGACTCCCGCCACCTTTCTTCCGCTGCAAAGGGAAGTAGTGGCACTGTCTCTGCCCCATACTCCTATCGCCGACTCCACAGCCAAGATCGCTAGTGCGGTGACAGTAGACCAGAAGGTCTCAGTTTCACGTTGTGAACGTCGAAGGAATTGCCATCGTTGGAGTGCGACAAGGAAAGGAGAGGTGTCCGATCTTTCTTTATTTCTCGGCCTTTGGCCCGCTCCAACGCGGGGTCGGCTTTGTTATGACTGATTTGGTAGTGGTAATTGCGGGGGGTGGCCGGATGCCCTTCCTGTCGCCACCCCGCACCCCCCGGGACGGAAGTAGTGTACCCCAGCTTTCTGCATCTACTGTAAGTCATGAAATAGTGCGATCATTCCAAATGCCTGTGAGTCGTGTATCTGAGGCGTAACTTGGGGAACAGCCCAGTATTCACCTAGTGGGATGTGGAAAACCGCCTAAAAACCGCATCCAGGCTGGCCGGCATACCGGCCCTTCGTCGTTAATCCGCCGGGCGGATTCGATCCGGGGCTGGCGCGCCTACCCGAGTCCAGGAAGCAGTGCATTAGCCCTCTCGGCTACCCTGGCGGGTGAGAGGTGTCCGACCTATGCTCGCTTAAACTTTTTAAGTTAAAAGCTAAATGCTGCCACAGTGGCTGAAGTGGAGGGAGAATAGGTCGATGCTGAAGGTGATCCCTCTGCCAGATACAAATATGTGGATAAAACAGCACACTGTCGTAGAATTCTTCACCGAATAGGTTATTATAAATGATTGAAGCGATTTCATACTTTCACTGTAGCTACGTTAATTGACATATTGTCACAAAACTCAACAGTCATATAGAAAAACTCAAAAAAATTTGCATTGTTGCAGTCGCACTTCAAATTTCTGTAACGAGAGCGGAGCAGTGAGCAGCTAGGCAAGGCCACGATAGGCGCCGACAAAGCGTATGCCGTAACAGTGCAACGACACTTCAGAACGAAGTTCAACGAAGATCCACCAAATGCTAACTCCATTCGCGATGGTACGCACAGCTTAAAGCTTCGGGAAATCAACGAATCGACCTGTAGTGAGTGAAGAAACGGTTGAGCAGGTGCGGGCGAGTTTCACACGTAACTCACAAAAGTCGACAAACAGACCAAGCAGAGAGCTGTACATACCACAACCGACCATTTGGAAGCTCTTAAGGGGACCACACTACAGTTCAGGTCGAAAAAAATCGATTTTCGGTTTTCATCATATTTCGATAGATTAAGGTTTTAAGTACTCTGAAAAGGATTTTGCTGAAATTTTTTTTCAAGCATTGAAAGAGCATTTTCCTACCACTTATGTTTATGTGCCACGTCCACTTTTCTGTCGCCCACTTTCCTGCATGTATTTTAGATCTTTATATCCCTTACATTGCACGTTAGGGATTTTTTTACTCCTGAGTGTGTTGGCTATCCTTGGAACGCAACGGTCGGTATTCTTTTGTTTCTGTTGTTTGTAAACAACACGCTTTCAAACACGCGGCTAGGTTTGTTCAAGTGTGATTTCGAGTAGTTATTATACTTACTTTTGCAGTGCTTGTTTGCGTGTGTTTTGTTTTGTTTATTGAAGATGGCGAAACGTAAAGGAATTTTCAAGAAACGACATTTTAGAGGAAACAAGTTTAGAAAGCTGTCTGTACAAGAGGTTATGTCGCCTGGCAACGATGTTTATAATTGTAATTCTTCAACAAGTGCATCATCAAAGAAGCTCTCACCATTTCAAGAGAGTTACAACGAATTTACTGTAAGTGGCAAGGGATGCAGTAACATTATTATAAATTTGAGAATATTATCAGATGTAATTTCTAGATTTGTACAATGTAGACAGTGTGGTGAGTCACAGAGTGTGAAAATTTGTGAGAGTGCCAGTGAGAGAAAAGACCTAGCAATTGCTTTGGATTTAATTTGCACTAAATGCTCAGCTGTGATTTCATTTATGAGTTCTTCAAAACCAGGTGCAAGTGGCCCTTCTTAAATCAATACTACATTAGTTTATGCCTTATGATCCATTGGGAAGGGCATGGTGGTAGGGAGAACATTTTGTTCAGTGATGAACTTACATCAACCACCAAATAAATTTGAAAAACTGACTGCAATATTAGAGAAAGCTGTATGTGAGGTCAGTGAGGAAAGCATGAAACTGGCTGCCAGGGAATCAGTGGAAGAAAATGATGGATGTTCGGATATTGCAGTTGTACTTGATGGCAGTTGGCAGAAAAGAGGACATACTTCTCTGAATGGAGTAGTGACTGCCACGAGTGTAGACACTGGTAATGTGTTAGATGTGGAGATAATGTCTAAATATTGCAAATGTAGTAAAGTCAATGAACATAAAGAATACAATTGTGTGGCTAATTTTAGAGGAAAAAGTCGTGGTATGGAAGTTCATGGAGTACGACAAATATTTCATCGCTCTGTAGAAACAAGAGGCTTACAGTACACCAAATATTTGGGCGATGGTGACAGTAAGGCATACAACAATGTGGTGACCTCTAAGCCATATGGAGGTACCATATTAGCAAAATAGAATGTGTAGGCCATGTTCAAAAACGTTTGGGAACAAGGCCGAGAAAACTAACTGTTGATATGAGAGGAAAAAAATTAGAAAGTGGAAAATTGTTGACCGAACGGGATAGGTTAACTAAAACTGAAATAGAACATTTGCAGGTATACTATGGGCAGGCAGTTAGGAGAAATGAAGAAAACCTGGAGGCAATGAAGAGAGATGTTTGGGCTATACTCTTCCCATAAGTCCCCACTGATAATAAGCCATGTCATGGATTGCGTCCATCAGGAGAAAATTCGAGCTACAAATCCAATAGGGCTCAGGCAACTGCAGAATCTTATTCTCACCAGCTTTCTCTTCCTGCTGCTGTTATTACAGCAATTAAACCTGTTTTCAGAGACTTGGCTCATCCTGATCTTCTAAGGAAATGTCTGCATGGGCAGACACAGAACCCAAATGAATGTTTCAACAGCATAATTTGGAACCGCCTTCCTAAAGCTGTATTTGTAGGCATACGTACAATGAACCTAGGAGTTCATGATGCTGTTATTACATTCAATTGTGGTAATATTGGAAAGTGTTGGGTACTGAAAAAGCTGGGAATTAATCCTGGTGAAAATATGATCACTGAGCTGCAACATTGCAATAAAATGAGGATAACCGATGCAGACAGGTCTGCATCTAATATGGTCAAGAAAGCAAGACAAACATCCAGGAAGGTGGAAAAAGAAGCTGGAAGACCTGCTGGAGGCCAAAGAAGGGCCATAATATGCAGCAGTACAGTTTTAATTAACTGTAAGTAACAAATTTCAAAAGTTATTTCTTTAATGTAAATTTCCCGCAAACTAAAATTTTCAGTACATATGCCCCATTATATCAGAAACTATCATAGATAAATGAATGAAATTTTCAGAGAGTCTGCATAACATAAAAAGCCACCTCTGGTATTACATTCATTAACATTCGCCCATTACGAAGTTCACAAAAAAATATTTACTGCAGAAAAAACTTAATATTTTTTGTTAATAAATTTAAAAAAGTATTTCTTAAAAGCTATAAAACGGATAAAGTAGATTTTAGTACAGTTGACTCTATTAGCATCATGTAACATACAGTAAAAATATTAAGGTCCTGCATCAAATAGTTTTTCAGAGATGGGTCAAATACTTGCCTAAATTAACATGGGTTAGATAGGCAGGGTGTGGTCCCCTTAAGGAAACAACTGAAACTGAAGCGTTACCGCTTGCAGTCGCTGCAAGCCCTAATTCCCGATGACAAAGTCACACGCTTTGAATTTTTGGCACGGTTGCAACATCTTTAGTTGGGAAGCAATTTTTTTTTTTTGGATGATACAGTCAACAGACACAATCTGCTAATCTGGGGATCAAAGTATCCCGACGCAACAGTGCAGCACATTCGAGATTCATCAAAAATTAATCTATTGCGTGCAGTTTCACGGTTTGAAGTTTAAACCCCTTTCTTCGGCGTAAAGTCCGTTACACAGCATGTTTGCCTGGACATGCTGGAAAACTGGCTCATGCCTCAGCTGGAGACCGGCACTGTGGGCTTCACCTACCAGCAGGATGGTACTCCACCCCACTTCCATCACAATGACCGTGAATTCTTAAACAGAAAATTGAGAAACCGATAGATCGGTCGTGGTGGAGTTGAAGATCAGCAATTCATGTAATGGCCACCACGTCCTCCCGACCTAACACCATGCGATTGTTTTGTGTGGTGTTACGTGAAAATTCAGTGTTTACGCCACCTCTACGTGCAAACCTACCAGAACTGCGAGCTCGCATAAGTAATGCTTTTGAGCATTTTGATGGAGACATACTGGGCCGAATGTGGGAAGAACTTGATTATCAACTTTATATCTGCAGAATCACTAGGTGGCACATATGGCGAAATTGTAATATGAAAAAAATAGCTTTTTTATTTCTCTTTGTGTGCAAAGCCCTATGACAATATGTAAAAATCATATAGCTACATAAAATCGGTGAAATCGCTAACCTTGTATGTTCACTCTCATCCACAATTTGCAGTAGAGGTCGAATGTATGACGAGATAAAAGAAATTATTCAGGTAGTGAAGGGAGACGAAAATTTAATAGTCATGGGTGACTATTAAGGGAGAGAAGGAAACATAGTAGGTGAATATGGATTGGGGGGAAGAAATGAAAGAGGAAGCCGCCTTGTAGAATTTTGCACAGAGCATAACTTAATCATAGCTAACACTTGGTTCAAGAATCATAAAAGAAGGTTGTATACCTGGAAGAATCCTGGAGATACTAATAGGTATCAGATAGATTATATAATGGTAAGACAGAGATTTAGGAACCAGGTTTTAAATTGTAAGACATTTCCAGGGGCAGATGTGGATTCTGTCCACAATCTATTGGTTATGAACTGCAGATTGAAACTGAAGAAACTGCAAAAAGGTGGGAATTTAAGGAGATGGGACCTGGATAAACTGAAAGAACCAGAGGTTGTACAGAGTTTCAGGGAGAGCATAAGGGAACAATTGACAGGAATGGGGGAAAGAAATACAGTAGAAGAAGAATGGGTAGCTCTGAGGGATGAAGTAGTGAAGGCAGCAGAGGATCAAGTAGGTAAAAAGACGAGGGCTAGTAGAAATCCTTGGGTAACAGAAGAAATATTGAATTTAATTGATGAAAGGAGAAAATATAAAAATGCAGTAAATGAAGCAGGCAAAAGGGAATACAAACGTCTCAAAAATGAGATCGACAGAAAGTGCAAAATGGCTAAGCAGGGATGGTTAGAGGACAAATGTAAGGATGTAGAGGCTTGTCTCACTAGGGGTAAGATAGATGCTGCCTACAGGAAAATTAAAGAGACCTTTGGAGAGAAGAAAACCACTTGTATGAATATCAAGAGCTCAGATGGCAACCCAGTTCTAAGCAAAGAAGGGAAGGCAGAAAGGTGGAAGGAGTATATAGAGGGTTTATACAAGGGCGATGTACTTGAGGACAATATTATGGAAATGGAAGAGGATGTAGATGAAGATGAAATGGGAGATAAGATACTGCGTGAAGAGTTTGACAGAGCACTGAAAGACCTGAGTCGAAACAAGGCGCCGGGAGTAGACAACATTCCATTAGAACTACTGATGGCCTTGGGAGAGCCAGTCATGACAAAACTCTACCATCTGGTGAGCAAAATGTATGAGACAGGCGAAATACCCACAGACTTCAAGAAGAATATAATAATTCCAATCCCAAAGAAAGCAGGTGTTGACAGATGTGAAAATTACCGAACTATCAGTTTAATAAGTCACAGCTGCAAAATACTAACGCGAATTCTTTACCGACGAATGGAAAAACTGGTAGAAGCGGACCACGGGGAAGATCAGTTTGGATGCCGTAGAAATGTTGGAACACGTGAGGCAATACTAACCTTACGACTTATCTTAGAAGAAAGAATAAGAAAAGGCAAACCTACGTTTCTAGCATTTGTAGACTTAGAGAAAGCTTTTGACAACGTCAACTGGAATACTCTCTTTCAAATTCTGAAGGTGGCAGGGGTAAAATACAGGGAGCGAAAGGCTATTTACAATTTGTACAGAAACCAGATGGCAGTTATAAGAGTCGATGGGCATGAAAGGGAAACAGTGGTTGGGAAAGGAGTGAGACAGGGTTGTAGCCTCTCCCCGATGTTATTCAATCTGTATATTGAGCAAGCAGTAAAGGAAACAAAAGAAAAATTCGGAGTAGGTATTAAAATTCATGGAGAAGAAGTAAAAACTTTGAGGTTCGCCGATGACATTGTAATTCTGTCAGAGACAGCAAAGGACTTGGAAGAGCAGTTGAACGGAATGGACAGTGTCTTGAAAGGAGGATATAAGATGAACATCAACAAAAGCAAAACGAGGATAATGGAATGTAGTCAAATTAAATCGGGTGATGCGGAAGGGATTAGATTAGGAAATGAGACACTTAAAGTAGTAAAGGAGTTTTGCTATTTAGGGAGTAAAATAACTGATGATGGTCGAAGTAGAGAGGATATAAAATGTAGACTGGCAATGGCAAGGAAAGAGTTTCTGGAGAAAAGAATTTTGTTAACATCGAGTATAGATTTAAGCGTCAGAAAGTCGTTTCTGAAAGTATTTGTATGGAGTGTAGCTATGTATGGAAGTGAAACGTGGACGATAAATAGTTTAGACAAGAAGAGAATCGAAGCTTTCGAAATGAGGTGCTACAGAAGAATGCTGAAGATTAGATGGGTAGATCACATAACTAATGAGGAGGTATTGAATAGAATTGTGGAGAAGAAAAATTTGTGGCACAACTTGACTAGAAGAAGGGATCGGTTGGTAGGACATGTTTTGAGGCATCAAGGGATCACAAATTTAGCATTGGAGGGCAGCGTGGAGGGTAAAAATCTTAGAGGGAGACCAAGAGATCAATACACTAAGCAGATTCAGAAGGATGTAGGTTGCAGTAGGTACTGGGAGATGAAGAAGCTTGCACAGGATAGAGTAGCATGGAGAGCTGCATCAAACCAGTCTCTGTACTGAAGACCACAACAACGGTCGAATGTAACACCGTAAGCGGATACTGCTCAGGGATAGCCGCAGTGATGTGACGATTGAGGCAGGCAGAACTGCAAGTTGATGGAAGCCGAAGCGAATATCCCCGTTCCTAGTGACCCCTACGCCACTCAGAGCGTCTGTCACAGAATTCAGGCATTCGACCGGTAACTACGTATCATCTGCTCGCCAGGAGAAATTGCAGCAGCCGGTAGGCATGTCAGCAGGCGATGACGCTGTAGCCGGACCTGCCAACGTTTGCCCTTTTAAGGCCGATTCCCACTACAGTGCGGCACGCGGCGACGCCAGCGACAAGCGTTTTCTGCGGTGACGCGGCGGCTCGTGGAATTGGCATTCCTTTCTGGAAGCAGCAGACACTAGCGTTAGCCAATGACGGACCGCCACTGAGGTATGAGGCGGGACCTACTGAAACCCCCGAGGCATTTGATTAACTATACCGTGAACCTTCATGAAAGAAAGAAGAAGTTAGGTAAAGACTACCAATTTTTTATGTTCTTTACGATGTACTATTTCACATATTTCATTATTAATGATTTCTTATTTCACGATAAACAGTTTCTATTATTACTGTCCATAGCTGTTTCCTATCTCATTTAGAAAACCAGTCGCCCTAGAACAGAAACTTATTGTTGCTTTCATAACAGATTTTTATTGCAAATTGCAGTATCTAAACGCAAGTTACTATAATGATAGTACATTACGGGTTATGTGGTAGTCATTTATTTATAACTGACAAAGTCTGACAGTTGATCCTCAGTATTTGCTTTGTTAAATCATGCATTTTAACCACTCTGTGTGGGTGTTAGTTATTGAAACCTCCAATGAAGTTGTGTACGAAACTCAGCTCTACCTATAAACTGCCATTAAAGTCTTCATTACCAAGATAGACATAACGCTAACACCCACACCACAGTGATACAAGTTTACATTTCAACCTACACCACAGACGATGAACAGACTGAGACAATGTACGCTAAAGAGATTATTCGAATACGAGTAGTTCAGCGAGACAAAAATTTAAAATACGATGAGCGACTGAAATTCGGTAGCAGGTAGAGGAAGAGAAAATCGTAGGAAAACATAGACTTGGGGGAATGGATGAAATGGGAAGCCAACTGAAAGAATTTTGCACAGAGCGTAATTTAAGCTTACCCAACACTTTGCTTAAGAATCATGAAAGAAGGACACAAATTTGGAACTGAGTTTTCGAAACCAAATTTTAAATTGTAAGACATTTCCCGGTGCAGAAGCAGAACGACGACAGTTTATTGGTTATGAAGTTCAGTTCACAACTAAAGAGATAGTAAATGGTAGCAAATTATGGAGATAGTACCTGAATAAGTTAAGACCCCAGAGTTTTTCGATAATCTTAAAGGAATAATTAGGCAACCACCGGCGGGAAGCAGAGGATGGAATTCACTACAATTTGAATGGATATCTTTGCAAGAAGTACTGAAGGCAGCAGAGGATGTAAATGGAAAACAGGTACAATAGAAATTCTGGGATAAAACCCGATATATTGAATTTAATTGACAACAAGGAAATACAAAAATGCACCAAATAAAGTAGGCCATACGGAATAGAGATCTCTGAAAAATAACACTGACAGAGTCCAGAATCGCAACTACTATTTTGCACTTGGAAAACATATACATCGAAACTAAATAAGTAAAACAGGAAAGAAAACTTTGCTCAAAAGAGAAGCAACTTTCAAGGGCCCATTTGGCAAGCCACAACTAAGCAAAGAAGAGAAGGCTAGAAGGTGGAAGGAATACGTGGAGAGGAGAAGGGCTATTGAAACTAATATGAGATTCCTGTGAAATGTCTGAACACGCAAGGCAATACTGATCCTACCATTTAACTTAGCAGACAGACTGAAGAAGGACAAACCTGTGTTTATAGCATTTGTTTAATCTATTTAGAAAAAAGGTTTTGATAATCTTAACTGAAAGACAGTCTTTGAACCTCTGGAGGTATCAGGGATAAAACACAGGGCCATAAGATTATGCAGAAACCGAACTGCAGTTTTAAGGCATCAATGGCTTGAAAGGGAAGCAGTAATTGAGAAGGCAGAAGTAGAGAGGATATAAAGTGCAGATTGCCAATAGCAAGAAAAGCGTTTCTGAAAAGGAAATTTATTGACATCGAATGTAAGTTTAAATGGTTGAGTACTGTTTTGTAGAGGTGTTTCTGTGGAGTGTAGCCTTATATGTGAGTGAAACTTGGATGTTGAAATGTTCTATCAAGAAGACAATGGAAACTTTCAAAATGTGGTGCTAAAGAAGAATGCTGAAGATCAGATTGTAGATCGTGTAACTACAGAAGAGGTACTGAATTAAACTGAGGAAAAAGTAGAAATTATGGCACAACTTGTCTAAAACAGGGGGTTAGTTGACACGACATATTCTGAGACATCAAGGAATCGTTTGTTTGGTAATGGAGGCTAAACTGTAGACGGTAAGCACATTCGAATGGACGTAGGATGCAGTAGTACGTAGAGATGAAGAGGCCCACACAGGGTAGACAACTGTCGAGCACTGTATCAACACAGTCTTCAGGCTGAGGAAAAAAAAGTGAGACGAATTGTATTTCTTGTTAATGAAACCTAGTAGCAAACAACATTACCCTTGATTAGGTGGGTCAGGTGCATGTCTATAGCCAGAATATTTGTTTACTATAGCCTGTAGCACATATCACTTGTGATGTATTTGCGTAAACAGCTCTATTACTACAAACAGCCTTATGTTACAACTTGAATGCAGTTTTCTTAAGACGACTGTCAGCAAATGATAAAGTTCAATAACTGTTTTGGCCACTTTGCGATTTGTGACATTTTCCATAAGACATATATTCCTTTATAATCCAACAACCGGTAACTGCTTACGTATTATCTATGAGTTTAGAATGCACTGGCAGTTCTCAAACTGTGTAGAAGTCATCTGTGGAAAAAGTATCGTAATGCAGTTCTCTATAAGCTGTCACGTATTTTTTGTACAGTGGAGTGTGACCTTTCTCAGGGGTAATGAAGGATGCACTACTGTCGTATGAAACTATTTTTAATTACCGTTTGTGTCGGAAAAGTAGGTTAATCAAAAAATAAATACGGTATACTGACAACCAAATATCTAATCGACAACTGGATCATAACCCTTAAAGTGATAACTGTGAAATCAGTTATTATGACTGATCCTTCATAACTACTTGCAAGTCTGGGATCAGTGAGACTTTATTATATTGAAGATGTTGCATAGAATATTATACTTTATATTTTATGCCATGATGTTTGATACAAAGATTCGATCAGGGATGTAAAATCTTTCGGTAAAAGAAATCGACTTACCAGAGGCTGGTGTTATTACATGTAATTATAAAGTATTTCAAACACTGAAAATAAACAAAATGTCTTAATGCAAATCGAAATAATTAATAATAAGTTTGCTTACATGGCTATCACCAGTAGCAAGCACAGAAATATTCGTTTCGTTAATAGCAAACGCCTTTTTCTTGCTTGATGCATTTTATTTGTACCAGACACGTTCCACCTTTTAATTTAAGGCATTTCCAGTGGAATATTTGCGATAAAACAGGTCAAGTCTTCTTTTTTATGCAAATAAATGATTACTTACGGTTAATCGAGCTTTCCGCTGGCATCTACGTTTCCTCCCATTTGGTCGTAGGCTGTATGTAGGACTATAACTTCACTCACGAGACATAAGCGCATTTTCACGTCAAAAACTTTTTTTGTTCACAATTTTTATGTTCCTTGCGCTAATTGGAGCGGAGCACTATTACTCTTCTGTCACTAGCTGCGGATATTTTACCAAAACTGATTCAAAGCCGTAACTACTGTGTGTTCAATTTATGTCACTACTTATTTGGTTTGTTTATGTATATATTGCCAGGTTAACGAAGTATATGCTAAAACCAAAATTTGTTCATTTATGTTCTCTTCACATCTGTGTGTGCCTGTGTGTGTGTGTGTGTGTGTGTGTGTGTGTGTGTGTGTGTGTGTGTGTGTGTGTATGTGTAGTTACTCAGGGAGAGTTGTAGAAAGTTGAATGTGAATTTTGTAGAGTAGACAGTGGCTGAAAGGTTTCGTCTTCAGCTGATTCGAGTTTCGGTTTAAATGTTTAGTGGAGAGGTTCATGTAAAAGTGAGGACAAAGGGATTGGATGCTAATATTCTGTTAATAATGACCTGTTGAAGTGTTATTCTATTATTTTATGTATTAATGTAAGCAGTGAGTTCACTTTTACATGAATCCCTCGACAAAAATGTTGAAACCAAAACTCAAATCAGCTGATCACCAAAACTTTCAAACACTCTCTGACAGCTATTGCATCCACATTCAACTTTCTGTAAATCCCACTGACAGCCATACACACATACAGACATAAGGAGAACAGAAATGAACAGACGTTAATTTTCAGCATATAATTCGTTAGGTTGGTAACATACATAAAGAAAACAAAGTAGGAAGAGACATAAAGTGAACACATTGTACTTACGACTTTAAATCATAGTTTTCGGTAAAATGTACATAGATAGTGACAGAAGAAAAATAGTGCTCCATACCATGTAGCGCGAAGGACACGAAAATCATGAAGAAAAATATGTTCAAAAGTCATAATATATATAGCAGTTCATGGCATCCATTCTTACAAATGTACTGTTTCTGATGGACACACGTCCCGATCATCCGCTCTCAAAACTCCGCTATTTCTCTCCCCACATCCACCACTGCTGGCAGCTCACCTCCAACTGCGCAAGGCTACGCGCTGTTAACAGCCAACTGCCCAACACTACAATAGCAGTATTGCAACAATGCCACCCAGCCACAGACTGCACACAGCACAGCCAGTGATTTTCATACAGAGCGCTACGTGGCGTTACCAGTATAAAAACCTAAACAGCCTATTTACATAGCCCCCATGCTCCCCAAAAAAAATTTTACAAATTCTTTTGGGCAGTGGCCAGTACAGATTTGAAAATTTTTTCATAATTACAATAACAAAGATATCAAATGCACACACTTATTGATACAATGTTAGTCAAAAGCTAAAATTTTCTCACAGTCCATAAAGACAGTCCTGATCATTCATCACAGTAAAATTGTTGTGTTTTTTGTTTTTTCAAATTATGAGCAGTAAAAGAAAATGCACACAGAAGTAGTGGATTTCCATGCAGTCTTGAACAAGTAGTGTTGTCCTTCCAACGGAAAGACAGTGCTGACTCTTGACATCCAGACAGGTAATGGGCCACAACAGAGCAAACCCAAAGCAGAGTCAGTCGAAGTTTTGAAGAATATTGGTAGGTAGGTCATCACAGAGCAGACCCACTGTAGTCCTGGAAGAGATTATGGTATTGTTGGGCCACCAGAGGTGCAGACCCACTGCAGTCCTTGTAGAAATTATGGTACTGATGGGCCATCAAAGATGCAGACCCACTGCAGTCCTCATAGAGACGGCCAGCAGCCATCTACTGCGACTGTGCAGGTGCACAATCACCATCGAAGAGGCTTGCGGACAATATAGCAAGTCCATAAACCACCACTTGTGTACTCACAAAGTTTTTGGAATTATCCTTAGAAGTCTTGCAGACAATATAGCAAGTCCATAAACCACCACTTGAGCACTCACAAACTTTTTGGTGTGTCCTTAGAACCAGTAATGCTGTTAACCAGTACCTTGCTGAATTATCAACACACGTGTGAGCACTAACAGTCCTCTTTTTTTTCACATATTGTGCATATACTATGACCAACAGAAATCTGTGCAGTGAAATGAATGCTTACAAGTTACTTAATTTGATAAACTGGTGTCAATTACAATTTTATAACATGAGAATACAATTACAAAGGTACAAAATACATCATTAAAGAACATAACAATACAGATAACATTTGTAGTAGTACAGGCTTTACAAAAGAACAGAGATAAACATGTACATCAGTGTTACAGGAATTATGACAGAAATAAATAAAATAATGAGAACAGATTCAAAACATTAATTTCACACATGAGCATTAAAACAAAACAGAATAAATAATGTCTAAACATCTTTACAAAGTAAATAACATAGTATTAGAAAAATTCTACACCATAACTCTCATCAGATAAACACATAAAAACAGGAAGAATACAAATACACAAGGGTACACAAACAAATAGTGGAACAACACTAAAGGAAAGGACAAGGTTCGTTTTCAGTGTAACATTTGGTACTGCAGTCCAAACCAAAACTTCATTCCATAGAGCTTTCCTCTAATTCCAACATCTGTTTCCACCAAAAAAATCCTATCCAAGCATGCTTTCTGTGTTTATATGTTCACATATTTCTTACCTCATTATTTATTTTCCATTATCTTACCCCATCATTTATTTCCAAGAAAATCCTACCTAAACCTGTTGTCCCTAAACCCTACTTTTTTGTTCATATCCTCTTTCCAAATCCTTTTTTGGCCAAACCATTTTCTTATAGCTTCTCAATGCATTACTTCCAATTCATCACAACTCGTTCTCTTCTATAGCCTACTCCCTCTTAAGCTAACTTAAATCTACTGAGCTCAGATATATATACTAAGGGACACGACAATGCAGCAACACACAACAAATTAACACAAAGAGGAATGAGAAAAAAATGCAAATTGGCAAAGCAAGCAGCAGTATATCTAAATTAGCTAAGCAATTGCAATATTACAACTAACATAAGGCAATGTGCAACAAACAAGAAAAATAAATCCGTAGTAAAACTGGCTTAACAGAGTAATACCAAGTCAAATTCAGTAACACTATGCCTGGCAAGCAGCACCAGCAAATGCTATAACTTATACCTAAACATGACAAAGCTCAAGCAGAAAAAATATTACAGTAAAAATCGGAAATGTCTAATAACTATGTCAAATCTTAACACTAGAGTGATGCATCACCTTAACTTACACTACTAAAACGTTACCAGTCATTGACAAAAATTATGTATGCAACTCCTGTGAGGGGAAATGTCTTTTTGTGCTCCATCGTTTTTTTAAGTACATCATAAAGTTATTATTTACTGGGTCTCTAGGCAGAAAATATCTATATTAGTACATCTATAAAATTTTATTTTAACCAATGCTGCAGTGCAACTAGAAACTAGATATTAAACTAAATGAGCAAATAAATACATAAGGCAAGGCGTGAAACGTCATTCACTAGGCAAATGGCGTCTCCAAAGGCAGTAAAAAATCTCTCAACTAGAAAGACAATAGGTATAAAATGTTTCCCATCATTTCATTAGGCATTTTAATAAATATCATAAATTAAGAGCTCCACAGTGTAATCATATGTTTTCAAGTTTGAACGTGTCGTAATTGCAATGCTTTCTACAAAGAAATGTCACTAGCGAGGATAATGTCCTCTTTTTTCTTCTCCACCTAATGGCTTTCTTTTTTCAGGCGGCTGGCACAGCTGGCCACTCACAATGCATTATGTCAAGGTCACTTGGCTTTCTTACCGAAATATTTACGACAGCAGTTTGCACTACAGTGACAGTCTCATATAAAAATTTTCACAGGTCGAGAATTTGCGTTACAAATGTGTAGAAACAAAATCCTATAAATACAACAGTGTCCAAAACATTTTCGGTGGCATTGTGATACATTCACACATGTAAACACATCTCATAATTCTTAAAGTATGATTCTTGGTTTCCAATATCCTTTTCCACAAATCAGAGTCCCTAACCACTACTCATTATCCATATACATATAAACACGTAATCACATTCCTCATATATGGTAGCATCATCTTATTGTTCATAAACATACCTCAACAGCATAATACACATCATCATCGTAATAATAACATCATAACAGATCAATCACATCTCAAAATCGTCGCAGCTTCTTTCAATAATTTCAAGACCTTCAATAAAGTCATCTACCTCAAACGTACTTTAAAACTCATGCTCCCTTACCAAATACGACATTCAAACCTCTCATAGTATCACAATGGTTCCGGAAAAGTATGAACAGTTCACACAGTGCAGACAAGATACAGTTTCATAAGTTTGAAGTTATCTAACTGTGTAATTGCGCAAACATGTGTCACTGCCGTAGTAAAAAGAAGGTTTGTTTCTCTGTCAAATAATCAGATAGCTGTGTAATTCTGTGTTAGAGAAATATGGTACTGAAGTGTAAAATTGTATAAGCAAATACCATTTTAGCTAAGGCTCCTTGTGACTGCCAAACACATGGTACACAAAGTAAGCGTGTACCCCCCTGAGGATTAATGTAATTATACCCTCAGGTGTTACAGATTGCAGCAATGGAATGAAATGTATCACAGAAAACATTTGTATCTTTGTAATTCAAAAATCTTTAAAAACAAATGTTTTAAGTACAAAATTAATCACTCAAATATGTGTACTACAGTGCTAAACTGTGCGTCTTGTTGTAAGATAATCTCTGTCAGTACTTAATGATAAAAATGTGCTAAGTGGAGTAATTATCGTCGTCCGTAAGCAAAGTTCTGTAGAAGTCAATGTACTTACCTTGTAATAAACAAAAGTGAAATGCTATACGTATAGATATCGTAGTTATTATGTACAGTACCGTGATCAAGAAAGTACTATACTGTAATGTATTGTGCTACGAAAAAGGCTGTCTCATTGTAGCTATAGCACAAAAGTTACTACTAATGGTTCAAATGGCTCTGAGCACTATGGCACTCAACATCTTAGGTCATAAGTCCCCTAGAACTTAGAACTACTTAAACCTAACTAACCTAAGGACATCACACATACCCATGCCCGAGGCAGGATTCGAACCTGCGACCGTAGCAGTCCCGCGGTTCCGGACTGCAGTGCCAGAACCGCTAGACCACCGCAGCCGGCAAAATTACTACTAAAACATGTTTTACTTTCCAGAAGAATTCAGAAAAACTGTGCAGATATAAAACAGATACACCGCAAAAGCAACAATGTAAATTGTGTCACATATTAGTAGCGTCGTGATATAATCGTGTAGCTGTCAAAGATACCAATTACTAAGTCATCTTTAATCTCACAGAATGTACTTCAAATCCAGAATGTATTTTCAAGTAAACCAAAATGTTGCGTTAAAATCTCATTAGCAGTACCTGTATATGTTCTAAGTATGTAAGCCTTATAGTCGTTACGTAATCGTGCAACTATCAAGCAAGAATGTACACACACAATAACACTGTGTCGTCTGTTCACTATAACAATACATTCGTAATTACTGTCTAAATATGTTCCCTAGGTTCTAGACTGGATAGTTAATTTTAAAACATAGTTGCATGTTAACAGTTTGGAAGTGTGACAAAGTGTACTAGTAATGTGAAGTGAAAAAATTTTATATCAAGGACTAAGTTAAAAAGCAGATTATCTCTCAATAAATGGTTTTACATATGAAATGTGGTGCAATCCTTTACTCTTCCTACTATGCAGAGCTCCAGCTTCAACGGAATTATCATGTGGTATCTGGTACATCGGTGAAGAATGCTCAAATTTTTCTCAAGTTTAACGTCTATGTTATTTTTCTCTGAGCCAGACAGTGCATGTGGCTGCCTGCGGTGCAAGTCATTGTCTGCCATCTCTTTGTTGGCGTGCGTCGTTATTGGGATTAGGAGACCTAACTTCTACAAATTCACCTTGCTGAGAGGGCCCAGCCCTGTTTGAATCCGACCAGTTCTTATGAAATTCAGGTCTGTCATTATGATTATATCGTCTGTCGTCATTTCGGTAGTTCCTGTAGTTTCTTTCTTGTCAGTTAAGTGGTGGAGAATTTCTCCCTGAATTATGGTTGCACGGTGGACCGTTGCGTCTAAAGTTATTCTGTCTCCCTTGATAATAATTATTTTGGTTCCCATATTGTCTGTTTCTCTGATTGTCTCTGTGATAGTCACTACCGCAGAGAGGTGATCTTTCCCTGTAATTATTACTACTCTGCCAACGGTTGTCATACGGGTGGTGTCTGTTTGGGTCACAATTTGTGTTGTGAGAATTGCCTTGTCGTGTCCAGTTATTATTTCTTTCATCGCGGAATTGTGACGGATGTGACCTGTAATTGTTGTGTTCCTGTTTTCGCGTTCCGCGAATGTCAGTGTCAATTTCCAGTTCTTGTAACAGTCCCTGAAAAGCTTCAATGTCATCTTTGCAACGTCCTGCCAAAATAACATATCGTAAATGTTCAGGTAGTTTGATTAAGCAAATGCGAATGAGTTCTGAGGGACTGTATGGGTTTGACAGGTACTGATTCTTGTGCAACATGTCTTCAAAATATTTCACAAGACTGGAAAATTCAGATTGTTCGAAATGTTTCATCATTATGATGCTATGTTTTACTCGGTCTTGTGTAGCTTGAGACCAATATGCTGAGGGGAAGGTATGATAAAATTCTCCTTCACTGTGACAATCGTGAATGACCGATCGCATTCTTACACCTGGTTCATTCACTAAGTAGCTACACATAAATTCTAATCTGTGCTCCAATGACCAGTTGGGAGGAAAACAATGAGAGAATTGATGAAGCCATGCTTGTGGATGAATGTCGTTGCCAGAATTCTTAAATGTTTTGAATTTATGTGTAGTAATGAACAGCTTATAGTCAAAATCATCATGTCAGCGAGTCGCATATCGGTCATTGTTACTTCGTTTCGACGGTTCCATCTCAAAATTCAATGCGCCTTGCCAATTTCTTTCATCATTTCCGAAGTGCCCAGTGTCATTATTTTGTGGCTGTTCCGTATTTCTATGTCCCTCTTCCCGCATTGGAGCGCGAGTGTCCTCTGAAATATGTAATTCTTGTATTACTTGTGCCAACTGATCTTGTACTTCCCGGATTTCTCTTTTGCACTGTGTATTTATTTGATTTTGATTTTGTTTGAATTTTCTAATTTGTTCATACCCTTCTGTGTCAGTGAAGGCTACAGGTCTTGTGTCATTCAGATCATCATCTATCTTTGTAGATAAGTTAGTGAACCGATCCGAAAGTTCGGCTACTTTCTCCGATAGTGAACTTATTTCCTCAGTGTGTTTTTCTGAACCAAGTTTCAGAGTGTCCATTTGTGTTGAAATCGTATCTACTGTGTCCTTTAAGTTTTCCTGAGTTTTTGCAAGTTGCGTAACCGTATCGGTAGATGCAACTGAGTCAATTTTAGCTTGCAAGGTGTCGTGATTTTCACGAACAATAGTTTGCAGTTCCTTTATGACTGTTTCGTGTTTCTGTAATTCATTTTCATGACACGAAGAAATAGGTTGAAAATGCTCACAAATTTGTGTTTTTACGTCATTACAGACTTTTTGACATTTCGATTCGATTTTAAGTAACTCAGCAGTTAAATCTTCACGTGTTTGTTCAAGCGTGGTGTCCAACTTTTGAAGATTTTGTTCCATTGTGTCTAACTTTCAAAGACTTTGTTCCATTGTGTCTAACTTTTGAAGAATTTGTTCCATTGTGTCTAACTTTTGAAGATTTTGTCCCATTTGTTTCTGATTTTGTTCAAGTGTTGTGTCTAACTTTTGTAGCCTTTGTCCCATTTGTCTCATTAACTGTAATAACAATGCACTGGTGTCTGAAACATGTCCCTCAGTGCTATTCGGCAGGGCATTTGAACCGGCAATATTCGCATTTTGAAAAGCAGAAAATGTGTCTTGACTTCTCCATTAGGTTTCGGGAATGCAGCCGCATAAATTCTGCTTCTTCTTCTAATATTTCGGCTGTATACCTTTCAGCCATCTTCAGAGAGAGCCGTACGACTGACGCTCCAGCGCTCGCTCCATCCTTTTAAACTCGCGGACCGCGCCACTGCGCATGCGGCCACATATAAACAAGGCGCCAGTGATGTTAATCGGCGGCAAAGACGTACAATATGTATGAGTTACGTCTGTGGCTGCGCATTCGATCCATGCTGGGAGGTCGATGTATTACTGGGAGCTGAACTGTAGCGACGTCTTTGTAAGTTCAATATTGAAAGTGCCGGATTCCATGATTTATCTAATGTGAAACCGCTGTCTCTATTAATTAAATTCTTCGTCAAGCGGATTTCAATGGCCTCTTTTACTACGGAGTCCCAGAAAGATGAAACAGAAGTCAGAATTTCGACATTTGTCTTGACTTATTTGAGAAAACGGTGAGGACGCAAAACCTGAATCTACAGTATCTGCAAGATTGTGTCCGGTCAATTCAGAATCCTGAGGCGAGCTGTTGCCGACCGATCGATCGATAATGCTTCCCTGTTCACTAATTGTTTCACTGTCTACACCATTATTTGCAGCCCACTCCATTTCACGACGAATAATGAAAAGAAATTCACTTCTTTATCGAGCGAAGATATTAGGCTGTCAGATGCAGAAGAGCCAAAGTTTTTCACCAAATGGTTTCCTTGAAACCGGATGACAAGTATTTCATTGTTGCCGCAGCGCCCGCACCTGCACTTCGGCGGAAGTTCATATAGCCGGGGTTCTTTACCCAACCTCATGCTCAGTGCGTTCTGTGATTGGCGGCGCAGATCTGCAGTGCAGCACACGGCATAGGTCGCGGCTCGACATAGGCAAACCGCGACGCTGAGCCTGCTATGCCGCGTCGCTGATGGCATTTCCATGGCAACCAAGGCCCTGCTACGCAGTTTTGCCGCACGGCAGCCCTAGTGGGAACAGGCCTTAACTCACCGACAGCGATATGGCTGATGTTTGCGTTGGGGTGGGTTGGGTTGTTTGGGGGAAGAGACCAAACAGCGAGGTCATCGTTCTGATCGGATTAGGGAATGATGGGGAAGGAAGTCGCCCATGTCCTTTGAAAGGAACCATCCCGACATTTGCCTGGAGCAATTTACGGAAATCACAGAAAACCTAAATCAGGATGGCCGGACGCGGGATTGAACCACCGTCCTCCTGAATGCGAGTCCAGTGTGCCAGCCACTGCACCACCACGGTCGGTGGCTGATGTTAGCCTCTAGGTCTTCGCTTCTCTTGGTGTACACACGCACGGGGCAGTTTCCACTTTGCGTATTCATCTCTTCTATGACAGTGAACATCTCATGGCACAACCACAGTACCTCTGGATTTGTAATCATTTTATCAAACCACACCTCACTCTCATAGTAGTGAACTCAAACTATAACAGCGACTTTGTCTAAAGCCCAATCCGCAAGTATGCTGTTCTTGAATGCACAAAACGCTCTATGTAGCATTGGTTCAGATACCATGTCAGAAACGCATTTGATATTCGATAGGAGTCTCGAACATTCCAGACTCTGCTGCCTCACATATATAAGCAGATCACTGTGTCAACGGCAGCAGTCAGTACTGTTACTATTGAAGACGACTGTGGAAACAGCTCTCGACTGTTGAGAATTTTATTCGAAACGACGAGGCTTGAACCTTATTCGAGCGGAATATATTGCATCTTACATAATGGGAGACCCTTAGGGCGAGGCACAACTACCAAATGAACCCTGGCAGGAAATTTTCTTGCTTCCACTACAGTGATACTTCTGCTTCCCAAGTGTGAGTCATGCCATTAGTGCTTTTTATAATTATACGTGACTGTGGTAATTGTATTTGGTGTTTCTACATTTTTTTCCGGCTGCTGTAATTCTATAAACGACGTTTGTAGCTACTTCGTTATGTAAATGAGTGAAAATTTCACCATCAAATGCGAGAATCTCACTAATGCCCAATGAAATAGCATTGCATATAGGCACTGCATACAAAAATGAAAAGAAATGTCCATGTAGCATTGGTGGCTGGGAGCCCCTGTTCAAGGAACTTCGGCCACTAGGTTGCACGTCTCATACTGATGCGCCAAAGAAATTATTATAGGTATGTTTATTCAAATAAAGAGATATGTAAACAGGCAGAATACGGCACTGCAGTCATCAACGCCTACATAAGACAACAAGTGTCCGGCGCAGTTGTTAGATCGGTTTCTGCTGCTACAATGGCAGCTTATCAAGATTTAAGTGAGTTTGAACACGGTGCTATAGTTGGCGCATGAGCGATGGGACATAGCACTTCCGAGGTAGCAATGCAGTGCTGATTTTCCCGTACGACCATTTCATAAGTGTACCATGAATATGAGGAATTCGGCAAAACATTAAAACTCCGACATCACTGTGGTTGGAAAGAGATTCTACCAGAACGGGACCAACGATGACTGAAGAGAATTGTTCAACGTGATAGAAGTGCAACCTTTCCGTGAATTGCTGGAGATTTCCTTGTTGGGCCATCAACAAGTGTCAGAATGCAAACTATTCAATGAAACATCATCGATATGGGCTTTCAGAGCCAAAGGCCCACTCATATACCCTTGATGACTGCATGACACCAAGCTTTACGCCTTGTGTGGGCCCGTCAACACCGACATTAGACTGTTGATGACTGGAAACTTGTTGCCTGGTCGGACGAGTCTCAATTCCAATTGTATCTAGTGGATGGATGTGTATGGGTATGGAGATAATCTCATGAATCCGTGGACCCTACATGTCAGCAGGAGACTGTTAAAGCTGGTGGAGGCTCTGTAGTGGTGTACGGCATGTGGATTGGTTCAAATGGCTCTGAGCACTATGGGACTCAACTTCTGAGGTCATTAGTCCCCTAGAACTTAGAACTAGTTAAACCTAACTAAGCTAAGGACATCACAAACATCCATGCCCGAGGCAGGATTCGAACCTGTGACCGTAGCTGTCTTGCGGTTTCAGACTGCAGCGCCTTTAACCGCACGGCCACTTCGGCCGGCACGACATGTGGAGTTGGAGTGATATGGGACCCCTGATACATCTAGATACATCTCCGACAGGCGACACATATGTAAGCATCCTTCCTCATCACCTGCATCCATTCATGTCCATTGTGCATTCCTACAGACTTGGGCAATTCCAGCAGAACGCTGCAACACCCCACACGTCCAGAATCGCTGTAGAATAATTGCAGCAACACTCTTCTGAATTTAAACACTTCCGGTGGTCAACGATCTTCTCAGGCCTGAACATTACTGTGCATATCTGGGATGCCTTGCAACGTGCTGTTCAGAAGATCCAACCCCTCGTACTCTTACGGATTTGTGGACAGCCCTGTAGGATTGGTGTCAGTTCCCTGGAGCACTACTTCAGAGAATAGTCGAGCGCATGCCACGCCGTGTTGCAGCACTTCTGCGTGCTCGCAAGGGCCCTACATGATGTTAGGCAGATGTGGTAGTTTCTTTGGCGCTTCAGTGTATTTCAGGTGACGCCATATTTCGCAACTTGTGCGTCAGTGATGATGAGATGATGAAGAGGACAACACAAGACACAGAAAATCTCCAACACGGCCAGGAATCAAACCCCGACCCGCTACATTGTAGGCAGGCACGTTACCACTTTTTATCTCTGTAAGGTGTCAGGCAAATCCAACACCTTCCATGAAAACCCTGACGTGATAAGCAAATCCAGCAGTATGTCACATAGCTCCGAATAAATAGTGACATTAAATTAACCAAAGTAATACGATTAACGAGTGAGCAAATGGAATACCACAGACTAACACAAGTATGACTAAATGCATGTCATACCTTCCCACCGTGAAACAGACGCAGTTCCGAGGGGAGAAACGAGAACAGAAGCCAAGAGCAGAACCGTGTTAAGCTAGAAGGCCCTACGATAAGGGATGGACACCCACGCCGCCAGCCAACCGCTAGGACCACCCCCCAGCCCATGTTAAAAGATAGAGCCCTCCAGAAGAACAGTATAGATCTTACGATAACACTAAAAGGGTCACACCAGCTGCAAGTTTTAGCGTGAGACTTTTTCGCGTCTCTGTTACGTTGCAAACGTTAAAAACATTGCCCCACCACGAAAAGTATAACGTTTCTCATTGGACAGACAGAATTTTTTTAGGTCGAGCTTAAGGTTAACTTTGAGACCCTGATTGGTCAGATGAAAACACAGCCAGATAGTTTTTTTTAAAACCAACTTCGGTAAATTGTAGTAAGGAGAAGTTAGGAGGGAGTTGCTTCTGAGACGGCGAGCTGTATGGAGCTACGCCGCCCGCTGCCCCCTGACGCTGCCTAACTTACGACAAGGCAATGAACGCACACGATGCCGCATAACAGCGCATAAAGCTTCACTCAGAACTGCAGGAGCCTCATCTGTTACACCCCCTTTTTACGTAATACTAGTGTCGATCGTCAATTAAATCTCATGGTGTTAACATTTGCTACTTGAAGTAAAGATCTGAAACTCGATGATTTTTCTGTTATATAATTATTGAGAAGCCACATCAGCCACTGTAATTTACGACAAGTTAGATAAGTAATTAAAGATAATTGAGGGTCACTGTAGACCATTTTGATAGTTTTCTCTTTTGTGAAACTTAATTTAAACCTAGATTATAGATGTGATATGGCATAGGTCATCCTTCGATCCATTGTAGAACTTGGAAACCCATTCAGGGAATATTCGTTCTCATTTTTGTTGAACGCCGTTGGTTTTTATCATCCTGTATTAAAACATTTCCTTTTATCAATAGTGCAATTTATAAACAACGTTCTGTGAGTAGAATAAAATTTCCAGTGGTAAACTTAACTGCTTTCTCGACGTTATTTTACCAGCTAACTAAAAATAGGAAAGCTTTGAACCCCTTCCACTAAATTTAGTTAGTATTAAGATTCTTTTACAGGGAGTGCAGTGGAGCTGACGCTGAAATCATTAAGTATTTGGTTATATCATCGCTAGTCTCACTGAACTCTTCTGAACTCTACATGTCATGTGCAGTCTAGCGTGTCCTTACCAGCAACAGGTCCCAGGTTCAAACTAGCCAATTCCCTATACAACACACTCAGAGCGTCATTGCGCGAAAGTGGTAGGGAGACACAACTTAGAACAAACAGACACCATGCAGAATGTTAGAGAATGGCGACCCTGCCAGGATGGTAAAATACCATGATTGAAGGTCGACCACATGCCCAACTGGGTCAGAAAAGTATCCTGTTGAAAAATTTTCGAAATAAATTTTTTTTCGAAAGGCGTAAATAGTTGAAAACAGTAGCTGCAGCGATAGATAGTAAGAAAGTATTCAATAGAAAGTGAGACATTCTAGCAGAGACAATAGCATAACTAAGTTATGAATTTTAATATTGTTAGAATTAAGTTTCCTCTCCAATGCAAGCTGACAGGTGGCGGATACATCGTTGACAAGTTGGTTCTGACCCAACAAGTAAGTGAATGGATTGTCAGTCTTGGGTATAATAAGTGTCAAGTCGTGTGAACAAAAAAGTTTATGAAACGCGTGAGATCGTATAAGCGCATGTTGACGCGAAGTAGGGCGCGTGACTTGCTTTTAAAACAGAAAATAAGGGATTCGGAAAGATTAGCAATGGCAGATCGAGACCTTGACCGAATTGAGGTAGAGACCCAGCATGAAGATGGACAGAGAATAGAGGACAGTACAACAGACGATGCAGTATCGCGAGAAATAGGACAGATAACGCACTATAACGAGGATAATGTACGTCAAGGCATAGAAAACGTAAGGCAGCATACGACAGAGGAGCAGGAAAGTAGAGAGACAGTCGATGAGGATCCTAACTTGCGTCTTGAATACGTAGAATCCATGGTACAAGTAATCAGAACTCTCTCACCACAGAGTACAAGGAATGCGAGCAGAAACGTGTCACCGCACGGTTCAATGCAATCGGTCGCGAACCAACACTTGGGCGAAAACACAGAGCGTAGGACGTCGGAAGAAAACGCAATAGGACCCACCAATCTGGCAGAATTATTACAACAAATTACGGAAACCATGACAAGGCAAAATCAAGAAATAGCGAACCAAATTCAAATTCAGAATGCAGAAACCACGAGACAAATGCGTGAGATTAAAGAACAAAACAAAAAAATTCAGTTACACCTAAGTCATATTGAAGACGAGGCAAAAGAATCTCGAGAAGTGATAGGAAACTTAGTAACAGGTCACAATCAATTGAGAACAGACGTTGACAAGGTACAAGCGGACGTACAAACATTGCGTAATGACACTCAGGACGAGATCAAAACATTACGTTACAACACCCAGGGAGAAGGCAAGAAACTAGAGAAGCAGATAAACGTAATTACTAGACAAGCAGCAGGAACAGCGCGTGAAATTGTTGAAAACAGTGTGTTACACAAACGTATCACAAAAGCAGCGCTGAAAAGATATGATAATCGCATAGTCAAAATAGAAGCGCAAACGAAGCAACAATTTCAGAAATTGCGAACAGACTTGTTGCAAACTATTGAAGAGTGTAGTGAACAGGATCGAACAAGCACTGAGTCTGCAACCACATTCGTATCTGTAACAGCACCGGAAAAACAAGCAATTAACGGAGATATTACGCATTTGCGATTCCAATCACAGGCGGAAAGTAACATACGTGAAATCAGACAGCCTGCACAGCAACAAACACGTTTCGAAATTCTTGATGATCAAACGGCACTACAAACACATGCAGAACCACAAATGTATGTTTCAAACCAGTCTGGATCGTGAAATGAAGCGGCAAGATTAGCCAGACAAGATACCGAACCAATACGTGGCAATGGAAAGCCAGGTCGCGAAGAGTTCAGTGCAATGCATTCAGCTACACGTTCACAACCGATAGAAGAAAATTATTGCGTACCATTCAACGATACTACGTAAGGGTAGGCGAAAGTTACAGTGGACAATATCCAATGGATCTACCACAACCGGAAAAAACGACGGGAGAAATGATCAGAAACGAAAGTGGCGAAGAATCGCGAATTTCATATGGAACTATGACGAAGTACGACAACGATCATTTCCTCAGAGTCAGAAAATTTCAACACTTTCGAGAGGAAACTCATTACATCCACGAACTTTTATTGATCAATTCCGAGTAGGATTACCAGAACACTGGACGCTAGCACACAAATTAGACTTTATATGTGCACACATGTCATGAACAGTCGCAGATACCATGCAGAATGTTGCAGCGACATGCCGATCGTACGAAGATTTCAGAGAGAAGTTTCTCTCACGATATTGGTCCAGCGAAGCACAGAACAGAGTGAAGTACGAATTATTACCGAACCCATATTTTGAAAATTCAGGAGAGAAGAATCCCGTGAAATTTTTCGAAGTAATGGAAAAGAAAAATCAATGCTTAGATGTACCATACAGTGACGGAGATTATGCGCGATGAAGTTACCATTGAAATACCAGCAATCATTAGTAGGTCGCGGAGGCAATGACGTCGAAGCATTTAAAGGAATTCTAAGGGAACTAGAGTTTATATTTTCGGAAGATGACGCAAGAAAAAGACGAAGCGCACGTGAAAACGAAAGCAAAAGGCAGTGGAATCCACAAGAACAGTACGAAGAAACAATAATTACGAACCACGTGATAACTTCGCACCAAGAAACGACAACAGATTTCAACAAAAAAACGGTTATGGATTTAGAAGCCGGCCGAAGTGGCCGTGCGGTTAAAGGCGCTGCAGTCTGGAACCGCAAGACCGCTACGGTCGCAGGTTCGAATCCTGCCTCGGGCATGGATGTTTGTGATGTCCTTAGGTTAGTTAGGTTTAATTAGTTCTAAGTTCTAGGGGACTAATGACCTCAGCAGTTGAGTCCCATAGTGCTCAGAGCCATTTGAACCATTTGGATCTAGAAGAGAATATGGCAATAACTATAATTCACCCAGGAACGGCAACAACTATTACAGAGGGAATAACGACAACCGGAACGGGTATTGGAGCGCCAATAGACCGACAAATTATCAACAAAGAAACCAATATCAACAAGCGGAGCAAGAAAAGAGAAAACAGATAGAAGAAGTGGAGGTAAGACCACCAAACCCCGAGAAACGTTCGAATTGACAGCTAAGCGCCCATGCCAAAGAGAATGACACACCGACCCAGGACAATTTCATCACCTTGAACAGAGAAGTAAATACCTTATCACGAGAAGAGAAGAAGGAAGAAACAAAACCGCAGGGACCAGATGAAAACGAAGACAGGAAAATAACAATATCGTGTTGGGACGAAATTAATTGGGAGAATACTGACGAAGAAGATGAATTACCAGAGGCATGCACAACGAATGTAGGAGGAAAGGACGAAGTAATGAGTATTGCAGAGCTATTTGAGATGGAAACCAGGGAAAGCGAATTCAATGAGGATAATGCGCAGTCGACATGAGTTGAAAATAAGTTACTAGTGGGCAGACAACCCAACGTATATAATGAAGGAAGTTATAAGCGATAATTAGAGCATTTAAATGCGATTATGTGGAAGTAGCGACGAAGAAGGAGAAGATAGACGAAGGTGAGGAAAAAGTAGAGGATGTTGAAGAAAGCGTAAATGAAGGAAGAAATAGAGAGGAGGAAATAAAAGAGAGAGAAGTAGCAGTCGAAGCTTATCCTACAGAAAGTTCGAATTCACAAGGGAAATTCCTGAAAAGACTCATGTATGATTCAGTGGAGGATTCGTTGATGCAAGAATAAGAAGAATAAGAAGAAGAACAGAACCAACCCTTTCAAATTCAACCAATTGTGAAGGCCATGGTAAAGCATATCCCAGTCAATATTGTAATTGATAGCGGAAGTGAACTGATCGCGATCTCAGAAAATTTATTCCTGCAGTGTAATGCCAATGAGGAATTGCCAGTTCTGAAAACACGTAAGATTAAAGTAAGAGGTCCTATTAGAAACAATGCTGCGGAAGTTACGAGACAAACATGGTTAACTCTTTCGTGCCACGGTCAAAAGATCGAAGCCAACTTCGTGATTATACCTAAACTAAATGTAGATTTGATTATAGGTGCAGATTTTTTAAATGAGAGACGCTGCGATAATAGATATGGGGAAAGGTAGCGTAACATTCGGGAATGTCACACTTCTCTTTGAGCAAAAGCTAAAATTAGAAGAAATACCAGTTATAAACAAACAATTAAGAATGATGCGAGATAAAGAGGATGAAGAATTAATATGGTATGCACAAAATGGGGAATCGCCTCAACTCATGTTAGAAGTCCATAAAGAAATCGACAAAAAATTGCAAGAAGTTCAAGGTATTTTGGAACACAGTAAAAGAGAATTAGAGGGTATTTTACGAGATAAAGCAGATGTATTTTTACCTAAGACTGGCAGTATTAAACACTTTCAGTACAAGTTTGAAGTAACACAGCACAAACCATTTAGAGTGCCACCCTATACAATCCCATTAAGCTACAGGAATAAAGTATTCCAGGAGATATCTAAAATGTTAGATGGTGATATTATTGAACCAGCTACCTCCACATATAACAGCCCGCTCCATATTGTACAAAAACGATATGGGAGCATCACGTTAGTGCTTGATTCCAGACAGATCAACACAATCATAATCACTGGGACAGATCGCCCAGAAAAATTAGAGGAATTGATACAAAACTCCCACGGTGCTAAGATATTTTCATCAATTGATTTACGGAGTAGTTTCTGGCAAATAGAATTGGCCCCAGAATGTAGAAAATTTACAGCATTTATCGTATTCGGTAGATGTTACCAATTTGAACGATTGCCATTTGGTTTAAACATATCAGCAGCGTTTATTAGGGGATTTAATACTATACTCAGTCCTGAAATTTTACAAAAAATTACTTGTTATGTTGATGATGTGATTATAGCAGAACTCTCTTGGGAACATCACAACGACACATTAAATCAGTTTTTACAGATTATGAAAGAGCATGGGGTCACAGTAAATATAACAAAATCCAAATTTGGAAGGCGAGAGGTCAAATTTCTAGGACACATAATTGCAGAGAAAGGGGTAATGCCCGACCCAGAAAAACTGACGGCAATCAAAGAATTCTGTACTCCATATAATAAGAAAACTCTCAGAAGATCTCTAGGTCTCGCCGGATTCTATAAAAAATTTATTTGGATCGACTCTCTCGCAACACCACGCCTGTGTGCATTGACTGGAAAAAACACGCCATGGGTATGGGATCAACAAGCCAATGAAGAATTTTTAAAAGTGAAAAACGCACTAACAACAGCACCGATTTTAGCACATCCTGATCTAACACAAAATTTTTGTATGGGCACTGATAGCGCGAAAACAGGTTTAGGAGTTGTTTTATTCCAAGAATACGAACAGGCAGGGCTAAGACCATATAGAACAATTGCATTTGCCAGTCGTGTACTCACAAAAAGCGAGAAAAACTATTCAGTCACGGAGCTGGAAGCATTGGCCATTGTATGGGGCTTCCAACATTTTCGATACTTCCTGTTCGGAAGAAAAGCAAAAGTTTACACTGACCACAAAGCATTAGAATTTCTGTTATCCGCCAAACTAACTCATGGGAGGTTAGTCAGATGGATGTTAATACTACAAGAATTTGACTTCACTATTACACACATACCAGGACCAGCGAATGTATTAGCAGATGCTTTATCACGATGTCCACAGGGTGCATCCAATAACATAGGTTTGGAAGCAGGAGAAGACCAGTTTACATTGTACTATATGAAACAAGTACCTTTCGAAAACTACATTACGACAGCATTGAAAAATATAGGCAAAGAGCAGGACAAGGATCCCGAAACACTAGGAATCAAACACAAGTGGAGAAGTAAGGATTTTCCAGACATCTGACAGCACTATCTCGTAAAAAAAAAGTTTTATTTTTTAGACGAAATGTTGCAACGAATGAATGGTTAATTTATATCCCAGATGAACTAATTAATAAGTACATATGGTATACACATTTAAGTAATGGCCACTTTGGACCAAAGAATGCTTTTTAAAAATAAAACAAACAAGCCATTTTCCTAATATGGAAAGACGAATTAGAACAGTATTAGTCAAATGCAAAAAATGTATGAGGGCTAAACACGTCACTTTCGAAACCTAACCACCTATGTTTCCAATAATCCCTAAAAAATTAAAACAAATAGCTGCGACAGATTTGATGATGCCCCTCCCACCCACAAAAATGGATATATTTTCATATTTGTCGTTTTGGAACTTACTTCTAAATATGTTACCTTGACACCATTAAAACAGGCAAGAGGTCTTACTATAAGTAAAGCATTTACACAAGATTTTCTCAGAGAAGTAGGTCGAGTGGAACGAATAATTTCGGATAATGGCCCACAATACAAATCAGTGCAATGGCAGAACACGTTAAAACAACACAAAATAAAACTCATCTACATATCTAAGTACAAACCTAGCGTAAATCTAGCAGAACGATCTATGAAGGACATAGGCACTTTATGCCGATTATATGCAGGCAAAAGTCACAACACGTGGGATATATACGTTAAAGATTTCAAGAAGTAATAAATGAAATGCCACATAGCACTACACTACTACCTCCAGTTACTGTACTTAAAAATATTGAACCCCCAAACGTAACCAGAGAAAACGATAGATTTCCTATTGTACCACGTAAACAGCACAAACAAGTCATAGCAACAGCTCTCTCCAACATCAGAAAGGCAGCCATTAGAAGAAGAGACAGAGGAAATAGAACAGCAATTAAAAGAACATTCTCAGTAGGCCAGAAAGTATTTGTAAAAACACACCATCTCTCCAGCAAACAGAAACACAAAATACCTAAGTTTTACGCTGCATTCAAAGGACCTGTCATAATTAGCCGAATTGCTCATGATAATGCTGTGGAACTAATGAACCCAAAAACAGGCAAAAACTTAGGACTTCACCATGTGAGCCATATCAAAAAGATCGGAGATTAATTTTATTACTGGTAAATAATAAGCACAATATTTCAAGTTTATGTTGCAGATAAGATCGTCAGGAGAAAGAAGAATGAAGAGAGAGGAAGGTGGGACAAAGAAAGTAATTTCGATGAAAACAAAAACAAAAATAACACCAAAAGTACCATAGATTAAGGTGAAGGGATAAAGCATAGATAGTCTAACAGCATGAAATACTAAAATGCTATACACCACGACACTACACAAAAATAAAAAACGAATTTGAGGATTCTTGTAGAAGTTAAGACTCAAAATATCTTAGAATTGTAACATGGAAAGGGCATCGAAATTTGTAAAGCTTTTTAAGAAGGCGTAAAACAATGTATGTACTAGACATTGTTAGATGATGGTGGTCACCGATCTACCCAAGCATGAACATTACTGAGCATATCTGGGATGCCTTGCAACATGGTATTCAGAATAGACCTCCATCCCCTCGTACTCTTACGGATTTATGGACAGCCCTGTAGGATTGGTGTCAGTTCCCTCAAGCACTACTTCAGAGATTAGTCGAGCGCATGCCACGCCTTGTTGCAGCACTTCTGCGTGCTCGCAAGGGCCCTACATGATGTTAGGCAGATGTGGTAGTTTCTTTGGCGCTTCAGTGTATTTCAGGTGACGCCATATTTCGCGACTTGCGCTTCAGTGATGATGAGATGATGAAGAGGACAACGCAAGACACAGAAAATCTCCAACACGGCCAGGAATCAAACCCCGACCCGCTACATTGTAGGCAGGCACGTTACCACTTTTTATCTCTGTAAGGTGTCAGGCAAATCCAACACCATCCATGAAAACCCTAACATGATTATCAAATCCAGCAGTATGTCACATAGCTCCGAATAAATCGTGACATTAAATTAACCAAAGTGATACGATTAACGAGTGAGCAAATGGAATACCACAGACTAACACAAGAATGCCTAAATGCATGTCATACCTTCCCACCATGAAACAGACACAGTTCAGAGGGTAGAAATGAGAACAGAAGCCGAGAGCAGAACCGTGTTAAGCTAGAAGGTCCTACGATAAGGGACGGACACCCACGTTGCCAGCCAACCCTCAGAACCACCCCCCAGCCCATGTTAAAAGATAGAGCCCTCCAGAAGAACAGTATAGATCTTACGATAACACTAAAAGGGTCACACCAGCTGCAAGTTTTAGCGTGAGACTTTTTCGCGTCTCCGTTACGTTGCAAACGTTAAAAACATTGCCCCACCACGAAAAGTATAACGTTTCTCATTGGATAGACAGAATTTTTGTAGGCGGAGCTTAAGGTTAACATTGAGACCCTGATTGGTCAGATGAAAACACAGCCAGATAGTTTTTTTTAAACCAACTTTGGTAAATTGTAGTAAGGAGAAGTTAGGAGGGAGTTGCTTCTGAGACGGCGAGCTGTATGGAGCTGCGCCGCCCGCTGCCCCCTGACGCTGCCTAACCAATGACAAGGTAATGAACGCACGCGATGCCGCATAACAGCACATAAAGCTTCACTCGGGACTGCAGAAGTCTCATCTGTTACACACCCTTTTTACGTAATACTAGTGTCGATCGTCAATTAAATCTCATGGTGTTCACATTTGCTACTTGAAGTAAAAGTTTGAAACACGATGAGTTTTCTGTTATATAATTATTGAGAATTGGGGGTCACTGTAGACCATTTTGATATTTTTCTCTTTTGTGAAACTTAATTTAAACCTAGATTATAGATGTGATATGGCTTAGGTCATCCTTAGATTCATTGTAGAACTTGGAAACCCATTCAGGGAGTATTCGTTCACATTTTTGTTGAACGCCGTTGGTTTTTATCATTCTGTATTAATACATTTCCTTTTATCAATAGTGCAATTTATAAACACGTTCTGTGAGTAGAATAAAATTTCCAATGGTAAACTTAACTGCTTTCTCGACGTTATTTTACCAGTTAACTAAAAATAGGAAAGCCTTGAACCCCTTCCACTAAATTTAGTTAGTATTAAGATTCTTTTACAGGGAGTGCAGTGGAGCTGACGCTGAAATCATTAAGTATTTGGTTATATCATCGCTAGTCTCACTGAACTCTTCTGAACTCTACATGTCATGTGCGGTCTAGCGTGTCCTTACCAGCAACAGGTCCCAGATTCAGACTAGTCAATTCCCTAAAAAACACGCTCAGAGCGTTGTTGCGCGAAAGTGGTAGGGAGACACGACTTAGAACAAACAGACACCACGCAGAATGTTAGACTCATTTTGTTCGTTATTGTTCGTTGCACTCCTTCGGGGTGGGTATCCCATGACACCCGTTGAAGTCCATCGTTGATCCATTCACTCTCTCTCTCTCTCTCTCTCTCTCTCTCTCTCTCTCTTTTTTTTTTTTTTTTTTTTTTTTTTTTACATAGGGCAGCTAACCCTCTGACTGAGCTACTGTGCCTGCATCAGCTAAGTAGGCGGGCAGCACTGCAAACAGATAACCCAAATGACAGGGACTACCTCACCAAGCAGCAAACATAACGTCCGGCTGCATTCTGCCCAGCATGTTTCACCTGCATGCCGAGAAGCGCACGACAGACTTATTTAAACCTTAATCAAGAGTTCTTTGCTCAGTTAGTCAACGATTCAATTGGCGTTCTGAACTGGAAACCAAACATATGACTTCTGTAAGCTTCAAGGACTACACAAGCTATCCATACAGTTTTCAGTCGATTCTTGGCACAGAATAGTATCTTTGCATTATTTGAACAATAACTGATTCGCGAACTAACGTAAAAATATAAATGGAAATTGTTGTTGTTGTTGTGGTCTTCAGTCCTGAGACTGGTTAGATGCAGCTCTCCATGCTACTCTATCCTGTGCAAGCTTCTTCATCTCCCAGTACCTACTGCAACCTACATCCTTCTGAATCTGCTTAGTGTATTCATCTCTTGGTCTCCCCCTACGATTTTTACCCTCCACGCTGCCCTCCAATGCTAAATTTGTGATCCCTTGATGCCTCAAAACATGTCCTACCAATCGATCCCTTCTTCTAGTCAAGTTGTGCCACAAACTTCTCTTCTCCCCAATCCTATTCAATACCTCCTCATTAGTTACGTGATCTACCCACCTTATCTTCAGCATTCTTCTGTAGCACCACATTTCAAAAGCTTCTATTCTCTTCTTGTCCAAACTGGTTATCGTCCATGTTTCACTTCCATACATGGCTACACTCCATACAAATACTTTCAGAAACGACTTCCTGACACTTAAATCTATACTCGATGTTAACAAATTTCTCTTCTTCAGAAACGATTTCCTTGCCATTGCCAGTCTACATTTTATATCCTCTCTACTTCGACCATCATCAGTTATTTTACTCCCCAAATAGCAAAACTCCTTTACTACTTTAAGTGTCTCATTTCCTAATCTAATCCCCTCAGCATCACCCGATTTAATTTGACTACATTCCATTATCCTCGTTTTGCTTTTGTTGATGTTCATCTTATATCCTCCTTTCAAGACACTGTCCATTCCGTTCAACTGCTCTCCCAAGTCCTTTGCTGTCTCTGACAGAATTACAATGTCATCGGCGAACCTCAAAGTTTTTACTTCTTCTCCATGAATTTTAATACCTACTCCGAATTTTTCTTTTGTTTCCTTTACTGCTTGCTCAATATACAGATTGAATAACATCGGGGAGAGGCTACAACCCTGTCTCACTCCTTTCCCAACCACTGCTTCCCTTTCATGCCCCTCGACTCTTATAACTGCCACCTGGTTTCTGTACAAATTGTAAATAGCCTTTCGCTCCCTGTATTTTACCCCTGCCACCTTCAGAATTTGAAAGAGAGTATTCCAGTTAACGTTGTCAAAAGCTTTCTCTAAGTCTACAAATGCTAGAAACGTAGGTTTGCCTTTCCTTAATCTTTCTTCTAAGATAAGTCGTAAGGTTAGTATTGCCTCACGTGTTCCAACATTTCTACGGAATCCAAACTGATCTTCCCCGAGGTCCGCTTCTACCAGTTTTTCCATTCGTCTGTAAAGAATTCGTGTTAATATTTTGCAGCTGTGACTTATTAAACTGATAGTTCGGTAATTTTCACATCTGTCAACACCTGCTTTCTTTGGTATTGGAATTATTATATTCTTCTTGAAGTCTGTGGGTATTTCGCCTGTCTCATACATCTTGCTCACCAGATGGTAGAGTTTTGTCATGACTGGCTCTCCCAAGGCCATCAGTAGTTCCAATGGAATGTTGTCTACTCCCGGCGCCTTGTTTCGACTCAGCTCTTTCAGTGCTCTGTCAAACTCTTCACGCAGTATCTTATCTCCCATTTCATCTTCATCTACATCCTCTTCCATTTCCATAATATTGTCCTCAAGTACATCGCCCTTGTATAAACCCTCTATATACTCCTTCCACCGTTCTGCCTTCCCTTCTTTGCTTAGAACTGGGTTGCCATCTGAGCTCTTGATATTCATACAAGTGGTTCTCTTCTCTCCAAAGGTCTCTTTAATTTTCCTGTGGGCAGTATCTATCTTACCCCTAGTGAGACAAGCCTCTACATCCTTACATTTGTCCTCTAGCCATCCCTGCTTAGCCATTTTGCACTTTCTGTCGATCTCATTTTTGAGACGTTTGTATTCCCTTTTGCCTGCTTCATTCACTGCATTTTTATATTTTCTCCTTTCATCAATTAAATTCAATATTTCTTCTGTTACCCAAGGATTTCTATTAGCCCTCGTCTTTTTACCTACTTGATCCTCTGCTGCCTTCACTACTTCATCCCTCAGAGCTACCCATTCTTCTTCTACTGTATTTCTTTCCCCCATTCCTGTCAATTGTTCCCTTATGCTCTCCCTGAAATTCTCTACAACCTCTGGTTCTTTCAGTTTATCCAGGTCCCATCTCCTTAAATTCCCACCTTTTTGCAGTTTCTTCAGTTTCAATCTGCAGTTCATAACCAATAGATTGTGGTCAGAATCCACATCTGCCCCTGGAAATGTCTTACAATTTAAAACCTGGTTCCTAAATCTCTGTCTTACCATTATATAATCTATCTGATGCCTATTAGTATCTCCAGGATTCTTCCAGGTATACAACCTTCTTTTATGATTCTTGAACCAAGTGTTAGCTATGATTAAGTTATGCTCTGTGCAAAATTCTACAAGGCGGCTTCCTCTTTCATTTCTTCCCCCCAATCCATATTCACCTACTATGTTTCCTTCTCTCCCTTTTCCTACTGACGAATTCCAGTTACCCATGACTATTAAATTTTCGTCTCCCTTCACTACCTGAATAATTTCTTTTATCTCGTCATACATTTCATCAATTTCTTCATCATCTGCAGAGCTAGTTGGCATATAAACTTGTGCTACTGTAGTAGGCATGGGCTTTGTGTCTATCTTGGCCACAATAATGCGTTCACTATGCTGTTTGTAGTAGCTAACCCGGACTCCTATTTTTTTATTCATTATTAAACCTACTCCTGCATTACCCCTATTTGATTTTGTATTTATAACCCTGTAATCATCTGACCAAAAGTCTTGTTCCTCCTGCCACCGAACTTCACTAATTCCCACTATATCTAACTTTAACCTATCCATTTCCCTTTCTAAATTTTCTAACCTACCTGCCCGATTAAGGGATCTGACATTCCTCGCTCCGATCCGTAGAATGCCAGTAAATGGAAATTGCAAGTAGTTATTTAACAGGCAACTTTCAGACGGAACGTACTGTCTAGAGGTGCTAACTAATGTGCAGTGGAATACAACGTGTTGTGAAGTTCATTGGTCTCTGCAGTCGCCTTTCTACCTGAGCCTGAATGGTTCAAGGTGAGCGGGATAAGAACCCTGCCCTGTCGAAAGATGTAGGGGCTTGACTTCAAGACTCGAGAGAGTAGATTTCACTTCTGGAGCTCAGGGCAGCATCTTCGATTCTAGCCTTGAGGAGACAGTTCGAAGATCGCTGAGAACTTTTGCTGTCACTGCTGCTAACGCCAGAGGCCCGGTCATGCCTGCATCACGAGCAAGGAGGCCGCCACCACGGCCCACAGTCTCACTGCCTGCTGGTGTGCTCTCATCCCGAGCGAGTATCTTCACGAACTGTTGTTGCTAGCACGTCATCGCACCGCCTTTAAAAATTAAAAGTACTTGTGCACTCCAATCGTAGTCCACCTGCTGATGTTCCATAGGAGGAGGAGATTAGTATTTAATGTCCAGTCGACGACGAGGTCATTAGAGACGGAACACATGCTCGGATTAGGGAAGGATGGGGTAGGAAATCAGCTATCCCTTCCAAAGGAATCATCCCGGCATCTGTCTGAAGCGATTTAGGGAAATCACGGAAGACCTAAATGAGGATTGCCAGACACGGGTTTGGACCATCGTCCTTCCGAATGCAAGCCCAGTGTGCTAAGCACTGCACTACCTCGCTCGATGCTGATGTTCCGCTTGCGTCTTAGTAATAAGAACGAAGACCAATAGTAAAGATCCTAACAGTTTATAATGTATCATTTCCTGTCCACCAAAGTGAGCTAGCTCTGTTCACTATTTTAGTCACTTTGGCTAGTTTCCACTTGCACGGTGCGCTGGCGTATGGTGGCGCCAGCACACCATGTGGCGTGGAAGTTATGAGAGTTTCGATAGACGCCAACTACAAGACTCGGTGGAAACGCGCCGCCAATGCCTTCTCAGCCGCCAGTATTTAGGATCACCGCCATGGAGCAGAGGGCCAGTTAGCCAGAAAGTTTTACTCAGTATCTGCCTGTTATGGCATTTAGTTCGAGTCTGTACCGAGTTCCAGCGTGTCGTAGAGATGGAGCTGCAGACTTAGTGTCTAGCACAGAGACAGGCAGCACATAGAAACCTTATAGTGAACATAGCAGACTTCTACTTCAAGAGCGTTGAGGCTGCGTGGATTTTACAAAAGAGAGCTTGTGTCTCAGCATATGCAACTTTACGTTAAGCAGCTCTTTCTTTATGAATAAAGAACCCAGTTATTAATTATATGCAGTTTCTGTTACAGAACGAAGATACCAGCCACCAACCAACCTCCTCTCCTTGCTTCCCATGGTACAGCTCTACAGAAGAGACAACGAGATGACATAAAAGGGGCAAATAGAATATAACACAGAGGAAGAGGGGTTTTGTTTGGCCTAAAGTCAATGTGCTGAGATTTTCATAATCCTCCCAAATGCGTGGTGGTCAGAGCCAATTAGGCTGATTTTTAATCGCAAATAATTTTCCCATCACGGCAGCTGTTTCCAAAATCTGTAGCAGAAAACGTTCTTGAAGTCTTGCCAGGGGCAGCTTCTTACAAAAGTGCCGTAAATAGGAGAAGGAAATGGTCACTGAGAACGCCTACACTTTGCTCCTGATTCTGACTGGCTAAAAGCCCTCGTGGGGTTAAGATGGCAAGTCTTTAGGTCTCTGGGCCAGAGTTCATGTTTTAAAGTACGAGGACTGTTTTGTTGAAACTTTCAGTTGGTCGCAAACTGATAAGCACAGTGAAAATCGAAATTGGTTTATTTCAGCCATTCAGCTACGCCTTCCGGCTGTGTCTCTACATAGTCGCCACTCATATTTAGACATCTGTTGTATCGTGGTTCCAACATTCCAACAAGCCTGTCATAGAAGGCAGTCGCCTGTGCTTTCCACCAGTTCCCTACGCTGATCTGTAGCTCGCTATATGTTTCAAACTGCTGTCCTCATAGCCAGTAGTTTATGTGAGCAAAGACATGACATCAGAGAGAGCCACGTCCGGGCTGTGTGGTGGGCGATCAAACACTTCCCATCGGAAAGCGCTGCAGGAGAGTCGTTATTGTGTGGCCGAGAACTGTCAAAAATGGTTCAAATGGCTGTGAACACTATGGGACTTAACATCTGTGGTCATCAGTCCCCTAGAACTTAGAACTACTTAAACCTAACTAACATAAGGACACCACACACATCCATGCCCGAGGCAGAATTAGAACCTGCGACCGTAGCGGTCACGCGGATCCAGACTGAAGCGCCTAGATCCGCACGGCCACACCGGCCGGCGAGAACTGTCACGGAAAAAGAAAAGCATTACATTCGCGTTAGGTGGGCTGCGTGAAATCAGGCGGCCTCCCTCAGCAAGCACTGCGCACTTGGCGGGAGACACTGTTGTTCTAAACATATTTATGTGCTCACTGTGCTGTCAGAATTGAAAAGTGCGATGTGACGCGATCAACGGGCTTACTAGAGCCACTGCACAACACGTCTGCACAAGACTTTATTCATTTGGTTTTAATTTCACGTCCGATCAGAAGTTGAAGAAAAATATAGACCTCGTACCTACTTTGTTGGAATACTGGAGTTACTTTTCCGGTACGCAAGGCCTACAAGGCATTCCAAAGTACGTTCCTGTGCGTGGCCTCCAAATTCTTCTTAGGCAGTTTTCTATTTTCCTCGGCATGTTGTGGATTATTGAGCGTGGTCTTTCTCGGTAAAAAGAGAGGCCTCAGAGTTCGAGTGAAGCCATTGAGTTACCTAGAGGTGTTTCAAGGAGTGACTCACTCATCTGTGGTTAATTCGCACCAAATAAATCTGTTTTGTTTCTGAGCAAATTTGAGAGTAATTTTTTTGGTCTGACTTCCTATTTGACTTCGAACTGTAACCCATTTTCGTTGTCATAAAATTCTGAATATGAGTTGTTAGGAGCCAGTTGGAGGCAGTGTGTGAGCTGTCAGCGGTGAACCTATTCCAGTGCAGTGGTCAGTTCTCTAAATCGTTCCTGAAAACACTTAGATAGCTACAGGTCATTTAGTTATTGACTTTGGATCTCTGAAGTTTAACCTCGGGGTCTCGTGGACCAAATTGAGACTGGAAATTCTTATTTAGAGTGATTTTACGTTTGTAGCAGAGCGGGAAATTAATCGTGGTCCTCCAGTAAACGTTTCCGATTGAATCGGTGGAAAAGAATGTCGCGTATATTGTGTCATGCGTGGCACATCGTAGAGACGTTGGTTACGTGAATTCAGGCCGCGGCCACGAGTGTGAGTTCGCGCGATGTCGTGGATACTCCCACGTAGAATGAAAGAAACGTTGCAATCTTTTACTGTCAATGGGCCTAATATTATGTTATTATTCCATAACCAGTTATGAGAAGACCTTAATTGTTTTTCAGCAGTAATTTCAAAAGGTGAGGTGCGTTCATAGCCATGGTAGAAAAAGGCGCCTTTTTTGTGAAAATAAATGCCGCATCCAGTTCATCTCTTACTATTATTCTGAAAACATCACAGTCAAGTGCAGTTGAATTATACAGTTATTAAATATACACTTCATTATATGAAAATCCATCATTATTCCATTTTTACCCAAGTGAAGCCTAGCAAAATCTACCACCATATTCTATAACAACGCAATCTATTACATTGCACTCATGGCAAATCGTGCACTATCGTATTGCGCGGGCAGGGTAACGCTGGCTTCGTGGCTTCCGATGCAGTCGTTTCAGACAATGTTTCGCATTTTAATTTAATATTTCAGATCTTCTGCATCTTTTCTGAAAGTTTGGTCATCAAAATACAAACTCCCCGTATATATAAAATATAAACTATCATTTCAAGATTCACGTTCCATCCGCAGTTGGAATAGGAAGGTCACTTACTGTATGGAACAATGAAAGTAACATTTGTGACGCACTTCTTAGTGATATGTACAGGATGTTAGAGAAAGAATCATCCAGTTTCACAATACCATAACTTCTACATGAATAACGATGGAAACTGTGGGTGAATTTTAAAGTGCGCATAGCACTTTTGTTTCCAAAAGATCCACCTCCTTTTACAGGTGTATATCATTTACATGTGTGCACATACATCATAAAAACACTTTTTACGGTAGAATCCAGGAAAACGTTTTCATTTATCTTTCACAAATGTTCAGTGTGTCCTCCACTGGAAACACGACAAACGTCCAGACGACGGTCACTCTCCTTCCAAATTTTGTAAAGCATGCCTGTATTCAGAGCCTTTACTACTGTTACTGTTTGATGTCGCAGCTGATCCAAAGTTGTAGTAATTGGAGTCACATGCACGGAGTCTCACGACTAATCAGTGGCTGGAGCAACTCACTGTTAATGCTCTGAAACGAAGGTGCCAGCGCACTGGTCTAGTTGAAAAATGAAATTTTCGGCCTGTGCTCGCAATTGTAACAAAGGCCATGTCTCTAACATATCCAGGTAATTGATTCATGTGGCCATCTTATCTGCAATAAAAGAGTGGCCCCGAAATCTTTTCTCGGGATACGGGGCTTTGGAGAGTCTCTCTAGTGTTCGATTATGGTGTGGCTTCTTTGTTCGCCATATTCTGGCAGAGCATTTGCCCGCGAAAGGCAAAGGTCCCGAGTTCGAGTCTCGGTCCGGCACACAGTTTTAATCTGCCAGTAAGTTTCATATCAGCTTACACTCCGCTGCAGAGTGAAAATCTCATTCTGGAAACATCCCACTGGCTGTGGCTAAGCCATGTCTCCGCAATATTCTTTCTTTCAGGAGTGCTAGTTCTGCAAGGTTCGCAGGAGAGCTTCTGTAAAGTTTGGAAGGGGGGAGACGAGCTACTGGCAGAAGTAAAGCTGTGAGGACGGGGCGTGAGTCGTGCAGATGGTCGAGCACTTGTCCGTGAAAGGCAAGTTCGAGTCTCGGTCCGGCACATGGTTTTAATGTGCCAGGAAGTTTCATTTCTCTTCTGTTCCGCTCTCACACAGCGAGAGGGAAAAACGAACACTTAAATCTTTCCGTGCGAGCACTGATTTCTTTCTCCCTATGTAAGTGGCGCCAGCAAAATAAGAGCCTGCTGCAACGGAAAACGCCTTTGTTTTTATGACTGCAATCCCAGTTCGCGTATCATACATATGACACTCGTCCCTATTCCACGATGATAAAAAACGCATATCACGTAGCAGTACTCCAGAAGAGAACGACAAGCGTAGTGTAGGCAGTCTCTTTTATAGACCTGTTGCATTTTCTAAGTGTTCTTTGTGTCTTTTCCCACAACATTATCTGTTTCATTGTCCCAGTTTATGTTATTCGTAACAGTAATCCCTAAGTATTTAGTTGAATTCTCTGTCTTTGAATTTGTGTGATTTATTGTGTAACAGAAATTTAGCAGATTTCTTTTAGTACCGGAAGCGGATGACTTCAAACTTGTCATCATTTAGAGTCATTTGCCACTTTTCCCATTGTACAATTGTTTTTGATCATCCGAGGACTTTACAAGACGGTAAATGACAGCTTCATCTGCAAGCAGTATATGAGGACTGCTCAGAAGGTCTTCTAAATATATATACGTCAGGAATAGCAGAGGGCCTATAAAATTTCCTTGGGAAATGTCAAATGTTACTTCTGTTTTACTCGTGACTTTCCTTCAGTTACTAGTGTCCGTGACCTTTCTGACACGAAATTATAAGTCCAGTGGCACAATTGAGAAAATATTCCATAACCACGCAATTTTATTATTGGTCGCTTGTGAGGACCTGTGTCGAAAGCCTTCTGGAAATCTAAAAATATGGAATCAATTTGACATCCCCTGTCGATAGCATCATTTCTTGAGAATGTTTGTGTTTCACAAGAATAACATTTTCCGAATCGTCGTTGGCTATTTGTCAATAAATCGTTTTCTTCGAGATAATTCATAACGTTCGAACACAGCATACATTCCAGATCCCACTGCAGATCGACGTCAGTGGTATGAGTCTGTAATCTAGCAGATTGCTCCTGTTTCCGTCCTTGAGTATTGGTGTGACCTCTACAACTTGCCAGTCTTTAGACACGGATATTTCAACAAGCGAGCGGTTCTATGAGAGTGCTATGTATGGAGCTATTGTATCGACATGCTCTGAAAGGAACCTAAATAGCATACAATTTGGACCTGAGGCTTCGCCTTTATTAAGTGATTTAAGCTGCTTCGATACACTGAGGATATCTACCTCTAAGTCACTCATGTTGTCAGTTCTTCTTGATTCCAATTCTGGAATATTTTCTTCGTCTTCTTTGGTGAAGAAATTCGGAAAATCATATTTAGTAACTCCGTTTTAGAGGTACTGTCATAATAAACATTACCATTGCTGTTGCGCAGTGAAGACATAGAATGCGTCTTGCCACTGGTGTACTTCACATATGACCAGGATCTTTTCGGGTTTTCTGTCAGATTTCGAGACAGTTTCGTAGAGGGAAGCATTAAATACATCTCGCATCGAAGATCGCGCTTAAGTTTGGGCTTCTGTGAAACTTGTCCAATCTAGGCGATTTTGCCATCTCTTAAATTTGGCATGCTTTCTTCATTGCTTCTCTAACTATGCCCTAACCTGTTTTGTGTACCGTGGGTGATCAGTGCCATCAAAGAACGCTAAAAGTGAAAAGAAAGTATCATCCCGCATCTGCACATCTGGAATGATTTCACGGAACTCTACCTGTGTCTGCTTATCATCATCATCATGAAGAAATAGTAGTAACTGAATCCTCCATGGTTTGAAAAAATTAATGTCGCCCCGAAACACGCCAGACACACACATGACTGACTGATTATCAGCTGCGATGATGAGTAGACTTCTGTGGATTACGTAGAAATCTGTGTTGAATGTGCTCTGCACACTGAAAGAGCATACGTGGGGACCTGTGGATTTCCCCTTAAATAAACATACAGAGTCTTGAAAATGATGGTGTCATTGCTGAATGCTTTGAGCTGTAGGTGATGCAGTACAGTGCTCTCGACGAAGATCATGCCACAGAGTTGCAACTGTGAAATATCTTTCGGTGTTGTGTCATAGTTATCTCGACCCGCCGCGCACTGAATAATAACTGTGCGGGCGAAAGAGTGAACTAGCAACACGTAGGAGACTCTCACTGGCATTCAGATGGACGGACACCTGCAATGGATGCATGGGTATATTTATACGAGGGCTATTCGGAAAGTGAGGTACGACAGGTCGTGAAATGGAAACCACTGTGAATATCCGATGAGGCTTTTCACAGACGTTTTGGGCAGTGTCTCTAATATGCCCATCGATCGGATCAAGACGCTCTTTTCAGTTGTGAGCGCACTGTGAGCCAGAACAACAATATATCCCGCCCGCTGAGAGGCTTTGCCTTAATGAATGCAGCCCACCTAACACAACTGCGCCGGCCGCTGTGGCCGAGCGGTTCTAGGCGCTTCAGTCCGGAACCGCGCTGCTGCCACGGTCGCAGGTTCGAATCCTGCCTCGGGCATGGATGTGTGTGATGTCCTTAGGTTAGTTAGGTTTAAATAGTTCTAAGTCTAGGGGACTGATGACCTCATATGTTAAGTATCATAGTGCTTAGAGTCATTTTTTTTAACACAACTGCCACACACTTCCTTCATGGCAATTCTCAGCCGCACTCTACAGAGGCAGTGAAGACGCTCCTTTCCGAAGGGAAGTGTTCGATCACCCGCAACACAGCCCTAATTGGCTCGTCCTGAGTATCATCTCTGATCACATGAAACGCTGGATACGAGGACAGCACTTGGGCTCAGGCTACGCGCTATAGACCAGCGTAGAGAATTATCGGAATGCACCGGCGGCTGGCTTCTATGACGATTGTGTTGGAAATTTTGTATAACGCTCCGACAAATGTCGAAGTGGGAGCGGCGACTATGTAGAAAAGTACGTGGAAGGTGTAGCTAAATGTGTAAACAAAACAGTTTTGCTTTTCATTGTGGTTTCCATTTCGTGACCGATCGTCCCTTACTTTCCGAACCACCCTCGTAGTTTTGATGCGTAAGTTAAGGTCTGCCCAAAATTTCTATCTTCAGTGCTGCAGAAGATACAGTCTTGTGAAAAGGATGAGTCTTTTGGAGTCACTCTATAATGTTTGCAAGCTCTGATGGGGTGCGTGTCCGATTTGAACTGTCAGCAGACTACGTATCTGCCACTCATATCGGATATCGGCAAGGAAGCAGGTCAGATCTGATGTTGTCGGTCATACACAACGGAAGAACTCCAGCGAGAACTGGAAGTGCGCGATGCCCCTGTGGCCTTGATTCACCCGCTAGCACTGCGTACTGTGTGACGTCACCACAGCTGCTGCACAGACGTTGGCCCAGCGGCCCTTGTACAGAGCCATAGCGAGTAGAAGAGAAAATGTACTGACTCCCTTAGTTCAGTGGTTCCGCCGCAAGATGTCAGTTGCTCCGCTTGTGCCCCACAGATATATGTGTTACTACCGCAAAACAGCACCCGGAGTCATTCATTCATGATTTACCATGTTGATCGCATTGAGCCTCTGTGAAGTCGTGTGGAATACACGGCGTTTTCTTAATTATGTTTCACCGTTCCAAAACTCTGTCTCGGGTCTTCTTTTACTAATGTCTAGCTAACATCCGCGTTTAGCTTGCGTATGATGTTAATGAAAACTGACATTTATATTCACATTTTCCACAGGAAGATCATGAAAGTTTTACCAAAGTGTAAACACACTGCAACTTGTGCAAGATGAGGAAGCCTGTTACTGACGGATGATCATTGCAACTCAGAGACCCTATGATACCGAAATGATGTTGCTGTCTGGAAATAGCTGAGACCTCTTTCCCATAAACATTGAGACATTCTAAAGGCACTACCAGTAGTTAGTCCTTGAAGCTGGAGAGCTCTTTCGGAAGGACGGCTGTTACTTTTATCGGCGAGAATGCTTCTCCATTTCATTGCCCTTTTGTGAGCTTCTGTGGTTTTGTATACAAAGCATCATTACAAAAATAAAAGTGCGTCCACAAAGTTGTTAATACATCTAATGAATGATCCCTTTGATTCGCTATCTTCGAATCATATCACTTTAAATTACTTGAAGAATATCATGCCATTGGCTACTAAGTTATTGGAGGGCTAATTTTACGTCCATTCGTTGAAATGACTTTGGATCCAAGTAAGTGGAAGTTAACTTGTGGCAAACTTTCAATCCAGTGAATTCTGGGGACGTTTCTTGTAGTTGATGATTTCATCGCTAAAAAGTACATCAGTTTTATTACATCAACTGTTTCTTACTCGCTTTATGGCATGTATTGCCTCTGAAAATGCCCGCATTCTTCTGATTTCGTCATCTAGATTTGGTATGGAGCAGGTAACATTTTTATGCCCATAATTTCTAGACATTGGCAGACATTTTTATTCAGCTAACTACCACAAGAAGCGAATGTAATAAGTTTCGTTCTAGCTTGCTCTAACTGGTTCATGCTTGATTCAATATATGCAAGACTTCAGTAGGAGTGGCGTTGCGAACTGCTTACACAGCAACAGTTTCAATCTATTTATGGAGCAGAGCAACAAACATGAACACCAGAACGCGATTTGTAAGGTTATTATTATAATCCTCTGGAATACATTCCCCTAAATCGACTAAACCGTCACCTTCAGCGAATTGTTGTTTTCTTGGAGCTTAACTTCATCAAAAATTAGCACAACTTTGTTTTCACCTTGTTCTTCCCGAAAATAATTCTTAATTGCTTCCGCAGCTGTGTGATAATTCTACATGACCATTTTAAACCATTTACTAAATTTCTGGGACTAGTTTTGGAAGGGTGTTGCAACAATCCGTACTTCAAACAACTTCTGTATCCTTTGGACTACCTAATTTTTAAGAGCACACTGCCCAGAAGAATCTCGTTACCATGCTGCACTCCCTAGTTGCTTTTCAATTGCCATTTCCTTAACATAGTGTCAGCTACGTTGTCCTGTTTCTTACTGAGTTTACAATGGTCTAGGACATTTGACTGAGCTATCTTAGGCTTTCCATTCGAGAGTTGCTTTCGCAGGAGATTGATTTCGGCTTTCACTGTTCTTAATTTATTAAGTAATCGCAAAATTTTCAGTTTCTTGCTCTTCGAAATTGTTCTAAACGTAATCACTGCTGCGTCCGGTACCGATCCGTTCCCTACATTTCCATCGACAAAAGGCATCGCAGCTGCGCCTTGTTTACCACCTTCTTTTCGCAGCTTCTCTTTTGTTAGTATCTTACTGGCAATTTGCTTTTGAGTAATATTTTCGATAGCTATTTCAGTAAACTGGGAAATAAATGAGGAACCGCTGAACCGCTCCTGGTTCCACCGTTGTCAAGGAATTTCAACTTCTTTATCAATGTTAAAGAAGTGTGCTGATGTTGTTCCTCACTGGGATGTGAATTGCACACAAAACTATTGCGAGTTAGATCTTCGTCTTTCCAAGGAAATCTTCTTCCCCATTTTTGAAATTCTACTTCCTTTTTGGAGGCCTAAAAATACTTACCTTTAGTTTCTCTGCAGCCGGATCTGCATGCTGCAACGAAAAACGTGGGCATTTTGTGCTCTTTTCTTTCTGTAAATACGAGTAACTGTTAACATCTCTTTGTCATCGCAACTCTTCAACGTTCACTCACAACACCGTTAACAAATTAACAAAATAAGCGTAGACAAAAGCGACAAACACCGTCCCACTACACAGCAACTTGAGTCTCAAGCGATAGTGCTGCACGTAGTTCGCGGACACGTCACCTTTCCTGTACCACGTGTATTACAGGGCTTGGAGTCAGCACACTTTCTCTTCTACTTGCCACTCCAGAGCTATGAAACCATATCTACTTCCAGCAGCAGTACGGCCGCTTCATGGCTCACTCATGGAATTCAGTCTAGATTTAATAAACCCAACTCGAAATCTGCAACTAAAGAAAAATGCGTCCGTATATATTGCCCGACAAAGAAAGTGAAGCACACAGAGGACGTGGTCGGATATCAATGTATCTTCGTATACACACTATACCACATGTTGCCAGGGTTATTTGGACTATGCTGCAGAGGTTTCACTGGGAAGCCGTTACACGTCCTCCATGCAATCCCAATCTCTCGCCATGCAATTTACATATTTTTGGAGCCCTAAAGAGAAATATTCTTGGCCGTTGATTTTCTTCGGGTACAAACATGGTTCCGTAGTCAGCCCCACATTTTGTTCCATGAAGGCACTGATCGTCTCGTCTCACAGTGCGATAAATGTATTAATACACTACTGGCCATTAAAAAGGCTACACCACGAAGATGACGTGCTACAGACGTGAAATTTAACCGACAGGAAGAAGATGCTGTGATATGCAAATGATTAGCTTTTCAGAGCATTCACACAAGGTTGGCGTCGGTGGCGACACCTACAACGTGCTGACATGAGGAAAGTTTCCAACCGATCTCTCATAAACAAACAGTAGCTGACCGGCCTTGCCTGGTAAAACGTTGTTGTGTTGCCTCGAGTAAGGAGGAGAAATGCGTACCATCACGTTTCCGACTTTGATAAAGGTCGGATTGTACCCTATCGCGATGGCGGTTTATCGTACCGCGACATTGCTGCTTGCGTTGGTCAAGATACGATGATCGTTATTACAATATGGAATACACGGGTTCAGGAAAGTAATATGGAACGCCGTGCTGGATCCCAACTGCCTCGCATCACTAGCAGTCGAGATGACAGGCATGTTGTGTGCATGGTTGTAACGGATCGTGCAGCCACGTCTCGCTCCCTGAGTCAACAGATGGGGGCGTTTACAAGACAACAACGATCAGCACTAACAGTTCGAACGACAGGAGCGCCTGCGATGGTGAACCCAACGACGAACCTGGGTTCACGAATGGCAAAACGTCATTTTTTCGGATGAATCCAGGTTCTGTTTACAGCATCATGAAGGTCGCATCCGTGTTTGGCGACATCGCGGTGAACGCACATTGGAAGCGTGTATTCGTCATCGCCATACTGGCGTATCATCCGGTGTGATGGTATGGGGTGCCATTGGTCACACGTCTCGGTCACATCTTGTTCCTTTGTCGGCACTTCGAACAGTGGACGTTACATTTCAGATGTGTCACGACCCGTGGCTCTACCCTTCATTCCATCCCTGCGAAACCCCACATTTCAGCAGGATAATGCACGACCGCATGTTGCAGGTCCTGTACGGGCGTTTCTGGATACAGAAAATGTTCGACTGCTGCCCTGGCCAACACATTCTCCAGATCTCTCACCAATTGAAGACGTCTGGTCAATAGTGGCTGAGCAACTGGCTCGTCACAATACGCCGGTCACTACTCTTGATGAACTGTGGTATCGTGTTGAAGCTGCAGGGGCAGCTGTACCTGTACACGCCATCCAAGCTCTGACTCAATGCCCAGGCATATCAAGGACGTTATTACGGCCAGAGGTGGTTGTTCTGGGTACTGATTTCTCAGGATCTATGCACTCAGATTGCGTGAAAACGTAATCACATGTCAGTTCTAGTATAATATATTTGTCCAATGAATTCCCGTTTATCATCTGCATTTCTTCTTGGTGTAGCAATTTTAATGGCCAGTTGTTTAGTTATGTCTATTACTTTTGAACTAATAAACGGTTTACTTAATTTTCTTTGCATCTGTCTCGTTATCATTTGACTGCCCCTTATACTACAACCCACTGCGTATCATTCTCGTAGTGATCGTGAGTCCAAAAATTAGGTTAATTCAAGCATGTTCAGAGGCGTTTAAACAGTCATTCTTACCACGCTCGATACTTGAATGGAATGGTACAAACCCTATATGATATAATGGCAGGTACCATATACTATGAACCTCACAATGGTTTGCGGGGTGTGGGTGTAAGTGTAGATGCAGCTGCATGCTGCCTTCAAATGTGAGGACGACTTCTGTAACTTCCTCTCTAACCGGTACAAGCGTACAGTACATTGTATCATGAAACGTACTGAAGTACTGTTATATTTCTTGTCAAGGTAGGCCACGGGTGAAATTTGAGGCCTAAATGAGACTTAATAGAAAAGTTTACGAAATGGGGCACGTCTGAGCATGTGGGGGAGACCTGTAACCTTTGTGTGGGAATAAATTATAGAAGACAATGTATAGGTCGACAACGTGCCTGTGTGTCGCTGCTGTAATTTTTAGATCTGGCGAAGGCTTACTAAGAACTATTACGAGTAATCAGTTTCGAAGAAATAACATGTGACCAAGACAATGACTTTTATAATCTAATCCAAAAATGTGCACACTTAAAATACAGTATATTAGTAGTCCTACTAACTAGGACAATGTTTCACGCTTGAAGTTAATGACGGTTTGCGAACACACATCCCCATTTTTCCCCAAACGGCAACGTTTCCACTTCTATAATTACATACTTCCATCCATATTACTTTTCACTAGTGCTTGTTATCGCCCTGTGTTATCACCAATATCGCCAGAGAGCAAAACAGTTTATAATGTTTATAGATAGATATTCGGGCTTGCCTTACATGTAAGGACTTGGAACCATATTTCACTAGGGAAAATTGGATATCGAAATGGATATTGCCTGCAGGAAAATTAAAGGGACTTTTAGAGAAAAGACACCCAGCTGTATGTTTAGACGGTACACCAGCACTAGAAGGGGAAGTTGAAAGGTGGAAGGAGTATACAGAGGATCTGTGCAAGGGAGATGAAATTGAAGGCAGTATTACAGAAATGGAAGAGGGCGTAGATGAAGATAAGATGGGAGATTTTGTAGCGCGAGAATAATTTGACAGAGCACTGCAAGACCTTAGTCGAAACAAGGCCCCTGGCGTAGGCAACATGCCGTCATTCCTATTGATAGCCTTGTGAGAGCCAGCCGTGGCAGAACACTCCGATATGGCGAGCAAGATGTATGAGACAGGAGAAATATACTAAGACTTCATGAAGAATGTAATAATTCCAATTCCAAAGAAAGTAGTAGCTGACATATGTGAAAATTAGGGAATTGTCAGTTTAATAAGTCATGGTTGCAAAATACTAACAGGAATTCTTTACAGAAGAATGGAAAAATTGTTAGAAACCGATTTCAGGGAAAATCAGTTTGGATTTCGGAGAAATATAGGAACACGCGAGGCAGTGCTGACATTACAACTTCTCTTAAAAGATAGGTTAAGAAAAGGCAAACCTACATTTATAGCATTTGTAGACTTAGGGAAAGCTTTTGACAATGTTAACTGGAATGCTCTCTTTGAAGTCTTGGAGGCAGTGGGGGCAAATCACAGGGAGTGAAAGGCCATTTAAAATTTGTACAGAAACCAGACAGCAGTCGTAAGACTCGAGGGGCTGAAACGGAAGCAGTGGTTTAGAAGGCAGTGAGACAGGGTTGTAGCATATCGCCGATGTTATTCAATCTGTACATTGAGCAAGCAATAAAGGAAACCAAAGAAAAATTTGGAGTAGTAATTAAAGCCCAGAGAGAAGAAATAAAAACTTTGAGGGTTGCCAATGACCTTGTAATTCTGTCAGAGATAGCAAAAGACTTGAAAAAGCAGCTTAACGGAATGGACAGTATGTTGAAAGAAAGATATAAGATGAACATCAACAAAAGCAAGACTAGGATAATGAAATGCAGTCGAGTGAAATCATATGATGCTGAAAAATTAGATTAGGAATGACAAACTAGTAGATAGGTTGTGTTATTTAGTCAGCAAAATAAGAGGAACTGACGATGGCCGAAGTATAGTGGGTATTAAATTTAGATTGTAAATGGCAAGAAAAGAGTTTCTGAAGAAGCAAAATTTGTTAACATCGATTATAGATCTAAGTGTTAGAAAGTCTTTTCTGAGGTTATTTATATGGTGTGTAGACATGTGTGGAATTGAAACATGGACAAAATAAACAGTTGAGGCAAGAAGAGAATAGAGGCTTTTGAAATGTGATGCTGCAGAAGAATGCTGAAGATTAGATGGGTAGATCACGTAACTAATTAGGGAGTTCTGAATAGAATTGAGGAGACTTGAAATTTGTGGCACAATTTGACTAAAATAAGGAATCGATTGATAGGACGCATTCTGAGACACCAAGGGATCACCAATTTACTCTACTGGCCATTAAAATTGGTACACCAAGAAGAAATGCAGATAATAAACGGTTGTTCATTGGATAAATATATATTATACTAGAACTGACATGTGATTACATTTTCACGCAATCTGGGTGCATAGATCCTGAGAAATCAGTACCCAGAACAACCACCTCTGACCGAAATAACGGCCTTGATACGCCGGGGCACTGAGTCAAACAGAGCTTGGATGGCGTGTACAGGTACAGCTGCACATGCAGCTTCAACACGATACAACAGGTCATCAAGAGCAGTGACTGGCGTATTGTGACGAAAAGTTGCTCGTCCACCATTGACCAGACGTTTTCAATTGGGGAGAGATCTGGAGAATGTACTGGCCAGGGCAGCAGTCGAACATTTTCTGTATCCAGAAAGGCCCGTACAGGACCTGCAACATGCGGTCGTGCATTATCCTGCTGAAATGTAGGGTTTCACAGGGGTCGAATGAAGGGTAGATCCACGGGTCGTAACACATCTGAAATGTAACGTCCACTGTTCAAAGTGCCGTCAATGCGAACAACAGGTGACCGAGACGTGTAACCAGTGGCACCCCATACCATCACGCCGGGTAATACGCCAGCATGGCGATGACGAATACACGTTTCCAATGTGCGTTCACCGCGATATCGCCAAACACGGATGCGACCATCATGATGCTGTAAATAGAACCTGGATTCATCCGAAAAAATGACGTTTTGCCATTCGTGCACCCAGGTTCGCCGTTGAGTACACCATCGCAGGCGCTCCTGTCTGTGATGCAGCGTCAAGGGTAACCGCAGCCATGGTCTCCGAGCTGATAGTTCACGCTGCTGCAAACGTCGTCGAACTGTACGTGCAGATGGTTGTTGTCTTGCAAACGTCCCCATCTGTTGACGCAGGGATCGAGGCGTGGCTGGACGATCCGTTACAGCCATGCAGATAAGATCCCTGTCATCTCGACTGCTAGTGATACGAGGCCGTTGGGATCCAGCACGGCGTTCCATATTACCCTCCTGAACCCACCGGTTCCATATTCTGCTAACAGTCATTGGATCTCGACCAACACGAGCAGCAATGTCGCGATACGATAAACTGCAATCGCGATAGCCTACAATCCGATCTTTATCAAAGTCGGAAACGTGATTGTACGCATTTCTCCTCCTTACACGAGGCATCACAACAACGTTTCACCAGGCAACGACGGTCAACTGCTGTTTGTGTATGAGAAATCGGTTGGAAATTTTCCTCATGTCAGCACGTTGTAGGTGTCGCCACCGATGCCAACCTTGTGTGAATGCTCTGAAAAGCCAATCATTTGGTTATCAGAGCATCTTCTTCCTGTCGGTTAAATTTCGCGTCTGTAGCACGTCATCTTCGTGGTGTAGCAATTTTAATGGCCATTAGTGTAGTATTGGAGGGAAGTGTGGAGGTAAAAATTGTAGAGGGAGACCAAGAGCTCAATACAGTAAACAGATTCAGGAAGACGTAGGTTTCAGTAGTTATTCGGAGAGGAAGGGGCTCGCACAGGATAGTGCAGCATCGAGAGCTGCATCAAACCGGACTTTTGACTGAAGATCAGAACAACATGCAACATTCGGACTTTAATGATTTCAGCTACAAAAATAATAGGATTGAAACATGAAAGAAAAGATAAAGACGCGATGCTCTCTATCGGCCTTGAATCGCTGGCCGTGTGACGTCAGCAGAACAGCTGCAGCGCGGGAAGCGCCGCGGTCGTCCGTTGTCCTTGCCCGCTACTCGCTTACACGCTACCCGCTGCCGCTGCACGCCACGATAAAACCATATCGTCGCTTCTTGGAGCCGCTGTTTCTCCGCTTTCTGGAAACTAGTGCGTAGCTAGTATACGCTGTGATGCAACAGCTCAACAAAAGAAAGTCGCGCATGCCCTTGGCGGGAATAGTGCCAGTGAACTCCGGTGTGCTTTTCGTGGTAGTGGACCCCCAGCAACCGGTTCCGCGTGGTCTAGAAGACCCGCCCATGGCTAGGCGGACCCGGCGCATTACCTTCGCCCTTACTTACGGATGGTCTCCGGAGGTGCCATCGAATTCAAGCAGCGGAGGATGCGTTGCTACAGCGGAAGGCGCTGGTGGCGTCAGCATACTACGCTATGTATAGCGGATACGCACAACCGGCGATAAGATTGTAGTGTCGCTTTATTTTTCTGTTTCCGGAAATAACAAGGAACCAGAGCAGCTGTCGGCGTCAAGATGTCGCGAGTGGAGCAAGGTCGTACTGCTGTGAAGTCTGTTCAGACGGTTAGCGGAGGAATGGAAAGTAACTCGGGGATCGAAATGATCGTCACAGTACGAACTGTTTTAATGCCTGCAGGTACTTGTCTGCAGACCTGGTAAACATTGAACTAATGGTTCAAATGGCTCTGAGCACTATGGGACTCAACATCTTAGGTCATAAGTCCCCTAGAACTTAGAACTACTTAAACCTAACTAACCTAAGGACATCACACACACCCATGCCCGAGGCAGGATTCGAACCTGCGACCGTAGCAGTCCCGCGGTTCCGGACTGCAGCGCCAGAACCGCTAGACCACCGCGGCCGGCAAACATTGAACTACCAGCGTCACAATGCCGCAGTGAATAACAACCGAGTTAGAAAACGGCTACGGAAGCAAAGGCAACTTCACAGCAAACATAAAAATAGCCAAAGCCTTGCAGACAAACAAAATTAGACAAAGCGAAATGTAGAGTGAGGAGGGCTATGCGACAGGCGTTCAACGAATTCGGAAGTAAAGTTCTATGTACAGACTTGATGAAAATTAAGCGGTCAAAGCGGTAGGTGGATCAAGGGCTAGAGTGAGGAGGGCTATGCGACAGGCGTTCAACGAATTCTAAATAAAGTTCTATGTACAGACTTGAAAGAAAATTAAGCGGTCAAAGCGGTAGGTGGATCAAAACAAAATGTCCAGACACTCTGTGACCAAAATGGTACTGAAACAGAGGATGACAGACTAAAGGCCGCAACACTAAATGTCTTTTTCCAAAGCTGTTTCACGGAGGAAGACTGCACTGTAGTTCCTTCTCTAGATTGTCGCACAGATGACAAAATGGTAGATATCCAAATAGATGACAGGGGGATATAAAAACAATTAAAATCGCTCAAAAGAGGAAAGGCCGCTGGACCTGATGGAATACCAGTTTGATTTTACACAGAGTACAGGAAGGAACTTGCCCCCACCCCCCCCTTCTTGCAGCGGTGTACCGTAGGTCTCTAGAAGAGCGTAGCGTGTAGCGTTCCAAAAGATTGGAAAATGGCACAGGTCATCCCCGTTTTCCAGAAGGGACGTCGAACAGATGTGCAGAACTATAGACATATCTCTAACGTCGATCAGTTGTAGAATTTTGGAACACGTATTATGTTCGAGTATAATGACTTTTCTGGAGAGTAGAAATCTACTCTGTAGGAATCAGCATGGGTTTCGAAAAAGACGATCGTGTGAAACCCAGGTCGCGCTATTTGTCCACGAGACTCAGAGGGCCATAGACAGAGTGATTTCAGGTGTGCCTTAGAGGAGTGTCGTAGGACCGTTGCTATTCACGATATATAGATAAATGGCCTTGTGGATAACATCGGAAGCCGGCCAGGGTGGCCGAGCGGTTCTAGGCGCTACAGTCTGGAACCGCGCGACCGCTACGGTGGCAGGTTCGAATCCTGCCTCGGGCATGAGTGTGTGTGATGCCCTTAGGTTAGTTAGGTTGAAGTAGTTCTAAGTTCTAGGGGACTGATGACCTCAGAAGTTAAGTCCCATAGTGCTCAGAGCCAACATCGTAGTTCACTGAGGCTTTTTGCGGATGATGCTGTAGAATATAGAGAGGTTGTAACAATGGAAAATGGTACTGAAATGCAGGAGGATCTGCAACGAATTGACGCATGGTGCAGGGAATGGCAATTGAATGTCAATGTAGACAAGTGTAATGTGCTGTGAATACACAGAATGAAAGATCCTTTATCATTTAGCTACAATGTAGCAGGTCAGCAACTGGAAGCAGTTAATTCCATAAATTATTTGGGAGTACGTATTAGGAGAGATTTAAAATGGAATGAACATATAAAATTAATAGTCGGTAAAGCAGATGCCAGACTGAGTTTCATTGGAAGAATCCTAAGGAAATGCAATCGGAAAACAAAGGAAGTAGGTTACAGTACACTTGTTCGCCCACTGCTTGAATATTGCTCAGCAGTGTGGGATCCGTACCAGATAGGGTTGATAGAAGAGAGACAGAAGATCCAACGGAGAGCAGCGCGCTTCTTTACAGGATCATTCAGTAATCGCGAAAGCGTTACGGAGATGATAGATAAACTCTAGTGGAAGACTCTGCAAGAGAGACGCTCAGTAGCTGGGCACAGGCTTTTGTTGAAGTTTCGGGAACATACCTTCACCGAGGAGTCAAGCAGTATATTGCTCCCTCCTACGTATATCTAGCGAAGAGACCATGAGGATAAAATCAGAGAGATTAGAGCCCACACAGAGGCATACCGACAATCTTTCTTTCCACGAACAATACGAGACTGGAATAGAATGGAGAACCGAAGGAGGTACTCAAGGTACCCTCCGCCACACACCGTCAGATGGCTTGCGGAGTATGGATGTAGATGTAGATGTAGAAGATTGAAAACAGTGGCGCAAATCATTGATGAAATGGAGTATCGTGCGGTACTTTTGTTATCTGCGTTTAAAAGAGAATACCTTTAAAATGTCCCTTACCGATTTGGTGGAATTGTACGGCAAGAATGCCTGTCATAAGACACAGTGGTTAGTTGGCCCAGACGCGTCAAATGTGGTCAAACAAGTCTAAATAACGAAAAATCAAGAGCAGATCAGATGCCGAAGAAAAGAGGAAGCCTTGGTGGGTGAAAACCACCGCGTCACAAAAGAGGTAATAGAATAGAGGGCCGTTCAATAAGTAATGGAACACTTTTTTTCTGGAAGCAGGTTGGTTTTATTCAGGATTCCAATACATCAGGTTATTTCCAACTCTTTTGGGTACATAACCGTTCAATGCGACATCGTTACGCCACGGCCTGCATTTCCGCGTGGTACCACTTTACTGGTCGCCATCTTGGCTCAAATGGCTCTTAACATCTGAGGTCATCAGTCCCCTAGACTTAAAACTACTTAAACCTAACTAACCTAGGGACATCACACAAATCCAGGACCGAGGCAGGATTCGAACCTGCGACCGTAGCAGCAGCGCAGTTCCGGACTGAAGCGCTTGAACCGCTAGGTCACAGCGGCCGGCTGACAACGTCTTGCTGCAATATCTCCCCCGTCATCCGCGAACTGTTCCCGCGGGGTGCATCCTCGATTGGATCACAGAGATGGAAGTCGGAAGGTGCGAGAGCCGGACTGTAGCGTGGATAAGGATGAACAGCCCAATGACGTTTTGTGGGCTCCTGGCTCCTTTGTCGTGGAGAACGAGAATTTCACTCGCGTTTTTGTGGCGACGAGCACGCTGAAGTCGTTTCTTCAGTTCCGAGTCGATAGCGGCACCTTCACGTAGGGCATCAAACAGAATCACCCCTTCAGAGTCTCGAAGACCGTCACAATGACCAACAGAGCAGCGCAGTTGAGCAGCAAGGTTGTTTGAGATCCACCTACCACATCGGATGAGAGTGTCTGCACGTTCCAACATTGCAAGACTCACAGCACCGTGCGGCTGGCCAGCACGCGGGAGATCGGACAGGTTTGCGCGACCTCGTTGCGATGATTACAGACGCCACGCCCAACGACTCACCGTGCTTTTGTTATTGGCAGGTCTCCGTAGACATTCTGCAGATACCTATGTACATCTTCGATGCGCTGGTTTTCCGACAAATGAAACTAAATTAGAACTCTTTGCTTGGAACGCAGCTCTATTACAGATGCCATTTTGAAGGCTATAGTGCTGCCACCTATCGGAACTTCGTGAAATTATACAGGCTGAAGCATAAATATGTCGCGATGTCCCACAACAAATTCCGCTGTTTTCAATCGAAACTGACCAAAAAAAATGTGTTGCGTTACACAATGAACGCATCTCGTGGAAAGTGAGAAACGGTAACTGTGCCAGTGTATCCAGATGAGTCGCCTAATTACCCAAGACGACTGCTAGGTGTATTACTACTATCCCTAGACAAAGGAACAAAGGAGGCAGTGGAAACACGTGGACCAACCACAAACGACAACAGCGGAGGCCTCCCTCCATCGGGAAAGGTGACGCTACCCTTTTTTTTTAGCGCAACGAAATCTGACTTTCAGAAATCCCTAGAAAAGAATGGCCCTGGCTAACAATAACCCATACCTTACATGAATCACTTACCTCACAAAAATCTTCGTTACTCAAACTACTGCAACACAGCGAGCGCCTATACTGCCAGCTAAATAAAAGATTCTAACTACTGAAGGCACTAACTACTGATAGGCATAGTTAGCAAATGAAAGATTTTGACGGAGAACAAACAATGTATTTACCTTAATAGTGTCCAAAAGTCATCATATATATATATATATATATATATATATATATATATATATATATATATATATATATATATCAGTTCATGACATCCAGTCTTACAAATTTCCTTTTTCTGATGGACACACGTCCAGATCGTCCTCCCTCAAAACTCTGCCATCTCTCCCCCCACATCCACCACTGTTGGCGACTCACCTCCAACTGCGCAACGCTACGCGCTGTTCACATCCAACTGCCCAACACTACAATAGCGAATATTCCAACAATGCCAACCAGCCACAGATTGCACACAGCACAGTCAGTGATTTTCATGCAGAGCGCTACGTGGCGTTACCAACATAAAAAACCAAACAGCCTACTTACAACACGTACGACATTGCAGTGCCTGTGTTATTCCGAATTACGACGCAATGTTCCTTTGAACAGGCGTGTATGCATGTCCGAAGGATCACTGCATCGTATATCGGAATAACAGAGGCACTGCAATATCGTATTTATCTGCCGACACCGGGCAAAAGAATTCCAAGTAAAATGTCTCCCCTGAAGGGAATATGCATAATGTATGGACGACTAGGGGTTGTAAACACATGCTTAATGACATATGAGAGTTTGTGTCTGTCCGTGAGTCGTGCCAAACGGCAAGGCGACTACTGGCTATAAGCATGAAATCCGGGTTCGAGTCCCGCTCCGGCACAAATTTTCATTTCGTCATTTCATTATACAGCTTATGGTTGCCCCTATTCGCAGCTGCGAATACATTTCACGTATACAATCACACAAGCCGCTCATTTGGGCCACGCCTATTGGATTTTGCATCAACCCCCCCCCCCCAAATTCTCCTGACAGTGCACGGTACACGAGGAAACTGTTGCAAGACAGGTTTGCCCCTATTCGCAGCTGCGAATACATTTCACGTATACAATCACACAAGACGCTCATTTGGGCCACGCCTATTGGATTTTGCATCAACCCCCCCCCCCCCCAAATTCTCCTGACAGTGCACGGTACACGAGGAAACTGTTGCAAGACAGGTATTTCCAGATTCACGAAGATGTGGCACGATCCTTGGACAGCTAAAATGCGGACTATTTAAGTAAAGGTGTCCGCCAAGTCATCCTTCGTTAGAAAATATGTATCGCTTGGAAGGTTGAATATGCAGAGAAGACTAACACCGTCGCAAAATTTCGTGGCAGAGGTAGAGATTTCTGTGGCGGTAATTAGAACTTACAACTATCCCCTCATATACATGACGACTACAGAAGCATGACATTCAGACAATGGTGTTCACGTTTTGTAACAGCTGCCATCGAGAATAATTGAAATAAGTATCACGTCAATGCTATGCTGTATCAAGCCTTTGGACTTCTTGCCACTTCGGCAGCATGGATCACAGCATCGTTACTTATTTCTCTAAATTGTTTCTCATATGGAGTCGAAGCTGTTGCAGAATCCTAAACTCATAAAAATCGGAGATGAATGTCTGGGACAAATTGTTTTTTAACGCAAGGCTATCATCATTTATCAGCTAGAAATATTTCACTACTACAGACACCTTTCAGTTAGTGTAGTTTAGTAAGTCTCTGTGTATTTTGTTTTCTCCTTTCGTACAATGCTTTTTAATAGCCATTAAGCCTCCACTAAGCCTCGTGTTTCAGTTTTGAATCTATATTGTCAACCCCTCCATGAACCATAGACCGTGCCGTTGGTGGGGAGACTTGCGTGACTCAGCGATACGGATAGCCGTACCGTAGGTGCAACCACAACGAGGGGTATCTGTTGAGAGGCCAGACAAACGTGTGGTTCCTGAAGAGGGGCAGCAGCCTTTTCAGTAGTTTCAGGGGCAACAGTCTGGATGATTGACTGATCTAACCAAAACGGCCTTGCTGTGCTGATACTGCGAACGGATGAAAGCAAGGGGAAACTACAGCCGTAATTTTTCCCGAGGGCATGCAGCTGTACTGTATGGTTAGATGAAGATGACGTCCTCTTGGGTAAAATATTCCGGAGGTAAAATAGTCCCCCATTCGGATCTCCGGGCGGGGACTACTCAAGAGGACGTAGTTATCAGGAAAAAGAAAACTGGCGTTCTACGGATCGGAGCGTGGAATGTCAGATCCCTTAATCGGGCAGGTAGGTTAGAAAACTTAAAAAGGGAAATGGATAGGTTAAAGTTAGATATAGTGGGAATTAGCGAAGTTCGGTGGCAGGAGGTACAAGACTTTTGGTCAGGTGAATACAGGGTTATAAATACAAAATCAAATAGGGGTAATGCAGGAGTTTAATAATGAATAAAAAAATTGGAATGTGGGTAAGCTACTACAAACAGCATAGTGAACGCATTATTGTGGCCAAGATAGATACGAAGCCCACACCTGCTACAGTAGTACAAGTTTATATGCCAACTAGCTCTGCAGATGACGAAGAAATTGAAGAAATGTATGGTGATATAAAAGAAATTGTTCAGATAGTGAAGGGAGACGAAAATTTAATACTCATGGGTGACTGGAATTCGATAGTAGGAAAAGGAAGAGAAGGAAACATAGTAACCGAATATGGATTGGGGGGAATAAATGAAAGAGGAAGCCGCCTGGTAGAATATTGCACAGAGCATAACTTAATCACAGCTAACACTTTTTTCAAGAATCATAAAAGAAGATTGTATACATGGAAGAAGCCTGGAGATACTGATAGGTTAAGGATAGATTATATAATGGTAAGACAGAGATTTAGGAAACAGGTTTTAAATTGTAAGACATTTCCAGGGGCAGATGCGGACTCTGACCACAATCTATTGGTTATGATCTGTAGATTAAAACTGAAGAAACTGCAAAAAGGTGGGAATTTAAGGAGATGGGACCTTGGGACCTGGATAAACTGACTAAATCAGAGGTTGTAGAAAGTTTCAGGGAGAGAATAAGGCAACAATTGACAAGAATGGGGGAAAGAAATACAGGAGAACAAAAATGGGTAGCTTTGAGGGATGAAGCAGTGAAGGCAGCAGAGGATCAAATAGGTAAAAAGACGAGGGCTAGTAGAAATCCTTGGGTGACAGAAGAAATATTCAATTTAATTGATGAAAGAAAAAAAAATAAATGCAGAAAATGAAGCAGGCAAAAATGAATACAAACGTCTCAAAAATAAGATCGACAGAAAGTGCAAAATGGCTAAGCAAGCATGGCTAGAGGACAAATGTAATGATGTAGAGGCTTATCTCACTAGGGGTAAGATAGATACTGCCTACAGGAAAATTAAAGAGACCTTTGGAGAAAAGAGAACTACTTGCATGAATATCAAGAGCTCAGATGGAAACCCAGTTCTAAGCAAAGAAGGGAAAGCAGAAAGGTTGAAGGAGTAAATGAAACATGGACGATAAATAGTTTGGACAAGAAGAGAATAGAAGCTTTCGAAATGTGGTGCTACAGAAGAATGCTGAAGATTGGACGGGTAGATCACATAACTAATGAGGAGGTATTGAATAGAATTGGAGAGAAGAGAAGTTTGTGGCACAACTTGATTAGAAGATGGGATAGGTTGTTAGGACATGTTCTGAGGCATCAAGGGATCACCAATTTAGTATTGGAGGGCAGCGTGGAGAGTAAAAATCGTAGAGGGAGACCTAGAGATGAATACACTAAGCAAATTCAGAAGGATGTAGGCTGCAGTACGTACTGGGAGATGATGCAGCTTGCACAGGATAAAGTAGCATGGGGAGCTGCACCAAACCAGTCTCAGGACTGAAAACCACAACAACAACAAAATTGTCACTATGCTCTTCAGAGTTTAGAGCAAAATGTTTTCATGCAACATTAAATGTTTATGAGATAGAAACAGAATGGCAAAAGGTTATGCGAGTGGGTGTCTTATTTTAAGATACGCCGAGTAAGAAGCCCGAATATTGCTGCTAAGTGCGTCGTGTGGCGCCAGTGTAAACACCATACCGCAGCAGTGTCTTACAGACAGACGGGTAGTAAAAATTGCATCACATCGGGATTTAGCTGGACATCAGCCAAGAACGATAGCCTGTTCAAGACAGATAGGTCGCAGTATATCGTAAACTGTCGCATAAGACACCCACACGTGGGCGTCCTGTCGCCTCCACAGAGATACAAGGTTCGATCGATGATCTCCTGGGAGTCAAATCGTCGCCGATTTGAATGTAGGACTGTCAGGAACCTCTTTCTGCCAGGCCTGTCGCGAATCAAATGCACTGCATAGGCTTCAGCAGCCGGCGGCCGACGCGTGTCCCTCTGCGTTTACTTGACCTCTGACACTTGCGCAGTTTCAATTAGCAAAGTTTACTATTTCATCATTTCAGAAAGAAGGAAAAGCAAGTAACCAAAGCGTCGTATTGGCGCTTTTGAATTTGTGAAAGATAAGCAGCTGTGTACTTAAGAGTTCTTGATATTTAACTTTGTTTACATCTTTGTGTTAAATTTTAAGAGATCATGATATACAAGAACGATTGTAATTAAAGTTCCAGTTTCAAAACACTGTAAAAAAAATTTTAAAAAGCGCTGCTGTGAGTGATGTCAAATTTGAACAGAATACACTACACTACACCAAGAAGAACTGCAGATGATAAACGAGTATTCATTGGACAAATATATTATACTAGAACTGACATGTGATTACGTTTTCAAGCAATTTGGGTGCATAAATCCCGACAAATCAGTACCCAGAACAGCCACCTCTGGCCGTAATAACGGACTTGATACGCCTGGGCTTCGATCAAACAGAGCTTGGATGGCGTGTACACGTACAGCTGCCCATGCAGTTCAACACGATACCACAGTTCATCAAGAGTAGTGACTGGCGTATTGTGATGAGCCATTTGCTCGGCCACCATTGACCAGACGTTTTCTATTGGTGAGAGACCTGGAGAATGTGCTGGCCAGGGCAGCAGTCGAACATTTTCTGTATCCAGAAACGCCCGTACAGGACCTGCAACATGCGGTCGTGCATTATCCTGCTGAAATGTAGGGTTTCGCAGGGATCGAATGAAGGGTAGAGCCACGGGTCGTAGCACATCTGAAATGTGACGTCCACTGTTCAAAGTGCCGTGAATGCGAAGAAGAGGTGACCGAGACGTGTAACCAATGGCACCCCATACCATCACGCCGGGTGATACGGCAGTATGGCGAAGACGAATGCACGCTTCCAATGTGCGTTCACCACGATGTCGCCAAACACGAATGTGACCATCATGATGCTGTAAATAGAACCTGGATTCATCCGAAAAAATGACGTTTTGCCATTCGTGCACCCAGGCTCGTCGTTGAGTACACCATCACAAGTGCTCCTGTCTGTGATGCAGCTTCAAGGGTAACCGCAGCCATGGTCTCCGAGCTGATACACTATGCTGCTGCAAACGCCGTCGACCTGTTCGTGCAGATGGGTGTTGCCTTGTAAACTTCCCCATCTGTTGACTCAGGGATCGAGACGTGACTGCACGATCCGTTACAGCCATGCGGATAAGATGCCTGTCATCTCGACTGCAAGTGATACGAGGCCGTTGGGATCCAGCGGGGCGTTCCGTATTACCCTCCTGAACCCACCGATTCCATATTAGCCGGCCGAAGTGGCCGTGCGGTTAAAGGCGCTGCAGTCTGGAACCGCGAGACCGCTACGGTCGCAGGTTCGAATCCTGCCTCGGGCATGGATGTTTGTGATGTCCTTAGGTTAGTTAGGTTTAACTAGTTCTAAGGTCTAGGGGACTAATGACCTCAGCAGTTGAGTCCCATAGTGCTCAGAGCCATTTGAACCATTTTTTTTGATTCCATATTCTGCTAACAGTCATTGGATCGCGACCAATCCGACCTTTATCAAAGTGGGAAATGTGAAGGTACGCATTTCTCTTGCTTACACCAGGCATCACAACAACGTTTCACCAGGTAACGCCGATCAACTGCTGTTAGTGTGTGAGCTATCGGTTGGAAACTTTCCTCGTGTGAGCACGTTGTAGGTGTCGCCACCAGCGCCAACCTTGTGTGAATGGTCTAAAAAGCTAATCATTTGGATATCACAGCATCTTTTCGTGTCGGTTAAATTTTGCGTCTGTAGCACGTCATCTTCGTGGTGTAGCAATTTTAATGGCCAGTAGTGTACTATTAAAGATGGGGAAAACGTTATGGGAAAAAGGGAAATTTAACGAAAAGTTTAAGAATAGATGGTGCTGTAAGCGGCAGAATATGCAAAATGTAAGCCGGCCGAAGTGGCCGTGCGGTTAAAGGCGCTGCAGTCTGGAACCGCAAGACCGCTACGGTCGCAGGTTCGAATCCTGCCTCGGGAATGGATGTTTGTGATGTCCTTAGGTTAGTTAGGTTTAACTAGTTCTAAGTTCTAGGGGACTAATGACCTCAGCAGTTGAGTCCCATAGTGCTCAGAGCCATTTTTTATGCAAAATGTAAGAAAAAAATGGTTCAAATGGCTCTGAGCACTATGGGACTCAACTGCTGTGGTCATTAGTCCCCTAGAACTTAGAACTAGTTAAACCTAACTAACCTAAGGACATCACAAACATCCATGCCCGAGGCAGGATTCGAACCTGCGACCGTAGCGGTCTCGCGGTTCCAGACTGCAGCGCCTTTAACCGCACGGCCACTTCGGCCGGCTAAAATTTAAGACTCTGAGTGCACGGCTGTTCTTCAGTTGGTGTCTGAGACGCTCGGTATAACTATCTCAATGCAGAATCTCGGGCTGCTGGTAAAGCTTCTTTAAAATAACGACGACTGTACGCCAGTAGCTTTGCAGAAGTTCAGTACACTCAAGGGTATGGAAAAAGGCGTTGGTCAGTTGTCTGTCGTGCAGTGCACGGGTAATTGCCTGGACTGTGGACGTGCCTGTGAGCACGGATTATAGAATTCTAGGAACCCCCTGCATTGCTGTGCATATACATGGCGAACATTAATAAAACCGACGAAGTGCAGGGACGGATTCCTGACTGGAAATGGAGGAAGAGAGGCCCCATACACAAGTGTCCGGAAATCCATCATTGCCACAGTAGACGGCACTGACGAATGGCCGTTCCTCTGACCACGTGCCGTGCCTTTCTTGTGTATTTCAGGCTGTGTGATTGACGCAGCGTACTGTAAACAGCGGAATGGTCCGATACTCATGTCGGGAACAAGTGGTTGTGTACGGCCAAGCAGATGGAAACGGTCGAGAGGCAGCACGGCTATACCGAATCAAGTACCCTCACGCCGGCCGCGGTGGTCTAGCGGTTCTAGGCGCGCAGTCAGGAACAGCGCGACTGCTACGGTCGCAGGTTCGAATCCTGCCTCGGGCATGGATGTGTGTGATGTCCTTAGGTTAGTTAGGTTTACGTAGTTCTAAGTTCTAGGGGACTGATGACCACAGATGTTAAGTCCCATAGTGCTCAGAGCCATTTCAAGTACCCTCACACACAGACCACATCACACTATATTTCAAGCCATTTTTGGACAGGGAGGCGGCGGAATGTGCATAGACCAGATTTGGAGAACCAGGTTCTACAGTATATTGAGCGAAACCTATTAGAGACTCCAGACAATCGGCCCGCCAACATGGTGCAAGTAAAATTATCTGTTCAAAAATGGTTCAAATGGCTCTGAGCACTATGGGACTCAACATCTTAGGTCATAAGTCCCCTAGAACTTAGAACTACTTAAACCTAACTAACCTAAGGACATCACACACACCCATGCCCGAGGCAGGATTCGAACCTGCGACCGTAGCAGTCCCGCGGTTCCGGACTGCAGCGCCAGAACCGCTAGACCACCGCGGCCGGCTAAAATTATCTGTATCCGGCATTACAACCGCTACTATGGTGCAAGAAAAATTATCTCTATCCTGCATTACAACCGCTACTATCCCTGTCACCTGCTATCCCATGAAGCCCATTTTGAACATCTGTTGTGACTTGGATGCGATGCAGCTTTGTACTGTGTTCGGAGACGATTTCTTGTCATTGCACGCTCGTGGTCCATTTCCAGACACATGTTCATAGGATCTTATTTCATCCATTTACAGTCAGTCTTTACTAATCTTCACGCTGTATAATTACCGATGTTCAGGAAATGCTTCATGTTGACCTGTCCGTAACGGAAACGTTTGGTCTAGAATTTCTTCCTTGCATGGAAGTGAACAATGAATATCAGTGGAAAATTCTGTGGACAGACGAAGCTCAATTCCATCTCCAGGATTATGTAATACACATAACTGCTGAATGTGGGCAACGGAAAATCCGCTCGCACATCAACCAGTACCGCTTCATTTTGTAAAGCTGAGTGGTGCTGATTGATCGTAGGCTGTCTTTTTCGAAGAGATGAGTCATACTGGTCCTGTTACTTGTACCGTCAGCGGTAACTGCTGTGACACTCTTTTGCTCACGGATGTCAGTCCAGCCCTTCAACAGCTTGCATGTGAGCGTAGGGTCATTTTTATTCAAGACAGTGCAACTCCGGCCATTGGACAGCCAGTGAATCAGCTGCAGCAATTTTGGAAATGCTAGAATTATCAGCCGCCATTTCCCTACAGTCTGGTCGTGCAGACCACCTGAACTTCAACCGTGTGACCTCTGGTCGTGGGGTCATCTGGAAGATGCTGTGTTTAGTCCTCCGACTACAAACGTAGCTGACCGAGCAAGGTGGCGCAGTGGTTAGCACACTGGACTCGCATTCGGGAGGACGACGGTTCAATCCCGCGTCCGACCATCCTGATTTGGGTTTTCCGTGATTTCCCTAAATCGCTCCAGGCAAATACCTGGATGGTTCCTTTGAAGGGGCACGTCCGACTTCCTTCCCCGTCCTTCCCTAATCCGATGAGACCGATGACCTCGCTGTTTGGTCTCTTCCCCCCAAAACAACCAACCAACAAACGTAGCTGAACTGAAGGCACGCATTGCACAACAAAAATGGTTCAAATGGCTCTGAGCACTATGCGACTCAACTTCTGAGGTCATCAGTCGCCTAGAACTTAGAACTAATTAAACCTAACTAACCTAAGGACATCACACACATCCATGCCCGAGGCAGGATTGGAACCTGCGACCGTAGCGGTCACGCGGTTCCAGACTGAAGCGCCTTTAACCGCACGGCCACACCGGCCGGCTATTGCACAACACATTCTGAACGTGACCCCAGGGACACGCCGATATGTTGTGCAACATACTGTTTCTCTATCTCAACGGTGGACAACATGCTGAAAATGCGCCAGGCACACAGTGGTTGGAAACCGATTTCATGCATGGTTTTTACGCGGCTTTTGCCCTCTGGGGAGTTAAAAAGTGATATCATTCTTGCTTTTTATGCGGTTTTTGGCCCTAGGACAACTAAAAACAGATTTTTCTGTTTGCCGTGGTTGATGGACTTTCTGACAACTAGTGCCAAAAATGATGAATGCCAAACTTGGGCGATCATGCACATTGCACAGTACTGTTGGTTTGATGTGTAACTCACACCACAGTCGTCGTATTGCGATTCATTTGTCATTTGTAGCCGAACCTGTTTATGTTATGACACTGACGGCGCCACCTACTGGGAAAATTTCATTAATTTTTTTGTTTGTTTCTATAACGTTTCGCCCTTTTTCGGTAATATTCCGATCAAATATGACTTCATTGTAAGCAGTGGTTCTTTTCTTATAGCGTTCTGAAAATGGAACTTTAATTGCAAGTATAATCACCCTGTACAAAACTGTTGTGTGTGGAGAAAATGTGACAAAGAAGTGACAGTTATAAAACAGAAATTATGGGTTTACAGCTTGGATAGACAGGAATGTAGGGAAGTAAATGAAAATATTTTGCAATTTAAGCTGGCGTAAATTTCAAGCTGCGTAGTATTTTGTGGTAGAGATAAACACTTAACATATTGAGACACTCGAAAAATTTGGACACACGCAAAAGAGAAACTATTGCGAGGAGAAACCATAGGAACATGATATTAGCAAATAAAGAGAATATACAGGATGTTTTAAAAGTAAAGGACACAATTTCAGTTATGTGTTTCCCATAAGCAGACAGTATAAAAAAGAAGTTCATTACAACATGTGTCTGAGTTACGGTTTTCAAAACGGATATATGAAAAGTGCACTCAGTGATATTTGCGCCAAACCAGAATACGTCGAAATTTGCGCCGTGTAGTCCTTGAAATTGTCAACCAACAACGTCAGGGCCTAACTGAACTCCGAGTCCTTGTCCGCCGGACACGCTTCGTATGCCCGCAGTGAGCCGCTGAGTCGCCACGCCCTAGCCGTGTCGGCGATGCCACGCTGATGACCGGCAACGTGAACGAAACAGCCTGCTGCTGGAAGAAGACCAAAAGTGCCAATTGTGGACATAACGTTATAGGATATGTCTTATTACATATGCACAAGGCACAGGTTCTAATTGTTTTAACGCTTAAACCTTGTTTTTCCTTCTTTTATGGTGCATACTCTGTCCTAGTATGCAAAAACCGCTGTGTATTGTCAACCTAATTTTTCGTTTTTGTTACGTACCTTATTTTGTGATGAATAAGCTATCCAATTAATGTAAATCGCACTTGTTATATCGTTTTATAATACTCAAGTTACTTTACTTGACAATAACGACAATGATGTGCAGGAGTATTGATTCTATTTAACTCTCGCATATCAGAAAGCATGAATGATACAGGTATAAGCGTCAGTGGTTACGAGAAACAGCTGAAATCACCAAAACTGAACAATGCTCCAGGAATCCCTTACAGGTTGTACTCCAAACTTACAATCGAGTTAGCCTCTCTTAGAGTCATTATCTACTGTAAATCCCTCGAAGAACAACCCGCCCCAGTCTTAGGAAGAAAGCACAGGTCATACTCATCTACAACAAGGATAACAGAAGCGAAGCACAAAACTAACCTCCAATATCCCTGAGATCCATTTGTTGTAGATTCTTGGAACTTATTCTGAGCTCAAACATACTGAGGTATCTCGAACAGAATGACCTCCATGCCAAACAGCACGGATTCCGAAATCATCGACCATGTGAAATCCAGCTCGCACTTTTCTTACATTACATCCTGTAAACCATGAATAGAGCCAATCAAGTAGATGCAGTATTTCATGATTTCCGAAAACCTCTTGACTCGGTAGTGCACCTACGCTTATTATTGAAAGTACGAATGATCCCAGCAATTGTCGGAGGCTTGCTCGCTCCTTAAACAGGATATGCGGTAATATGTGGCAGATTGGACGACAGAGCACAGTGCTGGTGCAGCCTCAAGTGTTCCGGATTACACAGTTCAGCGCACATAATTGAACGTAGGGCTACAAGCAGAAGACCACTACTTGTTCCCATGTTGACTCAACGACTTTGTCAGTTACGGATTTCCAGCGTGCTGGATTAATTGCAAGACTAGAACTTTTGTTAACCATTCCGATGTAGACTGTAGCACCTAGAACCGGTCGGCCACTCCGGCCGGCTAATATAATTCCCCGGTACTCATATTCCTCTACTATTTTGCACAGGTTCACTATATAGAGTTATACTGTCTTTGGCTGATGTTTTCCTCTCTTCCTAAATGTCATATAAATGGTCTTCTCTCCAAGAAGGATAGAAGCTGAAGCAATGAATTAAAATTTGTGCCACAGCTGGGACTTGATGCCAGGTCTTGTGCTTACCAGACAGATGTGCTAATCACTACATCACCGTAGCACTGTGACTTGCACAGCTACACGGATTACAGTAGTCCAGTGCTCTCCGTAACATAAATTTTAATTCACTCCTTCAGCCACATTTTTCCCTTCTTAGATCGTCATTATTGCTGAGGCTCTCCAACATTGGAAAATTTTAATTCAGTGCTTGAGCTTCTATCTTATTGAAGATAAAGTTGAGACTCATATGTCTCCAGGAAACTGTCTTCTCTTCATTTACTTTCAGGTTTTGTTTTTTTGCTCAAGTTTCTAGTACTTGTGGTGCCTTCTGTGTGTGCTCTCCAGTTCTGATCCTATCACTATATCATTGCATACGAATCATTAATGCTTATGAGTCTTCGTCTTTTATGTTTGTCATGTCCGCTGTACACATGTTGAGCAGCGTTGGGCTCACAGAGTCTCCTTGGAGAGACACATTCGTCTGCACAGTTTTCTCCTGGACTTCAGCATTGTTGTTTATTTTGATCAAATTTCATTGAAGGCATGCCTCGATTGTTCTCAGTAATGTGTCTTCGTCTCAGGTCATCCTTTCCATTTTCTTTGTTAGTCGTCCTATATTCAGTGAGTCAAACGATTTCCCCTGCGCAACAAAGACTGCATAGTACTTTCCTCGTTGGCGTCTCAGTGTGTCTTGGATCTGGGCCGTCAAGTATTCCACTGCCTGTACGGTGCTTCTGACATTCATAAAACTAAATTGGCAAAAAATACAAAAATGCCACTAGCTTTTATCTACTAGCCTTAGTTCATTTAATAAGAGTAATCTAGCAAGAAAATAGCAAGAAAATATGAAAAGGCAAACACCAAGCCGAGACATGAACTGTAGCGGGTCAATGCTTTAACAAGTGTGTTCCTGCCTCTTAGCGAAGTTCTCTGCCTGTACACAATAGTTTAAAAATGTTGTGCTGTGTAGAATGACATCCTTGGCACTCAGTTATTAATAGAATCTGTCCTGTGTATGTCTCTGCCCCGTTGCTGGGAAACTGGATGACGCTGGCCCGCGAGAGGGCGAATGAGCAGCGGTGTGCGGGGATATAGGGGTGTGTGCTTCAAGCACAAAGGAGTCACTTGCTGGCTGCAGTGTAAAGAGTTGCAGGTCCGGTTTTACTTAGGCTGTACATAGCTGGAAGGCTGCGGCCTAGCCTGTCGAATGTTACTGGTGCTGTCACGCTGTTTGGAGTTTAACTGTCAGCTACCTGACTACTGGAGGAAGCGATCATGCTCGGGGAAGCATTATACACCTATATTGTGGACTTCATGGTAGTGATTTTGTTCTTAACTGCATGCCAGTTCCTTGCAGATCTAACTGATATTTGTGATTGTTCGTCCACTATTCAATTGTGAGCGAAGGCCCTTTTCTGTATTTCTCTACGTGGCATTGTTTAGCCAATTAGTCTATCTGGGCATGTATTTGCTATTTGTGGAGAACGTCATTTATTTCGATAAGAGAAGAAAGGCGAGTTTATTTTGGCTCCGCCAACGTGTGGCGGTCTTTATATTATTATTACTAGTATTATTATTATTATTATTATTTTAATCATCACCTTTCACCCACGCATTTTAAAGACTGTATTTATTGATGTGGTGAGCCTTGGGTTTAACTGCGTTATTTACTAGTCATCTGTACTCTCACAATCAAATTGTGTATTTTGTTAATTATAAATGTTCAGTTGTTTTTGATAATAACTACCGTTTAACTGTACACGAGTTTATTAACCCAGCAGGTTATCATGCCTCATCCACCTCCCTACCGCCTAAGATGTCACAGCTCTTCATGATCACTGTTGCTCCATGCTATTCTTGCTTACGCTTTCTTTTGATGATTCTTCAACAGCATGCATGAAGTAAAACTGCTGTAGGCGTTTACATTCCTCAGATGGCTACACTGTTGTAGTGACGCTTGAATGAAATGATGATTTAGGAGAAATCCTTTCATAATTGGTGGGGCTGTGAATGAATTATGTGTTCAAGAGAATCACGATATATAGAAATATTTCTCACTAAGATGTAACGGATGTTTTCTGGAATATGGTGAAATTTCAAAGGTGTAATGAAATTCGAATCTGTCGTAAGTATTCTCATAACTATGACTTATAAATAATGTAATATAAAGCTATGTCTCCGTGTCTGATGCATCTTGTAATTAGTATCGAAGATTTTAAAGCGAGACACTGAAAAGTGAAAGTTGGGTTCTCTGCTGCTTCGCCGATATACAGATATGCAGTTTGATCTGGCTTGACATCGACACTTGCATCTACATGCCAGTCCTCTTGAGGTATGTGATGGAGGATACATCCAGTAGCACTATCATTTACCCTCTTACGCATTCCATTCGCTAACGGGGCGTGGGAAAGACGATTGTCAATAAACCACCATATGAAATGTAAATTTTTTGATTGTCTCATCGTGGCCATTCCGCGAGACGTCTGTGGAGAGAAGTACTGTATCGTTGGTGTCTTCTTGGACGTATTCACTCGGAATTTCAACAATAAACCTCTCGTGATACACAAATCGTTTCTTGTCGCACGAGCAGCTCCAGCTTGTTGAGTATTTCTGTTACGCTATCGCGCTGACTAAACGATCCCGTGACGAAATGTGCCGTCCCTCTACTTTGCATCTTTTCTAACTTTTACATTAAATCATCCTGGTAACGCTCCCAGACAGAAGAACGATAGGCAATAATGGGTCGAAGGAATTTTGTAAGCTACTTGTTTCTAGGCTAAATTGATTTCGTTAAGTATAATGTAGCACCTGCTTTTCCTACAGTTAATTTTACGTGTTCGTTCCACGTTTCATCTCTCCTGACGTTTAATGATAGGCAATTTCCTGTTGTCTCTGTTTCCAATGATGTCTCCTCTAAAATCGAAATAGTTGATCTATTCGTTTCTTCTTCTTCTTCGCGGATGGATCACTTAGGACCACGCGTAATCAACATTTGTTGGCCTTCCTTTTCGCCCAGTATTCCTTCATAAACAACGAATGGGCTAGCTTTCGTTGCGTAGACCATATATGTCGGTTAGTTTTTCTCTCTTCTTCCTCGAAACCCCGTGTGTTTGTGATTTTTCTGATTTCATTTCTATCTTGTAGATTTGGAGACCCTGATTCTCTCAGGTCTTTTTCCGTCTGTTTGTACCAGTTCGGTCTTGTAGTTTTGTTCTTTAAAAATGTATGGATTTTGTGCGTTAACCTGTTTGAGTCCATTCTTTCTAAGTGCCTCATGAATTGGATTCTTCTCATGCGCATTGTGTCTGTTATTTTGGAGATATTTTTATATATTTCTGCATTGGGTTTTGGATAATGTACCCCATCTTTAGTTCTTGGTCCTAGGATTTTCCTCATTATCTTACGTTCTTTCACTTCTAATTCCTCTTTTAGTGTTCTGTGTTGAAGGTTTAGTGTCTCAGATGCGTAGAGAGCTTCGGGTCTAATTACTGTTGTGTAGTGTCGTATTTTGCAGTTCCACGAGAGACTCTTTTTGTTGTAAATGTTTTTTGTTAACTGAAACGCCGTCTCCATTTTCTGGACTCTTGATCTGACAGATTTCTTTTCATTACAATTTTCTGCAATCCATTCACCTAAATATTTAAATTCTTTTACTCGAGAGATGTAGTTATTACCAATTTTGAGATCAGAAGGTGCATCTTTGACGTCAGTCATAAATTTTGTTTTTTCAAATGAAATTTGTAATCCTATTTTAGCTGCCTGTTCTTGTAATAATTCTAGCTGTTTCTGTGCGTCGGTAATGTCTTGTGCGATCAGTGCCATGTCATCAGCAAATGCTAAACTGTGTAATTCTATGCCCTTATGTCTTGGTCCCAGTCTGTGTGCTGGTGCACCTGCTTTTTTCCATTCTCTAACAACTTTTTCAAGAGCACAATTGAAGAGCACTGGGGACAGTACATCCCCTTGTCGTACTCCTGTGTCTATTTCAAATTCTGTGCTCAATTCGTTTACTTATTCAAAATACGTAAAATTTATTCTCGTTCTAGTATGATAAAAGAAAAAACAAATAAGTTAAATATATTTCAATTCTTTCAATTTTAATCTGATATATATATATATATATATATATATATATATATATATATATATATATATATATATATATATATATATATTAGAATGTCGTGTTCCCAGTTTGGCACAGCTTTGCCACAGGAAACACGAAAGAGATCGAAGACGTCCGGCTTCTGGTCGGCTCCTGATCGTTGACAGAAGGAGGCTAGTTTTTGATTACGCAAAGACTTCTATTATTAGGAAAAGAACAACCTAAGGGACCTTTAACAATGAACAATAAAAAAATTGCATTTGCAAATGAAATCATTAATAAATGGGGCAGCTATGAGTTGTATAGAAGACAAGGAGCGGCCTTCTGCCTACGGCCAGGATGCCGCAGTATTCTCTGCTGTAGTAAAGGCTGTTTGATATTTACAAAAATAATATGACATGGAGGTAAAAAAAAATAAAGGAAAAGAATAGAATAAGAAATCTGGTAAACACTAAATATATTCAAACAATTCTCACAAGCAATTAGGGCTTATCTATAAACAGTATAACTTACATAAGTACTTTTCTGACTGTTTGGTGCGATCAGATTTCAGCCTGTCCTGTGTTAGCTCCTTGGTTCACGTTTTTGTCACAAATTACAGTCATTACTTTTCTCCTTCCTTCAAGACAATTCTTGCACCGTTCAACATCTTCATAACAATATCTCGGCGGTTTACAGTATCGACCATTAAATTACTCGAATTTTATTAATTAATAATGTTGTCTGCACGCTGGCAAGACCGCTCACTTTTATGGCTTAAAGTCGACCTTCTTTACGCTTTCACATTACAGGCAGAAGTACGATAAAATCTGAAGATCTACAAAAGTTTTTACTGTCATCTTTTATTTAGATCGAAGCGGAACGTTCAGTTCAGCTTCTGTTAAAATGTTTCTTTACTGCGCAATCGATGTATTAGCGTCCGCGCTAGATGCGCATTTTTACAGTTACGTAAATTATATAAAACAAATCTCTTGCAAAAACTAGGTCTCATCTCATAAGTTGATTATTTAATATACAGATAGGTGAATGCCTGTCCAGCTTTCATACGACGGAAATCCCAATAATATTACATCGTTCAGCGCCCACAACCAGTCTCCGAACCAATCGTCGACCGTCTGCAGGTCTTCCTGTATTTGCTACAGTCATCTGTCGTGCAACGTCATCGACTAGATCAGTAATATACTCCGTGTTGTACAATTCCTATCACAGGCTTTTCGGGGCTTTAGAGGGGACTTGGTAAACAAAATTTCGACTTTAAGGAACTCACGACCGGAAATCTGTACGAGGAGCGTCCGATAAAGAATGCAACACATTTTTTTTCTCAGCCAATTTCGGTTGAAAAAATGTGGAATTTCTTGTGAGAAATCGAGGAATATTCCCACTTCATCACCTATAGTTCCATGAAGCTCCGATAGCTGGCGCCAATGTACGTAGTCTTCAAAATGTCGTCTGTAGCAGAGTTGCGTTCCAAGCAGAGAGCTGTCACTGAGTTTCTTTTGGCGGAAAACCAGAGCATCGCAGCTATTCATAGGCGTTTTCAGAATGGCTACGGAGACCTGGCAGTGAACAAAAGCTCGGTTGGTCGTTAGGGAAGGCGACTGTTATCACCACAACGAGGTCGCGCAAAACTGTCCGATCTCCCACGCTGCTCAACTGGGCGTCTCTGCTGGTAGTGCTGACACACTCGTCCACGAGTTGGAGTGCTCAAAGGTGTGGGACCACTCGGTTCCTCGCCGCCTAACAGAAGACTATAAAGAGCCACGGAAGATCATCTGTGTGCAATCGCAGGCGTATTACGAGGCTGAGCGTGAAAATTTTTGTCTAACATCGTCACAGTCGAAACATGGGGCCATTACCGCGAACCAAGAAAACGGCTATCCATGGAGTGGCAACACACCACCTCTTCTCCGAAGGAAAAGTTCAAAGCCGCTATCTCAGCTAGTAACGCTACGGTCTTCTGGAAGCCTAAAGAGGTTATTCTGTTTGAGGTTCTCCCTCATGGTGCAACGATCAGATCTGAAGTGTATTGTGCTACCCTCAGGAATGTGGAGAAACGACTTCAGCGTGTTCGTGGCCAACAAATGCAGACAAAATTTTCCTTCTCCATAACGGTGTAAGCCTCACACAAATCTACGCACCCGGGAGAAGCTCACAAAACGTCACTGGACTGTCCTACCTCATCCACCCTAGAGCTCGGGTCTCGCACCTTCCGACTTCCATCTACACTACTGGCCATTAAAATTGCTGCACCACGAAGATGACATGCAACAGACACGAAATTTAACCGACAGGAAGAAGATGTTGTGATATGCAAATGATTAGCTTTTCAGAGCATTCATACAAGGTTGGCGCCGGTGGCGACACCTGCAACGTGCTGACATCAGGAAAGTTTCCAACCGATTTCTCATACAGAACCAGCAGTTGACCGGCGTAGTGATGCCTCATATAAGAGGAAAAATGCGTAGCATCACGTTTCCGACTTTGATAAAGATCGGATTGTAGCCTATCGCGATCGCGTTCGTCGAGATCCAATGACTGTTAGCAGAATATGGAATCGGTGGGTTCAGGAGGGTAATACGGAACGCCCCGCTGGATCCCAACGGCCTCGTATCACTAGCAGTCGAGATGACAGGCATCTTATCCGCATGGCTGTAACGGATAGTGCAGCCACGTCTCGATCCCTGAGTCAACAAATGGGGACCTTTGCAAGACAACAACCATCTGCACGAACAGTTCGACGACGTTTGTAGCAACATGGACTATCAGCTCGGAGACCATGGCTGCGGTTACCCTTGACGCTGCATCACAGACAGGAGCGCCTGCGATGGTGTACTCAACGACGAACCTGGGTGCACGAATGGCAAAACGTCATTTTTTCCGATGAATCCAGGTTCTGTTTACAGCATCATGATGGTCGCATCCGTGTTTGGCAATATAGTGGTGAACGCACATTGGAAACGTGTATTCGTCATCTCCATACTGGCGTATCACCCGGCGTGATGGTTGTTGTTGTTGTGGTCTTCAGTCCTGAGACTGGTTTGATGCAGCTCTCCATGCTACTCTATCCTGTGCAAACTTCTTCATCTCCCAGTACCTACTGCAACCTACATCCTTCTGAATCTGCTTGGTGTATTCATCTCTTGGTCTCCCCCTACGATTTTTACCCTCCACGATGCCCTCCAATACTAAATTGGTGATCCCTTGATGCCTCAGGACATGTCCTACCAACCGATCCCTTCTTCTGGTCAAGTTGTGCCACAAACTCCTCTTCTCCCCAATCCTATTCATTATCTCCTCATTACTTATGTGATCTACCCATCTAATCTTCAGCATTCTTCTGTAGCACCACATTTCGAAAGCTTCTATTCTCTTCTTGTCCAAACTATTTACCGCCCATGTTTCACTTCCATACATGGCTACACTCCATACAAATACTTTCAGAAATGACTTCCTGACGCTTAAATCTATACTCGATGTTAACAAATTTCTCTTCTTCAGAAACGATTTCCTTGCCATTGCCAGTCTACATTTTATATCCTCTCTACTTCGACCATCATCAGTTATTGTGCCCCCCAAATAGCAAAACTCCTTTACTACTTTAAGTGTCTCATTTCCTAATCTAATACCCTCAACATTACCCGACTTAATTCGACTACATTCCATTATCCTCGTTTTGCTTTTGTTGATGTTCATCTTATATCCTCCCTTCAAGACACCATCCATTCCGTTCAACTACTCTTCCAAGTCCTTTGCTGTCTCTGACAGAATTACAATGTCATCGGCGAACCTCAAAGTTTTTATTTCTTCTCCATGGATTTTAATACCTACTCCGAATTTTTCTTTTGTTTCCTTTACTGCTTGCTCAATAGACAGATTGAATAACATCGGGGAGAGGCTACAACCCTGTCTTACTCCCTTCCCAACCACTGCTTTCCTTTCATGTCCCTCGACTCTTATAACTGCCATCTGGTTTCTGTACAAATTGTAAATAGCCTTTCGCTCCCTGTATTTTACCTCTGCCACCTTTAGAATTTGAAAGAGACTATTCCAGTCAACATTGTCAAAAGCTTTCTCTAAGTCCACAAATGCTAGAAACGTAGGTTTGCCTTTCCTTAATCTTTCTTCTAAGATAAGTCGTAGGGTCAGTATTGCCTCACGTGTTCCAGTATTTCTACGGAATCCAAACTGATCTTCCCCGAGGTCGGCTTCTACTAGTTTTTCCATTCGTCTGTAAAGAATTCGTTTTAGTATTTTGCAGCTGTGGCTTATTAAACTGACTGTTCGGTAATTCTCACATCTGTCAACACCTGCTTTCTTTGGGATTGGAATTATTATCTTCTTCTTGAAGTCTGAGGGTATTTCGCCTGTTTCATACATCTTGCTCACCAGATGGTAGAGTTTTGTCAGGACTGGTTCTCCCAAGGCCATCAGTAGTTCCAATGGAATGTTGTCTACTCCGGGGGCCTTGTTTCGACTCAGATCTTTCAGTGCTCTGTCAAACTCTTCACGCAGTATCGAATCTCCCATTTCATCTTCATCTACATCCTCTTCCATTTCCATAATATTGTTCTCAAGTACATCGCCATTGTATAGACCCTCTATATACTCCTTCCACCTTTCTGCTTTCCCTTCTTTGCTTAGAACTGGGTTTCCATCTGAGCTCTTGATGTTCTTACAAGTGGTTCTCTTATCTCCAAAGGTCTCTTTAATTTTCCTGTAGGCAGTATCTATCTTACCCCTAGTGAGATAAGCCTCTACATCCTTACATTTGTCCTCTAGCCATCCCTGCTTAGCCATTTTGCACTTCCTGTCGATCTCATTTTTGAGACATTTGTATTCCTTTTTGCCTGCTTCATTTACTGCATTTTTATATTTTCTCCTTTCATCAATTAAATTCAATATTTCTTCTGTTACCCAAGGATTTCTACTAGCCCTCGTCTTTTTACCTACTTGATCCTCTGCTGCCTTCACTGCTTCATCCCTCAAAGCTACCCATTCTTGTTCTCCTGTATTTCTTTCCCCCATTCCTGTCAATTGTTCCCTTATGCTCTCCCTGAAACTCTGTACAACCTCTGGTTCTTTCAGTTTATCCAGGTCCCATCTCCTTAAATTCCCACCTTTTTGCAGTTTCTTCAGTTTTAATCTACAGGTCATAATCAATAGATTGTAGTCAGAGTCCACATTTGCCCCTGGAAATATCTTACAATTTAAAATCTGATTCCTAAATCTCTGTCTTACCATTATAGAATCTATCTGATACCTTTTAGTATCTCCAGGGTTCTTCCATGTATACAACCTTCTATCATGATTCTTAAACCAAGTGTTAGCTATGATTAAGTGATGGTATGGGGTGCCATTGGTTACACGTCTCGGTCACCTCTTGTTCGCATTGACGGCACTTTGAACAGTGGACGTTACATTTCAGATGTGTTACGACCCGTGGCTCTACCCTTCATTCGATCCCTGCGAAACCCTACATTTCAGCAGCGTAATGCATGACCGCATGTTGCAGGTCCTGTACGGGCGTTTCTGGATGCAGAAAATGTTCGACTGCTGCCATGGCCAGCACATTCTCCAGATCTCTCACCAATTGAAAACGTCTGGTCAATGGTGGCCGAGCAACTGGCTCGTCACAATACGCCAGTCACTACTCTTGATGACCTGTGGTATCGTGCTGAAGCTGCATGGGCAGCTGTACCTGCACTCGCCATCCAAGCTCTGTTTGACTCAATGTCCAGGCGGATCAAGGCCGTTATTACGGCCGGAGGTGGTTGTTCTGGGTGCTGATTTCTCATGATCTATGCACCCAGATTGCGTGAAAATGTAATCACATGTCAGTTCTAGTATAATATATTTGTCCAATGAATACCCGTTTGTCATTTGCATTTCTGCTTGGTATAGCATTCTTAATGGCCGGTAGTGTATTTGTCCCAACGAGTGATGCACTCCGCGGGGAGCAGTACGTGAATGACGGAGAGGTTATTGATGAAGCAAAACTTTGCTTCAGACGTCGACCAGTAGGATGGTACAACGCGAGCATACAGGTCCTCCCAGTAAGGTGGAGTAATACCACCACCTTGTTGAAAAAAGGATCTTGTAGCCAAAAGAGTGGGGAGTAATACAGAGTATTGGAATCCTGAATAAAACCAATATGCCTTCGGAAGAAAATGTGTTGCATTACTTATTGAATGTGCCTCGTAAAATACTAGAGGCACTCAAATGAAAACCTAGCACCTGCCACAACGGGACGATAGATTGGTTCCTTTCAAGAGGACACCACACGCGTGAACAAATTTATCCCACTGGGAGACGAGACGATCAGTTCCTGTTTCGTAGAACGTGGTCGGCCACTGGAGGTTCCACAACCGCACCCACTCTTGCACTTGATCGTTCAGTTGAAACCGACGCTCTGTCACGTCTTTCTTGAGGTCGCCAGAGATGTGAAAATCACACGGTGAAAGATCCAGACTGCATGGAGCATATTGAAATGTTTCCTAACCAAATGATTAAAGCGTAGGCTTCGTCGGTTGCGGTTGCACACCCGAGGACCTTGTTTCCATGTGATAGCTGGGGTCCGTGTGGCGGGCGGGCGAGGTTTGCATGTCACATCTGCTACACAGCTGGCTGAAGAGTAGTCGTGTCGTAGGCGCTAGACATACGATACCACGACGGCTGGACGAACACACTACACCACTCCGCCAACAACGAAGGTCATAATCCAACAACTGCGTGCACCTATGATGTGGCACTACGCTGTACCGCAACCGCACCGGTGATAGTATCGAAACTTAGCAATAGTGGGGCCACCTGTAACGCGCGCTGGGTGTTATGGAGAGTGTTCCATTTTGATTTGACGGTCCCTTACAAGTTTGAAAATTGGATCACTTCCAAAAAATATTCAAATGTGTGTGAATTCCTAAGGGACCAAACTGCTGAGGTCATCGGTCCCTAGACTTACACACTGCTTAAACTAACTTATGCTAAGAACAACACGCACACCCGTGCCCCAGGGAGGACTCGAACCTCCGGCGGGAGGTACTGCGCAATCCGTGACATGGCGCCTCAAACCGCACGGCCACTCCGCGCTGCCATCACTTCCATTCGTGCGTGCTCTACAGGAGCCAATCCACGTGGTGAGCCTTCTGTTCGCTACAGATGGTGTGCTGCGGCGCATGTTTTTATACACACGATCCACAAAGCCTGGTGCGCGTTCGTGGACCACTACAGTCAACCCTCCTAGTTGCTACCGTACCAATTTGTCACAAACGTTGACGAAAATATTATGTGACGGAACTGAGGTGATCCAGAAAACATTGCTGATACCATACGTTGTGCATCTCTACCCTTTAAGTACAGCCCAGTGAAGAGGGAGACATGAAAGTGATCCGATCTTCAAACTTGTTTATATCAAAACGGTGCATTTACAGAGTCCTTATCAAAACGTTGGTCTCTACAGCTCTACCACTCATCTACAGCCCCTAGAAGCCTGCAATAGGAGCTGTGAAACATTCTGTATTATGCAAACAATAGCGACAATACAGCCCTCCCTTTGTGTACCGCCGAAATTATTTTACAAAAAATGGCTCTGAGCACTATGGGACTCAACTGCTGAGGTCATTAGTCCCCTAGAACTTAGAACTAGTTAAACCTAACTAACCTAAGGACATCACACACATCCATGCCCGAGGCAGGATTCGAACCTGCGACCGTAGCGGTCTCGCGGTTCCAGACTGCAGCGCCAGAACCGCGCGAAATTATTTTACATTACTGCCTGTTAAAAGCGACCTGTTGAGTTGTGTCTGCTAGAAATATCTCAGCCCAGCTACAGATCCGATCTGATACGCGGTAAGCGCGTATTTTGGCCGCTAAACGACAGTGCGAACGTATATCGAATGCCTTTAGTACGTAAATGAACACAGCGTCAAAAATGGTTCAAATGGCTCTGAGCACTATGAGACTTAACATCTGAGGTCGCAGACCCCTAGAGCTTAGAACTACCTAAACCTGACTAACCTAAGGACATCACACACATCCACGCCAGAGGCAGGATTCGAACCTGCGGCCGCAGCGGTCGCGCGGTTCCAGACTGAAGCGCCTAGAACCGCTCGGCCACTTCGGCCGTCAACAGAGCATCAGTCCAGGTGCCTTTGTGTACGGTGCTATGGATTTCATGAGGGTTCCGAACAAATTGTGTCTCGCACGATTTCTGTGTAGCAGAGTCCATGTTGACTTTTATGAAGGAGATTATCGTTCTCGAAAAACGTAACCCAGTATACAACAGGTCCCATAACTCTTTTCCCGACTGACGTCAGTGGTATAGGCATATAAGTTGTCTGACAAACAGTTTGGCCTTAGGAAAGGTTAAGGCACCAAGAGGTAGGTCTAACGTTGCAGCTGATAATGGAAGCAAGATTGAAATAAAATCAACACACGTTCGTTGGATTTGTCGACCTGGAAAGAGCTTTCGACAGTACCAAACAGTGCAAGATGTTCGAATTTCTGCGAAAAATAGAGGTAAGCGACAGGGAAAGAGGGGTAATATACAACATGGACAAGAATGAAGACGGACCAATAAAAGTGGGAGACGAAGGTCAAAGCGCTCGGATTAAAAATAGTATAAGAGAGGGGTGTAGTCTTTCACCCCTACTCTTCATGAAGAAGCAATGACTGAAATATTAACAAAAGTTCAAGAGTGGAATTAAAATTCAAGGCCAGAGGGTATCAATGATACGAATCGCTGATGACATTCCTATCCTGAGTGAAACTGAAGAAGAATTACATGATCTGCTGAAAGGAATGAACAGTCTAATGAGTACTAAATATGGATTGAGAGTAAAGCGAAGAAACGAAAGTAATGAGAAATAGCAGAAATGAGGACAGGGAGAGACTTAACATCAGAATTGATGATCATGAAGTGGATGAAGTTAACAAATTCTGCTACCTAAGCAGCAAAGTAACCAATGACCGACATAAAAAACAGACTAGCACTGGCCGAAGGGCTTTCGTGGCCAAGAGTAGGCTACTAATATGCAAATATAGGCCTTAGTTTGACGAAACATTTCTGAGAACGTACTTTTGGAGCGCTGTATTGTATGGCAGCGAAACGTAGACTGTGGGAAAACCCGGAAAGAGGGGAATTGTAGGATCTGAGATGTGATGTTACAGAATAACGTTGAAGATTAGGTGGACAGATAAAAATAGGGAAAGATGAGGTTCTCAGGACAATCGACGACGAAAGGAATTTATGGAAAACACTGAGAAGAAGAAGAGAAAGGACGGTAGAACATCTGTTAAGACATTAGGAAATATCTTCCATGGTACTGCAGCGAGCTGTAGAGGGTAAAAACTATAGAGAAAGACAGTGATTGGAATACATCCTGCAAATTATTTAGGATGTAGGTTGCAGATGCTACTCTGAGATGAAGAGGTTGGCACAGGAGAGGAATTTGTGCCGGGCCGCATCAAACCAGTCAAAAGACATGACTGAGCAGTTGTTTCACATAATAGCTGTACGACTTCACAGGTGTTTCATCTGTGTCCAGACGCGTTTCCGCTTTAGTTGACTTTCTATTCCGCAATCGACTCTCTCAATATGTGCCATTTCCGCATTCGTACGGTAGTTGAAAAAAGCAACCGCATTATGATCTTCTGCGGTGGTGCTGAATTGTGGCGCTTGTACGAGGATGGGCCGCAGAGTTATTTGCAAAGCTGGACCCAGGGGAGGCTGCCAGTCTCGGCCGCTTGAGATCCCTTTGTGTGCGTCTCGTGCGTTGGGCACGCGACGTGCGTGTTAGTTACTGCGCAGTTAGGTTGCTGCTGACTGATGCGAATACTGCATTATCGACCGGAATAGGCTAGGAGAGAGGCGCCCGTAAGGGTGCATGCACTTCACCTCGAGCTCGCAGCGAAGCGGAAGCGCATCACCTACTTATTTTAATGACACATTCCTCCGGTAACGACGTGTTGGCACCATTTCCCTGCTCGATCATTTGTTACCAGATACGCACGAGCCTGACGAATGAAAATCGTGCTGTAGACTGGGAACTGATGACTGGTTGCAATCCAAAAGGGATCCGTTGGCACGCTTAGAAAGGGACCTCACGGAGCTGATCTGGCCCTCTGTGAATTTCTTCATACTTATAGAATTTGAGGGTCTGTGACTAGACATAAATTTCCTAAAGCAGCACGACAGAATGCTCAAAAAACTCGAAAAGTCACCTTTAAATATTAGACGATTTCCAAGCGTTGTTTAGTAAAAACGTTCGTAGCGTAACAGGGTTGTAATCGCGAACTTGCTAGTTCGAATCTCAGAGGTAGCATCTTTTTCTACTTTTACTTAAATTTATTGTCTATAAAAACAGTGAAAATGTCGCTTAGCAGATATTGAATCAGTTTTTTTCAGTAAAAATAACATCTTTTCATTTTTAACTACTATTCCTGTGAAACGACGAGTATTCACAATTGATTAAAATTTGGCACAAAAATGCGAAACATCAAAGATAATATAAAATACTTATTTAGTTCTAGAGATTCCTCTTCTTCTTCTTCCTCGTCATCATTATCTTCTTCTCTTAGCGTTTATCCCATCTAGGATGCGCTCCGTTGTACTTGCATTTTGTCCAATTTATTATATTTGATTGCGTTTAGATGCCCTCTCCGTTATCACAGTCGTCGCTTAACTAAGGGTGGGAAGTAGGGCGCACGTGAGAACTGTGTAAACTTTTTTCTGTGTGATCGTATTTTAACTGTTTATGTATTGTGGGGACCAGTCCATCATTTGTCCAAACGAGCGTGGGAAACAGCCTAAAAAGTAAAGGCAGGTTCGTCAGTGAACCAGTCTTCGTTGTTATTCCGCTACGCGAGTTCGATGCTGTGTGCCTCACCTTTCATGTTGTAAACTCGCTATGTTGAATGATTTAACTGGCGTTGCACTTTCCTCGTCCACCGCAGTCGACAACCGTTACTGCTAAATTCAAACGGCCTGATGTCACAGCGGGCGCTTCCACACTGGCCAGTTGCGGTCGGCTATTCTGAGAAATACGCACACCACATCGCGGGCGTCGCTTCCCACTAGCCGGCGCTTTGTCTCTCTTGCTTCGACAGCACGTGAAGGACTAATCCCCCACCTTTCCTTATACTCTCCATGACCAATCGCAGTGTCTCTATTGATTGAAGTACGCCAATCCTTCATCTCTTCTCTGCCCTACACAGAGAAAATGCGGAGAGTCTGTTGCTTCATTTCCGATCTAGAAACAGTTCTATGAAAGAATTAGTTCTGAATTTCGGAATGCAATACTACGTGCGCACACACACGACATACGAGTACTCTCTCTCTCTCTCTCTCTCTCTCTCTCTATCTCTCTCCCCCTCTCTCCCCAACACGTGTAAGCACAATCGCACAGGAAAGTCCTAATCTCTAGCTATGCAGTAACTTTTGATATCTCATGTCAGTAGCAGACACTTACTGTAGGTATTACTTTTATAAATTCAGGCGCTTTTTCTCGCTATAATAATGCTTTTATTTCACACAAGTGTTCCGCCTTTTTGTATTAAAAACATCTTCTCGGAACTTTACTTGTCTTGCCGAAACCTGATTTTCCTCTCATCTGCTGGTAGCCTAAAGAACGGATTTCCACTTCATTTACGAAAGATCATATTCGGGTCAAGATCTTACAATTTTCTTGTTTTCGCAACTTGTCTTTCGTTGACTAAATTACATAGAACGTTTCATTGATGATCTAGCAAGAACTTTACAACGAAAACTGTGATGATTTTCGCTGTAAGTGGAGGGCAAGAGACAGTACAGTTCTCGTACTATAAATATGACTTTCTTTGTTGGTTGGTTGATTTGGGGAAGGGGACCAAAGAGCGAGGTCATCGGTCCCATCGGATTAGGGAAGGATGAGGAAGGAAGTCGACCGTGCCCTTTAAAGAGAACCATGACGGCATTTCCCTGGAGCGATTTAGGGAAAACACGGAAAATGTAAATCAGGATGGCCCGACGCGGGTTTGAACCATTGTCCTGCCGAATGCGAGTCCTGTGTGCTAACCACTGTGCCACATGACTTTCTTGCTAGATCTTCAGTGAAATATTTGACATAATTCAGCTAAAGAAAGAGGTATGAACAGAAAAAAAAACTGAAAGGTGTCGACACGAATCTGTCCCAAATTTTCGCAAGTGAAGTGAAAGTATGTTCTCTAATCTATGACATGATAAAACAGATTTTGGCAAAACACTCAAGCAACTAAAAAAATCCACCAAAGATGCCTTTAACATAAATAGTGATACGCCTCTGCGTCATAAACTTTATGTTGCTGCAAGAAAAATCCCTTTGAATTTATGAGACGATAATTTATATACTTGCTGCAGAAAATGGACACACCAAAAAACTTGTTAAAAACAATAAGGTCGTAGGTAAACGTCAACGGGAGTAATAGGACACCATCATGCGTGATGCGGTGATTTACTTTACTTTATAATCTATCAGTAACATCTATAAAGGAGAAAAAGAAGTCGTGGCACACATCGCCGAGTGCAACGACGGCCCATTAAGACATTTAAACAACATTGCGTGGAGGGTTTGGTTGATGCCGAAGGATGAGAAACCGTGACAGTGTAGAATAATTATTTATATTTTACTGTTACCACTCGCATTCATTTAATTTTTAATTTAACATATTTCAATCCGTTTCGAGCATTTTTTTGCTATCGAGGATTTATGCATATTGAAGTTACTTAAACAGAAACTGTCTTTGTCTAAATTAATCTAGAATAGTTCTCTTCCTGGAGTGACGATTGGGGTACTTGGGGGTGGGAGGGGGGAGGGGAGGGGCGTGCAGTGTGTTGTCAGAGATGGGTGTCCAGTGATGTCTGGTGCGGAGCTGCGCCTCCTTGTTTCATTGATAGCACGGTCATCTGCATCGCTGGTACACTGGCGGAGCTGTGGTTCAGCATTATGTTGTTGCATTGCTTAATCTAATACTTTTATGACGTAATTTCAATGCACAAACGTTTCTCCACAGAAGCGAACTGTAAACCTTAACAACAAAATGGTGGCTGAATATCTACTATCGTTTTCTTCGAGCTATATTCGCGATACTGGCACTTGTTAAATCTATTGCATTGGTACTGATTTAAGGCTACTGAAGAGTTTTGAGTTTTTGAGCTACGTTATCTCATTATCAATACACTATTGGCCATTAAAATTGCTACACCAAGAAGAAATGCAGATGATAAACGGGTAATCATTTGACAAATATATTATACTAGAACTGACATGTGATTACATCTTCACGAAATGTGGGTGCATAGATCCTGGCCTCTGGCCGTAATAACGGCCTTGATGGGCCTGGGCATTGATTCAAACAGAGCTTGGATGGCGTGTACAGGTACAGCTGCCCAAGCAGCTTCAACACGATACCACAGTTCAAGAGTAGTGACTGGCGTATTGTGACGAGCCAGTTGCTCGGCCACCGTTGACCAGACGTGTTCAATTGGTGAGGGATCTTGAGAATGTGCTGGCCAGGCCAGCAGTCTAACATTTTCTTTGTCCACAAAGGTCCGTACAAGACCTGTAACATGCGGAAGTGCATTATTCTGCTGAAATGTAGGGTTTCGCAGGGATCGAATGAAGGGAAGAGCCACGGGTCGTAACACATCTGAAATGTAACGTCCACTGTTCAAAGTGCCGTCAATGCGAACAAGAGGTGATCGAGACGTGTAACCAATGGCACTCCATACCATCACGCCGGGTGATACGCCAGTATGGCGATGACGAATACAAGCTTTCAAATGGTTCAAATGGCTCTGAGCACTATGGGACTCAACTGCTGTGGTCATTAGTCCCCTAGAACTTAGAACTACTTAAACCTAACTAACCTAAGGACATCACACACATCCATGCCCGAGGCAGGATTCGAACCTGCGACCGTAGCAGTCGCACGGTTCCGGACTGCGCGCCTAGAACCGACAAGCTTTCAATTTCGGTTCACCGCGATGTCGCCAAACACGAATGCGACCATCATGATGCTGTAAACAGAACCTGGATTCATCCAAAAAAATGACGTTCTGCCATTCGTGCACCCAGGTTCGTCGTTGAGTACACCACCACAAGTGTTCCTGTCTGTGATGGAGCTTCAAGGGTAACCGCAGCCATGGTGTCCGAGCTGATACTCCATGCTGCTGCAAACGTCGTCGCACTGTTCGTGCAGATGGTTGTTGTCCTGCAAACGTCCCCATCTGTTGACTCAGGGATCGAGACGTGGCTGCACGATCCGTTACAGCCATGCGGATAAGATGCCTGTCATCTCGACTGCTAGTGATACGAGGCCATTGGGATCCGGCGGGGCGTTCCGTATTACCCTCCTGAACCCACCGATTCCATATTCTGCTAACAGTCATTGGATCTCGATCAACGCGAGCAGCAATGTCGCGATACGATAAACCGCAATCGCGATAAGCTACAATCCGACCTTTATCAAAGTCGGAAACGTGATGGTACGCATTTCTCCTCCTTACACGAGGCATCACAACAACGTTTCACCAGGCATCGCCGGTCAACTGCTGTTTGTGTATGAGAAATCGTATGGAAACTTTCCTCATGTCAGCACGTTGTAGGTGTCGCCACCGGCGCCAACCTTCTGTGAATGCTCTGAAAAGTTAATTATTTGCATATCACAGCGTCTTCTTCCTGTCGGTTAAATTTCGCGTCTGTAGCTCGTCATCTTCGTGATGTAGCAATTTTAATGGTAGTATATTATCGCCAATTTTTGTATTATGCACGAAACTTTCTATATCTTTCATGATACCCATTATTTTACTTTTTTCGACTTTGCACAAAATTTCAAGGTTATCTTTGAACTTTAGTGGGTGGCCTCTGTCATTAATGTGTGATTCTGCTGCTCATTTGCTGTACTTCTCTAGTCTGGAGCAGTCTATTTGTTCTAGATCTGGAATTTCTGCCTCTCTGACCCATTCAGTATTTGTTTCATTGGCTGCAGGTGATTTTGTAAATGAAAAATGCGTTAACATTGTGAATATGTCTCCTAGTTAAGTTGTTGGTGGTGCTGAAGCTGATTTTTACAAGCGTATTTTTGAATTTGTAATTTTTCAGACATTATACCAAGGTATGCCGTTTTTACATAGTTCATTGCTGGGGTGTTGTCAGTTATGAGTGTAGTTTGTTGTTATTTGTTCAGTTCGAATTTTATCTGCTGTGAGAGTGCATTAATGCCAACAGTCTTGCAGCAGTCGTAACATCGGTACATCACTTAAGTAAAGCGCTGTCGGGCTTGGCTAGCACTTGGAGCGGTGACCGTCCGCGTCTGCCGAGAGTTGTTGGCAAGCGAGGTGAATTCAGCACTTACGAGGCCATTTGAGGAGCTCCTTGACCGAGAAGTAGCGGCTCCGGTCACCAAAACTTACAACGTCCCGGAGAGCAGTGTGCTGACCAAATGCCCCTTCATTCACGCATCCAGTGGCGCCTAAGGGCTGAGGATAACACGGCATTCCGGTCGGTATACTGGGCCTTTCGATGCCTGTTCGCACGGAGTTTAGTTTCTAGTTTTAGACATTGTATTAATGAGCGAAGGCTCACGTGCATTGCTGTAAATTTTATGGTTTCCATTTCTCGTTGGGCTTGTATGGCACTGATCTACATCCAGCTTTTTGTGGAAAATAGGATTTGTAGAGAAGTTTGGTGTACTGATGTCTGTACCAGTAGGTTTTCTGTGAACTTTGAAAGACACCTGCTGGTTCTGTTTTGGTATCATAATGTCTAGAAAAAAAATTATGTTGTTCTCTTCAAATTCAAGGGTGAACTGGATATTTTAATGCAGACTACTGAATTCATTAAGAAGGGTTCTTACTTCATCGTATGTTCCATCAAATAGAATAAGAGAATCATCCACATACCTATTATAGAATTTAATTTTGCTTGTGATACTATCGTTTAGTTTCAATATTTTGTTCTCTGTATGTTCGACGAATATCTCAGCGATTAGGTCACAAATGATATTTTTGGGGAGTGTCGCTCTTACCACGACTTGCACTCCCTCATTCAAGTCGCTATGAACATAACCACGACGTTTACTTCGAAATTCTCAGTAGCTTCCTCTCTTCTGCATTTTCATGATGATGACTATGATATGGATACTCTCGTCTTTCAGGATGACAACAGCCGTATTATTACTGCACACATACGTTTCTGGTTTGACGAATACCTGCCGGCCGTTGTGGCCAAGCTGTTCTTGGCGCTTCAGTCCGAAACCGCGCTGCTGCTACGGTCGCAGGTTCGAATCCTAGCTCGGGCATGGATGTGTGTGGTGTCCTTAGGTTAGTTAGGTTATGTTGTTCTAAGTCTAGGGGACTGATGAACTCAGATGTTAAGTCCCATAGTGCTCAGAGCCATTTGAACCATCTGACGAATACTGAGTTGCACTTTCGCGTCTCGAGTGCCCTACTAAGCCATTCGACCTTAATCCCACAGAAAATGTCTGGGACTGTTTAGAACAGCTGGTGGAATGCGAATCAACGGGATCCTACAGTCAATGAGTGGTGTCAGCTGGATATGTCTTGGAATAACTGATGATACTGTGAGAAGAATTTCACAAAGCTTTGCAAGATTTAAGTCGAAACACGGCCGCAGGTGTAGACGACATTCCGTCAGAATAATCTTGGGAGACCCAGCCATGACAGAACTCTTCCATCTAGTGTGTAAGACCTATGAGATAGGTGAAATATCTCAGACTTAGAGAAGAATCTAGTAATTAGAATACCATAGAAACCGGTGTTAAAATTACCGAACTCTCCGTTTAATAAGTCATGGTTGCAAAACACTAACACGAATTCTTTACAGAAGAATGGAAAAACTGGTTGAAGCCGACTTCGGGGAAGATCAGTTTGGGTTCCGGAGAAATGTAGGAACACTCAAGGTAATACTGACGCTATGACTTACCTTATAAGATAGGTTAAGGAAAGGCCAACCTACATTTGTAGCATTTGTAGAGTTGCAGAAAGTTATTAACAATGTTGACTGGAATGCTCTCTTTGAAATTCTGAAGGTAGTAGGTGTACAACACAGGGAGCGAAGGGCTATTTACAACTCGAACAGAAACCAGACGGCAGTTGTAAAAGTCAGGGGCCACGAAAGGGAGACAGTGGTTGAAAAGGGAATGAGTCAGGGTTGTAGCCTAAACCAGATGTTATTCAACACGTACACTGAAAAAGCAGTAACGGAAACCAAAGAAATATTTAGAGCAGGAATTAAAGTTCAGGGAGAACAACCAAAACGTTGAGGTTCGTCGATGACATTATAATTCTGTCGGAGACAGCAACGGACTTGGAAGACCAGCTGAATGGAATGTACTGTGTCTTGAAAGAGGGAAGATGAACATCAACAAAAGGAAACAAGGCTAATGGACTTTAAACGGGTTCAATCAGGCTATACTAAGGGACTCAGATTAGGAAACAAGACATTTAAAGTAGTGGACAGGTTTTGCTATTTGGGTAGCAGAATAACTGATGGTGGTCGAAGTAAAGAGGATATAAAGTGTAGACTGGCAATGGAAAGAAAAGCATTTCTGAAGAAGAAAAATCTGTTATCATCGATTATGTGTTTAAGTGTAAGGAAGTCTTTTCTGAGTGTATTTGTATGGAGTGCTGCCATGTATGGAAGTGACACGCGGACGATAAACAGATTGGATAAAAAGAGAGTTGAGGCTTTCGAAATGTGGTACTACAGCATAATGGAGAAGGCTAGATGGGTAGATCACGTAGCTAATGAGAAAACTCGGAACAGAATTGGGGAGACATGAAATTTGTGGCACAACTCGACCAAAAGAAGGGATCGGTTGATAGGACACATTCTGAGACGTCAAATGTTCACCATTTAGTACTGTAGGGAAGTGTGGAGAGTAAAAATCGTAGAGGGAGACCAAGAGATGAATACAGCTAGCAGATGCAGAAAGATGTAGGTTGCAGTAGTTATTCATAGTTGAAGAGGCTCGCCCAGCATAGAGTAGCACGGAGAGCTGCAGCGAACCAGTCTACGGACTGAAGACCACAGCAACAACAACTCAAGAAACTTGTGCGTGCTCCTCCCCGACGAGCTAAGGTCAGTGTGAAGGCTTGGGTCGATGGTGCTCGGTATGAGCGTGACGTTTCGTGGGGTTATATGTTTTTCTTTGTTTAGTATACTGCGAGCATTTTTATATTCTTCTCGAAGCCGCAGAGTATATATCTTACACACAAGGCATAATGCTATTGTCACGGCTGGTTCTTCGAAAGATCTGAGTAATTCGGAGGAATTATCCCCTACTTCAGGTGCCCCGTTTCGACATATGTCTCTCATTGCTGTGTCAAATTCTCCTCACGGTGCCATATCTGTGTCTAATCTCTCTTCTCTTCCTTTAATATTGTCTTAAAGTTAGTTTCCCCTCTTCTTATCTTTCACCCTTCCCTTCTTTACTTGGTGCTGGCGTCTCTACTGAGCTGATAATAGTCATCCACGAACGTCTCTTTTATTCCAGCGGCCTGTGTAACATTTCAGTAAGAGATATTTATTTTTCATTTATTCATACTGCTACAAATTTGCATTTCTCCTCTAGCCATTCCTGCTTTTCTGTTATGCACTTCGTAATTTTTCATTTTTGTTGGCATCTGTATTCCCTCTTGCCTGTTCACTTGCAGCAGTTTTATGTTTTCTCCTTCCTTTCTTAGTTAACTCCAGTACTCCGTATGTTACACAATGGCCTTCCGTTTTGCGTGTTTCATCTTCTGGCGCCTTCACTATTTCATGCTTCTAAGCTACCCATTCGGCTTATGTTGTATTGCGTTCCCCTGTTTCAGTCAGTCGTTGCCTAACGTTCCCTTCTCATTGAAAATATCAGCAACCTCAGGTTCGTTCAATTTATGCAGGCTCCATCTCCTTAATTTCCTAACTCCCTGCAGTTTCCTCAGATTTAGCCTGCAGTTCACAACCATTAGATTACTGCCGGAGTCGACGTCTGCCCTTACAAATGTTTTTCTCTTTTAAATCTCGGCCTTATCGCCATGTAACCTGTTTGAAACGTGCTTCTTCGACGTCTAAAAACATGGTTCTTGATTGTTTACCAAAGTTTTAGCAATGACTGAATGATTCCTGCGAAAAATTCTATCGTGTGGCTTCCCCTTTTATTCCTTCTCCCTAGTCCTCATTTTCCCACTATTTTTCCTTCTCGTCCTTAACCGGCTATCAAAATGTAATGAAATTTTCGTCTCTGTTAAATAACGGAACAGTTTCACTTATGATACATTCTTTCAATCTCTTCATCTGCGGAGTAAGTGATAATATAAACCCATATAGGTGTGGTGGGTTTTGGCTTTGTCTCTACCTTGGGTACGTTAATGGGTTCATTGTGATGCTCGTAGTAGCTTCTGGGAGTCCTGTTTTCTTGTTTATTATCAGACCTGCTCCTGTTTGATTTTGCCGGATGGTGTGGCCGAGTGGTTCTAGGCACTACAGTCTGGAACCGCGCTATCGCTACGGTAGCAGGTTCGAATCCTTCCTAGGGCATGGGTGTGCGTGATGTCCTTAGGTTAGTTAGGTTTTAGTAGTTCTAAGTTCTAGGGGACTGATGACCTCAGAAGTTCAGTCCCATAGTGCTCAGAGCCATTTGAACCTGTTTGATTTTTACTCCATGTCCAGGAGTCCTGTTCTTCCTGTTACTGTACTTCACCAAGTCCCACTATATGAAATCGTACCTGTAGGATGAAGAGTAGGATAAAAATTCGGGGTTCAAGGATATCAATGGTAAGATTCACCAATGACATTGCTATCCTCCGTGAAATTGAAGATGAAATACACGACCCGTTGAATGTAATGAACAGTATACTGGGTAGAAAGACGAAAGCAATCAGGAGCATAGCGGGAAACTAACATCAAAATTGATGATCACGAAGTAGGCGAAGTTAAGGAATACGCTTGTAGCACAGAAGTGTATGCTAGAGAATAACGGACTATGGGAAAACCGGAAAAAAGAGAATCTAAACGTTAGAGATCTGACTCTATGAAAGGATATTGAAAATTAGCTGGACTGGTAAGATAAGGTATGAGGAGAATCTAAAAATGGTTCAAATGGCTCTGAGGACTATGGGACTCAGCATCTTAGGTCATAAGTCCCCTAGAACTTAGAACTACTTAAACCTAACTAACCTAAGGACATCACACACACCCATGCCCGAGGCAGGATTCGAACCTGCGACCGTAGCAGTCCCGCGGTTCCGGACTGCAGCGCCAGAACGCACTGTCACCGCGGCCGGCGAGGGGAATCTCCGCAGAATCGGCGAAGGAGGGAATATATGGAAAACACTGACGAGAAGACAGAACAGAATGATAGGAGATGTGTTAAGACATCGCGGAATAACTTCCAAGGTACAAGAATGAGCTGGTGCGGGTAAAAAATTGTTGAAGACAGATTCAAATATATACAGCAAATAATTGAGGATGCAGGATGCAACAAGCGCTACTCTGAGATGAAAATGTTGCCCCAGGAGGGGAATCCGTGGCGCGTTGCATCAGACTAGTTAGAAAACTGTAAATAAAAATAAAAAAATAAAACAGTGACCGAATCTTCGCAGTTTCTTTTTGGAGAGCACTGAGTGGATTATCAACTTACGACAGTTTATTGTGTGGATAGTTGGAAGCCAGAGGCGCCCCTAGGCTGCAGCATCGCCGTATTGTTCGGTACGGTACCCGGAAGGCAGACAAAGCGGCCAACAGCAGGAGTTAACACCCGCGCGGCATTGTGCAATTTCTCAGGACGGCTGCCGCTCCGCTCCGGAAGTGGTCAGCGTGGAAGCGGCGTGAGCACCCGCAGCAGACTGCGTTCCCTCCCTCCCGCCCTTCCTTCCTCCCTCCATTCCACCAGCTGCGCCGCAGAATCATCGTAAACACAGTAGGCACGTGTCGTGGTAGTAGCTGCCACTGCGGCCGTAGGTTCACCGCAACGCACCTGCTACTCAGCAAAGCAAACTAAAGACCTCACAAGCGTGGCAGCACCGTCGTATTCGTATTGAATGTCTGTTGATCCATTGTGGACGCAGGACATCGGCTGATCAAATATTTACCGAGGAAAATCACCAAACCGCCGTATTTTTTGAGAAGTTATTTTATTTTGACTACCAGTTTTGGCATTTCGTTATGCCATCTTCAGGCCCCTGCATATTAAAAAAGAGTATACGTTTAGTGTATATCGAGGTATACCGCAGCTGACTTTACAGAAAATGAAATGTAATAATAAAAGTTATTAAATCCTACAAAATGTAACTAGCAGCGTTAATACCTGTGCACATACAGCACAACCAAGTAGAACATGTAAACATGCTGGTTAGTATGAAACTATTTTAACATCAGAGAATTGCAACAGAATTCTCCAAACATTACAAAAGACCAGAAACACATAATATAAGCTACTCGTCATTGAAATTGCTACACAACGAAGATGACGTGCTACAGACGCGAAATTTAACCGACAGGAAGAAGATGCTGTGATATGCAATTGATTAGCTTTTCAGAGCATTCACACAAGGTTGGCGCCGGTGGCGACACCTACAACGTGCTGACATGAGGAAAGTTTCCAACCGATTTCTCATACACAAACAGCAGTTGACAGGCGATGCCTGGTGAAACGTTGTTGTGATGCCTCGTGTAAGGAGGAGAAATGCGTACCATCACGTTTCCGACTTTGATAAAGGTCGGATTGTAGCTTATCGAGATTGCAGTTTATCGTATCGCGACATTGCTGCTCGCGTTGGTCGAGATCCAATGACTGTTAGCAGAATATGGAATCGGTGGGTTCAGGAGGGTAATACGGAACGCCCCGCTAGATCCCAACGGCCTCGTATCACTAGCAGTCGAGATGACAGGCATCTTATCCGCATGGCTGTAACGGATCGTGCAGCCACGTCTCGATCCCTGAGTCAACAGATGGGGAAGTTTGCAAGGCAACAACTATCTGCACGAACAGTTCGACGGCGTTTGCAGCAGCATAGTGTATCAGCTCGGAGACCATGGCTGCGGTTACCCTTGAAGCTGCATCACAGACAGGAGCACTTGTGATGGTGTACTCAACGACGAGCCTGGGTGCACGAATGGCAAAACGTCTTTTTTTCGGATGAATCCAGGTTCTATTTACAGCATCATGATAGTCGCATCCGTGTTTGGCGACATCGCGGTGAACGCACATTGGAAGCGTGTATTCGTCATCGCCATACTGGCGTATCACCCGGCGTGATGGTATGGGGTGCCATTGGCTACACGTCTCGGTCACCTCTTCTTCGCATTCACGGCACTTTGAACAGTGGACATTTCAGATGTGTTACGACCCGTGACTCTACCCTTCATTCGATCCCTGCGAAAACCTGCTTTACAGCAGGATAATGCACGACCGCATGTTGCAGGTCCTGTACGGGCGTTTCTGGATACAGAAAATGTTCGACTGCTGCCCTGGCCAGCACATTCTCAGATCTCTCACCAATTGAAAACATCTGGTCAATGGTGGCCGAGCAACTGGCTCGTCACAATACGCCAGTCACTACTCTTGATGAACTGTGGTATCGTGTTCAAGCTGCACGGGCAGCTGTACCTGTACACGCCATCCAAGCTCTGTTTGACTCAATGCCCAGGCGTATCAAGGCCGTTATTACGGCCAGAGGTGGTTGTTCTGGGTACTGATTTCTCAGGATCTATGCACCCAAATTGCGTGAAAATTTAATCACATGTCAGTTATAGTATAATATATTTGTCCAATGAATATACGTATATCATCTGCATTTCTTCTTGGTGCAGCAATTTTAATGGCCAGTAGTGTAATTCTAACAGATGAGAAACACCCTATTTCTTATGAAGACCTACCTTATTGAAAGTAAAACGTCGCGAAATAATCTATGAAATACATAATAGTCTGCATGTCTATCACCTAAGTATTATCACCACTGGTGATATATCAGAATTAGTTGTCAAATCACCAAAAACGCAACCATACGCAGAACCCAACAGCCGACAACATATTAAGTGAATAACTGTATGCAAAGGACATGCGAGGAATATTCATAAAATACCTAGAGAGCATATATATCAATTAAAAAGATATTACTTGGTGTCCCTTACATCAATTAATAGGTGGGCAAGTACCAGGTGTACAACTTTGCTTCCGCGGTTTTTTCCCAAATTGGTTACACATGTATCATTCAAAGTATTTTCCATCACTGGCCACTACTTTCTCCCATCTTTCGGGCAGTGCATGAATCCCGCGTCGAAAAAATTGTTCATCTTTTGAAGCGATCCACGAATCGATCCAATTTGTGACTTCATCATGAAATCGGAAGTGTTGGTCAGCCAGGCTATGCGCCATTGATCTAAACAGGAGATAGTCAGAGGCAGCAATGTCAGGAGACTACGACGGGTGGGGTAGGACTTCCCATTTTAACGTTTCCAAGTACGTTATGACCTCTTTTACAACGTGGGTCGAGTGTTGTCATGCTGCAAAATCGCTTTATCGTGCCTCTCGCTGTATTGAAGCCGTTTGTCTTTTAATTTTCTGCTCAAAAGCATTAACTGCGTTCGATAAAGAGCACCTGTGATTGTTTCACTTGGTTTTAACGCCTCATAGTACACGACGCCGAGCTGGTCCTGTCAAATGCAGAGCATGATCTTGGAGCCGTGAATATTCGGTTTTGCCGTCGTCGTGGAAGCATGGCCGGGATATCCCCATGATTTTTTGCATTTAGGGTTATCGTAATGAACCCATTTTTCGTCCCCGGTCACAATGCTATGCCTTCCGTTTTTGCCTCTTAAGCAACTGTTGACAAACACACAAACGCCGTTCAACGTCTCTTGGTTTCAGCTCACACGGGACCCAAGTTCCTTCTTTCTGAATCATGCCCATACCCTTTAAACGTTTTAAAATGGCTGCCTGTGTCACTTCCACTAATCGTGCCAATTCTGCTTGAGTTTGACGCGAGTCTTCACTCAGCAATGTCTCCAGTTCTGCATCTTCGGAAACATTCTCTCTTCCACCACTATGCCGGCCTACGACGTTAATATCACCGTTCTTGAAGCGTTGAAACCACTCGCGACACGTTCTTTCACCAATAGCGTCCTTACCATATGTATTTGAGAGCATTCGATGAGACTCAGCCGCTCTTTTCTTCATATTGAAACAAAACAGTAACACCTCCCGTAAATGACGAGAGTTAGGCTCGTAAACTGACATTTTCAATCAAGAACAACTGTATGATACAGGCACAAATCGAATAATGTTTGAATGAGGTTATGTTAACCAAGATCCAAGCTAACTGCCTCACGTCTGCGATCTGTGTCTTTCGACCGCTACTTACCGTTGTCGTCACGTATCGGCAAACGGCGGAAGCAAAGCTGTACACCTTGTACTACAGTGGAACAAACAAGTCCTCAAATCCATATTAACTGAGGGGAGTTCTCTAAAATCTCAACTAACAATGTAAGACTCTTTCCATGGGAATATCAGGTATCACACTATCGATGTCCAAATGGGAACAGACACATTGCAAGCTGTATCACGATAGGTCGTGCTGGGATGGGACAAGCTAAAAGTAAGGCAAGTGTGCGAAGACCAACAAGACACCAGAGTATAAGTCCACTAACTAAGGTACAAAGTGGCGCAAAAAAATGGGGGGACAGCAATTGTGAGCGAAAAAAGGAGTTTTTAAATGGCCTTAAACAATAAACTAATCATGGAGTGGAACAATGTTGTTGTGGTCTTCAGTCCTGAGACTGGTTTGATGCAGCTCTCCATGCTACTCTATCCTGTGCAAGCTTCTTCATCTCCCAGTACCTACTGCAACCTACATCCTTCTGAATCTGCTTAGTGTATTCATCTCTTGGTCTCCCTCTACGATTTTTACCCTCCACGCTGCCCTCCAATGCTAAATTTGTGATCCCTTGATGCCTCAGGACATGTCCTACCAACCGATCCCTTCTTCTAGTCAAGTTGTGCCACAAACTTCTCTTCTCCCCAATCCTATTCAGTACCTCCTCATTAGTTACGTGATCTACCCACCTTATCTTCAGCATTCTTCTGTAGCACCACATTTCGAAAGCTTTTATTCTCTTCTTGTCCAAACTGGTTATCGTCCATGTTTCACTTCCATACATGGATACACTCCATACAAATACTTTCAGAAACGACTTCCTGACACTTAAATCTACACTCGATGTTAACAAATTTCTCTTCTTCAGAAACGCTTTCCTTGCCATTGCCAGTCTACATTTTATATCCTCTCTACTTCGACCATCATCAGTTATTTTACTCCCTAAATAGCAAAACTCCTTTACTACTTTAAGTGTCTCATTTCCTAATCTAATTCCCTCAGCATCACCAGATTTAATTTGACTACATTCCATTATCCTCGTTTTGCTTTTGTTGATGTTCATCTTATATCCTCCTTTCAAGACACTGTCCATTCCGTTCAACTGCTCTTCCAAGTGGAACAATACTAAATCAAAACCTTGCAAATGATGGGGAAAACCAAGGCGATAAAACGAACTGTGCATTAGTACAGGCCTAAATATGTCACTAGTTTCGAGCCACACAGTAAAACTCGTGACCCACAACAGCAGCACACAACATACTCAAAATTTACAACTATTATCAGATTGACATTAATTCAAAATCCTAAACACCATAAAATACGCGTACATGCTAAGAACATCATAACATTCCCCTAAGGTGTAACGTGAAGCAAAGCTAGATCTATGCTAAACTAACTAAACACTATTCACGAGATGAGTCAAGAAACAACGAATATCCCAAATGTGACCTAGGGAATTTGTCAGTTTGGGTCTAAAATGGCATGCAAACGAATTCATTACAGCGAATCGCACTCTAAGGAGACAGCAGCAATCGCACAGTTCTAGATATAAGGAAGACTCCACTAACATAAAGAAAATCAGGGTGACATTAATTCAAAATCCACAAACACCATAAAATACGCGTACATGGTAAGAACATCATAACATTCCCCTAAGGTGTATCGTGAAGCAAAGCAAGAACTATGCTAAATTAACTAAACACTATTCACGAGATGCAGTCAAGAAGCAACGAATATTCCACATGTGACCTAGGGAATTTGTCAGTTTGGATCTAAAATGGTATGCAAACGAATTCATTACAACGAATCACAGCTTAAGGAGACAGCAGCAATCGCACAGTTCTAAATATCAGGAAGACTCCACTAACATAATCACCTCATAAATGCGTAGAAGCTTACTTCTAAAAGACAGAAACATGGTCAATACGCGCGGTTCTGGCGCTGCAGTCTGGAACTGCGAGACCGCTACGGTCGCAGGTTCGAATCCTGCCTCGGGCATGGATGTGTGTGATGTCCTTAGGTTAGTTAGGTTTAACTAGTTCTAAGTTCTAGGGGACTAATGACCTCAGCAGTTGAGTCCCATAGTGCTCAGAGCCATTTGAACCATGGTCAGTAACAGAAACGTGCTACATACCAATAGTATGGAGGGTCACAAAACGACATTCAGAGAGTTGCAGAAACAATCAAGATCTATAGATATACCAATACTCATAATAAGATGACGTATAGTATGTCAGCCAGACTAACCAATGCTACGATCGTTCACTTCTTGGCAAAGAGGTGATACCTTTTGAAGTGTTACGTGATGTGGTCTTTTGTAGAGTGGTTACTGTACTTTTACTAATATAGTGCCTCACTACTTTTATTGTAAATTATGTGGCGTATGTTACTTACGTTACGATCGTATACTTCTTCTCTCAGGGATGAATTCATTTCGAAATGTCAGGTGAAAATAACGGTTGTTTAGCTTCTGTTAAATGGGTTTAGGTGACAGGAGAGGAACTAAAGGTAGACTTTATTGGTCCTACTACAGATTTTTCTTTGCAAAAAATAGGTTTTGATATAGTTTGATGGTCGTTTAACTTTGATGATTCGATTTCAGTAATGGTGGGGCACTATAACGCTTCTTTTATTACATAGTTGGACGAATATAGTATGGTTCGTTAGAAATAGAGGACATCCTGTTTTGAAGAGTACTTGATCTGAGATTCTAGTAGCTTGTCGCAAGGCTTTTTAATGGCCCAATCAAGACTTCTATTGCAGCACCAATAAACAAGGCTCAAAGTCAGAAAGAGGGAGAAAGAGGATCTTGTCAGAGGTGGGGGGGGGGGGGGGAGAGGGAGGAAATGAACTTAGAGAGCGGGAAGGAGGAGATGTAAAAAGAGAGAGGGGAAAGAGGTGGACAGAGACGAGAGGGAAGAGGAGAACACATAGAGAAGGAGGAGGAGATTGACAGAGAAAGTGATGGTAGGAGAAGGAGAAGGAGTTAGGGGGAGATGGACAGAGAGAGGAGGGAAACGGACATATGTACATACATCCACCTTCCATAACTACTTAGCGACTGCGAAGTATTGCCCGTTCGCTAGTGCATTTATAAACAGTACACACGGGCTTCACCAAAAACATATCGATGATGTTCTGTTGAATGGTTCGGACGCTGACACTTGTTGATGACCCAGCATTAGAATGTGCAGCAATTTGCGGAAGGGTTGCACTTCTGTCACGTTGAACAATTCTCTTCAGTCGTCGTTGGTTTCGTTCTTGCAGGATCTTTTTCCGGCCGCAGCGATATCGGAGGTTTGATGTTTTACCGGATTCCTGATATTCACGGTAAACTCGTGAAATGGTCGTACGGGAAAATCCACACTTCATGGCTACCTCGGAGATGGTGTGTCCCATCGCTCCTAAGCCGACTATGAAACGACGTTCAAAATCACTTAAATCTTGGTAACCTGCCACTGTAGCAGCAGTACCGACCGCAGAGCCGTATTCTGCCTGTTTACATATGGCTATACCAGTTTCTTTGGCGCTTCAGTGTAGAGTTTGCCGTGAGTCTGTTTCTAGGTTCTTAGCAACCAAGGCGCGTCCGCTACTTTCTGCACTTCGTGGCGTCGTGTTGCCGCAACGTTCGAAGTTTCTACTCATCATCTTCAGGCGGAGACTGCAAGTACGAAACTCGTCGAAACTTCATAACCAGGCGCCACGACTTTGCTGGTAACCCAGGAATATTTCATCAGTGAAATTTGTGGAAAAAGCTTGCCTTCTCATGTATTTCCTTTTTTCTTTTCGTGTAAGTTATTATTATTTGTGGAGAGTCCGCTGATGCAAGGAGGTGCCGTACCTACACCACAATTAGTTTGAAGGCCGCTACAATTAAAATTACAAGGAAGGAAACTCTAGTTGTGGGTCCCAAGTGCAACGGACACCGTTATTTTGTTCAGCCAGCAGGGCTTAACTGCAATATTTCTCGTAGCATACGAATTAATTTTATACGCACAACAAGCCTTCCCGGAAGCCGCACCATATTTTTTTCCGCATTCCGGCAAGTTTAAGATCGTAAAGCAATAATACGTCCCAATAAATAGTTCCTCCTCTCCTTAGTGTCAGGTCCCGCTGAATCATGGTGAAACATAATTACGACGATGTGACATTCTCATTCCACCCGATTCTCGAAGCTACCAGAAGTAAACAGGGCACAGGGCGAAAGGGGGTGTGTCCTGCGTATTGCAAAAGCACCAGCGCGGAGTAGACTTCGCCGCGGAGTGGCTGATTTGCTGAGTGGGGCGTCCGGCGCGGTCTGAGTCACTGTGCCCGCTGCCCCATGCCGTCACCTTCCTGTTTGTCAACAACTGCACGTACGCCACACCACAACTGCCGGCGCCTGCGTCTCCTCCCACGTCTAGTGTCCGGTAACAGGAGACCTGCGGTGTCAAAGCGAGAACACTGTCGCATCAGGAACTTCTCACTGCTTGAGGAATTTGTACAACCGTAAGGTTAACATCCCACATGTCTTTAAAAAAGTTATAGTTCGCACATAACTCGTAACGACACATCTAAACTAGTAATTTAGTGCCGGCCGGAGTGGCCGAGCGGTTCTAGGCGCTGCATTCTGGAGCCGCGTGACCGCTACGGTCGCAGGTTCGAATCCTGCCTCGGGCATGGATGTGTGTGATGTCCTTAGATTAGTTAGGTTTAAGTAGTTCTAAGTCTACGGGACTGATGACCCAGATGTTAAGTCGATAGTGCCTAGAGCCATTTGAAAAATGTGTTCAAAATGTGTGTGAAGTCTTATGGGACTTAACTGCTAAGGTCATCAGTCCCTAAGCTTACACACTACTTAAGCTAAATTGTCCTAAGGACAAACACAGACACCCATGCCCGAGGGAGGACTCGAACCTCCACCGCGACCAGCCGCCCAGTACGTGACTGCAGCGCCCAAGACCGCTCGGCTAATCCCGCGCGGCAGCCATTTGAACCATTTGAACTTACAAGCTACGTCTAATGTAACCCTTGGGCATTCACTTATTGTGAGAAAAAAGGTTGAGGAGCGGCGGCGGGGGGGAGTAGGTAGGTGCGATAAGGGTAAGAATTTGGCGGCCAATGATGTTGGGTGTTGTGATGATGGGTTGCATACTGTAGATTACGGAGTTGCACAAAATGACCTGTTTTGGACCAAAAAAGGTATTTGGTCAATCACTCATAACGTTTAATTTTGTTTACGTACTTCTCAATTCAATAAAATTGACCGATAGCCGTATACTTTACGTTATTTTATTTCATTTCGAACGCAACCGGTTTCGGCAATTCATTTTGCCATCTTCTGGCCCCATACGATTTTTCAACACCTAAAACACCAATATAGTAGTAACGTACCGCTGCAGTGCCTCGCCGACGTTATTATCGTCATCGCCTACGGCGGTATGTTCCTGTGTATAGGTTATTGAAAGCAATCAACATTGACCTTACTGGGCAGTTTAATAAGCAGCATCTTATTGGAGGCCCCAGTGTGTTTCGTGGACTTACGAAAGAAGATGGCAAAATGAATTGCCGAAACTGGTTGCGTTCGAATTGAAATAAAATAACCTAAAGTATACGGCTGTTGAACTGAGAAGTTTTACTCATGAGTTCTGCATTCCACGAAGATGTGCCTCAAACATCTGACATCTAAACAGCATTAGCCATCACAGTCTCACGCTCCTTCCCCGGCTACCTCTCCCCCCCCCCCCCCCTTACCAAACGTCCACAACCTATTTTCACACAGGAAGTAACGGCGTCAAGATGGCAAGTAAGGAACTTGCTGAAACGTCCCGGAGAACAACGCGTTGACTCGGCTGTCAACCCAAGACGATTTTATCATCGAGATTCACCGAGAAATCCTGCATTCTCATAAAATTGCACATTGTTTTTAAAATATCCAGTAGTTACTTTTACTTTATACTTCTGTTTTTGTATGGATGCAATAAAATGCTTGGTAGAAAAACATGCTTGAAACGCGTCACAATGTACTGAATTAAACCACAATGAGTAATGTGATTGTGGCCGAGCGGTTCTAGGCGCTACAGTCTGAGGCCGCGCGACCGCTACGGTCGCAGGTTCGAATCCTGCCTCGGGCTTGGATGTGTGTGATGTCCTTAGGTTAGTTAGGTTTAAGTAGTTCTAAGTTCTAGGGGACTGATGACCTCACATGTTAAGTCCCATAGTGCTCACAGCCATTTGATAGTAATGTGATTGCTAGCCGCGCAAAAAAGATAATTTATTTACAACACTAACAGCGACTCTACTTCGTCTCTTGCTTTTATTTTAGAATCATTGGAACTGTCCTGGACTTCGGCCAGGTGGCGTAGCGGTCACGAAATTGGACTCACACTCGGGAGGACAACGGTTCAAAACCCACTCCGGGAAAGCAGATTTAGATTTTCCGTGATTTCCCTAAATCTTTTAAGGCAAATGCCACTTGTGTTCTGTCTCTCATTTCCTCCTGTTTTGACTTCCATGAAGTCGCGTGATATCCCTAACGCGTCGCTGGGTGGCCTTTCCACCCCAGAAGCGATGAGTGTCGTCTGGGGCGAATTACACCTTATTGCAACATTGTAACAAAGAAACGTTTATCGGTGGACCCAGTTCAATTCTCAGCATTGCTACTGTAGTATGAGTTCGAGAGGCCTACTTTGATGTGCGGGACGAAGTTAAAATAGTCACTACTCCAGCGCCAAAGACATAAATCCGATTGCATGGTATTAAGAAAGATTCCCAGACACGATCGCAGAACTGGAAAAAGTACAACACTCAGAGCTGAAACACAACCTCTAGCTGGCTTCTTACAACTTGTGCAGAAATCGAAACGCGCACCATTAACAATCTACGCACTAGCTCCAACTGGCTCTTTGTAACTTGTGAAAAAATCTCTACAAAGGTAAAACTGTCAAACTCTACGTATATTCAAAGTCACATCCAAATAAAAACAGTTCAAGTGTCGACCGGCATAACGGTCCCGAACTCTAATTCTTCCATCAACCTCCTTTTCAGTCAGCAACAGCTCCAGGATGCCAACGACGTGTCTAGTTCTTTCAAACTAACACACACACACACACACACACACACACACACACACACTGCTGTCGTGATGCATATGGACTCTAAAGTCATGACGAGATACACCGTTTTGATGAAAGACAAACATTCAAAAACAGATTGATAGCTTGAAAACAATCCAAAAGCAGATTTCGGAATTTGTCTGATTATGAGGTAATCCAGGTGGAATCTTGATTTGTCTCCAGTATTTTTTGAAGTGCACCTCCTTCTCTTCTGATTTTTGAACAGTGTATTACCTGTTAATAGCTGAAATTTATTGCAGAACTCAATATTATTTTTCCTCTCTCACTTCTACTACTAAGCCCCTATTCTCCCGTAACTCTGTCTGCTATTTCTTCCCCAGCTATAGTGTTCCAACCCCCACGATTATTAGATAATCACCTCCTTTTACATACTGAATTACCCGTTATTATCATGTACTTACTCCAGCTCGTCATGCTCTGCTTGTAACATCAGCATATATCCCAGTCGGCGTGGGTTTATTATTGATTCTCATGACATGAAGCCTGTCACTGAACTGTCCACACTCACTCTCTGTCTTACCTTCCTATTCATAAGGAATCCCAATTGTTTTACACATATTTAAGACTGCTGTTGGTAGTATCCTATACTTTTACGGCCATAAATCCTTATTTTTTACATTTCACTTCACTTTTCTCCCTCTACAAGTAAACTGAGTCTTTGCATTTCCCTTTCCAGATTTTCTAGCTTTCTTACCAAGTTCAAGCTTCTGATATACCACACTCTGACTTGTAACATGTTACCCTTTCTTTCGTTAATCCATCTGTTTCTCATGGTCATTTCCGAACAGGAGAATTGCAAGTGGAGAAATCACCATGAAGAAACAAGTCACATGTCCCTTGGGTATTATTTATGTGTCTGTAATACAGTGGTTTCAGTTGTCTTCTGTATCTTTATTGCTGATTCTCCCACCTTTTAGGAGCAGTTCACCTTCCCATGGGCGAGAGATTGCCTTGAAACTCCTTCCACTCATCCATTCTCTTTGACAAGATCGTTGGCAGAGCGAGGGTAACTCTTTATACCAAAAGCCATCGGCTGCCACGGCTGATGATTTTTGTTCCAAAACTAAGCAATGGTTATTATTAAAGCATGACAAAGGCTATTTTGATTATTTGTCGGATACGCTACCCTTAGGCCACGAGAAATTCAGTATTTAAATGAGCTGCAGTTATCTTTCTTGGACATTTACCAAGAACCATATATTGTTTTAGCTGTAGAACTGACTTCAGAGTTTTTGTACTTGACATATTTGAGAGAAGCCAATACTAAGTTTGTGTCCAAAGACTTTATCAAGAAGTTTTTGAAGTTGGTTGATCAAGTGGACGAAGTCATCTCTAACAATGGCTCATAATTTGCCTCGCAATACTGAAGAATAATTCTTCGAAGATGAAAAATTATGACAGCTTTTTTTTCTCAATCTGCCACACAGCTTCAAAACCCACCTAACATTTGATGAATGTGCTAGGAATTTTATGTCACATTTACTGTTGCCGGGATCATAGGTCGTGAGACCTGTATCTCGACAGTTTTCAATAAATCATAAATGAGCTTCCCAGTGATTCCACTTAAGTGGCTTGAGCACTTGTGCTGACTAATCGGTACCCGGCGGGTAAGATCCGTGAACTTATGTCTTTAGGTACCCATTTGTGGGTACATCATGGAGAAGTGGTAGAGATGGCGCTTAACAATATTAAACAAGCGACAGAGAGGTGAAGGAGAAGAGATGAAGTTATTGGAACAACATGGGACTTTGTGATAGGAAAAAGATGTTGGTAAGGTCAGCATTTGTCAGACAGTCTATTTTCCGTTTTTGGGACGGTGTTGACGACACTGAAGTTATGATGCATTCTGGTGATTTGATGACATGCAACTCATTGATTTTCAAAATGTTCTACTTCATGGTTTTCTGACGGGGATGTACAGGAGCTAAGTTTCAAACCCAATAGGATGAAAGAGAGATATAAATATTGCATATTTGTGTATCGAGGGGAAAGGAGACAATGTTAGAAGATGTGATCTCTGTCCGAAAAGTAATATGGATGGTTTAAAGGGTGCAGTAACTGTTGATCTTAGATTTTCTCTGATGATAATGAGGTAATTTTCATTTTTCGTGTAATTCTTCAATACCTGAACGTTATTTATGAGATTTGCCATGTCTAAAGGCTATCAATTCATCTAAATATCTGGGGATTACAATTTCATAAAACTTAAATTCGATAGATCACAACGATAATGTTTTGGAAAAGTCGAACCAGTGACTGCGCTTTATTGATCGAACATTTAGAAGATGCAAAAGGTCTACTAAAGTGACTTTGCACTTGTCCGTTCTCTCCTGGAATATTGCCACACGCCATGGGATCTGCACCAGGTAGGATTGACGGAGGACACTGAAAATGTCCAAAGGTGGGTATATCGTTTTGCATTACTGCGAAATAGGGGACAAAGTATCACGGATATGATATATGAAGAAACTGTAATCAACAGCTTTCTCCTCTGAATGCGAAAATGTTTTGCAGATGATGGTCTACGTAGGGAGAATTGATCATCGTAATAAAATAAGAGAAATCAGAGCTCGTACGGAAAGTTCTCTTTTTTTTTCCGCGCCGCACTCGAGAGTGGAACGGTAGCGAACAGTCTGAAGATGGTTCGATGAACCCTCTGCCAGGCAATTAACTTTGAATTGCATAGTATCATGTAGATGTAGATACTTTGGATTTCATGTGTTTGCAGCAGTTACACTGATGGGATGAAGTAGTCAGTCCTCTGTCGTGAAGCTTTTGTCTGTTGATGGTAGTTTACTTATTCAATTTGCTGAAGTTATATCGGTTGGGATAGCGTTTTGTTCCAGACACGTTGAGGACATTGCATGGAGCTTTGTATATCTTGATTTGGATGAAAAAATTGGTTAAATTTTGAGGAATTTTTGTGACAAGCTATATGTAGTATTTCTTTGAGGTTGTATTTTTCTTCACTCTGATGTTTTCATGACTGAGAGATGGTGTTTTTTAGAGGGAGGCCAGTTCATAGTCAGATATGCAGTTAGGAAGAATCTGATTGTCTACTGAGTTTGGCGATTCCTTGCTGTATAGGTAAATATTTGCTCTACTGAATTTTCTGCTGTAGTTGAATGTTGCTCAGTTGTTGGCTGACGTTGTTTTCCTCATGGATCCTGTTAGGCTATCGTGACTTATGGAACTATTTTCATATTCGCCTGTGTGGCCCTAAATATGGTGTGAAAAATGTTTTGCTTATTCCATAATTAGTGTATCAGCAAACTTATGTTGTTGGCACTATTCTTTGATGAACACGTGCTTAGTGAGCACAGGATCCTGAGCTGTGGCTGTATTGCTTCATTCTGTAACTTTCAGTACCTCTTCCTGTACTCCTTCTAGTCTCCATCAGTGTCAGTGTAGCTGTACTATCAGTCTATTTTGCCATCACAAGAATAGAAAATAAAAGTGGTCAGCTATTGTTGGATGTGTCGATGATTGATTAAAGAAGTTCAAAAACTGGTTATTAATCATGTTGGCTTTTTCCTTTTTGTTGATTAAGGTGCAAGGAATGTTTTGTCATAGAGATCCTGTACCGTAGTTGACCATTGACGTTCTTATACATTTGGCGTTGTGAATATGTGGTGCAGGCCCTGGTGTCTGTTTTCCTTACGAACTGTTGCGAAGTGAGCTATGATTTTTATTCCCTCCAGGTTGAGGTGGTTATGAAATTAGTTTCTACATGTGGTTGGAATCAATGAAGAGGGGCAGTTGTCAGAGAACTTTATGTAATGTTTAAAATTATTTGTCAGCTTGTTGCGGTTAAAATGTGATTATTAGAAGTTAGGTAGGAAGGTGCTCACTGCGGATTTATGTAGATGAAGGTTACTGAGATGAGGGCACTGAAGATGTTATGAGTATTCAGTTTTGACAGTTCTGGAAGAAGAGCACCGCACCTCTACATAATGTAGTGCGATTTTCAGATGCTAAGGAGGAGGCAAAAATTATATTTGTTGATAAAGGCAGTAAGGAAAACACTGTGAGGGTAGTGAAGATAAACAAAGCCCCTTTTTTATGTTGCCTGTGATGGGATGTCTACTTTATGTAATCTAGTATGAATCCAAGGATGCTAATGAACTTTCAGGATGTTACAGGCCACATTATGATTATGAGGGTTTTGGAGTACTAAAATGGACAAATTAGCTGAAAGGAAGTGATGCTACCAGACACCACTGGCAATTGGAGTTTTATTTGGAAATAGGAGCATGCCTGAACGTGGAGCACTGAGCAAAGGTTGAAAGATTTTCTCTGCCGTGAGTTAGATAAGTGACCGTCAATGTGTCAAAGTGTGGATAGGTGAGAAGGCAAGTGAAGGTATGTGATATTTTTGTATTGAACTGCTTGGACCTACCTTAGTTCTTTCTTTTATTATGAAATGGTCTATTGAATTTTCTGTTGTTCCACTGAGATGCTGTAGGATGAATGATGATAAAAAACAGTCATATAGTGAATTATTATGAAGTCTGGAACAACCAACGACCTTACATGTCAATATTTGTTCTTCCGTTCGCAACTAATTAAGTAGCAGGCCCAATTAACTTATAGTATATAGAATTGTGTATGGATATTATAACGTAATATTTCTTTTAATTTTTGCAGTGAATCTGTCTGATTACTTTGGATTTAAAATGGTAATGTGTACGTGCGTCAGATATGTGTAGTGTCGTTGTATAGTTTTTTTCTGTTAATGACTGATTTTGCGAGTGAGTAGCAATAGAAATAATAAAATATATCAGAGTTAAACGACAAAACAAGTCTAGAGTCGTCAAGGAATATAGGTAAGTTCCTGGCTATGGGTTGACATGTATGACGAAATAAAAGAAAAGATGGGCATTGCTTCCAACCCAGACAAATGCCTATGTGCTCTGTTACACAACGGACACACACAACTTTCTGAAGACAGTAGTTGCACCACTTCAGCAGGGAGTGCTAAAATGCCAAGGTCGCCACCGGATAATCAACCAGAAACGAAACATGAAAGTCTTGTTAGATTTTTATTGCTCTAGACATGGTGAATTTACAGTTGCTTTAGGGAACCACACGTAAAATCCTGTTCTAAACGTACGAGCTGCGTAAGTTATCTACTAGACTAATCTCTTAACAAAGCTAAACCACTGACTGGCCATTAAAAATTGCGAGTTCCATCCTCTGCTAATTCCTTCCTTCAAAATTAGCTAAGCCGAGGAGACAAATCTCCAAATGAGCAAAGTATAGTGCCAGACGTGTCACTTCTCTCCACTGTCGCATATGACTCAAACCTGAGGTTATCTTTGTAGGTCTTACCCCTCGAGACCCCTGCAACAAGTGTTCTTTCGGACCTCCGTCTCCAGACACGATCGCCCAACCTGTGGTTGCGTTAGCCAGGCAGGAGCCGTTATCTCCCTCCACATTATTCAAGCCTTCAGTATTAATTTTATTTCAGTTGACGATTGTACTAGAGAAAAAAATCTCCCCTGGTGACACCGTGGAACGTAGACCCTCTTTGCCTCTTTCTAATGAAGCCAGCTGTTGTTTTTTATAGCAAAGAGAACATTCACAGTTAAAGTGCTGGCTTCCGATTTGCCCATTTTGTATTCCGGAGATCAACACGGTAATTTTGGCGGCCGACAGCCGTCAAGCTCGTCTCCACGGACGATCGGCGCCGTATAGACGGAGGCATTTGATCCCATTGTCTCTCGTTTGAGGTGAGGTGTCAGAACGACACCAACTGGTGTGGCGAGTGTTCCTCCCACGACTTGAACTGGCCGTTTCTCTTCTCTAAAGGTCTCGTTACGTTGCACAGTCGCTGATGCCTGTACTGCCTGGAGAAGTGATCAGACTTCCTGTATTTAATAATTCATTTCTCACTGATAGGCCGAGAAATGATTATATGGTGTTTATTCTACTTCGTAATTCTCTACAGTCTTAACTTTTGCAAGTTCTCATGACTAAGAACTATGTCTGCTTGTAGTGTGGTAAAGGAACAAAATACTTCATATGGACAGATGTCCTGTTCCGAATGATTTCTGTGATTGAAGTCATTTAATATCAATTTCCTTGAATAACTCGAAAACTCCACACTGCACCGAGAACATGTCGCAGTACAAATTTAAAGTACATTAAATTTCCTGCATAAAAGATCCCAATCATTTTTTCTCAAGGACTAATAGTTTGAGCGAGGTTTCAGTTTCGTTTTCCCAGACATATCGCAGCACTTCTTGTGCCATCTTCAGTGTTATTTTATTTTCTTACTGTAAAATTGGTGTTACATATTAACATTTAGAGAAACTTTTGTTATAAATTATTTACAATTATGAATGAATAATTGCTGTAAAATATTGTTCATCACTTGTTTATACACTCCTGGAAATTGAAATAAGAACACCGTGACTTCATTGTCCCAGGAAGGGGAAACTTTATTGACACATTCCTGGGGTCAGATACATCACATGATCACACTGACAGAACCACAGGCACATAGACACAGGCAACAGAGCATGCACAATGTCGGCACTAGTACAGTGTATATCCACCTTTCGCAGCAATGCAGGCTGCTATTCTCCCATGGAGACGATCGTAGAGATGCTGGATGTAGTCCTGTGGAACGGCTTGCCATGCCATTTCCACCTGGCGCCTCAGTTGGACCAGCGTTCGTGCTGGACGTGCAGACCGCGTGAGACGACGCTTCATCCAGTCCCAAACATGCTCAATGGGGGACAGATCCGGAGACCTTGCTGGCCAGGGTAGTTGACTTACACCTTCTAGAGCACGTTGGGTGGCACGGGATACATGCGGACGTGCATTGTCCTGTTGGAACAGCAAGTTCCCTTGCCGGTCTAGGAATGGTAGAACGATGGGTTCGATGACGGTTTGGATGTACCGTGCACTATTCAGTGTCCCCTCGACGATCACCAGTGGTGTACGGCCAGTGTAGGAGATCGCTCCCCACACCATAATGCCGGGTGTTGGCCCTGTGTGCCTCGGTCGTATGCGGTCCTGATTGTGGCGCTCACCTGCACGGCGCCAAACACGCATACGACCACCATTGGCACCAAGGCAGAAGCGACTCTCATCGCTGAAGACGACACGTCTCCATTCGTCCCTCCATTCACGCCTGTCGCGACACCACTGGAGGCGGGCTGCACGATGTTGGGGCGTGAGCGGAAGACGGCCTAACGGTGTGCGGGACCGTAGCCCAGCTTCATGGAGACGGTTGCGAATGGTCCTCGCCGACACCCCAGGAGCAACAGTGTCCCTAATTTGCTGGGAAGTGGCGGTGCGGTCCCCTACGGCACTGCGTAGGATCCTACGGTCTTGGCGTGCATCCGTGCGTCGCTGCGGTCCGGTCCCAGGTAGACGGGCACGTGCACCTTCCGCCGACCACGGGCGACAACATCGATGTACTGTGGAGACCTCACGCCCCACGTGTTGAGCAATTCGGCGGTACGTCCACCCGGCCTCCCGCATGCCCACTATATGCCCTCGCTCAAAGTCCGTCAACTGCACATACGGTTCACGTCCACGCTGTCGCGGCATGCTACCAGTGTTAAAGACTGCGATGGAGCTCCGTATGCCACGGCAAACTGGCTGACACTGACGGCGGCGGTGCACAAATGCTGCGCAGCTAGCGCCATTCGACGGCCACCACCGCGGTTCCTGGTGTGTCCGCTGTGCCGTGCGTGTGATCATTGCTTGTACAGCCCTCTCGCAGTGTCCGGAGCAAGTATGGTGGGTCTGACACACCGGTGTCAATGTGTTCTTTTTTCCATTTCCAGGAGTGTAGTTCACAGTTGATAATATGTATTAACGATCTGTTGCACTGTATGTTATTTATTACATTACGTTTAAAGTTCTAGTTATAGCTTAGTTGGCGAAAGAGTAGATGTGTGCATTAGTTTACATACCTTGCATGAAGCTGTTGGATATTTATGTTGGCAGCTAGTCTGCTACACAATCTACAACTTGTCATCTGCAATCAGCAAAACGTAATTTTTATTTTTCTGTTTATTATGCATTTACGAACAGAAACGAGTGTATATCACATTTTATGTGTGTAACTTATGGCTTTGATGTTGTAGTGTTTTCTCATATGTTTTGGCGACAGGAATATACTGATTTCCGTGACTAATGTTTGCTTGACAACGTACGTTCTACGAGTTTTCAAACATGGGCAGAGTTTTTGCCGCCAATACGTGTTGTGGTACCTGTGACAGTTAATTTTTGGTATAAGCTGTCACTAGTTTTAAGGATCTGTAATCCGGTTTGAATTTTTGTTGGATGGTGATTGTGTGCTGTCAGGTAATCTGTGAATGTTGAGTGTGAGCTATTGCTTTTCAGTGCTCTGAGATGTTCTGTATACCTGGTTCTGAAATTCCTGCATGTTCGAGCCACGTATACAGATTGACAGCAGTTGCAAGTAAGTTGGCATATACTGGGCTGGCTGTATTTGTCAGTGTTGGTTGTATTTCTTCAGAGTCTGCTTTGTATTGCGTTGTTGGTTCTGTATGCTATGTTGAGTCCCTGTTTATTTAGTATATTACCCACCCTGTGTGTGACTTTGTTGTTGTAAGTCATTATGTGCCATTTCTTGCTTACTGTCTGCTGATTTGTTGTGTTTGTTTGTGTGTGTTTCATGGTTATGTGCTGCTTGCTTTTGTATTTTGTGGTTTATTTTATCTACCATCTTTGCATCATATCCATTCTCCTGTGCAATTTGTTTTATTGTGTTCAGTCCTTGTGTGTAATCATGTTTGTTTATGGGAGTTTCGTTCAGTCTGTGTAGTAAATATCTGAAGCTGACTTCTTCAATAAAATTCTTCAGGGTATCAGACCGCATCGTCATAATTTAAAATGCGCCAACGTTTCGGCCAGCGTTGCAGCTAGCCTTCATCAGGGCCTTACGTTAACTGCTAAATGAACACACTTGGTTCCTTAAATAGCTGCACGAGAACACCGTGTCGTTACTTGATTGGCTGTAAAAGGAAGAGGAGGAAGGGTGAAAAGTATGCTTTATTGGTGTTTCCTTTATTATCTGTCATTGGCTGAAATAGCTGTTTTCTATTGGTCTTTATATTAATCCACCCCATTGGAGGAGACGGACGAATAGCGAACAGGTGATGGCTGTGACGTCACACTGTTTCCATGCTGTCCAGGAGCCGGCTGCGGCGTGCCATTGCTTTGTGTACTCGCGACCACTGCTGCGGCTCTCCGCGTGTCTGCATGGGCCGCCACGGCTCTGCCGCCGCTCCGTAGCCGTGCTATTGCAGGCAGCCAAGACCTCGGAAGCTTGTACCCGTCCTCTCTATTCATGTTGGCGGGTCTTTTGGCTATTTCTATCGCCTCTCTAATCTTTCTTTTGAAAGTGAGAGGCTGTTTCGCCAGGACGCGGGATTCTTGAAAAAATATTGGTTTCCCGCACTCGTCTCGGTGTTCCGCCACTGCTGACTTAGTGTGTTGTTTCAGGCGGATATATCTTTCATGTTCCGAGAGCCTTGTGCTAATCGGACGTCCCGTCTCACCTATGTAGACTAATCCACACGCACAACCAATTTCATACACGCCAGCTGTGTGTAGTTTGTCAACTGCATCCTTGGTAGAACCGAGCATGTCTGATATTTTGTTTCTGCTTCGGAAAATTGGTTTGATGTCGGCTTTTCGTAGAATTTTGCCAATACGTTCGGTGACCCCTTGTACATATGGTAACACAGCAATGCTCTGTGCCTCCTTCTCCTCTTCCCTATTAGTCTTCTCCCTTGTCGACATGGTGCTGTCTATCATCTGCTTGCCATAGCCATTAGTTCCGAAGATGGACCTGAGGCGTTCAAGTTCTGTCTTCAGATGTTCTTCGTCGCTTATCCTGTACGCTCTCTTCGTTAGCGTGTTACTGGCTAAGTTTACTAAAATTATGGGCATTTTCATCATATTTCTCAACAGTTCCCATTTTGCCATATTCAAAACGTAATGAATATGTGTACCATAGAGGTCTGTATCTACCCTGTCGGAAATCAAAATAACGATGACCACAGCGTACACCGTTTGGCATAAAACAGAATTCTCTATAGGCAATGCGAAATTGTTCAATCAATTGTACCAGGTTTGGCACCTTAACCAACAGCATAGGAAAATTCAGTTTACAATGGAAACAGAGAAGAATGGGGTGCTGCCTTTTCTCGACGTGGAAGTTTATCGAAAACCTGATGGTAAACTTGGCCACAAAGTGTACAGGAAACCAACCAATACGGACAGGTACCTTCACGCCTCCTCCCACCATCACCCCACGCAGAAGAAGTCCGCCCTGCACACGCTAACGAAGATAGCGTACAGGATAAATGACGAACAACATCTGAAGTCAGAACTTGAACGCCTCAGGTCCATCTTCGGAACTAATGGCTATGGGAAGCAGATGATAGACAGCACCATGTCGACAAGGGAGAAGACTAATAGGGAAGAGGAGAAGGAGGCACAGAGCATTGCTGTGTTACCATATGTACAAGGGGTCACCGAACGTATTGGCAAAATTCTACGAAAAGCCGACATCAAACCAATTTTCCGAAGCAGAAACAAAATATCAGACATGCTCGGTTCTACCAAGGATGCAGTTGACAAACTACACACAGCTGGCGTGTATGAAATTGGTTGTGCGTGTGGATTAGTCTACATAGGTGAGACGGGACGTCCGATCAGCACAAGGCTCTCGGAACATGAAAGATATATCCGCCTGAAACAACACACTAAGTCAGCAGTGGCGGAACACCGAGACGAGTGCGGGAAACCAATATTTTTTCAAGAAGCCCGCGTCCTGGCGAAACAGCCTCTCACTTTCAAAAGAAAGATTAGAGAGGCGATAGAAATAGCCAAAAGACCCGCCAACATGAATAGGGAGGACGGGTACAAGCTTCCGAGGTCTTGGCTGCCTGCAATAGCAGGGCTACGGAGCGGCGGCAGAGCCGTGGCGGCCCATGCAGACACGCGGAGAGCCGCAGTAGTGGTCGCGGGCACACAAAGCAATGGCACGCCGCAGCCGGCTTCTGGACAGCATGGAAACAGTGTGACGTCACAGCCATCACCTGTTCGCTATTCGTCCGTCTCCTCCAATGGGGTGGATTAATATAAAGACCAATAGAAAACAGCTATTTCAGCCAATGACAGATAATAAAGGAAACACCAATAAAGCATACCTTTCACCCCTCCTCCTCCTCCTTTTACAGCCAATCAAGTAACGACACGGTTTTCTCGTGCAGCTATTTAAGGAACCAAGTGTGCTCATTTAGCAGTTAACGTAAGGCCCTGATGAAGGCTAGCTGCAACGCTGGCCGAAACGTTGGCGCATTTTAAATTATGACGATGCGGTCTGATACCCTGAAGAATTTTATTGAAGAAGACAACGGCCGCGGAAGCCTACGCTTACATCTGAAGCTGACTTCATTATGAGTTATGGAATGACTCGATCGGTTATGAATAATGGTGCTGGTGATTGTGGGTGTCCTGTAGATTGTGAATTCATGTTTGTTGTTTCTCTTGTGTATGGTGAGATCTAAGAAATTAAGTTTTCCATATGTTTGTGTTTCAGTGGTGAACTGTGTTTGTGGGTGGATGGAGTTTATGCTATCATGAAGTTCTTTTAGGTGAGGCCGTGGTTCATCTATGAAGCAAATTAAATCAACTACTACACATCAGTGCCAATATACCATTTTGTACTGTTTTGGTATTACTATTTCGTCAAAGATTTGTTTTTCTATCTGATTGAGAAAAATGTCAGCTAGGAGACCACTGATTGGGGATCCCATGGGTAGTCAATCTTGTTGAGAGTAAAATTTGTTGTTGAATGTGAAGTAGTTTTACTCTGTGATGAGCATGAGTATGGCTGATATTTCTTGTATGTTTGTTGTGGGTATGTTTCCTTGTAGTTGGAGGTTTATTTGTATGATGTTGATGGTTACTTCTGTTGAGATGTGTGTGTACATGTAAATTATGTCAAATGAAATTAATGTTGCTGTGTTTACTATGTTTTCATCTCTTATTTTTTAAGTGACTTGAGTTCTTTAGACGTCTGTTTCCAGTGTATTTGTGTATTGTCTGTAGCAGAGTGTATGTGTGTTTGGCTAAGTAGTATGTTGGTGCTTTGGTAAAGTTCATCAATGGACGTATAGGTATTCCAGATTTAAGAACTTTAGGCAACGATTTAAGATTTCTCTGTAAGTTACTTTTGTATCGGTTTGTTGGCTCACTTGTTAATTCTGTGATGTTGTTGCTTTGGATGAATTCTAATGTTTTGTCAATGTATTCCTGTTTGTTTATGACTACGATCGAATCACCCTTGTCGGATTTTGTGATAATGGTATTTTCTTGTGTTAATTTTTTCTGTGGTTTTCTGCAGGTTTTTTCTTCAGCAGTGCCTGTGCTTTCTTTTATGGTGGTTTTGTTATCTTAGATTATGTTTCTTATTTCCTCAGCAACTAGTTTTCTTCTTAGATTTGCATTGAATTCAGGTGTGTTTAGTTTTTCTTGTTGCTTTATGATGTGTTCAATTTCTGTTATGATATTTTCTTTTTCCTGTGAGCCTACTTGAAAAGGGTCCCAAACATAACGTAAACACAATGGTATCACACATGTTACACGCTACAATTCGGAGCCGTCTAATCGTAGAGGGCTGGAACTTGCGTCAGAGAAGCGGGAAAGTCGACCGAGTGGTATACATGACATGTAATATCATAACCGATATTGCGCACAGCATAAGAAATTCGGAGGCATTAGTTTTCAGCACGCCCTTGCATTAAAAGCATTTCGTGTTGCAGTCCGTGCTAAGTTTCGAGCTTCTGTGAATGATCGTCTGTGCTGGAGATTTTGCGTTCTTTTGTATCTAGTATCCTTTCCTCATTGTCTCTGCAACAGTGTCCTGCCCTGTTTTGTGCACCATGGTAGATCTGTTTCGTCTCTTATTACAGTTCACATTATTGACACTGTAAGAACAATAATAACAGTTTATTTTCCGCAGTTAACTATTTAATTACAAACCAAAGCAGTATTGACATAAAGAAATACTAAATGCAGGTAATGTGCGAGAAATTTAGAAGTCTACGTCAACTACAACTTTAAGATGAACAAAAAATAATTAACATCTGCAGTGTTGTTTTCAATACGGATGGATTGAAAGTGATAATTTTGCAGTTCCTTCAACATGACGTTGCTGCTGAGTGTATTCAAGAGACTCGTAGCAAAATAATAGAATTGGATTCCTAGCATGCTGGTGGGTTTTTCTGTTTGGATGTTCTGACAGTGGGTTCTGACACCTGAAACCGGTCATCAGTGAAATAAAAAGAACTGAATTTCGCAACTTGTCTGTCCTCTACATCAGGAATGGTAAGAACGTGAGGCACAAGGCGGCAAAAGCTTCAAGCGATCAGCAGATCGCCGAGCATTAGTTTACTCTGCCTGGGTGTGGTCTCGTGAGCCATGACTGTCGCTGAAGGCGGCGCCTTTGATGTGGAGGGTGGCAGCTGCTGCTATCTGCAGCATCGTGACCGTGGCTCCAGGAGACGATGACGGCGGTCGTGCGTGTAGCTGGCAGCGGCTCCGTGTGAAGTGCGCGCCGACCAGGTCAGTTGTCGTCGATGCGCGAAGCTGATAAAGAGCTTGCACGACCATCCCCCCCTCTTGTTGATCTGTATTCGGCGCTGCCAACTTTTCTTTAGTGTTTCTGCGGTTCCATAGGTATGGACGAATCCTCTTTTTGAATATATTCCAAGCTTCCTCGTCATAAATTGCGGAACATCATATTGTTTTATGTGGTAAACATTAAGTGCGTGAGTGTTCTCTACTTCAGTTCTGAAGTTCTCTACTTAGTTCTGAATAACCGCTATTTTTCCGTATTTGTTGAGTCTCGGTTTAACATGTCTGTCTATTTTTTACCAATAACCGAGTAAAAAACCTGTACATTAATTTACTGTAGCTGTGGAGCTAAAGTTATTGGTTTTTAAATAAAAACCTTTTTCGAACGAGTAATGCTGTTTTGTAAAATTTGCATTGCTTTGAAATCTTAAGTTATTATACGAAATGGGGAAAGTTATCAGAGCTATTTTGAGAACAACGCCGACAGTTAAAAACGAACAACAAACACATGATATAAGAATCGGTACAGCATTGCTGAAAGAATAATGTGCCTGTTGTCCTTTACCACCTAGAAGCAGCTATCATTTCGTTTTTCGGGAGCAGAGTAGAAGATGTATGTTAGGCTTCTCATTTGTAGCCAACAATACTTATCGTTCGAAGGAATAAAGTTGGTAGCGTCTTTCAGTGACATTGTTTCTGATATAAGGAGTCGGCGCAGCAGATAAAAACATTATGGAGCGAGTATTTGTGAACAGAGTATTAATGAACAGAATGGACAACAGATATTGGCCATTCAATTAATTCATTACTGAAATTTTAACTCTAGTCATATAATTGTTCCTAGGATATGTTGTGCTTTGCCTACTATATAAATCGTTTATTTGAACTTTTTGAATAAGTATTTTTAGTTTTGCCAGCACAATAAAAAATTCAAACTCCTATTATAAAGTAAATAAATATATTTTATTGCAAAACGGGTTTTTCATTCGAGATATTAAAAGCGAAAGAGCGCTACATTTTATCTGTCTGACATTTCTTTGAAATAACGAAGAGAAAGGAAATCAGAACAACAGCACTAAAGTAAAAACTCAACAATTCATTTATAATATTTATAATTAAAAATGGAAAGTAACTAATTTCTTCCGGTGTCTACATAATATGCTTCTATCTGCTTGTAGTTCTTGCAGTCGGGAAACTTAACACAAGAAATTGAATTCTCCAACGTGAGTTATCACCCTTTACCACTGACTATTCGTAATTTCAAAGTAGTGATGTGATACTGAATTACAAAACTATTTTTGAGCAAAGTTTTAAACAATTAAAATCAATAGGAGAATACTGGTGATTTTTTTTGTAGTATTCATCCCATCATCAGTTTTTGAGAAAAGCATCGAAAGGTAGATGGGCGAGATGTCCTTTTAAAATGTACCGTTTACCAATTGCGGAAAAGGTCGATATCGTGTTGATGTATGGCTATTGTGATCAGAATGCCCAACGGGCGTGTGATATGTATGTTGCTCGGTATCCTGGACGACATCATCCAAGTGTCTGGACCGTTCGCCGGATACTTACGTTATTTGAGGAAACAGGAAGTGTTCAGCCACATGTGAAACGTCAACCACGACCTGCAACAAATGATAATGCCCAAGTAAGTGTTTTAGCTGCTGTCGCAGCTAATCCGCACATCAGTAGCAGACAAATTGCGCGAGAATCGGGAATCTCAGAAAGGTCAGTGTTGAGAATGCTACATCAAAATCGTTTGCACCCGTACCAGATTTCTATGCACCAAGAATTGCAAGGTGACGACTTTGACAGTCTTGTACAGTTCTGCCCCTCGGCACAAAAGAAATTACGGACCGATGACAGATTTTTTGCACGCGTTCTATTTAGCAACGAAGCGTCATTCACCAACAGCGGTAACGTAAACCGGCGTAATATGTACTATGGGCAACGGAAAATCCACGATGGTTGCGACAAGTGGAACATCAGCGAACTTGGCGGGTTAATGTATGGTGCGGCATTATGGGAGGAAGGATAATTGGCCCCCATTTTATCGATGGCAATCTAAATGGTGCAATGTATGCTGATTTCCTACGTAATGTTCTACCGATGTTGCTGCAAGATTTTTCACTGCATGACAGAATGGCGATATACTTCCAACATGATGGATTCCGGCACATAGCTCGCGTGCTGTTGAAGCGGTATTGAATAACATATTTCATGACAGGTGGATTGGTCGTCGAAGCACCATACCATGGCCCGCGCGTTCACCGGGTCTGACGACCAAGGATTTCTTTCTGTGGGGAAAGTTGAAGGATATTTGCTATCGTGATCCACCGAAAACGCCTGACAACATGCGTCAGCGCATTGTCAATGCATGTGTGAACATTACGGAAGGCGAACTACTCGCTATTGAGAGGAATGTCGTTACACGTATTGCCAAATGCATTGAGGTTGACGGACATAATTTTGAGCATTTATTGCATTAATGTGGTATTTACAGGTAATCATGCTGTAACAGTATGCGTTCTCAGAAATGATAAGTTCACAAAGGTACATGTATCACATTGGAACAACCGAAATAAACTGTTCAAAGGTACCTACGTTCTGTATTTTAATTTAAAAAACCTACCTGTTACCAACTGTTCGTCTAAAATTGTGAGCCATATGTTTTTGACTGTTACAGCGCCATCTATCACAAAGCGAAAAAAAGTGGTCCAACTAAAACATTCATATTTCTTTACTTACTACACGAATATGTAATAAAAAATGGGGGTTCCTATTTTTAAAAGAAGCAGTTGATATACGTTTGACCTATGGCAGCGCTATCTAGCGGGCCAACCATAGCGCCATCTGGTTTCCCCCTTCAAGCTAGACAAGTTTCGTTCTCTGTAGTTTTTTGTTTGACCCTTATTTCGTGAGATATTTGGCCCGGTCACGATCAGTGGACCACACTGTATACATTTATTATGCAGGTACACTGTCTGGTCAAAAGTATATGGACATCTATTAGTGGACATTAATTTGGGATGTGGCCACCATTCGCCTTTACAACGGCTTGAGCTCTGCTGTGGACAATTTGAATGAGGTATTTGAGTGTACGGAGAGGAAAGCCCGTACATTATTCCTCAAGAGCCGAAACCAAAAAAAGATTTGTTGAAGACTGGGGTATCGAGAGAACTCGACGTTCTAACTCTTCGCAAAGATGCTGTTTTCAGGTCGGAACTCTAGCAGTTCAATTTGTTTAAGGAATTTTAATTTCCACAAACTACCGCCCCAAAGATGTTGCTTTATTGCATTAGTGCTCTGTCATGCTGATGCGATCATCGTCCCTGAACTGTTTTCCATTGTATGCGGAACACAGTGCTGCAAAATGTGTTCACGTCCGTCCGCTTTGAGCGGTTCTTAAGCGCGCTAAGGGGACTACACTCTAATTACGTGTAACGCTCCTGTACCGTATCACCACCTCCTCCATTTTTCACTCTTGGAGCTATCGTGATCACGTACATAACGTGAAGGGCAATGAACCAATTTAAAATCAGAGATTCCAAAATAGAGTGAAAGTCCAAATACGCAACAGCTGTTTCTTGTGTTTTTACTGTATGACGACTGGTTTCATACCCTTGAGTTACACTTCAGGTCATACAAAACTAATACTTCATATGTCACAAATTCCAAGGTACAAGTGGGCGTAAAAATATGTCACTCGTTGATAAAACATCGGATGAAACGGGAGATGAGCATCCGATCCGAACCATACATGATCACTAATACATCTCCAAAACAGTCAAAATACGACCCCGACAGCACATGACAATCCACGTATGATAGGATAGAACCATTGTCAGAATCCGTAGGAGAAACAAAGAATTAAAAGAGACACAATCCTTGGGAGTCGTCAATATACAAATATATTGGCAAGCGTCAAATAGAACTACAAGCTACAGCGCTAGTCTCGGTTTTACCAAGGAGTGACATGTTTTTACGCGCACTTGTACCTTGCAGTTCGTGGCACATGACCTGAAGATATACCTACGTGTTATGAAACCGACCGTCATACAGTGAAAACACAACAAACAGCTATTGCAGAATTGGACTTTCACTCAAGTTTAACATGATTTTTGATTTTAAATTGTTTGTGTTTTTCACATTATGTTGCTTAGCTGTGATTGCCCGCTATAAAAGGTTATTTGTACTATACAAAATGACAGGTAACTTTCTCCAGAAATTCTCAAAACACAGGACTGCCAAAGGTTGTAACACGATTCATCACTCCAAATCGCACAGTTCTAGTCATCGACTGTCCAGCGACTCACGAGCCTTTCCTTCCGCTGATTTCATGCGATTTTTTACAACCGTTCTCAGCAATGGTCGGTGGTCCGTGCCCTTCAGTACATGAGATCTGTCTGGTCCTGATTTTGCTGTAGTAGTTTTTTCGCGTTTCCATTTCACAGTCACATCACCAACAGGCGACTTGGGTAGGTTTGGAAGGGTTGAAATAACCCTGATGGATTAGTTACTGCTGTGTCGTCCATTTATTAGTCCATTCTGTTGCTACTTTTTCAGACACACACACACACATACACACACACACACACATATACACTGTCCACAACCCCCCTCCCCCCCTCCCCCCCTCCCCACATACACACAGTTACGCACACTGTCCAACGCATACACCCGCCGTGTTTATTGCTGCAAAAGTTTTTTTCAGGGAAATTCCATGTGCCTGTTCTTTAGAAGGGTAGAAAATAGTTTGGAGTGATATTCTGTGCTGCACGTATTAACAGGACAGAATATCATCATGCAAAACATACCCTCGTAGGCATGTTATGATTAAGGGTTTGGATGATTTATGGCAGACTGATCTTGTAGATATGAGGGAATATTCACATGAGAATAATGGATTTAAATACATTTTAATGGTTATTGATACATACTACAAATTTGCCTGGGCATTACCTGTTTAAAACAAAAACGGGTAGAAATGTCGCGAATGTATTCGAGCATTTTCTACAAACAGGGACGAATCAATGCCCAGACAATCTCCAAACCGATCACGGTGGAGAGTTTTACAATAGGTATTTCAAGACCATGACTCAGGGTTACGGAATATATCACTACTCGACATTCATGATTCACTCACCTGAAGGCAAGCATCGAGGAGCGTCTGAATAGAACAATAAAAGGTCGAATGTGGATGCGTTTTAACCTTCGCGGCTCATACAAATGGACAGATATCCTCCCAGAAATAACTGCTCAGTATAATCGAACCAAACATAGGACAATAAAAATTAAACCAATCGACGGTCGTGATAATGGACTCATGGATACGGTGCACTATCGCATTAAAATGCTGGATCCACGCAGACACAAATTTAATGTAGGTCATTTGGTTCGTATCTCAAAACACAAAACAGCATTTGAGAAATCATACCTACCGAGCTGGTCAGCAGAGATATTTACAGTTTCAAAGGTACAAAGAACGAATCCTAAAAGTTATGTATTGAGGGATAGTAAAGACGAAGAAATTGCAGGCTGCTTCTACACCGAGGAGTTGCAGGAAAGCTCAGAACCGGATGTCTTTTTCGTAGAGAGGCATAAGACGTCGGGGAAATAGAGCACTAGTAAGATGGCTTGGTTTTCCTGCAGCACAAAACAGTTGGATTGATGGTAACGATTTGCTATATAATGGGGGCGTATAGTCCACAACAACCGCAGTAGCATAAAATCCGTGCTAGGAGAAGCATAACAGGAGATGGTGGTATTCTAGACAAGCTGCCAATGGAATTACACATATCTGCGTATAACTACTGTGGACCTGGGACAACGCTTCAGAAACGCTTTGCACGAGGTGATAAGGGGGTTAATCTGCTCGACGAAGCGTGTATGGAACATAAAATTGCATACGTTGCAAATAAAGATGTCTCAAGTCGTCACATTGCAGATAGGATTTTAGCTGATACTGCTAAGGCGATACGGAGAAGAAGGGATATTGGTGTAGGTCAAAGCATCGTAGCATTTGCAGCTGATAAAACCAAGCGTGGAAAAGTTAGGTTCGGTTTGGGAGTCATGAATTTCAAGTGATTTATGAATGCTGCACGTTGTGCACTAAACAAGAAGAAGGAGAAGGGCGGGAAGCAGAGCTGTTTTAAGAACTGTATCCTGACAGCGATGTATGCAGCTAAGAGCGCACTGAAGCAGAAAGGTGTGGAAAGAAGATGAAGAGGATCAGTTAAAGCAGCTCGAGTCCTCCCAATACCCAAGACGTCTGGTGGTTTTCTTCCTCATCCCAACCCGCTCCGCGCTCTCGGCGGTAGGGTCCCTCGCTGGTGGTGCTGCAGCTATTGCTCGAACGGTCAAGAACGCGCAAACCTCCAAAGCGCAGCTAGAAGAGACAAGAAGACATAACTGCATGATGGAAGCCGCAGCCATCGGGAAAGGACTGTACTTGACACCGTACAGAAAAGGGCTTGGTCTATTCATACATTTAAAGAATCCCATTAGCGGTCCTACCAGGTCGACCACTCACAAATACTGATCTTATTAAGTTTGTTAGAAAAAAATTCAAAATTCCAAGATTCCGTGGTGGTAATGCGGGATACATTACCGAAGGCTGTGTGGAAAACTGGTGAATGTGGTATTGTCAATTTAGATGTTGCTGGAGGCCCCGGCACCCACTGGGTGTCATATGTTATGAAAAATGCGGATACCGTCTACTATTTCAACTCATTTGGTGACCTGCAACCGGCAGAATAATTACAACGATACTTCACTCACAGAAGACGTGTGTTCTACAATTTTCGGCGCTATCAGGACTTTAATACACACCTCTATGTATCATGTTTCTCTTGACGTTTACAAAGAAGAAGAAGCAGACTTTATAAGGGGGAGTTTTAAACATGACTTCATCAGTTGAGATTCAAATGCGACATCGTACACTTTGACGTTAAACGAACGATCATCTATACTGCGTGCAAATTAGTTCCCGCCAATTGATTTGAGTATTGGTGAGTGGAGTATTGCATTGCTTGGACTGGAGACGTACAACAGCATCCCAAATATCACCGAGACTAACAATAAACTGCACCTGGATATTAATGGTGAAAAAGACATTTTGAAAATAGAACCGTGTGCAAATGATATCGATGATTTAAACGAAGTCTTAAAACAGTCTGTAAAAGGTATTGAGCTATGTTCAAACATCAATACACTTAAATCTGAAATAAAGACTGTAAATGCAACGATTGACTTTAACCAGAAAGGTTCAATAGGGCGCCTACTGGGTTTCACAAAAGGGCAGATTTTGAAGAAGGATTCTAGTAAATTTTTCATGTCGGATCAGACTGTGGACATACTTCCCGTCAGCACAGTCCACAGTGTAACATTGCAACGAACTCCTATCTCAACGACAGTCTGATTCATACTATTTACGGATTCTTCCCCTCAGTTGCAACGGGGTATAAGATAGTTGAGACTCCTCCCAATGAAATATACCTTCCAGTGACAGCTCAGACATTGGATTATTTAGAGCTGCGTGTTGTGGACCGGGATAATCAACTTGTTGACTTTCGTGGTGAGGAAATCATTGTACGATTACATCTAAGACAGGATGGACGTACGGTATAAAACCGTTGTACGCAATCCACTACGATTTTCTTAAATCAGTTGGCTTGAATCCTCGCAATGAAGTCCTCACTCAATATAACCAATCCATTAGAGTGTGATGAGAGAATTAGACGTTACGAATACTTCTCGCATAAACCTTACGCTTCAACCACATTTAACAAGAACGATGAAATTAGGATTGTCATCCAGCACCAAGACGCACTGACGCTTCCATGCAAGAGTTTCATATATCTAGAGGAGTCATTCAAGAAAACCGACGGCAGCGATACAGTGGGATCCCAGCTTACAAGTAACGCTTTAGCATTCCTGTTCCAGTAGATAAGCTATGAACTCAATGGGTCTGAGATCGACCGTACACACAATGGCAGCATAGCATCAACCTTTAAAACAGACGTCTCTGCATCACCCGCAGATTTGCATAGTTTAGAAAACGCGGGATGGTTCATATACGATCCAGGGGATAGAACAGTTTCAGAGTACAAAGGATTTACTGCATGTATACCTCTAAAAATGATTATGGGGTACTTTGAGGACATGAGATAGATTATTATGATGGCTAAACAGGAACTCATTCTGGTATGGAGTGCGACAGATAATAAATCATACATTCAAGGAACTCAAGAGGAGAATGTGAGCACAATCAGCAAGATAATATGGAAAATGCCTCACATCAGTGTATCCGAGGAGGAGCATTTGAAGCTTTTAAAAGCCCTGAATTCCGATACATTTCTGTCACTGACATTTCGCTCGTGGGACGTTTTCGAGTATCCAGTGTTACCTACTGCGAGCAGACAAACACGGGGTATTAAAACCTTTTCGCAGCTAGAGTCAGCTAGATGCATCATACCTGCGTTTCAGACTGATAGAAGGAATACAGCAAATTATTCCATTGTGTTCGACAACTGCAAGTTAACTAATACTAAAGTCTGCCTGAATTCAGAATTCTACCCATATGACAATTTACACCTGCAGTGGAATGAAAATGTATACAGTCTAGCACATGACATGTATGTAAGGTATCATGCTTCTTACTACGTAATTGCTGAAGAAGATGGAGGATGGTGTCTATTCAGTCCACGGAAGTTCAAGGAGCTATCATCGATCATTGTAATAGACTGCTAGAAACAGAACGAGATAAGTCCGCACCTATAGATGTGCAAATTGAATTTGAATGTGCGGTAGATTTCCCAGAACACACTGCCGCTTATGCTCTAGTTCTACACGACCGTGTGATCAACTACTGCGCACTCACCAGTGCTGTGCAATGAGCTGTATAAAGGAACAGGTGATGCACCATAACTAGAGTATTTCAAATGGCATCCCAAGGCGTGAGAATCATTGCAGACGCTCAGGGATTGTATGATGGTGAGCGTAGACAGTTCATATTTAAAGATGTTGTGTTCGTAGCGTACACAGAAGATGCAGGAATAATAGAGACATTCTCTGCAAACATAGCATCCCCGAGGTCTTTCAAGTATGTGGAGTGTGCTAAAAGACACGGAAGAGTGCAAAGTGGCTTACACATTTCTACCACGAATTCACTGGGATGATCCTGGCGTACTCTAAAAATACACTCCTGGAAATTGAAATAAGAACACCGTGAATTCATTGTCCCAGGAAGGGGAAACTTTATTGACACATTCCTGGGGTCAGATACATCACATGATCACACTGACAGAACCACAGGCACATAGACACAGGCAACAGAGCATGCACAATGTCGGCACTAGTACAGTGTATATCCACCTTTCGCAGCAATGCAGGCTGCTATTCTCCCATGGAGACGATCGTAGAGATGCTGGATGTAGTCCTGTGGAACGGCTTGCCATGCCATTTCCACCTGGCGCCTCAGTTGGATCAGCGTTCGTGCTGGACGTGCAGACCGCGTGAGACGACGCTTCATCCAGTCCCAAACATGCTCAATGGGGGACAGATCCGGAGATCTTGCTGGCCAGGGTAGTTGACTTACACCTTCTAGAGCAAGTTGGGTGGCACGGGATACATGCGGACGTGCATTGTCCTGTTGGAACAGCAAGTTCCCTTGCCGGTCTAGGAATGGTAGAACGATGGGTTCGATGACGGTTTGGATGTACCGTGCACTATTCAGTGTCCCCTCGACGATCACCAGTGGTGTACGGCCAGTGTAGGAGATCGCTCCCCACACCATGATGCCGGGTGTTGGCCCTGTGTGCCTTGGTCGTATGCAGTCCTGATTGTGGCGCTCACCTGCACGGCGCCAAACACGCATACGACCATCATTGCTTGTACAGCCCTCTCGCAGTGTCCGGAGCAAGTATGGTGGGTCTGACACACCGGTGTCAATGTGTTCTTTTTTCCATTTCCAGGAGTGTATTTATGTGGGGATTTGCATACTAGACCTGTCCAAACTCCACATGTACCGCTTTCATTATGAGTTTGCGAAAACTCATTTCGTAGATCCTAAATTACTTCATATGGATATAGATAGTTTAATCTATTCGGTGAAGAACTGTGATCCATATGAAGTAATGAGGCGCCACAGCAATGAATTCTACACGTCCTCATACACGGACGATAATCATTATGGTATTACCCCACAGAACAAGAAGGTTATCGGTCTTATAAAGGGCGAGGCGAATGGATTGCCAATTGTGGAGTTTGTAGGTTTACATTCAATGTATGCATATCGCACATTCGAAGGTGTCACCCAGAGTCAGGCTAAGGGTGTGTGTCGTGTGGCATCGAGAGCCCTCTCTATCGAAGACTATTCGCGGTGCTGCACCGCAGCTGCCACATATGGTATGGCAGACCAGTATTTGATCTAGAGGACACGAGCTGTACACTGTGCTGCAGTCTAAAATCGGCCTGTCGCCGCTTGACGATAAAAGTGTCATTTGTGATGATGGGACTGAACCTCTCCCGTACACACATTACTCACTTGTAGTAAGAGAAGGGGTGGAGGACTCTGATTAAGTGACAGTGAGAGATAATAAAGGAGAGAGAGAGAGAATGTCTGCAGAGTAGTAGTATGACCATTTTATCAATGTGTAAGTAACTTGGTGTGTGTGGTGTGTGTGTGTGTGTGTGTGTGTGTGTGTGTCTTGTAAATATTTATGTGTACTATGTACACACATATGTATATACATAGTGAGCATGTGTGGAAAAAAAGGAGGGTTGGAACTTAAATAGTGGCAACTACTTATTCACAACCGATACAATAGGGTTACATGTTTTCACCTGTTACTAGCCTTCAGAGTAGTCACCAGCGTTGTGTAGAACCCGTTGTCAGCGATGTGGAAGGCGTAGTATACCGTTAGCAGAGCCTGTTCTGTTGTTGGTGCGAATGGAGAAGTCTACTATCTGTCGAATTGGTGGAACAGTTCTGAAGCGAATGCCACGAAGCAAAACTGAAACGCCAATCCAATGAAAGGCGTCATTATGGGTCGTCGCGGAAGTCGAAAGTGCGTCCCCAGTATGGTGAACGTTATGGTGATTCTCGTGTACGACTGTGATGGTGTTATCCACCGCATTACCTTCCTCCACGGCAGACCATCAATCCACAGTATTACTGTTCGTTTTTGGAGCATCACCTGCGACCAGCTTTGCGAAAGAAGCGGCGCCACTTTCTGCGCCCTCCCTCCCCCATCATTTTGCACGACAATGCGCGGGCGGATACAGCGCAAGTTGTGGCTGCTTTGTTCGGTCGATGGGACTGGGAAGTACTGTACCATCCACCATACTCTCCGGACGTAAGTCCTTGTGACTTTGATTTGATTCCGGAGATGAAGGAACCACTTCGTGGCATTGGCTTCAGAACTGTTCTAGCAATTCGACAGGCAGTTGACCGCTCCAATCACACCATCAACAGAACAGGCCCTGCTAACGGTATACTACGCCTTCCACATAGCTAGCAATGGGTTCTACACAACACTGGTGACTACTTTGAAGGACAGTAACAGTTGCAAACATGTACCACTTTTGTATCGGTTATAAAAAATAGTTGCCACTATTTAAGTTCCAACCCTCGTATATGCACTCTATGTGTGTGAAAGGAAGAAAAAGCGTTAAAAAAATATTGGAAACCATAAACAGCAAAAATTATTTATATATTTATTTATTCATATGCAACGTATGTGTAGCCGGAAAATACGTATATCCACGCACCATGTACTTCTTGTAAATAGAATAGCTTTTAAGTTTCTCACCTGCCGCTAGCCACCCAAGTCAGAATAGTTTTAAGTGTACATATATCTAAATAAAAAATGGTTCAAATGGCTCTGAGCACTATGGGACTTAACATCTGTGGTCATCAGTCCCCTAGAACTTAGAACTACTTAAACCTAACTAACCTAAGGACATCACACAAATCCATGCCCGAGGCAGGATTCGAACCTGCGGCCGTAGCAGTCGCGCGGTTCCTGACTGAGCGCCTAGAACCGCTAGACCACCGCGGCCGGCTATATCTAAATAGTTCACAGTCCATCACAATTGTTACTGTAAAACCCTTTGCTATTGGGTCCATTGAAATCAGAGCAAGGTGGCGCATTGGTTAGCACACTGGACTTGCATTCATGAGGGCGACGGTTCAATCCCACATCCAGCCATTCTGATTTAGGTTTTCCGTGATTTCCCTAAATCGCTCGAGGAAAATACTGGGATGATTACTTTGAAAGGGCACAGCCGACTTCCTTCCCCGTCTTTCCCTAATCCGATGAGACCGATGACCTCGCTGTTTGGTCTCCTCCCCCAGACAACCCAACCAAAACTAAATTGGACCTCAAGAACTGTATTGTATTTGTGTGAACTGAATAAACGAAGAAAAAAAAAATCATCACCATACGTCTTTATTGTTGTTATTTACAAAAACGCTATCCCCTATTTCATTATGTATGTATATAAAGGCTGTGCAGGTCACAAATGATATTAGTTTTGCTGAAGATAAGTGCTACTGAGGAGGTAAAACTTAACATGGAAGATAACAAAATATATAGAATGGTTGCAAGGAATTAACACCTATCGTGTAGCACGAATTGGGTTATGGGAGCAGGAGGCACACGACCATGTCCGCTTGCAAAGATATGTAGCAGACATGTCTAAAATTATATCTCCTGTGTTTGAAGAAAACCACAGCCATAGCACATGGTTAAAACTGTACACTGTCAAATCGGGAACAGGGTTAAAAAAAAAAAGAACACAGGGGTTGTCAGGTAAAAATTCATTTATTTCCCATCCAACTTAAAAGTAAATTTACATTTTCATAAGAAGACACAGCAACACTATTTTCACACTTCTTCTTCTTCTTCTTCTTGAGTTGATGGAGAGAAGCACACTCGTAGAATTCCAGGTCTTGAATAGCAGCAAACTTGATGATTCGATGCATCCATGAGGTTCTCCTTCCCCTTCACGTAGATGATGGTATCCGTGTGATCGAATAATTTTAGCGCCGTCACCATATACACTCCTGGAAATGGAAAAAAGAACACATTGACACCGGTGTGTCAGACCCACCATACTTGCTCCGGACACTGCGAGAGGGCTGTACAAGCAATGATCACACGCACGGCACAGCGGACACACCAGGAACCGCGGTGTTGGCCGTCGAATGGCGCTAGCTGCGCAGCATTTGTGCACCGCCGCCGTCAGTGTCAGCCAGTTTGCCGTGGCATACGGAGCTCCATCGCAGTCTTTAACACTGGTAGCATGCCGCGACAGCGTGGACGTGAACCGTATGTGCAGTTGACGGACTTTGAGCGAGGGCGTATAGTGGGCATGCGGGAGGCCGGGTGGACGTACCGCCGAATTGCTCAACACGTGGGGCGTGAGGTCTCCACAGTACATCGATGTTGTCGCCAGTGGTCGGCGGAAGGTGCACGTGCCCGTCGACCTGGGACCGGACCGCAGCGACGCACGGATGCACGCCAAGACCGTAGGATCCTACGCAGTGCCGTAGGGGACCGCACCGCCACTTCCCAGCAAATTAGGGACACTGTTGCTCCTGGGGTATCGGCGAGGACCATTCGCAACCGTCTCCATGAAGCTGGGCTACGGTCCCGCACACCGTTAGGCCGTCTTCCGCTCACGCCCCAACATCGTGCAGCCCGCCTCCAGTGGTGTCGCGACAGGCGTGAATGGAGGGACGAATGGAGACGTGTCGTCTTCAGCGATGAGAGTCGCTTCTGCCTTGGTGCCAATGATGGTCGTATGCGTGTTTGGCGCCGTGCAGGTGAGCGCCACAATCAGGACTGCATACGACCGAGGCACACAGGGCCAACACCCGGCATCATGGTGTGGGGAGCGATCTCCTACACTGGCCGTACACCACTGGTGATCGTCGAGGGGACACTGAATAGTGCACGGTACATCCAAACCGTCATCGAACCCATCGTTCTACCATTCCTAGACCGGCAAGGGAACTTGCTGTTCCAACAGGACAATGCACGTCCGCATGTATCCCGTGCCACCCAACGTGCTCTAGAAGGTGTAAGTCAACTACCCTGGCCAGCAAGATCTCCGGATCTGTCCCCCATTGAGCATGTTTGGGACTGGATGAAGCGTCGTCTCACGCGGTCTGCACGTCCAGCACGAACGCTGGTCCAACTGAGGCGCCAGGTGGAAATGGCATGGCAAGCCGTTCCACAGGACTACATCCAGCATCTCTACGATCGTCTCCATGGGAGAATAGCAGCCTGCATTGCTGCGAAAGGTGGATATACACTGTACTAGTGCCGACATTGTGCATGCTCTGTTGCCTGTGTCTATGTGCCTGTGGTTCTGTCAGTGAGATCATGTGATGTATCTGACCCCAGGAATGTGTCAATAAAGTTTCCCCTTCCTGGGACAATGAATTCACGGTGTTCTTATTTCAATTTCCAGGAGTGTAAGTTTCATAAACTCTACTGCACTCTTCGCTGTCTCTACAGCTACAAAGTTATTACTGAATATGGTGACCAGCTTAAAATTTGGCCTGGCAATGGATTTTCTTACGGCATAACGCCTATCCCATTCGGTTCTAGTAAAAATTTCACGTCGTTCCCTCAAATTATCCATTGTTTTACAGAAAATTGAATTATTCATTAATTTGTAAAAGTCACACGTCACATGTCACAGAAGCTCTCCATCTCCAATTCAGATCAATGTACTCCTTCAACCAGGGGGACTGCTTGAAGGAGATAGCCCAGGTGATTCTAACGCAGCTCCATACCAAAGCTGAGAAAGTGCTGGAGATTACGATAATGAATAATATACCTCTGCTAATCCCCAGCGTTGTCATAAGTTTTGGCGTGGAGCCTCCTTGTGGAACTAGTTACTCTGGACACAGTGGCAAATCGGCATATGCTCATGTGCTCATGCAAACTAATAGGGTTCGTCAGTTCTGCCTCCACAACATACCCTACATCAGAATCAGGTGCTACCCCCCCCCCCTCGATTTTTCCACCTAATCCCTTGCATTCGTCTTTGGGCACCTATGGAAACTTACCAATCAGCAGTGATTGCTGCATGGTGTGTCAGTATAAGTTATTTACGTTCAGGTACATTATGTAACTCGAATCAAGGGATGCATTGAACCTATCACCCATCCGTGAGTTATTTGCCTTCGCATGCCTATAGACACATTGGCGAATTTCCCCATGGATCCCTCGGTCAAAGAAAAGAAGCATGTCAGCATCAGTCAATAATTCAATGCTGCACTTCAGTTTCTTGAGCATTGCGTCCCAAGACTACCCATGTGTCATGTAATAAAAGGTGGGATCCAGAGAATATGTGGCCATGCATAGACTCAGGAATTTCTCGAAAACATCCGCAAGCAAGTGCATGTCTGTATCCATGTAAAGCCGTGCATACTCTCCTAAACTTGAAATACTGAACTCCCGCCAGACATTCATGGTATGCTCATACTCTGCACCCATTATGGCTTCGCCTTTAAGGTTGCTGGAGAATGCAGTTATGTTGGGTAGCCTGGTTTCATTGAGTTTCGCCATACTATCCACACACTCACGTGGGAATACCCCTTCCTAGTCACAGGTTGAAACTTTTCCTCGTCGGGAAATGTAGCTCAAGTGATATGCATGTCCTCCCGAGGTAGAGTTTCGACGATTTTCTGGAGTGGTGCCTGCATAAAACATAGCGTAACAAGGAAGCGATGTGTAATTCTTGGCATCATTCATTTGGAGAATGAAATGTATTTCTCGACACTCTCAGGTAGGACACTGACCTGATTTGTCTCCCAACCGAAATCAGTCAAGTGCTCAACTAGGAAGTGAGCATCATACCTGCTGAAATTATGAAAGAAAACGGGTATGTGTATTGGTAGCTGATTCTTCAAATTGCACGCATTGTGAGGTGCGCTAGGGAACTTCCCTGTAAGATGACAGTGTTTCCTATGAGGAGTTTCCGCTTTTCTGTCCAACGGCAGCGCGCAGATATGGCAGTCAACCGCGTTATTGTACAAGTCATCATTCTCCTTCGATTTGGTCATGGGAATGTTGTCGCTGAAAAAGCTTATCAACCTCCCATGGAAGTTTTTCGAGCTCAGTGAGCAGCCAAACTGCAGGATTATCCACGACATACGATTTGTAGCTGTTAAGACTGGAATCATAGGACGATACAGTCTGGTACACTACCACATATGGTACGTGTTTCTATGTAAAGGTGGTGTGTGAGGCTGTAGGGTCACCTTCACAGTGAGTCACAGAAGTGAGGAGGCATTCATTGTCTTTTTCTTCAGTAGGGATAATAAGACATACCGGGACCTTGCCAGCACAGTCTTGTAGATGTGCCGCTAATAACTTGTCAGAGGAGAAATAATTCAGGCATCTTAAGCAAAAATACTGTACACGACAATCTGTTGATAGCTGGGAGGAAAGGAGTCGGGACATGTCTCTGATCCAAACATAGTGATAATTATCAACTTCAGAGAAGAGCAGCATGTTTACGTGCAACTCATGCTCACTGGCAAATTTTGAGAAATGGAGGGGGCCAGTAACAGTATGCTCGTCTTGCTCATCTGACTTGCTTTTCTTCTCCAGGCCATAAACATTAACCGATATTCTGGTATCCTGCACCTCAACTTGAGGTATGTCCTGGATCTTGACGGGGAACTGGTTCAAATGGCTCTGAGCACTAAGAGACTTAACTGCTGAGGTCATCAGTCCCCTAGAACTTAGAACTACTTAAACCTAACTAACCTAAGGACATCACACACATCGATGCCCGAGGCAGGATTCGAACCTGCGACCGTCGCAGTCTCGCGGTTCCAGACTGTAGCGCCTAGAACCGCACGGCCACTCCGGCCGGCGACGGGGAACTCGATAACATCAAAGTTATAACACCCACGAATATTATCACCTACATGGTATGTACTTGCACACTCAGAATGATCCCTTCGATCGTACTTTCTTTCGCAAACCATTATTGACCATGCAAAAGAAGCTTGACCCTTTCTATTTTCGACGTTATACATGCGTGCTTATTAGCTATATCCTTAGGGAGCTTGATGTAGCTAGACCCTCCATTTACCGGATCATAGACATGTCCAGGTGTTATTCGGCTGAGTGCTTTGGCTGACCCTCTGACTTCCATCTCGGAAAACCGGGCAAGTATAGCACTCAAGGTGAATTTACAAAACCTTGTTTCTTTTTTTGGGGGGGGGGGGGGGGGGGTGCGATAATTCGATGCAGAGCACCGCACTGCATTTAATGGCGGATCACTGACTATATTGAAGAGCTCCGTTTTCACGACAGGAAGGAACACACTTAGAAAACCAACAGGGTTGCGTTACCCTCCTGCCGGGTTCTCGATCCTCGTGAACGAGATTCGCTCCTCAAAGGCGTCTACAATCACCGAGTATTCTAACTGTGGTGTGGTATCACAGACCTGATGTCCTTCACTCAAAGGACGGGAGAGAGAACTGCCACTAGCCACAGGATCTTCTCTATTACTATTAATGCTATTTTGCTTCCACCCTGTTGATGATGGTGTTAGGGAGGGGCAAGTCCTTATGCGCCAAGGCACACATATCTTGCGTTTACATTGATTCTGATGGGCTGATATGATGATGCTGATGACAGAGGGGATGGGAACAGCCAAAATGATGTGATGGTTCTCGATGCTGTTGTTGCTGCGGCTGTAGACCCGACCTGGTAACGTAAGGGGTGGTGGTTCATTGCTTGCGCGAGAGCGGCAGTGCAGGGGCTGCAGCGGCTTCCCGCGCAGCGACTAGCAGCGCCCTTATAGGCAATGTGTGCCTTACCAGGCGCTGCTTTGGGGAGGAAGAAGGTTTAGTCACCACCGGTATGCACACCACACTGTGTTACAGCCGCAGAGATGCAATCACTGTAGAAGACAAGATAAAATAATTAATAGTTAAGTACATTGCTTACCGATGCTGGCACAGTGAAAGAAGGAATTCTGGCGATCATAAGGTTACAAGTGGCTCCAAGGCACTAACACTTCATCAGCGACTCCACCACACCCTCAAAGATGTCGTCATCATCGTCGAACAGGGACAGATCAAAGTGCCTTTCCCCCTCTAGTTCAGTAACCCTTTGTCTGACCCATTCAGGCATGTCATCGTTCCCATTAGAATCGACATCTGGTAATTGGTCTGTCTCGCCTTCAACAACAACAGCAAACAAGATATATAAACCAAAAAACAAGTATGAAACAATAAAATTTTAAATCGCTATTATACATGAACTAATTACAATGAAAAGTATACTCACATGGCAATTCTGGCTGTAAACCCACCACAGGAGGCTGGACTTTGAGAGTCTGCCATGGTTCAACCTCCTCATGTCTCTCCTCTCCTATGATTAACAGAGCTTTTGCTAGCCTTCACATATATGATAAAGGCTTTTTGCAGTCAAAAGTTTACCATTTCTGAGACGTATGTTGAAAGGACATAACGATTTCTGGGAAGGGTAACATGTGATGCCTTATTAGGACCATCAGGAAGAATGCATTCGTTGTTATTTTGGGCTATTTTCGTAAACAGTATCTGTTAGGACAATAATTTCCATGGAGACAAGCTGAGACATCATGAAAGCTCCAACAAAGGCGACAGTTAACTATTTCTGTGACACTTTACCAGTTCCTAGAAGGGACTGATAAGTAATGGATGGGCTGTCCCATTAGGATCGCAAGGAAGAAAGCAGTCGGTGTTATGCTGGGCTATTTTCGTAAACAAATCCTGTTAGGGCCAGAATTTCCATCGAGACAAGCGGAAACATCACGAAAGCTCATAAAAAGCGATGGTTAAGTATTTCTGTAGCACTTTACTATTTCCGAGAGATAGACTTGGCTCTTATTTACAGAGACATGTGACGTCAGTATAACATTGAGAACCTCTTAGCTGCACCTGCACGGGTGAACTGCTATACAAACATCTCACACCTGGACTGGCAGGTACGGGTGGTGGCTGAGTAAACAAGTACATGGCCAGAGGGGTCTTGCATGTCCCATTAGGACCACTAGGAAGAATGCACCCTGTGCTATTCTGGGAAATATTGCAACACATTTCTATAGCACGTTCAGAGGGGTGACTTGGCTCTTATATACATAGACATGTGATGTCAATTTAACACTTGAAGAATTCTAACTGTATACCCAAAAACGGATGCAACTTTCACCTGCTGGCTGTAAGCAGGAGCAGCCTGAGAGCAATGGCTCGTGTGCCGGCGTTTGTCTCTCTGGCAGCTTGCATTGCAAAGCACATGTGCGGGTTCAGCGGCATCAGTGTGTGTGTGCTTTGGAGCCTCTGATACACTGCGGTTGACGATAGTTTGAAAGTGTTTTTTATGTGCAGTGAGTGTTTGTGCACTGTATTATTTTCGGCTGTTTAAGCGTTGTGTGTGTGTTGGCACAGTGTTAGACATGCACTTTTTTTTTGACAATTTACGAGTTATTTGCGCGCCTGTTGCATTATTTTGCGAACAGGTCTGTATGCTGTGTACTGCATTATTTCGACAGTTTACAAGTTGTTTGCGTGTCTGTACATCAGTATACTACATTATTTCGGTAATTTACGAGTAGTTTGCAGGTCTGTAGGCTGTGTATTGCGACCCCAAGCACGTCAGATTGAGTGTTTTGTATCAGTGTAATAAATATACTACGTGAAATCCATCCCTAAATAAATTGTTTCGAAATAAATAAAGTAGACTCCTTCCTCTCTCCAGCAGCCCAACACAGGTGGAGTCATTTTCCCACTATTTTCCCCCCACACCGCCAAGAGATTATAGTGCCCTCTCATGGCAGTACTCTCGCTTCCCACGCCCGGGTTCCCGGGTTCGATTCCCGGCGGGGTCAGGGATTTTCTCTGCCTCGTGATGGCTGGGTGTTGTGTGATGTCCTTAGGTTAGTTAGGTTTAAGTAGTTCTAAGTTCTAGGGGACTGATGACCATAGATGTTAAGTCCCATAGTGCTCAGAGCCATTTGAACCATTTGAACCATGGCAGTACTGTGTACTAGGTCAGTTGGACTCCAGATCTCATGGTGAACACACTGGATGGAGCTACTGCCTCAAATTGTTTAAATAAAGAATACCTGCAAAATAAAGACTTACGTCCATCTTCTCCAGCAGCCCAGCACAGGCTGCGTTGTTTAAATTACATCCATCCTTTCCAGCAACCCAATACAGGCTGTCCTCTCCCCGGCAATTCCCAGTGAGAGGTGGCGGTCGGATGACTTAGGTTAGTGAAGGTAGCCCAAGTGACCTTTTTCCCCGCCACTTTCTTAAGTTTGTGGAGGTAGGCCAAATGCCCTTTTGTCCCCACCAAAACTTGAACTTCCCACCATTTTGTTGGGGTGGGGGATGGGGGAGGGGTTAGGTTAGTGGAGGTAGCCCAATTTTCCCTCCAAAATTTGAACTTCCTACCATGACGTCATTGCGATGTTGCCATATCTATCGCCGCCATTGTGGATCCGCCAAGTCATAAATGTGACAACATTGCAACTTTGGTCTATACATAGTTTGTCCTACTACTAGTGCGGCGCTCGCTAAGTTAAGTGGGCAGAAAAAAGTCAGGAACTAATGCTCACTCATCTTTACAGGTATTTTGTCGTTGTCGACCACATTGCAGACTGATCGACAGCAAACTACATAGGCTAATACCAATACATCCTGAGACAGTATAACTTCAAGACTTTTTCCTGTAAGCCGTGATGTTTCATTTTTCCTATCTCTAATACCATAACATCTATTGTGTTTTCCTAAGCTTTGGGTATGAAAAATTAGTTGTCTCCGGCATCCTCTAGCACTCAGTACATCCTCAGTATATCGCCACGTCTTCCTTGCTGCATTTGCTCCATCTCGAGCGCTGATCTGCGCTGTGCTTCCTCACTGCTACTTCGATGCAGAAAATACTTAGTCGTTGCAGGACTATGGTTACTCTTCGTGTTTTGCTGTTCCTGTTGAAACATATAGCTAAACTAAATATTCCACTAGACTAAATTTGGACTGTTCTATCGAATGAGCATATAAAATTGAAGTCTGAGAGGAAGGTTTGTTCGTGATGAGAAATGGTCTTTTTCTGTAGACACTGGCTATCACATAAAAAACGTGAAGAGCGTTATTTGTCTGTGCTGACTCCATATACACAATGAAGAAAGAAATTCCAAATGCATCTGATGACTCTTTGGAAAGACAGTCTGTATATAGAAGGTGAATCAGATCTCCGTCAACAAAAATTCGAAGGTAGTTCAGAAATATTTTCTGAATACATTTGTATAAGTTATCGGTGTTTTCCAGCGGCTCGTTACAGAATAATTGAACTTCTTTTAATACCCTATTCATTCTTATTTTTTCGCCTGTATTACACAGCAGCGCCAACGTCGACGATATTATTTGACTATAATATTATTGCACCTCGGAGTGAGTGCGCTTCAGGCGGTTTATTTTGAGTGACGGAAAAAAGTCGCAACAACAAGAAGGATTTGGCAGGCCGGAGTGGCCGTGCGGTTCTAGGCGCTACAGTCTGGAACCGAGCGACCGCTACGGTCGCAGGTTCGAATCCTGCCTCGGGCATGGATGTGTGTGATGTCCTTAGGTTGGTTAGGTTTAATTAGTTCTAAGTTCTAGGCGACTGGTGACCTCTGAAGTTAAGTCGCATAGTGCTCAGAGCCATTTGAACCATTTTTGAACCAGAACACAACGGGTGAGCAAATTTATTCTACCTTTTGCTAGTCTAATAGAAAAAAAGGCAACATTGTAGAATATTTTGAACCAAGAAGGATTTGTGCGACATAAACGAAAGTGGATGAACGTGTTTCTACGTCTGAAAGATGATGTGTATTCAGATTTCTTTAGAGATGCGTAATGGTGGCACCAGTAGTGGCACTACGGTAATGGAAATCAGGTTTGCTTTAAATACACGCTTTAATGGTCTTGAGGGGATAGTTTCCTTTGAGATTGGATACGGTGAGATTACGTCAGTCAAGAATGCCTAAAGACGCAGCATCTCACTGAGTTTGAAGAAGGTCGTGCAATAGGACTACCAGAAGCTGGGCGTTCCTTCTGCGATACTGCAGGAAGACATGGCAGGAATTTAGCGACTGTACACGACTGCTGGCAGAGGTGGTCACGAGAATGTACGGTCGCAGGTAGACCACACTCCAGACGGAAACGTGGCACTACAGCGAGGGAAGCCCGTCGTGTTCGGCATATAGCTCTGGCGCATCGTACTGTATCTGCAGTAACAATGAGAGCGGCAGCTGGCACCACAGTGACACCACGAACTATTACAAATCGGCTACTAAAAGGACAGCTCAGATCCAGACCCCTGTAGCGTGCAATCCGCTGATCCCAAAACACCGGCATTTGCGATTTTAGTGGTGTCAAGTGAGAGCTCACTAGAGGGCCGAGTGGCGGTCTATTGTGTTTTCTGATGGTGTCTCGTTCTGCCTCGGTGCGCGTGATGGCCGTGTGTTGCTTAGGAGGAGGCCAGTTCAGGGACTACATCAAACCTATCTACATGCTACACACACTGCATGTACACCTGCAATTATGGCCTGGGGTGCTGTACTACGCACACTGACTGCAAATTCGTACGTTAGTCTGGTGATTCAACGTGTTCTGCCATTCATGAACACCATTCCAAGGATTTTTCCAACAGGATAACGCTCGCCCATGTACCGTTGTTGTAACCCAACATCCTCTACAGAGTGTTGACATGTTGCCTTGGCCTGCGCGATCACCAGATCTGTCTCCGTTCGACCACATATGGGACAGGCCGGCCGGTGTGGCCGAGCGGTTCTAGGCGCTTGTCTGGAACCGCGCGACCGCTACGGTCGCAGGTTCGAATCCTGCCTTGGGCATGGATGTGTGTGATGTCCTTAGGTTAGTTAGGTTTAAGTAGTTGTAAGTTCTAGGGGACTGATGACCTCAGATGTTAAGTCCCATAGTGCTCAGAGCCATTTGAACCATTAGAACATACGGGACATCATCGGTAGATAACTCCAGCGCCATCCACAACCGGCATTAACCGTCCCTGAATTGACCAAGTGCAACAGATTTGGATCTTCATTCCAAAAATTGACATCCGGCACCTGTACAACACAATGCATGCACGTTTGCATGCTTGCATTCAAAAAATTGACATCTGGCACCTGTACAACACAATGAACGCACGTTTGCTTGCTTGCATTCAACGTTCCGGGGGTACACAGATTATTAATGAACCATCGTTTCATGTTTGTAGTGGGTTACCTAGCACTTACTTTAAGCTATGATCTTACAGTGTTAATCACTTAAATGTGTTACCTAGGCTACAGTAATTATTTTTTGGTGTTCTGACGTTTTTGCCATCAGTATGTTCACGAAACAGGCTGAAACACATGACAGTCTATGCAAAACTGTCTTGAAATCATTCACAATGCGATGCATTTCCCTTAGTTACCACTGTTCTTGTTTACTGTAAAGTCACCGTGTGTTTCAGATAGCTGCCACGGCAGGCCAATCGGGCGCTGATGACCACGCAGTTGTGCGACCCACAAACCAGACATCAACGGCAATCTCGCCGTCGGGTAACATGAGCTGTGAGTCTTGCTTGGAAACAAACTTGTTTCTTTCACTCTCGATTCTTGCTGTTGACAATAGCAAAGCCCACTCGTCCTCTTCGCCCTCAAGCTTGCATTCAGTATTGCTCGTTCCCATCTCGGATTTGTTTTACAGGCAGTGTTGGTTCAAAAAAATGGCTTTGAGCACTATGGGACTTAACATCGGGCCCGCATCTCGTGGTCGTGCGGTAGCGTTCTCGCTTCCCACGCCCGGGTTCCCGGGTTCGATTCCCGGCGGGGTCAGGGATTTTCTCTGCCTCGTGATGGCTGGGTGTTGTGTGCTGTCCTTAGGTTAGTTAGGTTTAAGTAGTTCTAAGTTCTAGGGGACTTATGACCACAGCAGTTGAGTCCCATAGTGCTCAGAGCCATTTGAACCATTTTTGAACTTAACATCGGAGGTCATCAGTCCCCTAGAACTTAGAACTACTGAAACATAACTAACCTAAGGACATCACATACATCCATGCCCGAGGCAGGATTCGAACCTGCGACCGTAGCGGTCGCGCAGTTCCAGACTGAAGCGCCTAGAACCGCTCGGCCACTTCAGCCGGCGGCAGTGTTGCTTGTATGTTAACAGTGATAGACAATGGGGTAGATTTACTGATGAATATTCAGCCGATATGCACGTCGTGTATGGGTTTAGTGAATGCAATGGAAGAACAGGAGAACGACGCTATGATGAGCAGCGACGAAAACATCTCAGGTCGTTTGCGTCTGACAGAGGATTGTTGCATTACTTAGTATTTTGCCTTGAACGTATCAGCGACAGGGTACTAAAGGCTTTTCACTTTTGTCAAGGCGTCCTTACAGAAACAAATATAATTGGTGTCATTAACAGCAACTAAGTTTGCACATCACTCTGACGTGTGGGCTTTGTAAATGCTTTTGAAAAACTGATTATTTGCTTAGTTTTAAGTCATGTCGTCAGAGTTAAGATGTACTGTATCCTGGATTTTTTTCTCATGAAGGTAATATCTTTCTCATTTTGTTTCTCGATGTAATATGTGTACTAGTTCACCATTATACTTCATTGCCTGGACATACCCTCTTGTTTTATATGAAGCGTTTGTACTTTATTTGCACTCTGCACAGATATTGAAATATTTTCATTGCGAACCACTGTTAGCTCAGATATTTTTATTATACCTCGGCTTGTGGTTAGCCAGTACAGCACTTAAGACTATACATACTGTGAATGTCTTGTTGAGACATGTTTGTAATGAGTAGTAGGTTCTTGTTACAGTGTCGATGGATTACTTTGTAGCACATTCTGAGCTTGCTACCTCCTCATTACTGCCAACACCAAATTTTTCTGATGACAGTGCCAGGGCGCCTGCAAGATTGTCATGCACTGGTCAGTTATACTAAATACTTCTGATAACAGAGCCAGTGGATCTGCAAGATTGTCTCACTATGCATTTCAACTAATATTAATACTGTCATTGTCTGTGAGACTATAACATTTTCACTCAGTAAGTCACTTTGTACGCCTACGCACTTATGGTTGGCAATTATATACATGTTACTGCTCTTAGGACACTTTTCTGTGCCACAACCTAGGGTGGTGATGAACATTTTCTTTGCACTGACGACACTACTATGTGCAGTGCATATACGTATTCTATCGGCTCTCTGTACTAACAGTCTACACATGTAATACAGTTTGCATTACTGTGAGTGCACCATAATATTTCGCAAATACTATGCTTGCAACAATATGTTTGTGTCCAGCAGTGATTTCTACCTATTTTCATTTAGGCAACTGTTTATGTCCAGCAATAATTTGCACTTATTATCTGTCGTGTCTAGTTTTATTATTATCTGTGTTCTCGTGTTGTATCTCTAAACTTTTGTACTCAACTTTCTACATCTTGTAATCAGAATATTGTTTTTGTGAAGTAAAATTTCCCACTCTTAGCAATGTCACTGATATCTCACCTGTGAAATTTTGGTCCCCTGGACTGCGGGGTAATGATAGGTGTCATGCATGATTTTGGTATCTGAATCGATTGTGAGCGAGCAGCGATGTTGTAAGCTGTATCGCAGAAGTTAAGTGAGTATCTTCGAGCTGCTTGAGGGCGCAGTGGAGCTGTCAGTGTTAAGCTTTGGTAGAGTGGGGCAATCGAAGTTCAGCTGTGTTAGAGGTAGGCTGATAATGTTAAGCAGAGTTAGAGTGAGGAAGCTGTGGCAATATCATGATTCTAATTTAACGTGTCAGTTTATCATTTTGTTCAATCAACGTGATTATGAAACCGATTTGTGGAGGAAGAAATCTAATCGAATGTTAGGTAAATATAATAATGATGTTTTTCAGTATTGCTGTGCCATCGAACTAACTTGGTTATTGTACTGAAAGTTGTTAGATTTCAGAGATAGGAAGTGTATTGTTTGGATGTTGAGAAGTTCATTAAATTTAAAACCTGCCTTGAGCACTTTTTCTCAATATACAAAAAAAAACAAAAAAAAACAAAAAAAAACAGTGTTGTCACTTTTGCGCTTTCAGTTCTTTTTTAACGGATCATCCAACCAAGTATGTTCGATATACTGTTCGATTTCTAATTAACAGAGAACTCATTGTACATTTCTAGTGTCTCTGTAGACAAAATAATTTGCAACTTTAGCATAGCGGCACGCAAGACAGCAGTACTGCAACGCGTTATCCAGATTTGAGAAGGTTAGATGTAATGAGAAAATATTTTTATTTTTTCTTATTCAATCAGAGCCAACTTATGTTATTCAGAGACAGTTTTTGAGATAGAATTTTGCAAAGCCAATTACTCTTGGTTTCATGTCAAAGTTCATTATTCAGGCAGTTTATACAGTTCAATATTCTTGCAGTCAGATTGCTAATTTTTACAGTATGAAATACTTCCCTTTTCATTATGACAATTATTTATTATTACAGTGCAGCTTTGCTTTCACATTACGACAGAACAAGTTTCTTTACGACAGTTCATTTACTATCACAGCTCAGGCTCACAATCAGAAACAGAGTACTTTAGTCTTATTTTTATTTATTTAGACGACTTTCATTGGGGAACAACATTTGAATCATGAGGTGCATCTGATCACCTACTGCCTTTGAGAGTAATGATGGGACCAGCAGAATACCATGATACGGCTGCCCACACCATCACACTTCCATCTCCGTGCTTGGCCGTTGGAATCAAACAATCAGTATTGTGGGCTTCTTTTGGCGTTCTCCAGAAGTAAACCCGCCACGATGTTGGAAATAACAAAAACGTTGACTCGGCTGACCATATGACGTGTTTCCACTGATCAGCCGTCCAGGATTTTTGCTCCTAACACCATGTTTTACGCTTCTTTGCCCTGTTTGTCGTCACTGATGGTTTCGGTATAGCAGCTCGTCCGTGAATATTCGCTTTATGGAGTTCCCGGCGGAAAGTGTCGATAGATACACGGCCTCGATGATGGATGTTGAGCTCTGCAGTCACTTCTGCGGCCGTAATTTTGTGTTGTTTTGACACAGTTCTTGTTAGCGTATAACGATCTATGTCATTTAGATTTGATTTGAGCCCACTATTATGTTTACATGTCTTTCCATGTTTTGTGTAAGCTGTCATGACTGTTGAAGCAGTTGCTCTTGAAATATTCAGTAAGTTGGTCGTCTTGGTTACTGATGCTCTAGCTAATCGGGCCCCCATAATCTGCCCTCTTTGGAACTCTGTTAGGTGTTGCATTGCAACTCGACCTCGGCCTCTGAATGCAAGTACTAAGTGTGCACTCCTCGTAAACAACAGCACTGATGCCTAGTCCGTACTGAACACGCACAGTCCAGCAGAACACATGCCTTACGTGCATTGTTGACCGTCGAACACCACCATCACATTACTACCGCTGTTCACATTATTTTGCCTATCCCCTACATGTGTGTGTTGTGTTATGCTGATAGATGGCACGCATTAAAATTATTGCGTTATTGATGTTTAATTTAATCGTTATGCTACGCGTAACGGCTTCTCCTCTTTTCTTCTGTGCAGGGAATGGTTTGGCAATTTCGTTCTCAATAATTTCGTTAATTTTGTGGCAGATTGCTATTCTGTCATTTTTCTTCTTAAAGGCGTTGGATGAAACTGTGTGGCATCTCAATAATTTCGTTAATTTTGTGACAGGTTGTCATTCTGTCATTTCGCTTCTTAAAGGCGGCTGTTTTGGTTCAGTTTGGGAGGTAACTGTTGTTTCATAAAATCAGCTAGTTTTTTCTTTTGTGTGGCTTTCGTTTTCTGTACCATGAATTTGGTGTACCATCTGAATTTTTCGGTTATGGAATCGTATTCTAGTCTATGAAAGAACTTCCCAGCTGCAATTCTGAATTATAAAACTGTGTGTTGAACATTTATTTTTTAATATAAAGTTCTTTCAGTACGTTTTTACTCCGAGTTTTCTCGCATTTTCCATTGTTTTCTTTGAGGTGGTTGTGTTTGTTTTGACGTTTATAGTTTTAAGAAGGAAAATGACAGGTAACACAACACACACAAACAAATGTAAATCCACCTGATGACGGAGGTTTAAACCTTTGAAACGCGTCGTGGAGATAAATAAATAGTGACTGGTAACAGTAAAATTGTTTCATTCTGTCCCCCAATGTTTTTTTTTCGATCTTAGAGTGAAAACTTGAAGCTTTACTCTGACGACAATTAACAACTATGATAGTCATGTTTGTCCTTGTCCCGAGTTTAGTTACATTTTATACTATACACAGGTTGAACCAAAACATCAACAATATTGGGGAGATTGTTCAAGGATATTTTCTGTTATGGTACAAGGGGCTCGGTGGATCGTTGGACGCTAATAATGTAATTGCAATTTATCCGGCTTGTTCCGCCAGTGAAAGAATTTTTTACCTTAAACAGCAAAAATATCAGAATACAATACATCTTAATACTAAAGAAGAGGCTTAAAACTAAGCAAACAATCAACCAGTATCATTGCGCACTAAGTTATAATGGTGGCATGTGGAAAATAGTTATCAAGAGCCAAGGATGTCACATTCAGTAACATTACTAACACAGTTCTAATAAATAGTTGTTGTATACATTCAGAGAAGTGTGCAAACATAGTTGCTTTATGACAAGATACATTCCATATGATTGCAAGAACATCTCTATGTTAACATAAAAAAAATTTACACTAATGTCTACGCTAACTACCTCTGCAGAGTAAACACATAGAAGGGAAAAATAGGAGCTCTACTAACTACGGGAACAAATAGGACATGAGGAGAAAAAGGAAGGTTTGTATACTGCTCTAGGCCTATTGTACCTGTGCAAAAAAGTAAATTAAAGTCATTCATCGTGCGTCAGTCAACATACAGGGCGTTTCAAAAATGACCGGTATATTTGAAACGGCAATACAAACTAAACGAGCAGCGATAGAAATACACCGTTTGTTGCAATATGCTTGGGACAACGGTACATTTTCAGGCAGACAAACTTTCGAAATTACAGTAGTTACAATTGTCAACAACAGATGGCGCTGCGGTCTGGGAAACTATAGTACGATATTTTCCACATACCCACCATGCGTAGCAATAATATGGCGTAGTCTCTGAATGAAATTACCCGAAATCTTTGACAACGTGTCTGGCGGAATGGCTTCACATGCAGATGAGATGTACTGCTTCAGCTGTTCAATTGTTTCTGGATTCTGGCGGTACACCTGGTCTTTCAAGTGTCCCCACAGAAAGAAGTCACAGGGGTTCATGTCTGGCGAATAGGGAGGCCAATACACGCCGCCTCCTGTATGTTTCGGATAGCCCAAAGCAATAACACGATCATCGAAATATTCATTCAGGAAATTAAAGATGTCGACCGTGCGATGTGGCCGGGCACCATCTTGCATAAACCACGAGGTGTTCGCAGTGTCGTCAAAGGCAGTTTGTACCGCCACAGATTCACGAAGAATGTCCAGATAGCGTGATGCAGTAATCGTTTCGGATCTGAAAAGTGGGCCAATGATTCATTTGGAAGAAATGGCGGCCCAGACCAGTACTTTTTGAGGATGCAGGGACGATGGGACTGCAACATGGGGCTTTTCGGTTCCCCATATGCGCCAGTTCTGTTTATTGACGAAGCCGTCCAGGTAAAAATAAGCTTCGTCAGTAAACCAAATGCTGCCCACATGCATATCGCCGTCATCAATCCTGTGCACTATATCGTTAGCGAATGTCTCGTGCAGCAATGGTAGCGGCGCTGAGCGGTTGCCGCGTTTGAATTTTGTATGGATAGAGGTGTAAACTCTGGCGCATGAGACGATACGTGGACGTTGGCGTAATTTGGACCGCAGCTGCAACACGGCGAACGGAAACCCGAGGCCGCTGTTGGATCACCTGCTGCACTAGCTGCGCGTTGCCCTCTGTGGTTGCCGTACGCGGTCGCCCTACCTTTCCAGCACGTTCATCCGTCACGTTCCCAGTCCGTTGAAATTTTTCAAACAGATCCTTTATTGTATCGCTTTTCGGTCCTTTGGTTACATTAAACCTCCGTTGAAAACTTCGTCTTGTTGCAACAACACTGTGTTCTAGGCGGTGGAATTCCAACACCAGAAAAATCCTCTGTTCTAAGGAATAAACCATGTTGTCCACAGCACACTTGCACGTTGTGAACATCACACGCTTCCAGCAGAAAGACGACGTACAGAATGGCGCACCCACAGACTGCGTTGTCGTCTATATCTTTCACATCACTTGCAGCGCCATCTGTTGTTGAAAATTGTAACTACTGTAATTTCGAAAGTTTGTCCGCCTGAAAATGTAATGTTGTCTCAAGCATATTGCAACAAACGGTGTATTTCTATCGCTGCTCGTTTAGTTTTTATTGCCGTTTCAAATATACCGGTCATTTTTGAAACACCCTGTAGCAACAAGAAGAATTTGGCCAAAGTAACGAATATATGTCAAACTTGACAAAGATAAATGCCATCACATAGCAGAAAAAGAGTAATCATCAGGCAACAAGAATTTAGGCATCCAACCACAAATCACCATAGAGATAAACAAATCAAGTCTAGCAAAGCCACAAATCACTTAAAAAGTAACTCTAATCTCAAACCTATACCAGAAAAAAAATCATCATGAAGTCCCAAGAAAAGATTATCATCGTCTACACAAAGTCTCTCCTTGACGTAATATCTTCAAAAGAAGTACATACTCATTGTAATACTAGAAATCCACACAGACTATGATAAACATACCATTCACAGACAAAGGCAGATCCTGACCAATTCTCAACCCGGTAAGACCTGTTAAAAAGGATTAGTACAAACTCTGAAAATTGATCAGATGCAAAACAACCATACATGGTGTGCCAAGGTGTCTGCCACGTGACCATTACCTGAACGCTTACCATTTACGTCCAAGCTGACTTTACTAGGCTGGTGAAGTACATAGAGCTGTCACTCCTTAGCAAAATTATGGTAAGACGACGGCAAAAAAAAAAAAAAAAAAAAAAAAAAAAAGAAACATTTACAAACATAAAGTGGGTCTCTGTAACAGTTAACTGCATAAGATTAAAATGTGTTAGTGGTAAAACAATTGCAAGACTAAGGTTACCATAAACATCAGAGAAAATATATGCCATAGTCTATAATGTAAAATGCCTATAGCTAATAAACCAATTGCAAAGCACTGTACAATCTATCCAAAATATACGAAAAATAAAGTATAGTATGACCTGCATGCAACATTCTTGAGAAGACAAAGCATGAGTATGGAAAATGATAAGACGAATTAGGTGTAGTAGTAGTATCAGTTGTGTATGTTTTCTGTCAAGTTGTGTATGTGTTTCCTAATTCATCGAGTGCATATGAGGAAATCTTAGCTTCCATAAGAACAAATAGTCAAGATAATGCATTAGGTTATTATTAGGCAATGAAAAAATGTCGTAGTATATAGTAGTAATTACACCAGAAATGTACATTGCTGTAAGATGTAGCATGGCTGTACCCATAGAGAAAAAACAAATTTACCAAGTATATCCAGGGTTGCATAAAAAGCTCAAGAAAGTGACAACTGCCTATCATACAAAAGAAACTTTAGTGTAATAGCAAACAGCTGCAGAGCAGTTACTATTGGCAGCCTGCCATGACTCATCCAAACTCATCTTTTATAATTATAAACCAGAAATATTATCACTTGAAATAAAATCGACTTCAACGAAAACAGGGTCCGTAAGCCCTAACCATTATCTCAATAATAATCATCATTGTCATCTCATCAGTAACTGCACATAACACAATATATATGTAAACCACATAAACAATAATCATACCTCATTAAATATCAATAATCAACATCAAATACACATATATGTAGTAAACTTTATAATACAACACTTCTGGAATCTACCAGAATAAAATTCCCTGATCTGTCTATATCAATTATCACCAACACTAAAAACACGTCATAGCCATAAGTATAAAACACCCAAATACTGTTTACACAACACTTGTAATGACAATAGATCCTTAGAAAAAGATATTGTAGCTCTCAGCAAATATTCCTTCTGCCAGTAGACAAAAATGTATGAAAGCAACAGACTGTAGGTAGCATCAAATGAAAGTAGAAAATTCTCCTGAGTACAGCAAAGTAAACCCAAATATATGTACAAGTCCAAAGTTATAAATAAGAAAAGACAAATAGGCTGTAGTGTTATCAGTCCGGTAGTAATCCAGATCACAATGTAGGTGTGTTGTCTGTAAAGCTGTACATGTGTGTCCTATTCATGGAACTTGACAAGTTACAAAATCAGGGAAAATCGAGCATTATGAAACAATAAATAATAAAGTAGATTGCGGTCATACCAATCCAGTATTAAATAAATACTCAGTGTAGGTACATTGTCTATAAAGCTTTGTGAGTGTGTTCTATTCGTGAAATTCTTTGACATTCGTAATATGGTGTACACCCATACTAGGTTTGGTCCTCAAACTTTCCACTCTCAAAGCATTCGGATGACAAATACAACTAATTCTGTGTGGTGTGTTATAGCAAAGAAATAATTTTCTGAACAAGCGTTTTCCTCTATGAGACAATTTATGTGGTCTGACGACTACTTTTTGACCTACTTGAAATGTTCGCTTGATTTCGGAAGACTGCTGGCATTGAATCTTCTTTTCTGCAGCTCTTTTGATGTTGCCTAAAGCTGTTTTCACAATTTGATGATGTTGTAAGCAACATGACTTAGGTATCGGCGTAAGTTCTGATTGTGTCAGGTGGCATTTTGTTTTTCAGTATAAGGTACGGAGAAAGTAAGGTAGAAGCGTTGAGAATAGAGGTGATAACATCCTGAAGTGTGTAAATGTATTTGTCTCAATATCTGTGTTTCTTGTGGCAGTACAATCTACATAGTTTACCTATCTCTTTCATAATGTGTTTAGCTGGATCTGAAGTAGCATGATAGTGGGAAATGTAAATGGGTTTGATTTTCCTGATCGAGAGAGTGTGAATTCAGTAACTTCACAAATTGCGAACCGTTGTCTGAAATGACCTTGTCAACTTGACCAACTTCTATAAAAAAATTCTTAACAAAGGCAGCAGAGACCGTTTTGCCAGTAGCCTTATGAAAGGTGTTAATGAAACAAATTTCGACGTGAGCTCTACAGCTACGAAAATATAAGAGAAGCCTTGTCTCCTGGTAACAATGATGATGAGGTCCCATACTCCAAGGAGCGTAGGGAACTATGCGGGAGACCCGCACTGCCGACTAGGCAAGGTCGTAGTGGAGGTGGTTTGCCATTGCCTTCCTCAGACCGTAATGGGGATGAATGATGATGATGATGAAGACAACACAACAACACCCAGTTATCTCAAGGAAAGGAAAATTCCTGACCCCGCAGGGAATCGAACCTAGGACCCCGTGTGAAGGGAAGCGAGAACGCCACCGTAAGACCACAAGCAGCGGACCTGCTGGCAACAATAGGACTGTATAAGTCAATGGCTGCTAGATGACGTAAAGTCACAGGAATGATTGGATACGACTGACCATAGAAGGAAGATGATGATGTCTTGGTATTCTGGTATAATTTGCACTTCATAAGAATACGACGAATATTAAAGAAATAAGACTTTTGACGAAGAATGAAAAAGCATTTGCGGGCTCCATAATGAGCGTAACTGAGATGTATGTACCCTATAAGTTTGTTAACTAGATGCTGGGGAATGCAGACAAGCCAGGTAGACCTGTCACGTGTCAACCGTTTAAACAAGATATTGTTCCGAACGATACAGTAGGGTATGATAGAAGGTTTTGTTTTATAGCGTCATTGAAGTTTGATGTTTTTCCAGATCGGGTTCTTGTCTTGCTCTTTAGCAATGTCGGTCGTCGCGGAAGACACAAATTTTCTGAAGCTACCTGTTGAATGTATAAAACACTGAAATTGGCGTGACAAAATCCTGTTGAAGAACCAGACTGAGTACCACCAAGCGACGAGGACAGTAAAGCGAAGTTCTTGTAAATACATAGCCCAACGAAGTAAACGCTCATGAGGAAGTATCGCTGGCATAAGAAACTGCAACGCTCTGTTATCAGTATTAATGTTAGTATGTCTGCCAAATAAGAAGTGACGGAATTTGGAAAAGGCCCACACGACTGCTAAACATTCAAGTTCTGTTATAGAATAGTTACGTTCAGCTGGGGACAAAACGAGGCTAGCGAAAGCAATGATTTTCTTAACAACAATGCCGTCTTCTTCGATCTCATGAAACAAAGACACCAATGGCCGTTTTAGAACTGTCAGTGACCAAACGGAAGTCATATGAAAGATCCGGATGAGAAAGTATAGGAGCGTTCAGTAAAGCTTGTTTTAAATTGACAAATTCTTGTTGAGCTTGGTCGTCCCAGAACCAGTTGGAGTTTTTCCCGTTAAGTTTGCACAAACGTGAAGTATAGAGAGCCTTGTAGTGCACAAAACGACTGAAAAAATTGACAAAACCGATTAAACTTCTGACTTGACGTTTGGAACCGGGTGTGGAGATGTCATGGATAGCTTGCAACTTATCCGTGTCAGGTTCAACGCCAGAAACAGATATGACATGACCTAAAAATCTGATGTTAGATTTGCTGAATTCAGATTTTCTCAGGTTGACTGTAACACCGTGGTCATAAAAGACTTATAACAAAGAATTCAAGGTATTATTGCGCTCATCCTAAGTCTTTTCAGATATGAGAATATCATCAACGTAAACGGTTAATCTTACTTTTCAGATGCTCTGGTAAAATAGAATTTAAACCTCTGATTAATGCTGCAGACGAAATGTTTAATCCAAAAGGAAGTTTACGGAACTGATAGCATATGGCGGAACAGAGAAAGGCCGTATATTTGCGGCAATTAGCGTGCAATTCAATCTACCGGACTAGATTTTAAATCAAGGGAGGAGAAAACTGACCACATAAAATTTCTGATGAATCGCTTCCGACGTTTGTGGTTTATCGGTTTCCGGAATAATAATGTTATTAATTTGTCACGAATCGAGAACAAGTCTCGGTGAATTATCTTTCTTTAGCACAATATAAAGCGGACTGTTATAAGGGCTGGCTGCCGGCTCAATAATACCTTGTTGAAGAATGGAATAAATTTCTTCTTTGACTTTCTGACGACAAATAAAAGGAATGATGTAATAGCGACCAACAAAAGTATTGTGTGGCTTAACTTTAAATTCAAGAAAAGAATCACGAATAGCGCCAGGTTCATTATAAAAAACGTGAGCATGAGTCTAATATTTCCCGTAATTGTTGTTTATGGAAATCAGAGGTCAATTGTCAACTTTGTGAAACACCCGCTAAACCCACTGGGCACCAGTGATACGCCCTGCTAAACCCGCTAGGCAGAACAGGTAATTACGATTGTGGAAAGAGCCAAATAAGGTTGGGGTCAGTTTCATCTTCGAATTGTAATTTATTGTAATTGAATAACACATTTACAACCAAAGCGGCATACAGCCAAACCTTTATCAAATGCAACTCTTTCACTGCCGAAGGCCTCCAAACAAGAAATCTTAACGAATCAGCAAGATAAAAATCCAATTAAAATAGCGATAAAATAATTTTAAAAATATCTATCACAGTTAGGTGGAAAGCCTCAAAGCAAAGTAGATAAAACAGACATGTGAAAGGTCGCTGAAGGCCACAATTAAATTTCAAAATTTTAAAATTTTTTATCATAATCTTTTAAAGGCAGAAGGCTGCGATGTTTAAGCTTTAAAGATAATCTTAAAAACAAGGTTGCAAGACTGAAAGCCCACAATTAATTTTAGAAAATTTTTAAGAAAAAGAAAGAAAAAAGTAACCATAAACGTTAAATTTTAAGTAGCTGAAAACATAATTAAACACCGGTGGGAAAGACAAGAAAGACAACGGCACTCAGAAGCCTTCAGGGAGGTCGGTCTGCCCTCGTTCACTTAGGCGAGACAGGTGGTGAGCCCAACTACACTTGATCTGTCGGAACCCAACCAGGGGCCAACCACCGACCGACCGACAACGACTTGCTTCCCATCAATCAAGTACGTGAGAACTCAAACAGAAAAGGTTACAAACGTGATAATCCACAATTGAGTATGTATTAGCTGTCAAAATTACACACCATGTTGGACAGCGACAACAGACGAGGAAAGGACGCCGCTTGAAATTACGTTAGTGGCCAGGGCAGGTAACCAGAACACTAACGGCCACAAGGCAGAAAATTCCACTAGTGCACCCGAATTGTAGTCAACCTAAATAGTTAATTGCACCGCATGGCGGCTAAATTTCAGCAGTAGAAACACTGTGTTGCTCACAGGAAAACCTCCCCAACAGCAAACCACCGAAACGAACCACCACAACATGAATGGACGTGGCTTGGGTAGTTGAAACCATTACTCAAATCTGACGTCCTGGGTCGGAGAACCACGAAGCTCGCAGCGATCGGACAGCATCAAACACGTTCCGACACTGCGCAGGGACCAGCAGCGGACCCAGCGACTGCACCACGTGGAGATATCTTCCCTGGTCCGCAACAACCGACCGATTGCCTGCTGGTGCGCCTCCCACTCACTTCCAGACACGCGACGGAAGAAATACTGGCTCGGACCCAACCATGCAGAGGAAACGCCCACTGGCTAAACGACATCCCTGCACCAGGAAAGGACCGAACCAAGTTCCACAAGATGGTAACTGAAGGGGCACAGAAGCGCTCGGAGAACGAGTTACACGTCGCACGATGAGACGACCAAACTCTCCGAGACAATACGCCGACAACATTTAAAATAACTTGTCAATCAAATCGCACAACCTGACAAACACTTGCACGAAGGCCTGAACAATACCCAACAGTAACTAAGCACGCACAAAGACAAATCGGGAGTCGATGCGCACGCACACGCACACGCGCATACAGGTGACTCACGAACGATCAAGACCATGGCCCGGCTCAAGAGATGTGTAGCGGCAATGGTCGGGCGAGCTATGTCGAAGCAGACCTTACTGCCCCAACCCGCCTGCACTAGTGCTGCATTGCAACTCCCAGACTAGCAGGTCCGGACTGCGCTCCAGACACGTTCCAACTGACTGGCAGCCCGAACTCGCGAGCCGAACTCCATTACGACAGACAACGACCGGGGAGTAATAGCAGCCGAGCAAAGACACTACGAGAGGGGATACATCGATTCGCGCTGCTAGCGCCGCTCACGGTCAGGCAAGGCAGCAACTCAGTGACAGTAGTAATGTAAATTAACGTAGTGAGATGGAAGTACGTTAAAAACAGGGAGTAAAATACATGATGGCGGGAACACGAGCCACGTACGGCTCACTGTATTGTGTCGAAAATGTTAATCACAGTATTGTCAACGTTGTGTTCGCAATACGGGTCAGCAGAATTAAACTGTGTGGTGTATCAGGCGATGTTTCTATTTGAAGAAAGAAAATGCAGACGACTGATGTCCAGTTCCTCACTAGAGAGGCTCTGAGCAAAATTTAAAGATATCATAATGTCGTTTTGTAATGTAATACAAGAGTTGTTAAAATCCAACACTGCTTTATGTCTGTTTAAGAAATCGATGCCCAGATTGACTTCAGTTGTTAATAATGGAACGTTAGGAAAGTTGGCGAAAATTGTGTGAACTTGAGTAGAAAATTGTAAATGAGTTTGAGATTTAACTTCAACGCTTTTACCAGGTGTAGCACCGTTTATTTTGATTTTAAAAAGAGATAACATCGGACAAGAATCATTAGAATAGCAGCGGTTGAATGCTGCGTCACTCATGACAGAAACGGGAGAACCAGATTCCAGACCTGCTTTTAATACATGTTTGCCAACTTGAATGGTAATAACAGGATGATAAAAATGTTTCAGAGGCTATGCAGTAATAGTAAATCCCTCATGCCTTCTAAGCGGATCATATGCTCTATAATGTGTGCAGAATGCGATGTACCCCGTGTTGGCGCGTCGTCGGCATTATCTGACGCCTTGTCCGCTAGTCTTTGTTGCGTAGCATCTGCACAGTTCTGTGCGTTGGCAGATGGACTTCAGTGATTTGAACAGTGCGCTGGGGATATGAATGATTATGATTACCTTGGCGTGGATGAAAATGTGAATGTGGTTCATTTAAGCATAAAGACTGCTTGTTATTAAAGTACCCTTTATTCCTGAAATTATGATATTTCTATTTCCCTCCTTATTCCCACTGTGACCTTCAAAATGCTGGGTATTTCCATAAGAGTTTTGCTGGTAGGGCTGTTGACTGTAGTTACGGAAAGTGTTCCTGTGTATAAAATTATTACTAGAATCATTATGAGAGACTGATTGCTACTGTGACAGCTGTTGCGGCAAAGACTGATTTATGTGCTGTCCGGAATTAACATGTTGCTGACTAGACTGTTGAATATTGTAATCCTGCTGTTGGTAGTTATTAGGAAGATTTTGGTTCTGCTGAAAATGTCGTTGCTGATTACCAATGAAATTCTGGTTGTTGTTGTCAGAAATCCTGTTACATCTTTCGTTCCCCAAATAGTTACTCTTATTGTGATTGAAAAACGTACCAGAATGAACAACGTTGTGTTTGTAGTGAAAATTGCGGTTGTTGTTAGAAAAGTTATCATTGTTCTTCGGCCGAGAAAACGACTGACCAGTCTCAAGTAATTGTAAAACCTCACGAAAAGCATGTATGTTAGATGTTTGTTGACCTGCTCTTAACGCACATTTTATATTTCCGGGAATTTTTGATATACAGCGGTGGATCAAACCTGGCGGGCTGAATGGCTTAAGTAATGCAGGTTTTGTTGTACCATGTATTCAAAGAATTGTATTAACGTTTCAAAATTCGAGTTCTTGAATTTCAGCAAATTTATCAATTTGTCTTTTACAGCACGCTGTGTCGTCTCAGACCAGTACGCTGCGAGGAAAGCGCTTTGAAATTCTTCAACTGAAAAACACTAGCGTGCAATAGGTCACATTCTCGTTGACGGGTCCCTTCCGAAAAGCTACAAAAAAATTCTAATTTATGTGAGACGGGTCAGTTTGGCGGCAAAGAAAAGGTAAATTGCTGAATCCAGTCCAAGGGATGCAGACAATTACGACCATTACGAAATACTCTGAATTTTCTGACAGGTAAAAGTTGCTTGTAGTCGAAGCAAAACTTCTAAAATTATCAAAGAATGCCGTCGGTTGAAAAAGGTGCAAGAGTTGTCATGTGATTGTAAAGCGTCTCTTTCTCTGACCAGTTTAGTAAACTGAAGATGCGAAGAATGTTCTATATTCTGATCGATACAATGCGTGGCAAAGTTGTGTGAGCAGCCCTGAGAAATTGTATCGTTCTTACTGTCAGACAAGTGAGCATTAAGTTTTTTAAGTTCCTGTTAGATTTAACGATTAATTTGCATCTGTCCCTGCCGAAAGTTTTCAAGTGATTGGAATTCTTCAGTGTCAGTAAAGTATACCGGTTGTGTACCGTCAGAGCGACAGTCATGATTTAAAATTAATTGTGCTACATAGTCGGCAAGTTCATCATATTCAGCTCTGAGATTGTCGTATTGTTCGTGAATTTTAGTAGTATCATCTTTAAGTGACTGTAGCGTTACAGCATGACTTCGCGTTTTCTCTTGCAGAGTAACAACAATTTCAGGGGTACTGACTTTCTAATTTTAGCAATAAGTAGGGCTTTGTCTTAGCGCTGAGTTTCAGAAGTGGTATTAAGTTGTTCATCAACGGCTGCTTCTCTGTTTGACACACGTTGATTAAGGCTTGCATGAGCTTGGTAACATCTTTTGTAATATCATTTATACGGTCTGTTAAAGTTTTGTGGCTGTCTTTTAATTCCTCAGAGAGTGCTTTCTGATTGTCACGGAGCGCATCTAAAGATTTTTTTTTGCTCCTAGAATTTGTGATTAAGCTCTTCCAGATGAGTAGTCTATGCATCAAAACGTTCTACCCGAGATTTACGATTTTTAGTACATTTATCATAAAGTTCTTGAAACTGTTTTGTGAGGAACTCGTTACTGTTTCTAAGGTCCTAAAAACGAGTGGATTGTTCATCAAAACGTTCATTATTTTGTTTTTGCTTCAGCGAAGGACGGGAGTCGTTAGCCGATGATGCGCAGTCTGGGGCACCACACTGCATTACCGCTGACATCGTCCAGCTGGTGGATGCACTCATCACCCAGCACCGAGTGACAGTGAAAGCAATAGCCGCCACGGTTCGATACAGTTCCCCATAATCGTTTTAATGAATAAAGTAAGAGCATATGGACTATCAGACCAATTTCGTGATTGGATTGAAGAGTTCCTAGATAACAGAACACAAAATGTCATTCTCAATGGAGAGAAGTCTTCCGAAGTAAGAATGATTTCAAGTGTGCCGCAGGGGAGGGTCGTAGGACCGCTGCTATCCACAATATATATAAATGACCTTGTGGATAACATCGGAAGTTCACTGAGGCTTTTTGCGGATGATGCTGTAGTATATCGAGAGGTAGTAACAATGGAAAATTGTACTGAAATGCAAGAGGATCTGCAACGAATTGAGGCCTGGTGCAGGGAACGGCAATTGAATCTCAATGTAGACAAGTGTAATGTGCTGCGAATACATAGAAAGAAAGATCCTTTATCATTTAGCTACAATATAGCAGGTCAGCAACTGGAAGCAGTTAATTCCATAAATTATCTGGGAGTAGGCTTTAGGAGTGATTTTAAATGGAATGACAATATAAAATTAATCGTCGGTAAAGCAGATGCCACCCTGAGATTCATTGGAAGAATCCTAAGGAAATGCAATCCGAAAACAAAGGAAGTAGGTTACAGTGCACTTGTTCGCCCACTGCTTGAATACTGCTCACCAGCGTGTGATCCGTACCAGATAGGGTTGATAGAAGAGAGAGAGAAGATCCAACGGAGGGCAGCGCGCTTCGTTACAGGATCATTTAGTAATCGCGAAAGCGTTACGGAGATGATAGATAAACTCCCGTGGAAGACTCTGCAAGAGAGACGCTCAGTAGCTCGGTACGAACTTTTGTTGAAGTTTCGAGAATATACCTTTACCGTGGAGTCAAGCAGCATATTGCTCCCTCCTACGTATATCTCGCGAAGAGACCATGAGGATAAAATCAGAGAGATTAGAGCCCACACAGAGGCATACCGACAATCTTTCTTTCCATGTATATCTCGCGAAGAGACCATGAGGATAAAATCAGAGAGATTAGAGCTCACACAGAGGCATACCGACAATCTGTCTGGCGAAGAGACTATGAGGATAAAATCAGAGAGATTAGAGCCCACACAGAGGCATATCGACAATCTGTCTCGCGAAGAGACTATGAGGATAAAATCAGAGAGATTAGAGGCCACACAGAGGCATACCGACAATCTGTTTCGCGAAGAGACCATGAGGATAAAATCAGAGAGATTAGAGCCCACACAGAGGCATACCGACAATCTTTCTTTCCACGTATATCTCGCGAAGAGACCATGAGGATAAAATCAGAGAGATTAGAGCTCACACAGAGGCATAGCGACAATAAGTCTCGCGAAGAGACTATGAGGATAAAATCAGAGAGATTAGAGCCCACACAGAGGTATACCGACAATCTTTCTTTCCCCGAACAATACGAGACTGGAATAGAAGGGAGAACAGATAGAGGTACTCAAAGTACCCTCCGCTACACACCGTCAGGTGGCTTACAGAGTATGGATGTAGATGTAGAACTGAAACAAACGATCGAACTGAGCTTGCGTCGAAAAATTCGTTTTCTTTTATAAAGAATGTTCGACGTCATTTTCTCGTACATTTCGTGTGTTGGCTCAAAAGTTACACGTGTTCCGTTGTTTCCTGGTCGTTCTTTAATGCATTCAGAGGCAAGAAGTGCTCCATTCAGTGTACTGGTTTGGAGTCTGTTCCTAATTTTGGTTTTCATGAGGTTTACCAGAAGTTGAACATGAAACTTCAATAACCTGACAAGTATGAAATCATATCATTAACTAGTTATTAGCTTCATTGCTTTACATACCTTAGAAAAAACTCTTTCGCAGTCTGCATTTGAATGAGGTAAACTCAAAATTGAGAAAGCGAGAACGCTCAATTCCTTAAATTCTTCTGATTCGTTATTTAATATATTCCATATTTTATCCGGTGATTGTTCCTTTTGTAGTGAGTCTGGGAGACAAGCCAAAACCAGAGGGAGACGCCTCCACTGGTCATCTGTAGTTTGTGCTAAATCGAGATCTGAGGGAGGAATTATACGTGGCAACAGTTCCATTAAAGGCATGAGTGAAGGTGATGTATCTCGGAAACTTTGTGACAGGGCATTTGTAGGTTTGAGTGCCGCTAGTTTGGTCAGCACTTTATCTTCCATATCATACCGTTTTTTGATCTGGCACGAAGCTGTCTGTAATATTTGAGAATTAATAGCTCTCATTAGGTATGCCACACATAAACACACAAATGTATAGAAAACAATAAAACACAAATTGTGTATGATTTCAGGCAAACGAGGTGTACTCACCACAAGAAAGTTCCTGCATCGATGAGAAAAATGCTTGATACGATGTGGTTGATTATTTATCTCTGGTGTGCCAACGTTGTTCAGAATTTTCACACCCAAATACAGTTGTGAATCTTCCAGATGATGAGCTGCATTTTTTGGGTCAACATAACTGAGATTTTTTCCCATGACATAAGTGCGTTTCATGAAATACAGGAGTATTTCTGTATAGAGAGCTCTAATATTGTCATGAAGGTCAACAATTACTACTGCTCTAGACTGGAAATACTCGTTGAAAGTAGTAAATTTTGGTAGAATCCACTCTAAGAACATATAATACATTTTTGCAAAGGAGTCATGTAAACAGTTACAAACTTGTTCAGCACTTAGAACTCACTCAGAAAGCCATTTTTGGTTAATAAACGGCATTAGAGAATCCCAGTTTTCCAGCACTGTCCTAACAGCCGCGATCATTGACAGCCAACGTGTCTGTGTAGGATGTAGTAATTTGTGCGGTTCCAAGTTTAAAAATTCCTGGAATAAAACATAATGTTTAGCCTATTTCCACACGAACGGACGTAAAATAAAGCCTATGAGATATAAAATGCTACAATACCTGAAATTCCTTGAACTCTGCCTGCCTCTTCGCACTGAGTTTGAAAAAACCATAAATATTCCTCGCGAGGTCCTCACAAGCTATTGGAAGGTTCTTGCACGCCTCGCTTGCGCATATATGCACCGAATGACAAACACACTTCATTACAAAAATTCCCGGGCAGCTATCTCGGATTCTGCTTGCTACAGAATTACGAACTCCCATCATAGTATTGCAACCATCTGCTCCAAAGCCAATAATATTGGCAATTGGAATGTTGTGCTGTTGAAACATTTTTACTACACCATTGTAGAGATTTTCTGAGTAGAAGCTTTCTGAACATTTAAGTCTCCATCTTCATAAACTTTATATAGCTCCCAAAACTTACTTTCAATACAACCTGTAAAAGGAGAAGTGATACAAAGTGGTAACTTAACAGGAAAATTTATTTTAGAATTAATTTGGTTATTATTTCAAAACTAGCTCTTATTATTACTCACCTGAATCTTTGTCATAAAAGCGGATCGCCACGCAGGATTTTTTCACAGTTCCGATATCGGTGGACTCGTCCGTCATTATGCTAAATTTGGCGTGTTGTAGTTTTTTCGCCAACACTTCTTTGTGTGACGTCCCAATAACATTAGAAACAATGGCACGTACTTTGTGCCGTTTAAGAGTCATTGCCCTTGCAATATCCGAGTCTGGAAAAATATCTTTTAACAAACCGGATAAATGATCAGCAGCTAAAAATGCCACATTATGTTCTGCTAAGAATGCTGATAATTTGATTTCAGCTTTAGCAACCTTCCTCTTAACTGGTTGTGCGTTTGTGACAAATTGAGCAACTGAAGGCTGTCGCACGGTAGCAGACTACACCATGTTTAGGTGCTTCTTACTTCTGGAATGGTTTTTAATATTCTGGATTTCGGAAACCATGCTGGTATTGCAATATCTGCATCGCACCCTGAGCGGATCACTATCGCGCACCAGCCAATTACGTAAACCTGGCATATGTAGCCACTCATCACGAAATTTTTGTTGTCGATGGACAGGCCGTTCTGTCTTCGAGATTTCACCTCTTTTTAGACGTTTTTTCTCCGGCGTGCACGAAAGTTTCGTGCTTGTGTTTTCATATTCACTGACACTTCCCATTTCTCCACTCACAGTAACACACAGTAACCTGAAACACTTACAAAAAGAAACTACACAGTAAATGAATTCAGCTAAACGTACTCGTAATGACTACACGCGAAATACGCATTGTTAAGAGTATCGTTTGTTGAAGACGAAACAATACCGTTTGATGAAATGTCTTTCGTTTCTACTTAACAATCCCACAGTATTGTAGGGTAATTAGGTCTACTTTTAATTGTTTTCCAATAATATTCGATTAAAGTTCCATTTAGTGCTTTGAGATTCGTTGGCCACTCTATTTCTGAAACTTAACAATTCGAACTGAGTGAAATATGTCATGCAAAGCAAAGAGATTCGTTATTGTTAGCTCATTTAATTTATTTTCCAGGGCCAGGCTTTGAACTAAGCCTCATTCTCAAATTTAATCGTTTTGTCATGTCGGTAGTTTGGCGCTCTCTCTCTCCTGCCTGAAATTTGTTGATTGACAGAGACTGCATGGATTCGTAACAGTTTCTAATCATTTTTAAAATATAACAGATGAATTGATTATTTTCCAAACAAATGTGTATAATGTGTATTTGGTAAAAAATTTGGACCCGCCTCCATAGCCACACGACCTGGTGTGGTGTCACGAGCCACGAGCCCGCAACTACTAAGGTTCGAGTTCCCCCGTGGGCATGTATGTTTCTGTATTGTCTGTAGACTAAGTTAGGATAGGATAGGGTAGAGTAAGTCGTCTATAACGACTCCAGTCATCGATCGGATTAAATGCTAAAAAAAATAATAAAAAAAACAAAAAAAAGTTTCAGGCAAAATTCTCGTATGTTCGTGTACGATATTCACTTTTGCCTCGTACATCGTACAAATGACGAAATTCTGGTATGCGTACGAGAATTCTCGTACATATCCCAACCCTGCTGAGCTGTGATAATAAATGGTCGTAATGAAACTTGCTCTGTCGTAATGTGAAAGCAAAGCTGCACTGTAATAATAAATAATTGTCATAATGAAAAGGGAAGTACTTCATACTGTTAAAGTTAGCAATCTGACTGCAAGAATTTTGAACCTTATAAACTGCATGAATAATGAACTTTGACATGCAACCTAGAGTAATTGGCTTTGCAAAAGTTGATCACAAAACTGTCACTGAATAACATAAGATGACCCTGATTGAACAAATAAAAAAAAATCAAATTATTTTCTCCTTACCTCTAACCTGCTCAAGTCTGGATAACGCGTTGCAGTACTGCTCTGTCCTGCGCGCCGCTATGCTAAAGCTGCAAAATACTTTATCTACACAGAGACACTCGAAATCTGCGATGAGTTCCCTGTTAATTACAAATCGAACAGTTTATCGAACATACTTCGTTGGATGATCCACTAAAAAGAATTGTAAGAGGGAAGTGGGTAAGAAAGTGAAATATGCCCCAAAATGACAACACTATGTTTTTTTCGGTTATTGAGAAAAAGTTCTCAAGGAAGATCATAAATTTAATGAACTACTCAACATCCAAACAATACACTTTCCTATCTCTCAAATCTAGCAACTTTCAGTACAATAACCTAGTTAGTTCGATGACGCAGCAATAGCGAAAAAAATTATTGTTCTATTTGCCTTACATTACATTAGGTTTGTTCCTTCACAAATCAGTTTCATAATCATGTTGATTGAACAAAATGATAAATTGAGACATTAAATTTGAATCATAATATTGCCATAGTTTCCTCACTCTAACACTGCTTAACATTATCAGCTAAAGTTTGACTGCCTCCCTCTGCCAAAGCTTCACATTGACAACTCCACTGCACCCTTGCGCAGCTCGAAGATAATCACTTAACTTCGGCGATACAGCTTACAACATCGTTGCTCGCTCACAATCCATTCAGTTACCAAAAATTCAGATATCAAAATTACACATATCACCTGTCACCAGCAAAGATGCCATATTTCAGGACGATAACCCACCCATTCTCACAGCCAGGACAGTACAATCGTTGTTCGAGGAGCATGCAGCTGAACTGCAGCATCTTCCCTGACCAGCGCAGTCCCTTGTGGGTGGTATTGGAGCGCCGACTCCGGAGCAGATTTCCGCCTCCCTCGTGGCATAGTCTCGTGGCATAACATTCTACTGGAGACTATACAACCATTATACGCCAGTATTCCGAGAAGAAACGCAGCTGTATGACAGGTAAATGGGGGTGGAACCCCTTATTAATAAACCGTTCCCGAGTAAGTACGGTGTACGCGTTATTTTGCCTATCCCCTGTATGTCATACTAACAACTCCTCGTAAATCTACCTGATGGTGGAGGTTTTAGCCTTTGAAACGGGTCGTGGATATAAATAAACAGTGACTGACAAGAGTAAACTTGTTGTTTCATTCGATGTCAATAACAATCACGGTAAAGCCTAATCTAAAATGTTCAGATGTGAGTGGATTTCAAAAAGCAAATTACACGTGTCGTGCGACGTTAACGTCATTGTGAAAGAAAGTTGGCTGACTGTCAGAAGAGAGCACATGGTCTGGGTTTCGTGCAGACGCAGTTCTGCTGCGATGTGGATAACAGGTGTGCCATAGCGTGCGAGAGAGATGCCGCGCCAACTGGAAACGTATTCCAAAGCTGAGGTACGTAGGGCACAAGGGTTCTTGAGAAGAAAACGTCTGAACTGCACAGAAATTCACAGTGGAATTCCGGCGGTATCTTGACCAAATGCAATATCGCGGCCAGACGTTTGCCAACAATAAGACAAAGGGCCCACAGATGTGGGAGATGCTGGTCGGGAAGGCAGACCACTGACATCGGCCACAGGTGACACTGTTGAAGTATCTCCTTAAGCATCTGACTGAAAATAATATATTGTCCAAGTCATGGTTTGGATTTCTTAAGGGTTCTGATAAAGAGAAAGCTTTTAGACTTACAGTGAGAATGTACTTAATTTGGCATTTTCTGTGACATGTCAAAAGCCTTTGCCTGTGGGAACCACAGCTTTCTCTTAAATAATTTAGAATATTATGGTCTCGCTGGCAATGCTGCTAAATAGTTTGAGTCTGACCTATGTAACAGGAAACAAAGGGTGTCGTTGGAAAATATGGAAAATACCTGCGCAGTAAGTCTTCATCTGATTGGGAATTATTACATGTGGTGTTCCTAAAGGTTCCATCTCGGGTCCACTGCTTTCTTTGTGCACATTAATTACCTCTCGTCTGTTACATTACCAGATGCTAAGTTTATTTTGTTTGCAGATGATACAAACATTGCAATAAGTAACAAGCCAAGTACAGATTTAGAATCAGCTGCTAATCAAATTTTCACTGACATTAATAAATGGTGTAAAGCTAATTCACTGTCATCACACTCTGAGAAGACCAGCTATCTGCAGTTCAGAACCTGTTAACAGATTTCCTTCCAGCATGTGTATAACATATGGAGACATGCAAATTTCTGGGATTCCAACTCGATAATAAATTCATTTGGGAAGGGCATACCACAGAAGTGCTTAAACAAGTCTGTATTTGCAGTGAGAATGATGTCAGTTGTTGGAGATGTAGATATAAAAAGAACTTGCATACTTTACTTCCATTCTATTATGTCATATGGGACCACATTCTGGGGTCACTCATCAAATCGAACAAAAGTTTTTAGGATGCAAAAACATGTGATAAGAATCATTTGTGGCGTAAATTCAAGGACATCATGTAGAAACTTTTTGAAGGAACTTTGTATTCTAAACACTGCTTCTCAGTATATTTATTCCTTAATGAAATTTGTTGCAAGTAATATATTTCTATTTCAACCAATAGTTCAATGCATAGTATCAACACTAGGAATAAGAACAATCTACATAAAGGGGTCCCATATTCAGGAACACACATTTTCAATGAATTGCCAGCAACCATTAAAAACTTGGTTTCAGATAAAGCATGGTTTAAACAGAGTTTGAAAGACTTTTTGACAGGCAACTCGTTCTGCTCTATAGACGAGTATCTTAACAGAGACTGTTACGCCAGCTTAAGTAAGAATGTCTACCAGAGTTAGGTTTTTACAGCACTTGCTCATAACAGTCAAGATTAGGTATTTTGTTTATGATTAATTTATTAACAGTGCTTAACAATGTTTCATTCTGACAGCGTGTTAATTGTGTAAATATTAGCTGTTCCAGTTTACCGCATTGTAATCACCTACTTCGACAATCTCCGGATGGTGTCGCCGGATAACGCTGTCCGTGTATCTGCTCGTAAATGGCACAGCTTAGTGCAATGCTGGCCTGTCTACTAATACTGGATAACATTAATCTAAGATCTGAATTACTAGAAAAACTTGCTTCAGTTAGTGACACAACTGCACAGCTGGTCGTCTGATTACTAAAGAGCACATGTCTGTGATCTGACAAAAATTGTGGAATATTTTAATTTAGATAAATGACAGGATCGGGACTGGCAATGAATTAAGGGGAAATTATACTTTTATAGTTGCCTGGTAAAAACAATTATATCCTGAAAACTTTTTACGTTATTGATACAGATCGATAATCCATTACACGGGAAAATTGAATATATTACAAATCTGGGTCAACTGGGGCAGACGAATCACAAAAGAAAAGATTGAAACAAATTCATATTAACATCTCAGTCAAGTGACTTAACTACGTGCAATGCCAATAAAAAAAATAAAATTTACCTTGCAATAGATGGTTGACTTAATTACACTATTTATTTCCATATTATTAACAATTATTCATTTGTTCATCATCATCTCATTCCATGATATCATTTATCTCTGCGGCTGATCACAGTTATTATTCAGTTCCATATAATATCATTTTACAATTTTTTCTGCACTGTGACTTCAACGACTATCAGCGACAGATTACAACTACATTGTAGCTGCGAGCGACTGCAACTGCGGCAGAGACTGCTCTGACCTGCGACTCTATTGCAGCTGTCTTTTAACAGGGGCAAAGATATTTTATGTCTCAGGCAGCGCCTGTGAATTGTCGTTCTAGCAAGTGAGCAATACATCGAGGTTACATTTGCTCCAGTAGGGTGGTGAACCACTTACAACTGGCACCTGCAACGTTTTGAGGACACTGCAGAGGTGCCGTTCATAGTCAAATCAGGGTGATTCACGAAGATATGCAAATATTTTAATACGTTATTCTACAAGTAAAACTAAAGAAGAAAGTCTATACAAACATAGGTCCGCAAATGTGTAGTTACGCAGTTACAGCTAATCAGCTAATAAAAGATTTTTTGCCTCAAATCCAACAAAAAAAAAAAAAAAAAAAAAAAGAGAGAGAGAGAGAGAGAGCAAATGGCTGAGTTCATCCGTTCCTAAACTTAAACACTACTTAAACTATCTTATGCTAACAACAACACACACACCCATGCCCAAGGGAGGACTCGAACCTCCGGCGGGAGGGGCTGCGCAGTCCGTGACAGGGTACCGCTAACCGCACTGCCACTCCGCGCGGCTGAAATTTGGCAGCATCACTAATATGAAGCCGTCGCAAAACTGTACGGGTATAAAGTAATGCACGATTTCCATTTATTTTGTTGTTATTGATCTGGCGAATCTAATAAAACTTGTCCCAGACGTGTATCTGCAGTAGTTTACCAGAACATCCATAGAAGTAAAGAAGTAATTTTGTAAAATTTTTAATTTATTAACTTCTCAGCCCAATTCGTTTCTTAAATGCCAGAAAATTGTACAAAGTTTTCAACAGAAGTCTTAGAGAATTTAATTCTGGAAAAATGATGGTAATAGCTTTAACTGAAACTGTATGAATGTGTCAGATAATCAACCGGCCGGAGTGGCCGAACGGTTCTAGGCGCTACAGTCTGGAACAGCGCGACTGCTACGGTCGCAGGTTCGAATCCTGCCTCGGGCATGGATGTGTGTGATGTCCTTAGGTTAGCTAGGTTTAAGTAGTTCTAAGCTCTAGGGGACTGGTGACCTCAGAAGTTAAGTCCCATAGCGCTCAGAACCATTTGAACCATTTGATTTGTCAGATAATCTGCTTTTATTAATACGATTGCACACGTGAAGTCACGTTAAACCGAAAACTACTGCAGATACACGTCTGGAACATCTTTTATGAGATTCACCAGACCTATAACAACAAAATAAAAATCACGCTTTACTTTAACCTCGTACAGTTTTGCGATGTCTTCATATTAGCAAAGTTGCTTTATTTCAGGAAAAATCTTTTATTAGCCGTAACTCCGTAACTAAACATTTTAGGACCTATGTTTGTATGGACCTTTTTCTTTAGTTTTACTTGTAGAATAACATATTAAAGTATTTGCATATCTTCGTGAATCACGCTGTATAATAGCATAACCTGCGCGCTTGCTACCATCTGCCTTAATGCCAGGCGTGTACACTTCGCGATGTTTCCATATATTTGTCAAAACCCTTGTACTTCGCATATGAAGATCGTAATTACTGTGTTACAGAGAATGCTAAGAGATACTGCGCGATAGAAAATCTCTACGAGAAAACAAAATTACATAATACGTAATTTTGTGTCATTGATCCTAAATAATGAAAAGTATGACGTCTTACATGAGTGCTAAAAGGGATCCGTTAAATTTCTGTTACACGATAAATCAGTCAGATATAAAGGCCGTAAATGGAACTGAATAACTAAGCATTACAATTACGAACCACTGAAATCGGAAAGAACACATGGAAAATGTTGTGGGGAAGGTGAACCAAAGACTGCGTTTTATTGGCAGATCTGTTAGAAGATGCAGCAGATCTACTAAAGAGACTGCCTGTGCAACGCATGTCCGTCCTGTTTTGGAGTGCTGCTGTGCGGTATGGCATCCTTACTGCATAGGATTAACGGACTACCTGGAGAAAGTTCAATCAATGGCATCGCGTGTTTTACCATCGAGAAATAGGGGAGGGAGTGTCACGGACATGGTACAGGATATGAAGTGGAAATCATTAAAACAAACACGTTTTACTTTGTGGCGGAATCTTCTCATGATGTTTCAGTCACCAACCTGCTCTTCCGACCGCGAAAATATTTTGTTTACGCTGGTCTTCATAGGGAGAAACGATCATCATAATAAAATAGGGGAATCAGTGCTCGCACGGAACGATATAGGTGTCTTTTTCCGCTCGCTGTTCGCGAAAAGAATAATAGGATATTAGTGTGAAGGTAGTTGGCTGAACCCTTTGCTAGGCACTGAAGTGTCATCTGCAGAGTAGTCACGTAGATGTAGATTGCTCGACAATACCGACGACAGACTCGCTCACTGAGTACGTACGAATCAACAATGCCGCGTAGTTAGAGCCACGAGCCACTGCAGTCTTCAGCTCTGCCCCGTGTCCGAGGCCTCTCGCAGGGCTGGCCTGAAGATGCTCATTAGAGGGCTGGAGAGCTCCTGTGGGAAGCGGAGAGTCCTGTGGGGTGGGGTGGGGTGAGGTCCCCTGCAACTACAGGCCGCGTGCTGCGGTTGCCAACCTGTACTAGCCAGCGGCTACCATCCCCGACCACTCGTACACGTGGACCGCAGCAGCCACTGTTCCCACAAGCCCAAGGCAGCCGGGCCAGAGGCCAGAGCACAACCTGCTACACACCACGGAAGCACTCTGTCAGCACTTGGATCCACCTATTCCTTATGTATACTGGTATGCAAGATTTAAGGACGAACGTAACATTCGCATTGTACACTTCCGGCCATTAAAATTGCTGCACCTAGAAGAAATGCAGATGGTAAACGGGTATTCAATGGACAAATATATTATACTAGAACTGACATGTGATTACGTTTTCACGCAATTTGGGTGGATACATCCTGAGAAATCAGTACCCAGAACAACCACCTCTGGCCGTAATGAAGGCCTTGATGCGCCTGGCATTGAGTCAATCAGAGCTTGGATGGCGTGTACAGGTACAGCTACCCATGCAGCTTCAACACGATGCAACAGATTATCGAGAGTAGTGACTGGCGTATTGTGACGAGCCAGTTGGTCGGCCACCATTGACCAGACGTTTTCAGTTGGTGAGAGATCTGGAGAATTTGCTGGCCAGGGCAGCAGTCGAACATTTTCTGTATCCAGTAAGGCCCGTACACAACCTGCAACATGCGGTCGTGCATTATCCTGCTGAAATGTAGGGTTTCGCAGGGATGGAATGAAGGGTAGAGCCACGGGCCATAACACATCTGAAATGTAACGTCCACTGTTCAAAGTGCCGTCAATGCAAACAAGAGGTGACCGAGACGTGTAAGCAATGGCACCCCATACCATCACGCCGGGTAATACGCCAGTATGGCGATGACAAATACACGCTTCCAATGTGCGTTCACCGCGATGTCGCCAAACACGGATGCGACCATCATGATGTTGTAAACAGAACCTGGATTCATCCGAAAAAAATGACGTTTTGCCATTCGTGCACCCAGTTTCGTCGTTGAGTACACCATCGCAGGCGCTCCTGTCTGTGATGCAGCGTCAAGGGTAACCGCACCCATGGTCTCCGAGCTGATAGTCCATGCTGCTGCAAACGTCGTCGAACTGTTCGTGCAGATGGTTGTTGTCTTGCAAACGTCCCCATCTGTTGACTCAGGGATCGAGACGTGGCTGCGCGATTCGTTACAGCCATCCGGATAAGATGCCTGTCATCTCGACTGCTAGTGATACGAGGTCGTTGGGATCCAGCGGGGCGTTCCGTATTACCCTCCTGAACCCACCGATTCCATATTCTGCTAACAGTCATTGGGTCTCGAACAACGCGAGCAGCAATGTCGCGATACGATAAACCGCAATCGCGATAGGCTACAATCCGACCTTTATCAAAGTCGGAAACGTGATGGTACGCATTTCTCCTCCTTACACGAGGCATCACAACAACGTTTCACCAGGCAACGCCGGTCAACTGCTGTTTTTGTATGAGAAATCGGTTGGAAACTTTCCTCATGTCAGCACGTTGTAGGTGTCGCCACCGGGGCCAACCTTGTGTGAATGCTCTGAAAAGCTAATCATTTGCATATCACAGCATCCTCTTCCTGTCGGTTGAATTTCGCTTCTGTAGCACGTCATCTTCGTGGTGTAGCAATTTGAATGGCCAGTAGTGTATGTCACTGCTAAGTAACATAGTTCGATGAAACTTGGACCCTACTTAGAAAGAACTGCTGCAACATAGCACAAAAGGTACCTGAAAGACATGTTCAGCGAGACGAACAGAAACGACACTTTATTCAAAGACAATAATTACACTGAATTTACCACTATTTGAAAACACTGCCGAGAGGTGGGAAGACGTAATACACTAACAGTGTGGAACGCCATCGTTTTGGTTATCCAGGTCAGGTGTGGGCAAGCATAACATTGCATGTGCACACTAACCCCCAAATCTTTGAGCAGTCGTTCGAGAAATTGTTCGAGTTACTGTGACACTGTACTCCTTCCCCATGTACGTCTTTCCAGGGATGCTTTCGCCCCTGACATAATTCGTAGGGTTCCGTGCCTGTCTGTAAAAATGGAATCTTTATAGGATAGCTCTCTTGTCCGTCCGTCTGTCTGAATGCCTGCCAGAGTGTTAATAGCGCTTCTTCTCAGGAACCGGTAGACACATCAAGTTCAAAATTTATGGCACTTATTAAGGACTGTGGTCCCTTGGCTGCGTAAAAATTGTAGGTTTCTAAGTCACTTCAGTTAAAAGATACGGCCACTGACGTCACGTATTTTGATACTTGAAAATTCACACATCAAAACATATAGAGTGCTTCCCGTCGACCTAGAATCATGAAATTTGGCAAGAAGCAAGGTTTCAGAGTACAAGCAAAGGAAAAATGCCAAAATGGGTCGATTTGTAATTATATAACACTAAAAAATATTTTTTGTCATTTCTCACCCGTTTGTCTGTTTATCTGTCGGCTAAGACCATCCGACGTAAGCACCCCCCACAACGACTTTCCTGGTGCATATCAACCTAGCAAACAACTCTTCAAACGGCTGTAGCAACATGGGTTCGAATTCAAAATATTGTCTATGCAGTCCCTCTACATGTCCTAGTAGTTCGTAACGAGAATCTCCGAATATACTGTGTGAGAAACGTGTTACTATTTATAACTGAGGTACTGTTTTGTAGCAATAGCGCGCTCTAGCTTTTTATTCTTAAATACTGTACCTCAGATCAACATTATCTCAGCTGCAGCGTGATCTTGCATAGTGCTGTCGTTAGTTATGGAAGCTACAAGCACTTGGATTACACCTGAAGTGGTCACAAAACCATTTTCTTGGCAGGTGGAAAAGCGTGTTTGTAGATTTCTTGGGAACTTTCTTCTACCGCCGATAACTTTGAAGTGTTGGCTGACTGATGGCAGCTCAGAATGAATGTTTCACTCAGCAGCAGCGTGTGCACTGAAATGAAACTTCCTGGAACCTTTGACTTTCGCATGTAAATGCTGTAACGACTGAGCTACGAAAGCATGAGTTACGATTTCCTCACAGCTTCCTTTCTGCCAGGCATGCTAATCCCGCATGTTTCGCAGGAAAACTTCTGCGAAGTCTGGAAGGTAGGAGACGAGGTACTGGTGGGAGTAAAGCAGTGAGGAGCGGTCCTGAACTGTGTTGGGCAGCTTAATTGGTAGGGTACTTGCCTCCGAAGGACAAAGATCTCTAGTTCGAGTCTCGGTTTGGCACACAGTTTTAATCTGCACGAAGTTCGAAAGTCAATTGATATAAATAAGTTATACGTGCAGACCTTTCTGCACAACAGTTAAACTTTACAAGTATTTTCTTCAACCATCGGAAAGCAAAAGGCACAGAGATAACTTTCTGACAGCACACATTACCTGCAGAAAGAAAGTATGTCAATTTTAACAGCATAAGAAGTATCTATTTAATGTAATTAGAGACATTTGTGAATGGTTTAGCAGAAAAGGCAAAGTTTTATTTCACATTATAAGTTTGGTTCTAGGTATAATAAACAGTTGCTCAGAATATTGTATTAAATGTGTCACGAATTTGTTTTTACTCATACCACTGAGCTTATAAGTAAGTATAAGTTGAACTAATTACCTTGCTTCTAGGATATAGTGTTAAGTGTAATTGTTTTCACCCCATTTTTTCTCAAATGGTTGCACTGGACAAATGCGTAAAGAATTGTATACATGTTTTCCTTAATTGCCTTTGTTTTTCTGTGTAATGATGAAACAAAACTCATAAAACCGGGTAAATTTGTAACAAAGTTATATCTTACAATGAAATGAATACCCTTAGCTACAGACTGGCGTCGATATAAGTCAACAGGGACGGTTGAAAATGTGTGCCGTGACCGGGACTCGAACCCGGGATCTCCTGCTTACGTGGCAGACGCTCTATACATCTTTTATTTTTTTATTTTTTTCAGTATTGTTCGTTGCGTGTGGTCTGGGCGGACGTCCCTAGACATCAGTTCAAGTTGTTCGTTGATTCCTTTACTCAGTTTTTTTCTTACAGTGGGCAAGCAGCCCTCTGACCGAACAAGCTGAGCTACCGTGCCGGCAGTCCATCTGAGCCACCGAGGACACAGAGGATAGTGCGACTGCAGGGACTTACCTCTGGCACGCCTCCCGTGATACCCACATTCTGGCCGTGCGGTTAAAGGCGCTGCAGACTGGAACCGCGAGACCGCTACGGTCGCAGGTTCGAATCCTGCCTCGGGCATGGATGTGTGTGATGTCCTTAGGTTAGTTAGGTTTAACTAGTTCTAAGTTCTAGGGGACTAATGACCTCAGCAGTTGAGTCCCATAGTGCTCAGAGCCATTTGAACCATACCCACATTCGCAACTTATTGTCCTGCACTATATTCATAGCGTCCCTGCCCATTATACTCATTACTCGCGGCTTCAGTGCCGATTCCCGTAAGAGTTCGGGCACTTTTTGTTCATCTGTACAGAAGATGGTCAAATGGCCGGTGAGGCCAAGGATAAAGTTTATAAAATTCCATAAGTGTGGAAATTAAACAAGACAGTACGTAACTGTATAAGATTATGTTAGAAAAAGTGCTACTAGTGCCACGATGTTGCCAGTTTGACGGTTTATTACGTATTTTTACCTACTAATATCTTGTGACTCATTTTTTTCTGGCGTAATTCAACATACAAGAAAAAAATATTTCTGCACAACGGTGAACAGTGTTACCAGTGCAATTATATCAGACTACGCTTCTACAGAGTCTTTCTGTGGTTGTTGTGCACGTGTGCGATTTTCGAGGCAGAATTTCGAACACTTGCCAAAAAAAAAAAAAAAAAAAAAAAAACTGTGATAAAAAGTTGAAAAATTGATTACCACTTTACTTTACATCATTCTCTTAGTTCACACTTACTTATCCATTGTTATTTGTACAACAAAAATTCGCCATGCGGTATAAGGTGCCTTGCCACGGTTCGCGCGGCTACCCCCGTCGGTGGTTCGACTCTTCCGTCGGACATGGGTGTCTTTGTTGTCCTTAGCGTAAGTTAGTTTAAGTCAGATTAAGTAGTGTGTAAGATTAGGGACCGATGACCTCAGCAGTTTGGTCCCATAGGAGCATACCACAATAAAAAAAAATCCTCAGTCATGCCTTCTGTACGTTAGCAAAAATTAGAACATGTGGTCTTTAGTCTTCATTCATAATAACGTTACAGTCTACAGTACCACATGTCGACTTTCTTGCCGGCCGAAGTGGCCGTGCGGTTAAAGGCGCTGCAGTCTGGAACCGCAAGACCGCTACGGTCGCAGGTTCGAATCCTGCCTCGGGCATGGATGTTTGTGATGTCCTTAGGTTAGTTAGGTTTAACTAGTTCTAAGTTCTAGGGGACTAATGACCTCAGCAGTTGAGTCCCATAGTGCTCAGAGCCAGTTGAGGGGGTCGACTTTCTTACTGCAATGTTGTTTCTGCAGCACATGTTATTATCTTCACAAATTAATAACATGACAGTAAATTTAGGGTAATTTAATAGCAAGCATTAGGCAGCCACCGTCATAGAAAATTAGCAATGAATAGGGATAGGGATTTAGAGTTTTTTAGCTTTGAATGTTCTGATGAAAACAGTATCTTCAGCTAATTTAATTTGTAAATGTGTTCTTTAATTTAAGAGGCAAGCTCACTGAAATGTGCGCACTTCCGCGGTCCTGTCGCTAATTGACAGTGGTTTTATGGCTGTAGCTCTGCAACGGTACTTTCCCGACCTATAATTACGTAGGTAATTATGCTCTGACCACTTTACCAGATTGCTTTTCTTGCACCCAATATTTTCTCTTTATGAAGCTGCTTACCGATTTTTTTTAAGCGCACAACTCCGGGGAAATATTCCCAGAGGTTTTCGAATCAAGTGAACGCTGGGCTGGTTATGAAGAGCTGTCTTACTGATTTATTCCCAGGTACAAGTGCCGTAATTTTCGTTGCAAAATTCTCGCAAGTATTTCAGACAAGTTGATTTATAACGCTTAATGCTCAGCGACTTTTAGAGCCCTACCACTGACATCGGGAAGCAGTAAAAGTCCTTTGACTCGTTAATGCGCGGCGCTGTCGCTTATTTCGCATAGCGTTTAACAGACCCGTGCGATATACCATCTCGCATTGTGGCAGACGTACGTCGTGTAGGTGGTGTGAGGAAGACACGCTAAAGCAGCGCTGTGTACAGAACAAAACAAGATAGGAGAACGTACCGAACTATGGCAGAGAAGGAGAATATGGCTGTCAGAATAATGGAAACACCTAATCTATGAGACACGAGATTTGTGCGACAAAATGTCGCTGCTTATTTGTGAGCTGCTCACGTCGTTTACTATTGCACCGACGCCAGGTGGCTTATGACTCATTCGTCTGTACAACAGATCCAGAAGAGGAACTGGAAGATATAGGTGACTCCGAGCGAGAGGCGATTGTTGAATGGATTGTTAACATAAGTGCATCAGCTGCCTCGAGAGGTGTGTCATGAAAGACGCGTCTTATGGTAGCAACACTCACGACCAGTTGAAAGCCTTAGAGAATCAAAATCGGAAACTAAAGAGGAAATTTCGAGGTGCTGATACGTTTGTGACACCGGAACACAGAATCGGGAACAACTTGTCTCTAAATGGCACCTCAGAGTAAGCTACTCAAAGGGACTCGCTGGAGCGAACATCACTGGTCACGACCATAATGTATTAGCGAGATACGAATGATTTCGTGACTACGCTAAGCGTGTCAACGATGTTTAGAAACGAATACTTCTACTGCTTGGTAGATCTCACTTACGACGGGTATCGACTAGCCGCTCGCCACTTTCTTTCTGTACTCTGCCTCTTTCTTAATATACTGCTAACTTCGCCCATTTCTAATATCGTCCAGCATTCCAAATTTTATTCCTTTTCTCCGTCCGTTTCCATCAGTGACTCTTCGTTACAGAAAAATTCTGTGACAGTATATGTCATAGCCAAGACGTCTCCTCCATTCTTATCATTTTATTTACGCATTTATTTCTTCTGACAAGATTAAGGCCTTCAGGCCTTCCCTTACACATAGTCACACATCATCAGTGAATACGCTTTACTACACTGAAGCGCTAAAGAGACTGGTACAGGCACGCCTATTCAAATACAGAGATATGTAAACAGGCACAATACGGCGCTGCGGTCGACAATGCCTATATAAGACAAGTGTCTGGCGCAGTTGTTAGATTGGTTGCTGCTGCTACAATGGCAGGTTATCAAGATTTAAGTGAGTTTGAACGTGGTATTATAGTCGGCGCACGAGCGATGGGACACAGCGTCTCCGAGGTAGCGATGAAGTGGGGATTTCTCCGTACGACCATTTCACGAGTGTACCGTGAATATTAGGAATCCGCTAAAATATCAAATCTCCGACTTTGCTGCAGCCGGAAAAAGATCCTACAAGAACGGGACCAACGACGACGACGACTGAAGAGAGCCGTTCAGTGTCACAGAAGTGCAATCTTTCCGCAAATTGCAGCAAATTTCAATGCTGGGCCATTAACAAGTAGTCAGCGTGCCAACCATTCAACGAAACATCATCGATATGGACTTTCGGAGCCGAAGGTCCACCCGTGTACCCTTGACGACTGCACGACACAAAGCTTTACGCCTCGCCTGGGACCGTCAACACCGACTCTGGACTGTTGATGAGTGGAAACATGTTGCCTGATCGGACGAGTCTCATTTTGAGTGTCGAGGAGCTATGAATTACCATGAATAGCATAACACAGTGCATATTTACGTGACTAAGCATTTACATGAGGTAAAGCGTTTATATTTTCAGTGTGTAGCTTTTTCTTACCAGTAACTGCAGTACTTCAGTACTATTTCTCCCAAATTGCTAGATGAGTAGTTTAACAGGGCAACATATTTTGTACGGACAGAGATTTTTTTGTTGTTATTACACATATGATCCAGTGCCATTATATAGCTTACAAGTACCTTCAATTTCGCAAACCACTTTTACTATAATCAATTGGAAAAGGAAATAGCGCTCTAAGTGCCAGATCTGACATTTGTCGGGAGAATGAAAAAACTATATTTCTCTGTCTGTTTGTAACTGATTCATATCCAAAAATTCAGGAGAATAATGTTGCTCACCGCTTCATCGCCAAAAATAATAATTCAAATTAGAAAATAAATTCTTTATTACGAACGGTCTAAGCGCCATACCAGGAAACTAACTGGCTCCAGCAAGAAAGTATTTACAAGTTGATTCTTGTAAAGAAGGAAACGGCAAGCAGCCGTTGCTAATAATGCTATTGGTTTACACAATTAGCGGCGTTACCGATTTCGAACCGACAGGTTCATCTTCAGACGGCTGTTATGTTTATACTGCATTTGTTGTTATTTACTTTAGTAGCCGGCTTCTTTTCCCACTCAATAGCTGACTGCACGTCAATCTGTCAGCTCGAAACCTCGAACGGCGCCACTTGTGTAAATGAATAGCATTATTAACGCTGGTTGGTTGCTGTTTTCTCCTTTCCGAGAATCAGCTTCTGTTCTGTACACGGCCACGGTCTCAGAAAAGTATGTTTCCGACAAAACAACACGAAGAAAGTTTTTATTCCAACTGCTATTAATATTGAGGCACTGTGTTTTATTTGTGGTAGTACAAGTATAGAAATACAGCATTAGGTTTCTCACTAGCAAAACTGTAGTCAACAAAAACCACTTCTCACATCTTTTAAATTTTATAACTCTAGAGGGAAGCACAGCTTGGCGTGAAGACAATGCAGTGTGTACTAACGCATTTTTGAAAGATTTTCGCCATGGGTTGGCACCTGGATCGAGTCTAGAGACATGCAGCAGCGTACTGAGAACACAACAGCACTGAAATCGCTTGGCGCTTAGAATGTTTTCCATTTCCGTTCTTCACTTCATTAAAATCTGAAGTTACCCGCTGAGGTCTGACGACCGCTGTATTGGTTTTCTTTAATTACCTCTTCCCGAAAAATATGTAGACAGTGTTGTCTATTTCAATTTCGTTGTGATTTCTCATTGTGATTATCTAAATAAACATCTCTTTTGTGGTTTCCACTGTAAGGTGGCTATAATTTCGCACTTTACTAGCACTCATCTACATACTTCGCCGTGGTTTACAACCGGAATTAAGTATCATTTGGTAGGTTGTACATCGTATATATGAATATTTAAAGAAGGCTGTTATTGTCACGAACACCTTGTAAATAATTGGTAACACTTATTGCATGAAAAGTGGCGGAGTATCTTTTTAAGAACAGGTGTGTTGGTTCTGCTTCACACAGGAAGTGCCAAGACGGACGGTCTGGGCACCTGAATGCTGAAGCACAATACAGCGGCGGCCGGACTGTATTGTAGCGGGGCCGAAAGGATAACCGGATTATACACTCCTGGAAATGGAAAAAAGAACACATTGACACCGGTGTGTCAGACCCACCATACTTGCTCCGGACACTGTGAGAGGTCTGTACAAGCAATGATCACACGCACGGCACAGCGGACACACCAGGAACCGCGGTGTTGGCCGTCGAATGGCGCTAGCTGCGCAGCATTTGTGCACCGCCGCCGTCAGTGTCAGCCAGTTTGCCGTGGCATACGGAGCTCCATCGCAGTCTTTAACACTGGTAGCATGCCGCGACAGCGTGGACGTGAACCGTATGTGCAGTTGACGGACTTTGAGCGAGGGCGTATAGTGGGCATGCGGGAGGCCGGGTGGACGTACCGCCGAATTGCTCAACACGTGGGGCGTGAGGTCTCCACAGTACATCGATGTTGTCGCCAGTGGTCGGCGGAAGGTGCACGTGCCCGTCGACCTGGGACCGGACCGCAGCGACGCACGGATGCACGCCAAGACCGTAGGATCCTACGCAGTGCCGTAGGGGACCGCACCGCCACTTCCCAGCAAATTAGGGACACTGTTGCTCCTGGGGTATCGGCGAGGACCATTCGCAACCGTCTCCATGAAGCTGGGCTACGGTCCCGCACACCGTTAGGCCGTCTTCCGCTCACGCCCCAACATCGTGCAGCCCGCCTCCAGTGGTGTCGCGACAGGCGTGAATGGAGGGACGAATGGAGACGTGTCGTCTTCAGCGATGAGAGTCGCTTCTGCCTTGGTGCCAATGATGGTCGTATGCGTGTTTGGCGCCGTGCAGGTGAGCGCAACAATCAGGACTGCATACGACCGAGGCACACAGGGCCAACACCCGGCATCATGGTGTGGGGAGCGATCTCCTACACTGGCCGTACACCACTGGTGATCGTCGAGGGGACACTGAATAGTGCACGGTACATCCAAACCGTCATCGAACCCATCGTTCTACCATTCCTAGACCGGCAAGGGAACTTGCTGTTCCAACAGGACAATGCACGTCCGCATGTATCCCGTGCCACCCAACGTGCTCTAGAAGGTGTAAGTCAACTACCCTGGCCAGCAAGATCTCCGGATCTGTCCCCCATTGAGCATGTTTGGGACTGGATGAAGCGTCGTCTCACGCGGTCTGCACGTCCAGCACGAACGCTGGTCCAACTGAGGCGCCAGGTGGAAATGGCATGGCAAGCCGTTCCACAGGACTACATCCAGCATCTCTACGATCGTCTCCATGGGAGAATAGCAGCCTGCATTGCTGCGAAAGGTGGATATACACTGTACTAGTGCCGACATTGTGCATGCTCTGTTGCCTGTGTGTATGTGCCTGTGGTTCTGTCAGTGTGATCATGTGATGTATCTGACCCCAGGAATGTGTCAATAAAGTTTCCCCTTCCTGGGACAATGAATTCACGGTGTTCTTATTTCAATTTCCAGGAGTGTACTTCGGAAACTCTGAAAATATGGGACGCAGCAGAGAGGAACGAGGAAGTGTTACCTCGGAAATCGCAGGCTGGGTTATTTCCGAAGAATTTTACTCTGAGAAGCGTACCATTGTATGAGTATAGCTATTTCCTCGCAAACTTTCCTCGCCGGACGACAAAAGACTAAAAGGTGGTTGGTCAGCGTTCGGAAGAATCTGTACAGAGGGAGAATATCCCGTGTTTTCGAGAATATGATTCGCCTTCTGAGTTACGAGGGAGGGGAGCTGAGCTTTGCTGGGTATGCAGAGGTGGAGACAAGAGGTCTTCCGTTTTGAGCACCCGAGTTTGACAGTTGCTCAGTATCAGCTTTTGTTGGTACAGACGGACTTGCTGTCTTTGCTCTCAGGAGATTTTACAGTTAGAACCGTTAGGCGCTGTACTGTTGCGAACTTACACGATTCTGAAGTTCGCCGCCGGGTAGGGAGTCGTCCTTGAGTACGCAGCGTTCAGTGATTAAGAGCATTTCTTCTGCCTATACTCACGTAGAGACGTTATCTGAATTCCGTCCTTGTGGTTGGGAGTTAGCGTTTCTTGTCTGTAGAACACAGAGAGGAGAAGACAGTATTAGTGTTTCAAAGAGTTTTATTTTGTGGCAAGGATCCTTCCATCGTCGCAGACGTGTATGAGAGCCATCACTCCGATGCACCGGATGCAGTACATATGGTGATATTGCTAATTGCTTCTGCTTATTAGGACTATAAAGCTAAACAGCTGTGATCACATAAATTTTATTTCAACTGAGGTTGCACACCACTGTAGATTATCTTTGAAAGTATTGTCTTCTAGTGTTTGGTATGTAGTGATGTCAGTCGTCTCGCGTTATTTATATTGGATCACGTAGCCATAAAAGGGGCAGATTTGGGCAATTGATCAATCGTATTAGTTAGGAAGTTCATTTGTATCTCTTTATGTCCATTGGACATTGATATATAAACATTTGTAATATGAAGGGGTTTTAATCTACAATAAATGTATAAGCGGAAACAGCATTTATCATTTGGTAGTTACTAGTCCCCTTAATCATTCATTTATGTTTATGTTATAGTTTATATGTTAAAGTGCAAGGTCAGCAAAGTCATGGATACCTCCTAATATCGTGTCGGACCTTCTTTTGCCCGACGTAGTGCAGCAACTCCACGTGGCACAAACTCAACAAGTCACTGGAAGTCCCTGCAGGGAGATTGATCCACGCTCTCTCTATCGCTGTCCACAACTGCGGAATTGCTGCAGGTGAAGGATTTTGTGACTTCTCGATTATGTGCCATAAATGTTCGACGAAATTCATGTCGGGCCATCTGGGTGACCATATCATTCGATCGAACTGTCCAGAATGTTCTTCAAACCAATTGCGAACAGTTGTGGCATTGTCATCCACAAAAATGGTATCCATGAATGGTTGCTGATAGTCTGCAAGTAGTCGAACATAAGCATTTCCAGTTGGGCCAGAGAACCCAGTTAATTCCATGTAAACACAGCCCACACCATTATGAAGCCACCACGAGCTTGCACAGTGCCTTGTTGACAGCTTAGGTCCATGAGTTTCCTGGGGCTCCGCCACACTCTAACCCTACCATCAGTTTTTACCAACTAAAATTGGGACTCACGTGAGCACGCCACGGTTTTCCTGCCGTGTGAGGTCCAACCGATATGGTCACGAGCCCAGAAGGGTCACTGAAGGCGATGACGTGCTGTTGGCAAAGGCACTTGCGTCGGTCGTCTGCTGCCATAGCCCATTAACGCCAAATTACGCCGCAATATCCTAACGGATATGTTCGTCGTACGCCTAAAATCGATTTCTGGACTAATTCCTCGCAGATCTGCTTGTCTGTTAGAACTTACAACTCTATGCAAGCACCGCTGCTCTCGGTTGTTAAATGGAGGCCGTCGGCCACTGCCGTGTCCGTGGTGAGAGGTAATGCATGAAATTTGGCATTCATAGCACACTCTTGACACTATGGATCTCGGAATACTGAACTGCCTAACAATTTCCGAAATGGAATGTCACATGCATCTAGCTCCAAATATTATTCCCTTTTCCATTTTCCGTCGTGAGGCCTTAATTACTTCGGAAACCTTTTTACGTGATTTATCTGAGTACAAATGATAGCTCCGACAGTGTGCACTGCCGTTTTATATCTTGTGCACGCAGTAGCACCACCATCTGTGGATGTGCATATCGCTGCCCCATGAATATTGTCATCTCATTGTAAAAGCGGAGCACAGACGAATCATTCTACCGGCGGTAAGTTGAAAGGTGGCTACACTGAGCCACAGCGACAGAGATCGCTAGAGAGCATTGTTCCGCCGCCTCCACGGGAGTCATTATTGAGATGTGCTAGAGGTCACTGCTTGGGGAGAGCTGGTAGTAGTCAGTTGGTGTTCAGATGTGCTAGTAGGGAGTGCTTGCTGAGATGTGATACTGAAAGGTTCTTGTTCAGATGTGGTAATAGCGAGGCGGTGTGGAGATATATTGTAATTATGAGAGTGATTTTGGTCAATATATGAAGGTAACGAAACTTGATTTATTTTTCATTATTTCCATGTTTTAAATAATGTGTCATTACAGGTTCAGTCAACAAAGCATCTGGCTTGGGTTCTTGGATTAGAGTGTAATTGTGGTCCTCTTGAGTAATTATGGTATTTGTATTTTCTTTAATTAATTCAGTATAATGTTATTTAAAAATTGTTGTGTTCTTGAAGAAGAACCGTGCCAGATGCGTACGTTGAGTCATACTTCCACACGCAGAACAGTTACACTTGGGCTTTGGTTTCGTAGGTTTTATAGTTGCTGGGGACTTAATTAATTAATTGTGTTAATGAAAATTTCCATTTCATTATTTGTTATTGTTCTATGCAGTCAGATAGCGTAATAATACTAGTCAGGGCCAACCGTTACGAGACTTCGTAATCGGACAGACTAATACTAAAGCAGAAATTAAAATTATTTGCATTAATATTTTTTATTAAGCCCCCATGCACGTGGCGACCCTGCCAGGATCGTCCCTTGGAATTCTTCTGATTGTAGAAATAGTAGACAGTAGGATTGTTGTAGTAATTTGTAGTTAGTAATTGTAGTCTATATTGCATGTGTAGATTTGGTAATTAGCATTCTTCTAATGGTATTTTTCAAAATTTAATTTTTATTGCCTTGTATACGCGTTTGACAATTTAATGCAATTATTTCAATTGTTCGTTAATCGTGTTTGAGGGAAGCATTTCGTGTGAAGGGTATTGTTGGAGATAAAGAGTCATTGTGTGTAATTTTCATATAGTGACGAGTTTTGTATATTTTGTAAATGATTACGCGATCAATGAAAAAGGCAAAAATGATGAATAGTGAGAATGACGAAATTGTTGACATGGCGAACTCGCCAACACAGGAGAACAGTATGTTGAATAATGAAGTGGAAATCAATTTAATAAGTCGGGAAAGTAGTCCGGAACCATTTCAAAATTTTTCTCAATCAGAAAATTCACAGAATACGAGATTAATGATGGAAAATTCTGGAATAGCATCAAACACAGATAGCTTTACAGCTATGACGAATGAAACTGGTTTTGCGGGAAATGTTAGGGGCGAAAGGAATTGCGAACAAGCTAATATGGAGCAGTTGATGGGTGCAATATTAAATTTGGGATCACAAATAGGAACAATTAAAACACAGATGGGAACAATGGAAACACGGTTAGACTCACTGGGATCACAGTTACGATCTGAATTAAAAACAGATAGGGGAACAATGGAAACACGGTTAGACTCACTGGGATCACAGTTGGGATCACAAATAGGCACAATTAAAACAGAGATGGAAACAATGGAAACACGGTTAGATTCACGAATAGGGACATGTTTCAAAAATATGAAAGATGAATTAAAGAAAGAAATCAGAGAAGAAGTACAACCGATTTTGAATGCTCACAATAATAGATTAATTGCAGTAGAGATTAGACAAAGGGAACAGGATAGAGAACAGGAGGAGAGAGATCGCGTGATAGTACAGAAATTTTCAGAGTTAAATTTACAACGTGCACACGATAAGGAAGAAATATTTGAGAGAATCGAGGAATCCGTACCAAATGACAGAATAAATAAACTAACACAACAATATGAACAGTTAACTACCAAATGTGTTAATACTGAAACCCGAGTCGCGACACTTACGGAAGACGTAAATAGACAGAAAGAACAAATAGGTGATTTATCGGAAAGAGTTGAGGAGATTTCAGATAAATTGACAAGTCTTAGTTTAAATGGGGATAGAGATTCAGATGATACAGCTCCATTACCATTTGCAGAAACCGAAGAGTACCAGAACATAAATAAGCATGTTGAAAATCAGGGAAAATTTAATGAACGCGTTAAAAGGGAAGTTGAGGCATTACGAAAGCAAGTCAAACAAATTGAAGGCGAAATCGTAGGAAAAGACAGCAGAAGAAATTTAGAATCACAGATAGCAGAGGGGTTTGAAGAAAGTAATTTATTTCATTTACGGGACACAACAAGAGAGCGCCAGGCGCGCGAACTTGACAATAATCGACATTCAAACTGGGACAGACGCGGTAGGTCTTTGTCGCCACGAGGCGAAAACTTTGACTATAAACACTTTTTGACTGTTCGGAAATTTAAGATCTTCCGCAATTCTAAAAATGACATACATCTATGTGCATGGTTAGATCAATTTATGTATGCACTCCCACCAAATTGGCCACTAAGTCACAAACTGGAATTTATGTGTGGATATTTAGAAAACGAACCGGCGACGCGGATGCGTGCACTCATTAGAGATTGTAATAATCTGAATGATTTTTATCATGCACTTCTATCGGCATATTGGTCCGAAAACACGCAAGACAGAGTCAAACACAGTCTTATTATGCAGCGTAATTTCAAACAGTCTGAATTCCGCACGCCAGCAGAATATTTTGAAGACATGATTCGAAAGAATCAGTTCCTTTCCAACCCTTACAGTCCGACTGAATTAATTCGCATTTGTTTAACTAAGCTGCCACAATCCATAAGACAAATTGCTTTAGCCGGAAGATGTAAAGACGACATTGAGACTTTTAAGACTTTGCTACAAGAACTTGAGTATGACAACGACGACGGGACTTCTTGTAATTTTTTCAGTAGCAGTAATTACAATACATTTTCAGAGAAAAGGGATAGTGATCGGAACGGACGTTATTTGGGTAACTTTGAGAATGACAGACGTAACAGACAGGACAATAGATACCAGCCTTATGACAATAACAGACGTTCTAACAGAAATTACACAGACAATTATAATAACGGTAATTCCTACCGGAATGATCAACCATACGGAAACAGTAATCGGTATCATCAAGATAGAAATTATTCATACAGTAACAGAAATTCTTACTACAGAAATAACCAGGGTAGTAGATACAACAATAATTTCAGAAGTGACAGTCGAAATTACACAAGAAGTAGTTATGCAGACAGACAGGAAAACAGAAATTTTAATAACAGACACAACCAAGAATTTGCATCTAACAGACAGGAAGGACCTAATTGGCATCCTCCACGTGACAGAACTTCAGAGAGACAAGTGCAATTAGTAGAAATTGATCCGCGAAATGACGCGAATAATCAAAGACGTGACGCAAACAATCGACAATGACTAGCAGCTTCGGCTTCTGGCAGCAATATAGACGGTTCAGAAAGTAATGACACTTCGACTTTACACTACGTACGACTGGAAGACATGAGAGACATTTTGTTAGACGAAAAGGAAACTAATGTAGACGCATTTTTACATCCTGTTATTGAAGTATGTGTGGGTAAGAATAAGTTCACTGCAGTTTTAGATTCTGGGAGCCCATTGAACGTCATTAGTGAATCAGTTTTTCGTATATGTGAAAGAACTATTGCCTGTCCCGTGTTACCTATTTCTAAAACTACAATTCGAGGAGCGATTTCTGGAAAAGGTGTGGAAGTTAAACAACAGACCAACCTAAATTTCATTTGTCAAGGATACGAATTTTCTGCTAATTTTATTATTGTTCCATTACTCAGTACACAGATTATTTTAGGTATGGAGTTTCTTAACGCACATAAGGCAATTTTGAACTTTAAAGAAGGAAGTGTGAATTTGACTGTTGCCGGAATGCTGAAATGTTTGAAATTTTTCGAGTGTTTAGCAAGATCTGAATCAGATACAAAATGTTTAAGGTTTCTTACTTCTGATGCTTTTGTTGAGCATTATGACGACAGTGTGTTTATTCATGACAATGACAATAGATACAGGGACGCGATGGATGATGTAATTAATAGCGAAGAATTAATTAATGAAAAGGTTAAGAAAGCTGAAGTGCCAGATGACGTTGCAAGAGAAGAGCTGCACCATATTTTGACTTCACATGCTACAGTGTTTAGTCATCACACAGGAACTATACAAGGCTTACAATATTTATTTAAAGTAAAAGAACACACACCATTTCGCGGAAAAACGTACGCTATTCCTTTGGCTTACAGAGACAAGGTTAAGAATGAACTTCAATACATGTTAGATCAGGGCATTGTTGAGCCAGCAGTCAGTCCTTATACCAGCCCATTACACGTTGTTCTTAAAAAGGATGGGTCAATTCGTTTGGTTCTGGATTCCAGACAGATAAATAATATTATTATTCCTGAAACTGACCGTCCACAAAATTTAGATGAACTTTTTCAACATTTCCATGGAATTAAAGTTTTATCCACGATTGATATGCGCGCAAGTTTTTGGCAAATAGAACTCCACCCTGATTGTAGAAAATATACTGTTTTTTTAGCCTTTGGTAACTGTTACCAGTTTCGGAAATTACCGTTTGGACTTACTGTATCTTCAGCAGCATTCATTCGTAGCTTAAATGAAATTTTACCTGTTTATCTTCGTGACAATATTACTTCTTATGTTGACGACATTCTTATTGCTAAACGTTCTTGGAGTGAGCATAACAAAATTTTGGATTCATTATTACGTATTTTTGCACGAGTTGGCATGACAGTGAACTTGGAAAAATCTGAATTTGGTCATTCTCAGGTGAAATTTCTCGGTCACATTATTTCTACAGAAGGTATTCTCCCTGATCCAGAGAAACTAGACGCTATTCATAATTATGCTGTTCCTACCACAAAACGTGATGTTCGTAGTTTCCTTGGTGTCTGTAATTTTCTTAGACGCTTTGTTAGATTGGACAATTTGGCCACACCTCGTTTATGTGAATTATCTGAAAAAAATTCTAATTGGTGTTGGGATGAGGAAGCTCAGTCAGAATTTGAACAACTTCGTGATGCTTTAGTTGCTGCCCCACTTCTTTCACATCCGGATTTATCTAAAGATTTTTGTTTGGCGACGGACTCATCATACAAAGGCCTAGGTGCACATTTATTTCAAGAGATAGAAGAAAACGGCGTTGTAGTACAGAAAACTGTTGCCTTTGGAAGCCGTGTTCTCTCTAAATCAGAGAAGAATTATTCGATTACGGAACTTGAAGCTTTGGCTGTTGTTTGGGCTTTCACAAAATTTCGCACATTTTTGTTTGGCAGACATACTAAGGTTTACACCGATCATCGAGCTCTGGAATTTCTTATGTCGACAAAATTAACTCATGGCAGATTGTCACGATGGGCGTTGTACCTACAGGAATTTGATTTTAGTATTGTTTACATACAGGGATCTTCAAATATTGTTGCTGATGCTTTATCACGTGCACCTATGGGTTTGAAACAAAGTGCCGAAGAGGACGGCAAAGAAAACCATTATTGTTTGATGTACATTCAAGGTGTTGCGTTTGAGAACTTTATTTCGTCTTCGCTCCAGGACATCGCTAAGGAGCAAAATAAGGATCCAATCTGGAAGGACATTAAGGAGAAGTGGAGGAGAAAGGAAAGCGTAGCGATCAGACAGTATTATTTAGTTCGCAATGATATTCTTTTCAAACGAAAATCGGTCGACAACTCTGTTTGGTTAGTTTGTATTCCTGATGAGTGGGTCAATAAATTGATTTGGTACACACATTTCAGTTATGCGCACTTTGGTCCCAGAAAATGCTTTCATAAATTACGAGAAAATTGCTACTTCAGTAATATGGAAAAACGTATTCGATCTGTTCTTGCCAAATGCAAATTATGTCAAAAGGCTAAGCCGCCAACAGTTTCTCACAGAGCACCGTTGTTTCCTATCATTCCAGCGAAATTAAAGGAGATGGCTGCAGTCGATTTGTTCGGTCCAGTGGTTCGTTCTACTAATGGTTTTGCGTATATTTTCGTAGCAGTGGAATTAACATCAAAATATGTGTGTTTTACACCTTTACGCAAAGCAACAGCTCGTTCAGTATCTAATGCTTTCATCAAACATTTTCTTAAGGAAGTTGGTCATGTTGATAAGGTTATATCAGATAATGGATCACAGTTTCGCTCTAAAATTTGGCTTCGTACTCTACGGCGTCGTAAAATTAAACCAATCTTCATTTCACTTTTTCACCCTCAATCTAACGCTTCAGAAAGATGGATGAAGGAAATCAATAAATTGTGCCGTCTTTATTGTCATCAGAATCACAGAACTTGGGATCAGTATCTTCATATTTTTCAAAACATTCTGAATGAACTTCCTAATGACTCAACTTCTTTACCGCCTCTATTGATATTAAAAAATAAAGTACCAACAAATCGCATTTCTGAAATCGTTCCTTTTCCGCCTTCACGGAAACTGCGGCATTCTGAAGTTGTGAACTTGGCTCTACGAAATATTGCGTCTGCGGCTGCTAGAAGAGAGAAATCAGCTAAACGTCCTGGTCGTTTAAAAATTTTGTCAGTTGGTCAAAAGGTGTTAATTAAATCTCATCGTTTGTCTCATAAAGGAAAAGGCTTGTGTCGCAAATTTTTTCTGCTTTATAACGGTCCATATAGAGTTCGCAAAATTATACATGATAACACTGTTGAAGTAGAAACTCTTAAATCTCGACGCTCTAAGGGAATACATCACATATCTAACGTAAAAATTTTTGTGGAATGACATACTTGTGAGAAACCAACAGTTTACGTAAACATGGAGAGAGTACAAGGATACCGCTCTGTGTTTGGCGGCGGCACATACTCAAAGCAACAGTCAGTCTGCGCGCCGCACAAGGCAGTCGTTGACCGCAAACAATTACCTTCCTACGTCACGCGCCTACAGCTGATCGAGCGCTCAGTGCGAATGCACTGACAGACGTAAACAAATACACAGTCTAATTTCTCCGAATAAATTCTGTATAAAGCTATAAGGACTTCATAAATTATGTTATTAACGTTCAGTATTTTTCAGGATACGGTTGTATAAAGTATTTAAGACCTTCAGGTAAATTCTGTGCGTGTCCGACGTTAAGACGACTTGCTTTGGAGAAAATTTTCAGGAAGAAGGTCATTTCGAAGATGAAACTAATAAACTAAAAAGGGTAACTATTAATTGAGTTTATTTTTCAGGTAACATAATTTCACTTAGGTACGTACTTTAGACGTAATTTGCTGCTCGCGATTACGTGACTCATACTTTGTGCTAAATTTTATGTTCTATGAAATTACTTGTGAAGCGACGTGCTTGTGTACATTTACTGATTTTGACAATTATTGATTAATGAACAGTGTTATTACTTGCGTATATTATGCATCGCTTGGCTGCTATGCTTTTTCACTGACGTCATATTTTTTTTATTATGTGCCTGCTGTGCTTAGTTATTTAAATTATAATTGTCACCTGATTAATTGTGCTGATGTGGTTAGATATGTAAGTTATACTTTGTGATTTATCTGCTTGCGCCTTCATGTTTACTTATTAAGATTACATATAAACATTTATTTGCTTATGTCGATGTGATGCTAATGACCTGTTTATTGTGTAAGGCATGTTTGCTGCTGTGCGTATGGATTGCATATTTACACGTTTCTGTTTTGTTGTCATAACTACTCTTCAATTTAGAATATAGAAATGCTGATATACTGTGTACGTACATAGAGTTTAGGTCACACTATTGTATTAATTATAGATTGTTCGCTTGGCCGAGCCTCGTTGTAAGAATTGTGCTGCATCCACTTGTTGACATTCTGTTCTCTACTGGTATATTTACTCGCTATTGCATGTTTTGCTTACGCTCAGTGCCTTATATTTTTAAGATAAGAAAATGAACTGCTAGAATTCGACGAACGACATTAGTACAAGAAACTTCATAGAAGTCACATGAGCTGAGGTTTAGGGAAGCTGTATAAATTTATGTTACTAGGAAGGAAGCTAACGACATGACATACCAAAACTAGGTTTAGACCATTGACAGTATTACACTGCATTTTCGTGAGCAATTGAAATAGGAAGTGACACTTGACACAAAAAATACTCCACATGTTTGCTTCTGCTATGATTCTTGAAGTGGTGTACACACTGTGAAATATTATGATCATTCACACTCCGTAATCGTACTTAATTACTGAGAGTTATTCGAACTTAAGTCTGTTAGAGGTCATGTATGCATTTCTTTTATTTAATGATGGACAAGGAACCAAAATGTATCTTATAATTTATAATGAGTAGAAAATTTGGGTCAGATTGATTACATAGAGGTTGTGTGTGGACACTGTGTCTTCGGATTGTATGGGATGATGAATTGAAGTTGCACTAGGATTTTGTCTGTACTTGTTCGAGGAGACTGACTAGAGGAAAGAGTTGTTATGGAAGTGAAATGATATTGGTGCTGAGGTTTATATGTATCGACGTATTATTGAGGTATTGAGATTAGGTGAAGTTGATGATTATTGGAGTTTTGGTGGATAAGAGGTAAAGTAAATGAGGAGCATATTGTTTTGTTGGTTTATATGGAACAAGGAGGATGAAGATGGCAGACTAGAACACTAAAGTGGAAGGAAGATTGTCTACACACACACTTTGTCAAATCACTAAGCAGTATACACTTTTTTTTGAAGAGAGGAAGTATTTGCATATCTTGGCTCACTGACAGTTGTTCAGCAACAGTACAATTTGATCTGGCTTGGCAAACATTGGTCTAGACATGATGACTATGACGTTGACTAACTATTATTGACTGTTATACATTGCTGCCACTACTACTTGATACACATAATGAACATAAAATTTCGACAGAATTGCATTTACACAGAACACTATTCAATTACACAGTAGCATTAATGAGGATGAAAGATGAGTGGATGTGTTTTGTGTGTTTTCCTTTCCTAATCCTACCCACCTATCTCCTAAATATTATTTTATTTGTTGGTAGTGGCTTGCACTGACACCCATAAATATTATAGGTTAACTGTTATTGTGTACTGTAATAGTTAATAGGACAATTATCTGATATCATTTGTGTGTTTATTATGATTTGTATGTTTAGTATAAGAGCATTGATAATAATTTGTTAAAGAAATTGTATGTGCATTCAAACTATTATTCATGACTGAACTGTCTCAGTAGTTATGGTGAATAGTATGGACTGTTACTTGCACTTTTTCTACATGATTGGTGCTACAAGGATATGTTTAATTTCTGCTGATGAACTGTGTGATCAGTGATTGTAAAAAAATTATGGACTGTTACTTGTACCTTCTCTACATGATTGGTGCCACTAGGACATGTTTAATTTCTGCTTATAAACTCTGATGAACAGTGTGATCAGTGATACTAGATTTTATGGAACTGCTTCTGCTGAGAAATGTGACTTGTTGCTGTGTGTACCTGCTCAACATTGCTGGTGCCACTAATGGACTGCTTCTACTGAAATGGTGTTACTTGTTGGTGTCTGCACCTACTCAACATTGCTGGGTGCCACTGATGGACTGTTTCTACTGAAAAGATGTCACCTGTTGATGTCTGCACCTGCTCAACATTGCTGGGTGCCACTGATGGATTGCTTCTACTGAAATGAAGTCACCTGTTGCTGTGTGCACCTGATCAACATTGCTGGTGCCACTAATGGACTGCTTCTACTGAAATGGTGTTACTTGTTGGTGTCTGCACCTACTCAACATTGCTGGGTGCCACTGATGGACTGCTTCTACTGAAAAGATGTCACCTGTTGATGTCTGCACCTGCTCAACATTGCTGGGTGCCACTGATGGATTGCTTCTACTGAACTGAAGTCACCTGTTGCTGTGTGCACCTGATCAACATTGCTGGTGCCAATAATGGACTGCTTCTACTGAAATGGTGTTACTTGTTGGTGTCTGCACCTACTCAACATTGCTGGGTGCCACTGATGGATTGCTTCTACTGAAATGAAGTCACCTGTTGCTGTGTGCACCTGATCAACATTGCGGGTGCCACTGATGGACTGCTTCTATTGAAAAAATGTTACTTATTGGTATTTGCACCTGTTGACCATTGCTGGGTGCTACTGCTGGAACTGTCAACTGCTTATTCTTGGGCTATGGAAAGCGTTTATGTGAATATTTGTATAAACTGATTTTTTGTGTATTACTGTTTGTGAAAAGCTATGAGACTCTTACCTGCACATATTCGTCATTGCTGACGCTATTGATTGAACTGTTTAACCACATAATACTTGTGTAAACTTATGTAAAGTCACATGTATGAAAGAATTTGTATTGCTTACTGTATTTTATATATTAGGTTATTGAAAGGTCAGTGCAAAGCCAAAATTTTATCTAGTTATATGATATTTACGTATTAATATTATCTTTTATTTTTGTCTGTATTTTTTGACGAATTTGGTGGTATTTTCACCACCAATGCTGGCAAAAATACCATCAAATTCTAGCCGTGGAGGAAGGGCATATGAAAGGTGGCTACACTGAGCCACAGCGACAGAGATCGCTAGAGAGCATTGTTCCGCCGCCTCCACGGGAGTCATTATTGAGATGTGCTAGAGGTCACTGCTTGGGGAGAGCTGGTAGTAGTCAGTTGGTGTTCAGATGTGCTAGTAGGGAGTGCTTGCTGAGATGTGATACTGAAAGGTTCTTGTTCAGATGTGGTAATAGCGAGGCGGTGTGGAGATATATTGTAATTATGAGAGTGATTTTGGTCAATATATGAAGGTAACGAAACTTGATTTATTTTTCATTATTTCCATGTTTTAAATAATGTGTCATTACAGGTTCAGTCAACAAAGCATCTGGCTTGGGTTCTTGGATTAGAGTGTAATTGTGGTCCTCTTGAGTAATTATGGTATTTGTATTTTCTTTAATTAATTCAGTATAATGTTATTTAAAAATTGTTGTGTTCTTGAAGAAGAACCGTGCCAGATGCGTACGTTGAGTCATACTTCCACACGCAGAACAGTTACACTTGGGCTTTGGTTTCGTAGGTTTTATAGTTGCTGGGGACTTAATTAATTAATTGTGTTAATGAAAATTTCCATTTCATTATTTGTTATTGTTCTATGCAGTCAGATAGCGTAATAATACTAGTCAGGGCCAACCGTTACGAGACTTCGTAATCGGACAGACTAATACTAAAGCAGAAATTAAAATTATTTGCATTAATATTTTTTATTAAGCCCCCATGCAAAGTGTCGCAAATGAGGAAATCGAGGCATAACCGACTTCGAAGAAGGACAAAATGTTTGGCCCGGCGCCTGGGAGCGTGCATCCCGGAGGTTTGTCCGCTCTGCAAAGTAGGAGAGGAGGCATCTGTGCCTGATCTGACGACGGAGTACAATGCTGGTGCAGGCTTGAGTGTCTCGCAGCACTCCGTTGAGCATACATCTTTGAGCATGGGGCTCTGCAGCAGACGACCCCTACAGGTTAAAAGCATCAGCCACGGTCACTGTGAGCACAGTGTCATCGAAACTGCACCGTAGATCAATGGAGACATGTCGCCCGGTCGCATGAATAACTTTTATTTTTTAACTGTGACCTGCGGACTATATGCACTTAGCTAGTCTCCAATAAATGATTTGTTACAATTAAAGATGTACATCCAATCATATTCATCAGACATATACAGCGAAGACTCGCATAGAATAGATTTGTTTTTACAGGACAGTTCTATCTTGATGCGTTCAGCTGCCAAAAATAGTATAGATGTTTATACTATGATGCATAATGTATTGCGAATAGTGACCTAACGATGGTAGGAAGATGTTGTCCACCAAGCACCAAGAACTCCAGTAATTCGGTTGTCGCGTAGCATCGCAGTGGCAGCCGAAAATGATGTGGTCGATGTTCTCCTCCGCGCCTCAGTCGCATAGGGTTGAATCAATCAGTCGTAGCTGACACAGGTGCAGTGGGAACCGTCGATGGTTAAAGCGGACACCGGACGTGGTAACCATAAACTTTCTGTGGTACACACCAAAGAAGAACCACGTTCGTGAAGGGACGTGTGGTAATGTAGCTGCACAATGGCTTCCTCTTTGTTGGTACGAAGGCACCACGTCTTGTTCGACAAAGTTCTAACCTGCTGCCGCACGTCTTGCAGTAAGTCAGTGTAAGGAACATATTCGTACGCCTTTCTCCCTTGATGGACGGCACTCGTAGCGAAAATGTCGACAATTTCATTTCCCCTGATAACATGGTGCCCCTTTACCCACACACTGTGATTTTCTTGTTACGACGCTGTAGTGCTGCAATACAGTCAGTGGCGTGGAAAAAACAGTAATCGTTTGTGCTATTGATGAAATTGTTATACCAGGTCGTTTTTGGATAAGGCGTCATCCAGGTGAACGCCTGCTCGAGACGTGCACGGTTAAAAAATGGTTCAAATGGCTCTGAGCACTATGGGACTTAACATCTGAAGCCATCAGTCCCCTAGAACTTAGAACTACTTAAACCTAACTAACCTAAGGTCATCACACTCATCCATGCCCGAGGCAGGATTCGAACCTGCGACCGTAGCAGTCACGCAGTTCCGGACTGAACCGCCTAGAAACGCTCGGCCACCGCGGCCGGCTCGTGCGCGGTTCCGCGGACACATGTCGGTAGGGGCAGTATTCTGCTATGGGGGACATTCACCTAAGCTCCCATGGGACCTGCGATCGTAGTCGCTGCCACCTTGACAGCCGAGGACTACGTGATAAATTCTCTGCCTCGTGATGACTGGCTGTTGTGTGCTGTCCTTAGGTTAGTTAGGTTTAAGTAGTTCTAAGTTCTAGGAGACTGATGACCATAGATGTTAAGTCCCATAGTGCTCAGAGCCACTACGTGATAATCACTGCTTATCAACTCCATCATTTCATGCTTGATTTCTTCCCCGACGGTCACGGCGACTTCCAGCAGGACGACTGTCCGTGTCACGAGGCCAAAATCGTACAAGAGTGATTTGAGGGGCGTGATGGTGGACTCACATTGCTGTCTTGGCCACCAAATTTGCTTGATCTGAACCCACTGGAACACAAACCTCCGACTCGTAATTAATGGGAACTGCGTGACATGTGGGCAGACATCCGGTGCTGCAAAGGACAAGGACTTGTCGAAGGACCGCCACGTAAAATCGCTGCTACGTTCGGTTCCAAACATGAGTCAATACGCTATTAAGCAGGTAGTAATAATGTTTTGATCATTCAGAATATATGGTGAATGTGATTACCCAATCTGAGTGAGAACAGGTCATGATATTTTCCAAAAGATATTTTTCAGTAAAAATAGATTAAGTATGCACATAAAAAGTGAAGACAACAGACGAATACGTCGCTCACGATATAAACATACTACGGTCATGAAATTACATAAAGGCTTCCATGGAAGAAACATACGTAATATAGTAGAGACAATATTATAGTCTGTGGTGGGAGTTTCGATAAGCACTTAGCTCTAATGAAAATCATTCGGGTGTTTTCGTATCCATCACATATTTGTATGATGTTTAGTATTTTAGTGTGGTTTGTTTGATGCGTAAAACTCAGGAAGGTGTTACTCTTAAGCTCACTGAAAATTGCACATACGATTATTAAAACTTCACACTACATTACTCCGACATACATATATTTTATCTTGAAACACCACGTACATTTTTGTTGACATAATAAGGTAACTTAAAATTTGAACATTTTTCACTGTTGGATGAAAATAATTTTCACAACTTTTTATTTCATACTACCTAAGCTTTGAGATTCAGACTCATCTTCTGGTGTTATAGCATTTTAAAGATATCACTTATGCCCTCTGGTGTGCTACAAAACAAACAACGTACAGCTGTCACGTAAATTACGTGGTAATACGAAATACACCGAAGTGTTAGAGTGCACAAAAAAAATATAAATAAATGTTCCCCACTATGCCTATTGTTATTAGAATTCTTTGGCAGATATGAAACAAGATCCGTTAAATCTCAACTCTTGGCATATTATGCCGTGTTCTGTTACAGCTGTATGTGGACAATGTACATTGTACATGGAAACTACCAGATAATTCCAGTTTTCTAGAAAGTAATTAATAAGCAGCCTCACTTCGGTATGAGAGCTGATACTGTCACCATCACTTTTTTTGACATTAGTACAAACATCAGGCTGGTAACTACAAATTTACATATACAATAGGGGTGTATTCACAGACCTTAATTTTATTTACCTTAGAAGAGTTCCCTAAAAACATGCCACATTCCGCTTTGTAGTACACCGTTTTCTGTCAGTCTGTGTGTCCACAATTGACTAAAAATTACATACTGTCAAGACAATAACTCTAACCAGTGACTGTTAATACAACATGAGTAATAGTGTACTCAGAAGGAAGCAAGTAAGATAAGTAAAAGCAATATTGTCCACACTATAGTGTTCCAAAGAATATCTAAGATTTGTACTTCATTTCTTTGACAAATTCACCACCAGAGTAGGAAAGACGTTTCAAGGAAGAAATAATTCAGTAACCAAGGATACCGAACGTAAGAATCTGACCAATCACTGAGACATACTGTCTCACCCTGTCCCCTCACACCACCACCACATCCCCGTACCCGCATCCAGCAGTCTGCTTAGGATCACTTGTCTGGTGCCTGAATGGCTTTACTAGGATAAACAAGCGTATCTGCCTCCAGAAAAGGACCATCACGGATACAGGAAACTGCGAAATAAGTGTTCATCTTTGAGTAACATTGAAATCCAATCACAAATATTCCACAGATGTCAACATTCTCTATTCGACATAGGGAGATACTTTGAGAGGCCTTGGAATATTGTAATTTGACATGAAAGTCAAAAGAGCTATCCCAAACTGCCACTGAATGATCAGATCAGTTTTACTCTCTGGAAACTTGTGCACACTATCAAAATAGTGCCGACGCCGGCGGATGTTCCCTGCGAAGCGGAGAAGGAGGCCAAACGGCGCGCCACACGGTGATGTGGGTGGACTGCTTTCCGGCGCCCCAGTGTGCTTTCGGGCCCCCTGACACATTTGGTGGTTCGACTTTTGCTATGGCTAACACGTTCTCCAGATTTCTCACCCATTGAAAACTTCTAGTTATAGGTTACCAAGAAACTGGCACTTTACTGTTCACCGGCAATTAAGATCGATGAGCTTGTAACACCATCATCGATTGTAAGTAGATTACACAGTGTAATTATGTGTATGTAACATTGAAGTGATTGTTCTGTGATAGTTAAGATCTTTAAATTGTCACAGGGAAAGTGGAAGTTTATGATATACAGGGTGTCCGAGCTATCTTGTCCACCCAAAATATCTCTGGAACAATAATAGCTATTGGAAAACGACTTTCACCGGTATCAATGTAGGGCTGGGGCCCATGAATGTACATATTTGGAAACATACTAAAACCAAAGCATATGTGTTTTTTAACACAAACTTGTGTTTTTTTAAATGGACCTCCTATATAGTTTCTTCAGCAATCCATAGCATGACAAAGCACATACGCAATGGCGTTGATTGCATCGCAATATTCCCATTACATCCCGAGATATTAAGACGCGAAGTTGACACTTGAAACACCCGACATGCGCTGCTAGCGCACGTCCTGAGGCTCAGGCGTGAACCCCATGCTGCCCGTAATCGCGATGTGATTGACATGCGTAATCACACTTCCATACTTATCAAGAGGTCCGAAACGAATAATACGGTCTGCTGCCATCATGCTGCGATAACGGGCAGCATGGGGTTCACGCCTGAGCCTCAGGACGTGCGCTAGCAGGGATGTCGGGTGTTTCAAGCGTCAACTTCGCGTCTCAATATCTCGGGATGTAATGGGAATATTGCGATGCAATCAACGCCATTGTGTATGTGCTTTGTCATGCTTTGGATTGCTGAAGAAAATATATAGGAGGTCCATTTAAAAAAACATAAGTTTGTGTTAAAAAACACATATGCTTTGGTTTTAGTATGTTTCCAAATATGCACATTTATGGGCCTCAGACCTACATTGGTACCGGTGAAAGTCGTTTTCCAATAGCTGTTATTGTTCCAGAGATATTTTGGGTCGACAAGATAGCTGGGACACCCTGTATATATGGTAAAGATTTAATAATGTTTAAAAGTAATGAAACTTCATAAAGTATGTATGCTCATAAAAGTGAAATTCTACTTTGTATACTTGTTCATATTTAGGGAAGTTGTATTATATAAAGGAAAAGTTGTAGGGAACCCCCTCCGCACCGGAAGGGGTTTGGCGCGTGGTAAAAGGTGGATTTGACGGTCAATCTGGGCGGCAAGAGCGAGAGCACATTACGCAGTCAGTGGCCAGTATTTGTACAGTCAACACCGTAGGTGCCAAGTGAGGCATTCGGAAGCCGATTTATGTTGAAATTGCCTCGGATGTAGTTTCGGCTCTAATATGGTGTTCTTGTATTATGGAATGGATCTAAAATGATTAATACGGCACCAAGAAGAAATCTGAAAAGAGATTTAAACTGCAAGAGGTGAGACCATATAGGTGCCACGTGCTTCCCACCACTATTGCGCCACCGCTCCACCAACTATAGGAAATCAGATATGTATCTTAGTATGGACCAGTATGTTTGTGTGTGTGCTTTTTCAATAGTAATTCAAGTGATAAAAAAATGTTGGTAACTTTAAAATTGTCCTGATCATAAAACCTTTTTAGGGTCCTATCCTAAACGTGCAAAAGACCGAGTACCCTGTTTCTGAATGACCATTGTATTGTTTCTAATTTGAATGTGCCGGAGTTTCAGTGTTAAAGTGTATAAATGTTGCTAGTTAAACCACCTGCTTCACAGGTGATGAAAAAGGCACATAATTTGACTTACAAGAAATTTGATTTTGCCTTGACTATTACCATAAACAAATTTCTGAAGTTTTTTTGAGGATAACATTTGAGTAAATTGCTATGTAGTATTGAAATATAAACAAGTTCAAGTGGGGTTACAAATTCACATTAGTGTAATGCAATTTTTCTCTGAAATAGTTACACAATTTGCCTGTAGAGTAAATGACAGTTTATGGGCTCCACTATATTCTTTTCTATTATGAGGAAGTTACATTGAATATTGCTTTGGCTAAAAGAATCTGAAGTATTTCCAAAAAAGAGAGAGTATGAAAAAGTGTTTGTACATTGTTATTTTATTGAATTTGTGACGTTTATGTGTTAGTTAAACCAGGACTCCTGTCATGCTTCACTTAATCTCGTGATGGCTTTGATAACATTCTGGTGATGGATTAATTAATGATTGAGATAGTAATTATTATCAATAGGAGTAAAATGCGATTTATCTTTCTGTGATAGCCAATTTATGCAAATGATAACTACTGCTATACACTGATCAGTTCGTATGGTACTCGTGTGTGTTCACTGCACTTCACAAAGAGAAAAAGAATGAAATTCCTTTTTGTAAAATTATATATAAATTCTTGGACTTAAAGTTTCAAATTATTATGCCTAATTAGGCTGGCGACCGTTTATAATTTCATTCACGAAAACTTTCACTACTTCCATTATTTCCAGAATTAAAGTCTTTCTACTAATTGCCATTTATACGAAATTCATGTTCGATAACCTCCGTCCATTAGGTAAACACACGGTCAAACCTCAAAGGTCCTCACAGAGGGTAACTCTTATTTTATGTTAAGGTCATATTTGGCACAACAACATACGCATAGGGGTTATAAGATCTGGCGTAGAGTTGAAGTAGCATGGAATGACGTACAGCAGTGCTCAAAAGTATTTTGTAAAAAGCATTAGTTACATTACATAGAAATAAGTGCTTAATATAAAAACAGCCAGTGAATAATTAGAATATATGTAATTATAATTCATTTACTACAAATCTACATTTAGTCTAAACGAAATTACCTTACATCAAAAGAGAAATAACATTTCTTCTGCTACGGGGAATAATGAGTAAGACATCAGAGTTCCTAAAACAGTCATCACTGGAAGCAGCCGTTATTACGAATCTCCTGCTTCAGGCGCAGAGATCACCTAGGCTTTATGAGTTACCAAGGATCCACAAAACAGATTCTCCTCTTCGCCCCACTGTGGGTACCATTGGGTCACCAAATTTTAAACTGGCAAAAACATGGCCAGCCGCCTTACACGGTATATGGCTCGCTGTATCACGTGAAGAACACCGACGATTTTATCGACCGAATTAAACATCTGCGTCTTGGGTAAGGAAATATAATGGTCAGTTTTGATGTGGTCTCCCTGTTTACGCTGGTTCCTATTAAAGAGTGTATGGATTTCCTCTTCCAGTTATTTGATATTGCAGTTGTGGGATTGTTTAAGTACACGTTGGCGTCGTTGTATTTCCTAAAGGGCGGCCAGTATTTCGCCCACATGGACCGTGTTAGCCCCATCCACAGTAAGAAGACGTTGCATTCGACACGGCTTCAGCTAAACCGAGCTGCTTTTATTGTTACGTCAACGACACTTTCGTCATTTAGCTCTATGGACTTGAAAAACTGGGAGAGTGCTTAGAACACTTGAACATCGATCACATTAGGTTTACAGTAGAAGTAGAATTAGATGGTGCGTTGCACTTCCTTGACGTCCTCATTCGCCGGAAAACCAGTGGCATCTCAGCCACTGTGTCTACAGAAGATCTACACGCACGGATCGGTATCTGCACGCTGCCAGCCGCCACCATCCACCACACGTTGCTTTGGACACGGCTTCAGCTAAACCGAGCTGCTTTTATTGTTACGTCAACGTCACTTTCATCATTTAGCTCTATGGACTTGAGAAACTGGGAGAATGCTTAGAACACTTGAACAACGATCACATTAGGTTTACAGTAGAAGTAGAAATAGATGGTGCGTTGCACTTCCTTGACGTCATTCGCCGGAAAACCAGTGGCATCTCAGCCACTGTGTCTACAGAAGATCTACACACACGGATCGGTAACTGCACGCTGTCAGCCGCCACCATCCACCAAAAAAAAAAAAAAAAAACGTGACGTTCTAAACATCCTCTTCCAACGAGCCAACGTCGTCTCTGATGTTGAAAATCTGTCACTGAACCTTTGCCGCCTCCGGAAAGTCTTCCGGGAAAGTGGCTACAGTCACTGCCAGGTATCACAGGCTATTTCTGGCGAGACGCGCAGGAGAAACACCACCGAGGAAGAGAGCAAGAAACATGTGTTTTTGCGTTTCTGTGCCACAGTGTCGGGAAAGATTAACCGTCTCTTGAAGAAACACAATATTTCATCAGTGTTCAGGCACTCAGCAAAAATACGATAGTTCATGAGGCCTGTGAAGGGCGATCTAGGACTATAGAACGCTTGGAGTCTACAATATACCACGTCATTCTGACTGTCGGTGTGTCGGCCAAACAGTACGCGCTGTGGATCAACGCTGGGCGGGAGACCAGAGCTCACCCCTATGCTATCCAGAAAAATCAGCCGTGGCAGAACACGCTTTCGAAAATAAAAACTGAATCTATCGACGAAACATCTGTTATTATGAGGACGAAGGGATTTCGGGATAGCGTTACAGAAGAAGCAACAGAAACAAAAATACTGAAAACATGTCAGTAAGGACGGCGGTGTATAGCTTATCACAATCAGGGACCAGGCCATCTCGAGGTTGAAGTAGGCGCGACGGGCGCGAGATGAAAACATTATTATATTTGGCGAGGAAAAGAGAACCAGTTACCTCACAGCCAGCGGCGTGGCTATATAATGACGAGGCCATGGCGACACGGCAGTCATTTACCACTTGACAATGCCCGAGGAGAACTCGGTCGAAAGCTGGTGAGATTTTAACCACTTGGCGTAGCTGGAAGATCAGGAATATTTCATTAACAATGCTTCCGGCTCAAAAGTAAGTGTGTAAGAATAAAAGAAAACTGTTTCGGGATATGAGGAACAAATCAGTATTTCGTTGCATACCCATGGGATTGATCACAGCTGTTCAAGTATTTGGCATTGAATCCGCAAGCTTTTGTAACAGGTCAAGTGGGAGTTTTGACCATTCTTCCAATAAGGCAGCAGCTAATTCATCCTTGTTTGAGAAATACCTACGACGAACACATCGGTCCAATGCACCGCAGAGGTGTTTAATTGCATTTATATCGGGGCTCTCGTCAAGCCACTCCAAAAGTTTAATTTTTTTATTTGGAAAGAATTTTTTAAATGCTTGGAGGTGTGTTTTGAATTATCGTCAAAGTGGTTCAAATGGCTCTGAGCACTATGGGACTTAACATCTGAGGCCATCAGTCCCCTAGAACTTAGAACTACTTAAACCTAAGTAAACCTAAGGACATCAGGCACATCAATTCCCGAGGCAGGATTCGAACCTGCGACCGTTGCGGTCGCGCGGTTCCAGACTGAAGCGCCAGAACCGCTCGGCCACAGTCGCCGGTGAATTATCGTCCTGCTGAAATACATTCTTTCCCCCATGTGGAACCATATTATTTTCTAAAATGTTGCTTGACAGGAAACGATCCACTTTGGCTTCTATTTATACTTTAGGACCAGCCCCACGTCTACAAAAACATCCACACACCACGACGCTGCCACGCTGTGTTTAGTGGTCGGTAACTGGTACTTTTTGCTGTCTCTTTGGTGTATTTGTCAATATATATACTATACACCATCAGAGAATAATACATTAAGTTTACTTCCAGCACTCCATAAAACGTTGGACCAATCTTTAGCATTCCAAGTTTGATGTTTCTTTGAAAACTCTATCCCGCCGGTCTACCTATTTTTCTTTTTTTTTTTTTTAATTTATGAGTGATTTTCGTAATGGCCGTTTCCCATTTGAATCACCTGCTGAACTAATGATAGGCATGTTCAGTGCATGATACTGCCCCATACCATCCTTAATTTGTCGAACCGATTGTCTTGGACCAGCGGCCGTCTGCTTACAAATCATTCTGTCCTCCCTGCTTTTTCTTTTTCAAGGACGACCTGACCTTGACTTATTGGCTACCGTTCCTCTTTTTTTTTTTTTTTTTTTTTTTTGTCGGCTCCTCACACATATTATATTACTTGTTGTGATGTGCCATAGACTGCGACTTTCCCTCCCTCTAAGCATAGAAAACAGCTTGTCTCAGATCATCCGGGTATTCTGTTCTGGCATGCCTAAGTAACCACAGTTAATGAATACCGTACCACCAAAGAAAATTATAAAATATTTTTGAGCTGAAGAAACATATACTTACATTGCTATTGTATGACCTTGCTAGCTACTAGATATGTAACCACTGCGGTGCCTAGCTCTTTATGGAGGGACACAACTCTATGCGTTGCTCTGTTGTGACTGCATGCCAGCAGTACTGACAACAAACACTGCAACTATAAAGTGCTTTTTAAGCGCTGTACCCATATCGATCAGCCAAGCCAGCTCCAGTCGGCGCCCGTCTATGGTTCAAATGGCTCTGAGCACTATGGGACTCAACTGCTGTGGTCATAAGTCCCCTAGAACTTAGAACTACTTAAACCTAACTAACCTAAGGACAACACACACATCCATGCCCGAGGCAGGATTCGAACCTGCGACCGTAGCGGTCGCGCGGTTCCAGACTGTAGCGCCAGAACCGCTCGGCCACCAGCGGCCGGCGCCCGTCTATGACTGGGAAAAACCGACCGGTTAAAAGCGATACATGTATTTTAGTTCTGAATTACTGGTAATTTTCGGTATTTGTTTGATGTCGTTTATAACAGATGATTTTTGTTTTTTACTAATAACAAGTAAAAAACCGAAATGCCAATTACTCATAACAGCAGTGCTAAAATATTTCGTTTTTAAATAATTTTTTTTTAAAAACGAGTAATTTTTATTCGTAAAATTTACTTTGAGTTGAAATACGGCTTTATTATTGGAAATGCGGAAAGCAATCAAAGCTATTTCAATAACATTGCGGGCAGAAACGGGAAACAAACACATGGCCGTGTGTCGTAGCTTAAGGTACGGTGTACGTGCATTATGCAAGCCTTTCTACGACTTGGTCTATACAGTAGTTCCTCACTTCAGTCGCCGGATATCCGTTATATTGCGGAATGGCACCAACCCTTGTCTCGAAATATTTCTACGAAGTGATGTAACAATGAAATATCATGCTTAATTTTCTTTAAACTATTAAAGATCTGTCTGGCAATTCTATGAAATAATAAAAGAAGGACATTATGGTACCGTAATGGACTTGTTAACAATTCACTCATAGTATACAATAAAAATATAAATTAGTTCATCCGCTGCCTGTGTCTACATAATATCCCTTTATCTGCTTGCAGCCCTTCAAAACGGACAAATTAACACACAAAACAGGGTTGTTGAGTCTCAGTTTTCACCCGTTAGCACTGACTATTCGTAATGCTCAAATAGTGGTATGGTCCCCCATTACATGATTTTTGAGGAGAGTTTCAAAAAATTAGAATCAATACGAGAATACAGGTGATCTTTTTTTTTTTTTTGTAGTGTTCAACTAGTTATCAGTTTCCGAGAAAAGCAGTTAACCTTGGGTGGACACAGTTTTCTTTTGTTTGCCTAATTAATTTAATATTTTGATTCAATGTATCTTGGAACTGAGAGACCGAGCGAAGTGGCGCAGTGGTTAGCACACTGGGCTCGCATCCAGGAAGACGACAGTTAAAACCCGCGTCCGGTCATTCACATTTAGGTTTTCCGTGGCTTCCCTAAATCACTGAAGGCAAATGCAAGCGTGGTTCCTTTGAAAGGGCCAGGCCGATTTCCTTTTTGGCCCTTGCCTATTCGAGCCTGTGTTCCGTCTCTAATTACCTCGTTGTCGACGGGACGTTCAATACTAATCTTCTTCCTCCTTCTTCTCTGAAACTGAGAGAGACAAAATTTCCAATCTTTGTTCGATTTCTACTTTTTTTACACGAAATAACAGGAAAAGAAATACCGAAAATCGTTTATTTCAGAAGCCGGTTAGTTTGAGCAATAAACTGGCATGGAAAAAACCCAAAATAACTGAAAACCAGTTGCTTCAGCGATAATCGCCATCCCTACGCCGACCTGGGTTAGAAGCACTGTTATTATCCGAGGTGGCAGTTCTCTGTGCTAAATTTTGCACCCAATATAACGCCAAATCAGTTACAAGTTCAATCAAATGTTCTTGGAACTGAGAATCTACAATACACGCACAGTAAGCAACATTTCCTTGCTTACTATCTTGATTCTGTGTCTATCTGCGTTAGAGCCATTGTTGCTGTCCAAAGTGATAGCAGTGTCTACTCAGGGGGGGGGGGGGGGCGGTTGATTTGGGGGAGGAGACCAAACTGCTGGGTCATAGTTCTCATCGGATTAGGGAAGGATGGGGAAGGAGAGTCGGCCGTGCTCTTTCGAAGGAACCATCCCGGCATTTGCCTGAAGCGATTTAGGGAAATCACGGAAAATCTAATTTCAGGATGGCCGGACGCAGGATTGTACCGTCGTCCTCCCGAATGCGAGTCCAGTGTGCTAACCACTGCGCCACCTCGCTCGGTGATGTGTGCTGAATTTCGCACTCTGGATACATATAAATCAGCTACAAATTTAATCACGTATTCTTCGGGCTGAACTGTATAGTATGCAGTGTATACACGCAAAATGCAAAATTCCGTCATTAATGTCTTTCCTTGTGTTGCAGTTTAAACTGTTAGCAGTGTCAAGTGTAACAAGTGATTTTTTAATATTCGAAATGCTATAAACAGCCCATGCGGATCTCTGACAGTTTATTATAGATGTCGCGCGTAGATGGGCTGGATGCTGCCATCGAAGGTACAAACCATGCAAAAAAGTAAAAGAAACGAGTGAATACGTTGACCTTCGTGACTGATAGTGATAGATTTGATGCTGGACGCGTACACTGAGGTGACAAAAAATGAAATTAGCGTGTGGCATTGTTGGCCGGGAGGCTCCATACCGGGAAGTTCGGCCGCCGAGTGCTAGTATTCTTTCAGTCGACGCCACATAGGGCGACTTGAGCGCCGGCGATGAGGATGAAATGATAATAAGGACAACACCCAGCCCGCGAGCGGAGGAAACCTCCAACCCGGCTGGGAATCGAACCCGGGCCCGCTGCATGGTAGGCAAGCACGTTACCATTCAGCTAAGCAGGCGGACACTGAGGTGACAAACGTCAAGGGATAGCGATATGCAATATACAGATGGCGGTAGTATCGCGTGCATAAGGTATAAAATGGGAGTGCGTTGGCGAAGCTGTCATTTCTACTCTGGTGATCCACGTGAAAACGCTTCAGGCTTGATTATGGCCGCACGGCGGGAGTCAATAGAATTCGAACGCGAAATGATGGAGCTGCACGCATGCGACATTCCATTTCGGACATCGTCAAGGGCCGTCCGCTGCGTCCGAACGGTTCTAGGCGCTTCAGTCGCTGCTACGGCAGCAGGTTCGAATCCTGCTTCGGGCATGGATGTGTGTGATGTCCTTACGATAGTTAGGTTTAAGTAGTTCTAAGTCTAGGGGACTGATGACCTCAGACGTTAAGTCCCATAGTGCTCAGAGCCATTTGAACCATTTGAACATCGTCAAGGAATTCGGTATTCCGAGATCCACAGTGTCAAATTTCAGGCATTACCTATCACCACCGAGAACGCAGTGATCGACGGTCATCACTTAACAATCGAGAGCAGCGGCGTTTGCGTGGAATTGTCAGTGCTTATAGACAAGCAACACTGCATGAAATAACTGCAGCAGTCAATGTGGGATGTACGACGAACGTATCCGTTAGGGCAGTACAGCGAAATTTGGCGTTAGTGGGCAATGGCAGCAGATGACCGATACGAGTGCCTTTGCTAACAGCACGACACCACCTGTGGTGGCACTCCTTGACAGGTGACCATATCGGTTGGACCCTAGACGAACGGAAACCGTGGCGAGGTCAGATGAGTCCCGATTTCAGTTGGTAAGAGCTAGTGGTAGGGTTCGAATGTGACGCAGACCCCACGATACCATGAACCCAAGTTGTGAGAAGGCGCTGTGCAAGCTGATGGTGGCTCCATAATGGCGTGGCCGGTGTTTTAACTGAATGAAGTGGGTCCTCTAATACACCTGAACCGATGGCTGACTGTAAATGGGTATGTTCGGCTATTTGGAGACCATTTTCAGCCTTTCATGGACTTCCTTTCCCAAACAATGATTTTATATGCCCGAGCCGTAATTGTTCGCGATTGTTTGAACAACATCGTGGACAATTCGAGATAATGATTTCGTCACCTATATCGACGGAGATGAGTCCCATCGAAAATCTATGGCACACAATTGAGCGGTCAGTTCGTGCTCGCCATTCTGCACCGGCAAGACTTTCGCAGTAATGGACGGCTAAAGAGGCAGCATTGCTCAATATTTCTGCAGGGGACGTCCAATGACTTGTCGAGTCTAAGCCTCGTCGAGTTGCTGCACTGCGCTGGGCAAAAGGAGGTCCGACTCGATATTGGCGCGTACCCCATCCCATGATTTTTCTCATCTCAGTGTATGTTTCACAAGTCATTCCGACTTTTTAAATGAATGGTTTCATGAACAGACGAAACTGGTGTCTTTTGTGTATTGTAACCCATACTGGTGTCAAGTATGATCACTATACTTTTCGAAGATAGGCATTTATGTCTCAGTGTCGGGTAGTGGCATCGTTGGCTCTTTTATAGAAAAGAGCGAAGAGGGGTTTATATATATACCGGGTGATCAAAAAATCAGTAGAAATTTGGAAACTGAATAAATCAAGAAATAATGTAGATAGAGAGGTACAACCAAAAAAATACAAAAGTTCAAAAAATGTCCGACAGATGGCGATTCATCTGATCAGAGTACCAATAATTAGCATAACAAAGTAATACAAAGCGAAGATGATGTTCTTTACAGGAAATGCTCAATATGTCCACCATCATTCCTCAACAATAGCTGTAGTCGAGGAATAATGTTGTGAACAGCACTGTAAAGCATGTCCGGAGTTATGGCGTCGGATGTTGTCTTTCAACATCCCTAGAGATGTCGGTCGATCACGATACCCTTGCGACTTCAGGTAACCCCAAAGCCAATAATCGCACGGACTGAGGTCTGGGGACCTGGGGGGCCAAGTATGACGAAAGTGGCGGCTGAGCACTCGATCATCACCAAACGACGCGCGCAAGAGATCTTTCACGCGTCTTGCAATATGGGGTGAAGCGCCATTCTGCATAAACATCATACGTTCCAGCAGGTGTTTATCAGCCAGGCTGGGGATGATGCGATTCTATAACATATCGGCGTAACTCTCACCCGTCACGGTAGCAGTTACAAAACCAGAATCACGCATTTCCTCGAAGAAAAAAGGCCCGATAACGGTAGATGTGGTAAATCCAACCCATAGCGTGACGTTCTCGTCGTGAAATGGAGTTTCCACGACAGTTCTAGGATTTTCGGTAGCCCGAATTCTGCAGTTGTGGGCGTTGACAGACCCTCGGACCGTGAAATGAGCTTCGTCGGTCCACAACAAGTTACTCAACCAATCGTCATCTTCCGCCATCTTTTGAAACGCCCACACCGAAAATGCCCTCCACTTCACTAAATCGCCAGGTAACAGTTCATGATGCCAATGGATTTTGTACGGATAGCATCGGAGGGTACGCCTAAGTGCCAAGCAAACAGCAGTATATGGAATGACGGTGCGACGTGTGACTGCAGGAGCGCTGACTTCTCCGTACATAGACGAACCCGCTACAGTCTCCATTTCTTCCTGAACTGTCTCAGCAGCATTACGCCTTGTGCTCGGTCGGCCACTACGGAGTCGATCGTTTAAACAACCCGTGGCTTCGAACTTCGAAATCATTCTCGCCACAGCTGCATTTGTCAACGGACCTTTACGCGTTCGAATCCCCTTCCTATGGCGATAGGATCGAAACGCTGAACTAGCACATTCCCCATTCTGATAATACTGCTTCACTAAAAGCGCCTTTTCAGGTAACGTCAACATGCTGCGACTGCTGGCACATCTGATTCTCTCTCTCATTACAGCTCCTTTTATACACGATTATCATGCTCAGTCACTGACGTTTTGCTGTACAGCCCCCATCTGTCGGACATTTTGTGAACATTTTTTTTCTTTTTTGTTCTAATAAAACCCCATGACATTCTAAGCATGTGCGTCAATTTTTACCTCTCTATCTACATTATTCAATGGTTTATTAAGTTTTCAAATAGGTTGTTACAAAAAGGTACGGCCAAACTTTCAGGAAACATTCCTCAGAAACAAAGAAAGAAAATATGTTATGTGGGCATGTGTCCGGAAAAGCTTACTTTCCATGTTAGAGCTCATTTTATTACTTCTCTTCAAATCACATAAATCATGGAATGGAAACACACAGCAACAGAACGTAGCAGCATGACTTCAAACACTTTGTTACAGGAAATGTTCAAAATGTCCTCCGTTAGCGAGGATACATGCATCCACCCTCCGTCGCATGGAATCCCTGATGCGCTAATGCAGCCCTGGAGAATGGCGTATTGTATCACAGCCGTCTATAATACGACCACGAAGAGTCTCTACATTTGGTACCGGGGTTGCGTAGACAAGAACTTTCAAATGCCCCCATAAATGAAAGTTCCTTTGAAAGGACACAGCCGAATTCATTCCCCATCCTTGTCTAATGCGATCTTCCACTCCATCTCTAATGATAACGATGTCGACGGGACGTTAAACTCTTCTTTCTCCTTTTTTACCTAATGGGGCATGAAGTGTTGTGACCAGATGAAACTACTTTCGTCTGGTCATAGCTGAGGATTCTTTGATTGCGAAGGTGGCACATAGGAACTGTAAGTCACGAAATATTAGTTCACTTTATTACATTAATGAATAAAAGATTTACGTAACTTTGATACACTTCTTTGTCACAGGAGTACTGGATAATTTACAGCTGCCATTGCCCAGCAAAGCGTCACCTGATGCAATAATTAACAAACTGTTCTCTTGATGTAAAATGTTCAACTTTAACAACTCTTTGATCCTATGCTATGATGCTGACCACTTCAGATGAGTTCACGAACAGGGCAGAGCGCTTCCAAGCTTGGCTCTAAATTGACCTCAGTGTGAGGACACTGCAGTGCTTGGGGAGAGGCAAGGTGTTCAGGATCGACTTCCATATGACACTGCGGATTGGTGCAACCCTCACTTATGTCTGTGATGTCGATATGCGTTGCCGACTTTGGTGTGGCACCAAGATATCTGGGCCGGCCGAAGTGGCCGTGCGGTTAAAGGCGCTGCAGTCTGGAACCGCGAGACCGCTACGGTCGCAGGTTCGAATCCTGCCTCGGGCATGGATGTTTGTGATGTCCTTAGGTTAGTTAGGTTTAACTAGTTCTAAGTTCTAGGGGACTAATGACCTCAGCAGTTGAGTCCCATAGTGCTCAGAGCCATTTGAACCATAATATCTGGAGGACAACAAATGAAGGAATCGTTATTTCGATAATGGGGGGAAGTATGCTGGGTAAAAAATGTACAGGGAGACCAAGGGATGTCTACAGTAATGAGGTTGTAATGGATATAGATTTGCACTAGTTAATCAGAGATGAAGAGATTTCTACTGGATTTATTTCGGAGGACATCTCAATCAAACCAGAGGTCGAACTGAGAGTCACAAAAGCAATAACAGCCCCTTGTCTTGACCCCTCCCCCCTCCCACTTCGAAGCACAAAGGGACACTTTTTCGGCTCACTCTCCGTAAATTCTGGTTGTACTACCTATGTTATTCACTGAATAACAAAGAAAGTGAAACACCTAAAACACCTAGAAGACATGGTCGATTGTCAGAGTAGCTTTGTTCACGTACACACAATCGGCGGGTATGTAAATGATAAGGGTTGAAATTTTCTGTGACAGGTAGGACGGCGATCAGAGAGCTTTAGTTTTGTTCGTATTTTGTGTTGTTACCAGGCCTGAAAGTGTATGTAAGGACGGGTCTTAGCATCAGATGATGTGAGACCACTGTGAAGGACATGGAGATGTCAAATACTCAAGTGATATAGTGTTATCGGTAAGTGACAGAGTTTGAATAGGTCTCATTGTGTTTCCATTTGGCCAGCTGGTCGACTCATGCAGTATTCAGATCTGTGGGGCACCCAGATGTGACAGTGGTACTGTAAATGATAGTAGTGGAACAAGGCCAGCATCACCCCACTCTCCACTGTTGCCAAATTTATTCAAGACGGTGGATCCAAGATAGTGGCGATAGAAGTGGCAATATTGCAATAACATACATGGTGGGAAGATCAAATTTTGGCGGAAAAATAGGTCAATTGGGCTACCTCCACTAACCTAACCCCCTCCCTTCCCCTCCCCTCCCCCATAAAACTGCGGGAAGTTCACAAACCACAGCTAGCTCCACTAACCTAAGATAATGGCAGGAAAAATAGGTCACTTGGACCACCTCCACTAACATACGTCATCCGACCGCCACCTCTTCCTAGGAATTGGCTGGAAAAGGACTCAGCCTGTGCTGGATAGGATGGATGTAAGTCTTTATTTAAACAGTCTTTATGTAAACAATTTGAGGCAGTAGTTCCATCCAGTGTGTCCACCATGAGGTCCGGAGTCCAGCTGACCTAGTACACAGTACTGCCGCCAGAGAGTGCTATCGTCCCTTCCGTAACATAATCCAAGATAGCAGTCTGGGGAGGGGGGAATTGGTGGGAAGAGGGCTCGGCCTGTTCTGGGCTGCTCGAGGGAGGAAGGAGTGTACTTTATTTATTTTGGAACAGTTTATTTAGGGACAGATTTCATGTAGTTTATTTATTACACTGATACAAAACACTTGCTCTGACATGCTTGGGGTCACAATACACAGCCTACAGACCTGACAACTACTCGAAGATCACCGAAATAATGTTGAACACTGATGTGCAGACATGAAAACAACTCATAAATTGTCAAAATAATGCATCTAAAAGGCTCTGCAAACATGCTTGCTAATCGTCAAGTGTCGAAATCATGCATTGCACAGCCTGCACACATTTACAAAATAATGCAACAGACACAAAAACAACTCGTAAATTGTCAAAAGGTAATGCGTGTGTAACACTGTGCAGTCACGCTCACAACACTTAAACAGCCAAAAATAATTCAGTGCACAAACACTCATCGCACGTAAAAAACACTTTCAAACTATCAACTGTGACGTATCAGCAAACTGCTTCCCTACAGAACTCCAAGGAGTGCACACCAGTTGGTGTGCTCAATTTGGTCCCATACGTAAGATGAATCTGGGACATGTGCATGTGTTTACTGTTGCTGGCGCGATACCTCTCTACCTGAGGATACTGACATTACAGATCTCACTATAGAAATCTGTTCTGATGCTTCCCAGAATAGCACAGGGTGCATTGTTGCTAGCGATCCTAAAGGGACGAGAGAGCTGCGCTTAGCCATGTACGCGTATTTAACTTCCCAGTATGGATCACGCATTGCCGTGAAATGTTCGGGTAGTGACTCACCATTGCAGGTGCATCTAAAAGGTTCTCACTGTTATAAAGACGTTACATGGCTACATGAATAAGAGCCAAGTCGACCTCTCGGAAATTGTCAAGTGTTGCAGAAATAGTTAACAATCGAAATGGCTCTGAGCACTATGCAACTTAACTTCTGAGGTCATCAGTAGCCTAGAACTTAGAACTAATTAAACCTAACTAACCTAAGGACATCACACACATCCATGCCCGAGTCAGGATTCGAATCTTCGACCGTAGCGGTCGCTCAGCCCCAGACTGTAGCCCTTAGAAACGCACGGCCACTCTTGCCGGCTAGTTAACAATCGCTTTTGTAAGAGGTTTTGTGATGCCTCCGCTTGTCTGCGTGGAAATTCTGGTTCTAACAGGACCTGTTAAAGAAAATAGCCCAGTATAACACCAAATGCTTCCTCCCTCACGATCCTAATGGGACACTGCATCCATTATTTATCAGTCTCTTCTAGGAATTGGTAAAGTGCTGCAAAAATAGTTAACTGTGGCTTTCGTTGTAGCTTTCGTGACTTCTCAGCTTGTCTGAATGGAAATTCCTGTCCTAACACGACCTGTTAACAAGCATAGTGTAACATCCACGAGATAAATTTTTGGCTACAGTGCGACAAGAGGAAATTATGCCTCTAACAGTTATAAACATTATGTATTCGATGTATAAAAAAACAATGAAAACTTATAAGTATTAATTATTTATATAATATTCTGTGATGTAATTCAACATTTCGATGTGTATCATACAAAGACAATGATAAGTGTAAATTCCTTTTATGATCTGCATTTGTCTTCCTTTGTTTTTACCTTTTGTTGGTTGGCTTTTGTAAGTTGCAGATGCATATCAAACTGAGGTCTGTTAAGAAATTGTAATTATTTGTTAATCATTACTTGAAAATAGAGTTCATTATTATTATAAATATGAGTGAATAATTATTTTTAACTTTAATTCCTCTCTCAGTAAGCATTATCTGTGTTAATTATTTCTTTCCGCTGCAACGAGCGCAGCCATTGATGATTGCGATTTGTATCGCGTTTTTGTCTGTGTTTTCCTTAGGAACCAATCAAACGTTTGCTTGATGAGGTCTAAATACTGCACAATATGAATGTATAGTTTACAGCGCTTAATAAACATTTTAAATATTTACTTATTTGCTCTAACAATAGAAAGTCTCTATCAATTGTCTGCCGACATCTTAACAATTATCACAGCGGCAAATTCAAATTACGCAACTCTGCAGACATAAATGCTGAACGTAGTACAAATGTGTAAAAATAAATGTGCACCAGTGGTCCCAAACTCATTTTAATGAAAATAATTCGAATCAGGTGGTTCTTTAAAAACAGTGCTCATAGCACGATCGTTATAACAAACTTTTCTAGCTGATGTATGGAGCCGAAATTAATTACACACGAGTTGCGAAGAATATTGCTTCAGATAACATACATCAGCATTGTGCGCGGCTGATATTCGGTGGTTTTAACGATCATTTTGCTGAAGATAACTGCTTCCATCTTAATCAATAGTTCTATTGAATCTGTTGTATGAACTGTGATTTAGTGACACTTACACAACTTACAGACAACACTTTAACACGACGTTAACTTGGAGTTCTTTAGCAACTTGATCAAATCTTTAGCCGGGAGAAAAATTATTTTGTAATTACTCAATGTAATAGAATAAGATTATCATTTCCATATACAAATTAGTTAAATACCAAACCACTGAATAATCCAGCGAACGCCACAATAGACCAGAACAACACCAATTGCATTCTTCCTCGCAGTCATAATGTGGCACCCCATCCATCTTGTGTTACCCTTCCTGCTTTCAACAAACATCTCCGAAACACAAATGTTCTCACTGCTATGTAGAGGGTCCTACGTGCCAGCACAAAGGATGTCTTGTGAGTGAATGGAGCATTATGATCATCTCTTACTGAAGTTACGCACCAAATTACTGATGCTGCTGGTGTGAAAGCACTGCCTGCCCTTTTTTTTCTGCAGATGAGACTTTCAGTAGCTATTTTGTACAGATCACCATATTGCACTGACGGTTAAACCCTGCAAAGTGGCCTACAGATCGTCAAATATGGAAAGACTCTTACTCAGTTACACTGCTCTTCCACTGAGGACGAGAGCTTGAATATTAGAGCGTGAAACCGATCCCCTCAGCACAAAGGCGTTACTGTTTCTGCCTGACCTGTTTGCTTACTTGTTTTTCTACACCCGTCTCCAGACTCTGGGATTGCAAGAACGTATGTAATTTCACATGGTTTGCCAGAATATAATACCATTTTCGCGATATGTCTCGATATCAAGCACATAGCAATATCGCTTGTTTAGCAGTATCGCTTGTGCAGTGTAATTTCGAAGATATAGACCAGAAATTACTTCATTAGAAACCCGAAACTTTAGCGAGGTGCAGTGTGCTGTAAAACACTGAGTAACTAGAAACTGATCTTGTCTGTGAAGACCTACCATTCTTTTCACTTGACATACACTTTCCTTTGCTATCACAGTGTTCCACATCAAATCCATACCTTCCTTACGACTGGGCATAGTAATTTCCTATGCACATGTTGGAACACAAACCCATACTTTATAAGCCTGTTACTCAAGGCGAACCTATCACATGTCCCCTACTACTGAGTATAATACTTCATCAATAACTGATTGCTGGCGATACGAAATAACAGTGACCAAAAATCAACAATGGGTGGACATGTCTCATAAGTTTTTCTTGCAAGTGGCACCACTGTTTCTTAGAAAGGCAGGTGTAATCATCCCACAAACCGCCAGTTGTTAAAAAACCCGATTGCAATAACTACTGTATCGTACTGTCACAAGCGGTCTTGGTACTGCAGGTGCATACAGGTCTCCATGTTAAAAGCTATACTGGCCTTATAAATCGAGCTATTGCATTACATCTGAATGAAGTGGTTTCTTCAAGACAAATACCGTGACACTGAATATAGATGGTGATCGCTGGTTTGTATAGTATCAGACCAAACAGTGTGGTTACACGTCACTGACAGAGCACCCTCATAATAAAATAACTGAATTTAGAAAGTGATTCAGCTGAGGAACGTGGTATGAAATCGGTATTTTCTACTCCCTCAAACTGCTGCTATATATTTCTCCAGTATTTGTAACACATTCTGTCTTGATGCCTCGTCAGAGGATCGGTGATATATTGCTGTGTTATAGGCGATGGTTGATTGAGAAGGATCACAAACATAGATGGTGTGCTGATTGAGGTCATAAGAAATGTACACCAGCTTTCCAGATCTCTAGTGCTACACTTTTCGGTAGAAATGATGTCTATGATTTGGAATCAACTCTTTCCATTCAGCCACATACCTGCATTGTATCCGATGGAGAAGTCCTTTAATGATTACAGACACTAGTGAATCATATTTATGGCCTCTCATATCTCGAAACGAGTCACCTTTTTCGAACCTATCTGCTACAGGAAACTTTTAGATAGTCCCTATGCCTCTTGCAACTTTCTGCCATTTCTGCAGCTTTGCACATGTGATCGTTTCAATTTAAGTCGGAACTGAGCAGAAGTCAGAGGGATCTATATCCACCACCTTCTGCAATCCGTGTAAAAACAGAGTGACCCTATTTAGTGTGACAGGACAATGTTTTGACCATTCGGTGGAAATGGGAACAAGTTGTCATAGCTCTGCCAACAGTGTATGATGTGTAACGTCAGCGCCAAATGAAGCCTGCTCCTGCAACTCGAGGTAGTAGAAAAGACAGTATGGGAACTGGGAGAAGGAAGAAGATTTTGCTACTGCATTGTAGTACGTCCTCAAACTACATATACACTCCTGGAAATGGAAAAAAGAACACATTGACACCGGTGTGTCAGACCCACCATACTTGCTCCGGACACTGCGAGAGGGCTGTACAAGCAATGATCACACGCACGGCACAGCGGACACACCAGGAACCGCGGTGTTGGCCGTCGAATGGCGCTAGCTGCGCAGCATTTGTGCACCGCCGCCGTAAGTGTCAGCCAGTTTGCCGTGGCATACGGAGCTCCATCGCAGTCTTTAACACTGGTAGCATGCCGCGACAGCGTGGACGTGAACCGTATGTGCAATTGACGGACTTTGGGCGAGGGCGTATAGTGGGCATGCGGGAGGCCGGGTGGACGTACCGCCGAATTGCTCAACACGTGGGGCGTGAGGTCTCCACAGTACATCGATGCTGTCGCCAGTGGTCGGCGGAAGGTGCACGTGCCCGTCGACCTGGGACCGGACCGCAGCGACGCACGGATGCACGCCAAGACCGTAGGATCCTACGCAGTGCCGTAGGGGACCACACCGCCACTTCCCAGCAAATTAGGGACACTGTTGCTCCTGGGGTATCGGCGAGGACCATTCGCAACCGTCTCCATGAAGCTGGGCTACGGTCCCGCACACCGTTAGGCCGTCTTCCGCTCACGCCCCAACATCGTGCAGCCCGCCTCCAGTGGTGTCGCGACAGGCGTGAATGGAGGGACGAATGGAGACGTGTCGTCTTCAGCGATGAGAGTCGCTTCTGCCTTGGTGCCAATGATGGTCGTATGCGTGTTTGGCACCGTGCAAGTGAGCGCCACAATCAGGACTGCATACGACCGAGGCACACAGGGCCAACACCCGGCATCATGGTGTGGGGAGCGATCTCCTACACTGGCCGTACACCACTGGTGATCATCGAGGGGACACTGAATAGTGCACGGTACATCGAAACTGTCATCGAACCCATCGTTCTACCATTCCTCGACCGGCAAGGGAACTTGCTGTTCCAACAGGACAATGCACGTCCGCATGTATCCCGTGCCACCCAACGTGCTCTAGAAGGTGTAAGTCAACTACCCTGGCCAGAAAGATCTCCGGATCTGTCCAGCATTGAGCATGTTTGGGACTGGATGAAGCGTCGTCTCACACAGTCTGCACGTCCAGCACGAACGCTGGTCCAACTGAGGCGCCAGGTGGAAATGGCATGGCAAGCCGTTCCACAGGACTACATCCAGCATCTCTACGATCGTCTCCATGGGAGAATAGCAGCCTGCATTGCTGTGAAAGGTGGATATACACTGTACTAGTGCCGACATTGTGCATGCTCTGTTGCCTGTGTCTATGTGCCTGTGATTCTGTCAGTGTGATCATGTGATGTATCTGACCCCAGGAATGTGTCAATAAAGTTTGCCCTTCCTGGGACAATGAATTCACGGTGTTCTTATTTCAATTTCCAGGAGTGTAGATACTGCTGTTCGAAGCAGATCCGCATTCCTCAGGCCCCATTCATGTCTATCAGTCCAATATGCAATCATCATTATTCTATACCATACGAGAGAGAAAAATTACTAAATAGGAAAGCTTCACTAACTTCATCCGATAGAGAATTCGATAAGATTTTTACTGCATCTCTCTTCTCCCATATATCGAAAACAAATACTCTCTGCATGCTGGCAATGAGCACATGTGACGATCCTATTAAATATACAGGTATTGATCCATTGCAAAGACCAGTGTAAAGCTGCATCGCCTGTACTGTAGGAGGATGACAGTATTCGACTAACCATACAATATGTCGCAAGAGACGCTCCCTGTGACCCTTTGTCATTGTTTGAAACATTGGTTTTACTGCTGTAACATGCTTTGTACACTGTCATACATTTTGTTTTCTCCGCCACGACTTCTACATCCGTGTCAGGTTCTAAACTGACATTAACGTGTTCTAATCCATTGCTTCCACGGAAAACTAGATGTTGCATGGTGTAAATCATATAGGTACGAAAAGGGGGATGCTATACACCTAACTGCCTAGTTTCAACTTTTTTTCAAGGGGAAAGTGGATAATGGGATGACTTTTCAAGGGGAAAATGGATAATGGGGTGACTGAAAAGTAGCTGAAACTAGGTAGTTGAAAGTATAGCAACCCCCTTTTCATATCTACATGAAGTCCAATGTACAACTGACCTAGTACACAGTACTACCACCAGAGGGCGCCATAGTCCCTTCCGTGACATTATCCAATATGGCGGTCTGGGGGCGGAGGAAAATGGCAGGACAGGACTCAGCCTGTTCTGGACTGCCGGAGAGGGGAAAGAGTGTATTTATTTGGGTACAGATTTCACGTAGTTTATTTACTACACTAATACAAAACACTCGCTCTGACGTGCTTATGGTCACAATACACAGCCTATAGACCTGAAAACTACTTGTAGATTATCGAAATAAAGCTGTACACCGATGTGCAGACACGAAAACAACTCGTAAATTACCGAAATAATGCAGTACACAGCATACAGACCTGCAAACTACTCTTAAATTATCGAAATAATGCAGGGTACTGATGTGCAGACACGCAAACAAGTCGTAAATTACCGAAATAATGCATTGCACACCCGTCAGAGCTGCAAACTACTCATACATCACCGAAATAACTCAGTGCACTGATGTGCAGACATGAAAACATCTCGTAAAATACCGAAATAATGAAGTACACAGCATATAGGCCTGCAAACTACTCGTAAATTATCGAAATAATGCAGTACATTGATGTTAAGACACAAAAAAACTCGTAAATTGTCAAAATAATCCATTTAAAAGACTCTGTAAACATGCTTGCTAATCGTCAACTGTCGAAATGATGCATTGCACAGTCTACACACCTGTTCACAAAATAATGCAACAGACACGAAAAAAACTCGTAAATTGTCAAAAGATAATGCATGTGTAATGCTATGCAAACACGCTCATATAGGTACGAAAAGGGGATTGATATACTTTCAACTACCTAGTTTCAACTACTTTTCAAGGGGAAAGTTGATAATGGGGTGACATTGAAAGGTAGTTGAAACAAGGTAGTTGAAAGGATAGCAACCACTTTTTCATACCGATATCAAATCCACCCCTAAATAAATTGTAGTTTATAATTAGTGAGCATGTCTGCACATCAGTGAACTGCATTATTTCAGTGATTTACGAGTAGTTTGCGGTTCTGTAGGTTGTTCAGTGCGTTATTTCGACAGTTTACAATCATTATAATTAGCAAGCTTGTTTGCAGAGCATTACACATGCATTATTTTGACAATTTAGGAGTTTTTTGCATGTCTGTACGTCAGTGTATTGCATTATTTCGATGATTTACGACTAGTTCACAGGTCTGTAGACTGTTTATTGCAACCCCAAGCACGTCAGAGCGAGTGTTTTTGTATCAGTGGAATAAATAAACTACATGATATCCGTCCCTAAATGGTAACAAAATTAATAAACCACACTTCTTCTTATCCAGCTGCCCAGAACAGGCTGACTCCTTTTCCCGCCATTTTCCTCCTAGACCGCCATCTTGGATTACATCACAGGAGGAACGACAGTGCCCTCTAGTGTCAGTACTGTGTACTAGGTCAGTTGGATTCCAGACTTCATGGTGAAGAGCTGCATGGTGGATTGAGCTACTGCATCAAATTTTTTAAATAGAGACTGCCTGCAAAGTGAAGACTTATGTCCATCCTATCCAGCAGCCCAGCACAGGCCGAGTCCTTTACCCACAAACTCCTGGGAAGAGGTGGCGGTCAGATAGCTTAGGTTAGTGGAGGTGGCCCAAGTGACCTTTTTTCCTGCCATTTTCTTGGGTTATTGGAAGTACCTGTGGTGTGTTGCATTGTCCTGCTGGAATTTGAACTTCCCTCCATATTCTGGGGGAGGGGTTTGGGAGCAGGGAGTGGAGGGGTTAGGTTATTGGAGGTAATCCAATTGACCTATTTTTCCACCAAAATTTGAATTTCCTGCCATGACATCATTGCAATGTTGCCATATCTATCGCCGCCATCTTGGTTCAATTTGGCAGTAATGAAGAGTGGGGCTACGCCGGTCTTGTTCCACTACTAATGACAGCATGAGAACATGAGGACAGGCTTACTCGTCATCAAGGTTCCCATCAACTGCTCTGATCATGACAATGGAGGACTGCCATATTCTGCACACCTTCACATCTATTCCTGCCATGCATGAACATTTAATGGACTCCCTGCAATATCCTGTGTAATCCTGTTCCTTTTTTTGGGACTAGCAATAGCCAGACCAGGAAATTACCGTCTCTCGCTTAAGTTGCCTTAATATCACAATACAAAAGGCCGCGTTTGGAGTGGGAAATGTGGAATGCTGATGAATGGCTCCGCGTTGTGTTCAACGATGAATTGTGGTTCTGCACTACCCCTGATGACCACCTTCGGCGAATATGGCGACGACCTGGGAAGAGGATCTACTCTTACAGTGATTTGGAGATGTTGTGTGGGGAGCCATTACGTATGATTTGAGCTCACTGCTGGGAGTGACTGAGGGGACTCTAAAGGTAAAACTGTACATTGCAGACATCCTGGATCCTCATGTGTTATCCCTCATGTGACAGAATTGTGGTGTCATTTTTCAAGAGGAAAATGCTCGTTAATATATGACGTGTGAACTGTGTGTATGCCGTTGAGGTCTTCCCGTGACCAGCAAGATTCCCGATTCCCAGTTCTCTCCCCGAAATAAACCGTGTGAGACCAGCTCGGACGTCAGCTCCGTCCCAGCGTCAGTATCCAGGATATGAAGAACCAGTTACAACAGTCGTGGGTCTGAGTGCCTCAGAATAGAATACAACGGCTTTATGACCCCATTTCTAACCAAACCAATATATGCACCGATGCCAGAGGGAGTGCAACATCACTAATAAGTAGGCTAATACTGGAAAGTTCTTTCTGGCTCGAGTTTACCATCACTGAAATAACAACACATACTCTTAACTCGTGATGTTTCATTCCGTTTGTCTTCCCCTTCTGTATACTTCACATTGTATTTGTCAGACAGTGTATTTAGAAACGTTGTTCCAGTTGTGAGTAGAATGACCAAGTTTAATATGAAGCAGCTCAAAACAAAGTACTGTGTTCGAAAACTGGTCTGTTAGCAGGATATCATGTTATTCTTCTGGCAAGTGTGCCAAACAACAACGAGCAATGCAGTAAATCTTCATAGAGGGAACATCTAGAAGACTCTTTCCATTCGACCCACGTTGCTTATTTAAGGCAGCAGGCGTAACAATGGTTAAAGGAAAAGCTACTTCTGCAAGCTCTGGAAGTAACGGGAAATGGAATTCGTTCAGTGGCAGTGCACGATGAGTACGCAAATAATTCCGCATATCACTGGCAAAAAGTCACGTTAACTCACTACCATTGCAGTAATAGCACAAAATAGCGTATTTTTCTTTGACAGACCAAGTTTGATTACTTTTTGCCCTCATCAAGAAAGTGTATTTTAGTAATCACGATAACATCTGCAGTGTGGCTTGGAGGATACTGTATTTCTTGCACGGTATCACCTACAGAGGAAATTGAAGGATGTTGAATTTCTTGAAATGAATAGCTAATCATAGCGAATTTAGGAGAAGAGGACTTGTTTACAAATTCCGCAGGCTACCTAACAACCGGTGAGTCTCCCCGCAAAAGCGCATGTTATCGTTGAAATAATTACGTCGAAGTTACTACCGTGATGAATCGTGGCTGCAATCTGTTATTAGATTGTTTTTTGGTGTGTAGTGACCATAATCTTGCATTACGTCGTTTTTATATCACATCTTTGAATGAAATGTCTAATGAGTAAGAGTGGATTTGCATTAAATGTAACTTCTACGTTTGTTATTTCGCTTTCATTTGTTTAGAAATGTTAGTTAAGGTTCGCTATCACGCTCGGACGACGTATCATAGAGATGGTAAATAATAAGTCATTTACTGCACCTAGGTGCGATTTAAACTTCACAGTCCTTACCCGAGATAAGAAACTCCAGAACGAAACACATTTACTGATTCAACGATTTGTCACCACGAGTTTCGACAAACAATATCTATCTTCCTTCTATACCACTAAATATACCTTGATCTATGCTTTGTACATATTTACAGTGGTTTAACACGTTCTATGCAGATTACGATCCAAAAGTACCTCTGCTACACTTCACTACTGCATCACTGCATAAAAGTTAATTCCGAAATGAACCTTTCAATGTGCGATACAATAAACATTTAATTTGGGTAGCAGTGAAGAGGGCGAATATCATCTGAAAGGTGCAGTAGTGGTTAAAAACTCTTAGTAACGATAATGATACAGTGTTCCAGAAACAGGCGTTCATCGTTTTACTAATGACATTGTACTATTTTCCACTAGCTGAGATAAACTTCAGCAACGAATAGACTTTTCAAAAGAACGATCGGGAATCAAGTACAATAACACTAAAATAATGCATACCTGACATATCGCCGTCCACTGTGGCCGAGCGGTTCTAGGCGCATCAAGTCGGGAACCGCGCTGCCGCTATGGTCGCAGGTTCGAATCCTGCCTCGGGCATGGATGTGTGTGATGTTCTTAGGTTAGTTAGGTTTAAGTAGTTCTAAGTAAAGGGGACTGATGACCCAGATGTTAAGTGCCATAGTGCTTGGAGCCATTTGAACCATCTGAACCTGACATATCGAAAAGTAAATATAGTGCTCTGCAAAACGTAGGGACGAGATAGGTAAAGTAACATAACATAACAACATAACATAACATATCATAACTCATTGGAATCTGATGTTGCCAGAGGTCTAACAGTCGTGTACAGGAAGCTGGGCTTCACAAGACGAGACGTCAGTCTAACTGTGGCACCAAATGGGGCTCGCCCCGCACCAAGAGGAACTTGAAGGAACAGGGGAAAGCAGTGTCTGTCAATCAGCTAGCAATTGCAGTGCACTGTGATGGTGTTCTTCATTACGACATGACCCTGAAACAACGTCTCGATGGCTTCACGTTGGGAAACTGGAAAAAGGACGAAGTATGACGAGCGTTGCCCGTGAGTTTGGTATTGTTCATAGCATCGTTGCATGTGCTTGGGAAGCGTTTACAACCAAATGCACTACGGCCTGAAGGAGAAGAGGTGGTCGACCACAGTCATGTACAGCAGCAGATGACCGCTACAGTGTGCACAGGCCAGAAGGTACAACACGTCAAACATTAGGTGCAACTGGAAGATATTACACAGGACTGCTAGTCACTCAGTCTCGCGCTCCACAGTGGCATGGGGGCAATCTCTTTGCCCGACGACTATAAGTTGTGTTCTATTGACACCCGCACATCGGTGTCACGGTTTGCGACGGAGCCAAGAGAACAGGAATTCGAACAACAAGGTCGGGGTTGCGTGCTCTTCTCGGATGTCTGGATTGTGATTCTGGATGTACCCTCGTATGGCGAGAGATGGGAACACGTAATCCACCCAGGAGCACTGTAGAACATAATCGTTTTGGTTTCACACGTGCATGTTTTCAGAAGTGTATTTGGCCCTGACTTCACTTGTATGGATGGCATCGAAGTGTGCAGGTGGACATACTCTTGGAACGAGAGGATATTCGGCAAATGGATTCGCCTGCCCGTTCCCCCGACTTGAAACCCATGTGGGGTGCGTTGGGGAGACATATTGCAGCGTGGTTACACGCGCCAACGACCATCTGAGAGTTGTCAGTCGTGCTGGTGAAGGTGTGCATCTACACCTACATCTACATATATACTCCGCTAGCCACCAAGCGGTGTGTGGCGGAGGGCACAATTCGCGCCAAAATCATATTCCCCCCCCTCCCCCTCTGTTCCACTCGCGGATCGCGAGGGGGAAAAACGACTGTCTGAACGCCTCAGTACGAACTCATATTTCCCTTATCTTTGAATGATGATCATTACGGGATTTGAAAGTTGGTGGTAATAATATGTGCTCCACATCCTCGGTGAAGATTGGATTTCGGAATTTAGTGAGCAGCCCCTTCTGTTTAGCGCGTCGCCTGTCTGCAAGTTTCTCCCACTTGAAACTTTCTATGAGATTTATAACGCTCTCGCGATGGCTAAATGTACCAGTCACGAATCCTACTGCTCTTCTTTGGATCTTCTCAATCTCTTGAATCAGACCCAACTGGTAAGGGTCCCATATAGACGAACAATAAGACTGGACGAACTAACATATTGTAAGCTATTTCCTTTGTTGAAGGACTGCATTGCTTCAAGATTCTACCAATAAATCGCAATCTAGAGTTCGCCTTACCTGTTACTTGTGTAATCTGATCATTCCATTTGAGATCATTTCGAATAGTCACACCCAGATTCTTGACTGATGTTACCGCTTCCAAAGACTGATCATTTATTTTGTACTCATACATTGAAAGGGTACAGTACCGCCCGACATTGAAAATAGGTACAACATACTTCATTATTTTTGTCAGAAGAACACTTTTTTTGTAAAATAACTCAATTTCAATTAATACAGCGAAGCCGGATACCAGTGTTGGAAAGAATGACATTTTATTTATTTAATTGATCACATGTGCACTCCCACAAAATAAATCCCTACATCCAGTTTGGTGAGATCTGTGAAATGAATGAATGTATGGTCGTCTGCTAACCGCAGATAGTGAATGTGAATATATGATCATCTTTGAGATGATCCTTTGGCCACCTTTGGTGGGACCAAAGAGATGAAATTTACCTGAGCTTTGAGCGCCTGAAATGTGGCTGACCAATACGGTAGCAAGGTGCTCCCCCACCTAGGTGGAGGTGCGAGATGACCTGAAGAACGGCCACGTTTTGGCACTCTGCCGCTGGATCTTGTGCTGTTAAGACCTGTCTTAGGTGTGCTCCGTAATGACAAAAGAGTGGAGACATGGTATGCATGTGGAATATTTAAGAGTAGTTTGAAATAATAATTCCTCTATTTCAGGAACTTTTGTGGGGAGAATTAAATGTCAGGCAGGTATTATTAATGGGATCGTAGTAATCTATGGAAGTGACCAATGGTGACAATGAAACCACTTGTAGCAATAAGTCGAAATACTTCCGTGTGCTTAAGTTAAGCTGAATTACGAGTGTGTGTACTATAAGTTGAAATATTTAAGAAATGGCGTGTTCAGGACTTGAAATTAGAGACGAGTACTTCCACGTGGTGAGTACTGTGTGAGTCTCAATCTGTGTATGAGACAAAGGATAAAGAGAAGTACTCGTCCATGGTATTAGTTGAGGACTCGTATCTGTGATGAATATGTTCTTAATATTACTTTGCGTGATATGTTTCCGTGTGACGCTTGATTCAAACTATAATACTCTGAGAGAGAAGCAAGGTGAGTCAGTTGTCTATCCAGCAACGCCACTTGGCTTGCATTGCACAGGAAGACGTGCATATATCTGCAGAGTTCATAGTAGGAAAGTAGAATTACGTAGTGGGGCGGTGTCGTGTGAAACTGGGATAAATATTAATTGAAGTGGGAAAGCTGAAAGTGATAATGTTGTGACTAATGCCTGTGTTGCATTTCATGTTGTAGTGTGGTGTATGTCATGTAATTTAAGTATGTGTGGTTTGCATGGGAGAGTAGCAAGGTAGTTTCAGAGGTAGTGGGTTATGTGTGTTCCTTTTGTACTGCTCGGTCTGGAGGAAACTTTCGTGATGATGATTGTGAGAGTCGAAGTGTGAGAAATAATAAAAGATCCACCATCCTATCCAGCAAGTGCACTGTAGCGTTAAATAATTACGAGACCATAATATAGAGATTCACCAATGTAAAGCCATGCCCACTGGGCGGAATTTCTCATGTGTTATTGTTGTAGGTTATAGATATCCAGAAATTATAATGTGTGCGCCACTCATATTCAGTGCGATGGCCACGTGTTGATAAAGCCGTTAAATAAAAAAAAAAAAAGAAAATGTGGTATTGGCAGTGCGTAGTGAACAGTCAGAGTTCTGTAAATTACTGATAGTCAGATGCGTGTTTCCGTTGCGTATTATTCATATAGGAGGATAACTTGTAACTTAATTGTGAGTACTAGAGTTCATGTTACTCGATAAATAAGAATGAATCCACTCGCTTGGCAGACCACTCATCTTGCAGGCGTGACTGCTTGATGCCACAGTATGAGCAAGGCATGTGGGTGCCTCTCATAATTTCGACCCTGCCAGGATATTTTGCCAGGATATTTTGCTGCTAGGGTTTGCTGTTAAGATTTTTTTTTTTTGATGGATATATTGTGATAGCGCTAAGAAGTAAAATTTTTTTTGTTTGCAATTTCTTTCTGGATTGGTGAGGATCTTTTATTTTTTTATGTAATTAATTGCTATATCGCCCAAGGCTGGAAGATCGTTGTATACTTTTTTTTGCATAATGTCCATAGTAACTAGGTCACAGTCGAAAAGTGTAGTCACCATGGAGAATAGTGATTCTGGCGTGAACGTAGCAGTGCAGCAGGAAGTAGGTGTCGACCTTGGGTTAATGAGCGAGAACGGTACACACACGGAAGGGGTTGAATTTTTCAGCGGACCGCGGCTAGGTGATCCTTTAAGCGGCGGGCTTTGTCTACAGTCGGGGGCTTTTCCCGACGACGCGGGCGAGCCGGGACTAGGTCAGGTATGCAGTGAAAGTGTAGCTACCCTTAGAGAAGCTACGGTTTCTCAGGCGAACGAGGTGAGCGCACCGAAAGTAGCAAATGACAATGTGCTACTGCAGTTTTTACACAGGATGGATAAAGATAATAAGGAGAGAGATAGGGAGAATAAGGAAAGATTGGAAGCGATGGATAGAGTTAATAAGGAAAGATTGGAAGCGATGGATAGGGAGACTAAGGCAAGATTGGAAGCAAATAAGGAAAGATTGGAGGCAAATAAGGAAAGATTAGTGGCAATGGATAAGGGAAATAAAGAGGCAATGAGGAAGCTACACACAGTTATCGATGAGCGTCTGTCCACAGTTAATAATCGGTTAGATGAGGGGGAGAAGAATCTGGATGCGTTGAAGCAAGTATGTGATGCCGTGAAAGAAAAAGCCAATAATTTGGAGGTACGAATAAGTGCAATAGAGAGCGATATTACAGAACATAGGGGCGTGTGGCCGGATGAGCGAATCAAAGAGATAGTGGAGGACTTACTTGCAGATAAACAAGGGGCATTAGACAGCGTGGAAGCTCAAGTCACACAACAGGAAGTGGCGCTAAATAAACACAGGGAAGAAGTTGCGGAGGTAGTGGTCAGAATGAATACGATTAGCGCAGATGTAGAAAAGATCAGTATGAGAGGCGAAACAGGCTCTGACAGTACGCAGCGAGAGGTTTATGCCGACCAGGAGGAGATACAATCACTATTGCAGTTTAAAGAGGCACAATTAGAAACAAATAGGAAACATAGGGAAGAACTAGCAAAGTTGCAATTAGCGTGCAGAAGCGAAGGTGAAACACCACCAGGTAGACTGCAGAGGGAGAGTGAGATAAATTCAAAAAACGAAAATAGGCAGAAAGAGGAAGACGAACTCAGAGAGTTAGAAGAACGGTTGTGTCGGATAAAACAGGTGGCAAACCCAACTGGGTATAGTCCAAGGTCGGAAAACGTAAATGCGGAAGAAGAATGTAGGAGGCACTTCGTGTCGGTACAAACGTACACTTGTTTTCCGGATCCTGATAATTACCAACATCCATGCCTGTGGCTGTCCCAATTTCAAGATTCATTACCTTCATCGTGGGGACCGTTCCTCAAAATGAAGTTTGTGTGTAACCATTTGAGGGACGAGGCTAGAGCGAAAATACAGGAAGTTATTAAAGACTGTAGTAGCTACAAGATATTTTGTGACAAGTTTTTAAATGAATTCTGGTCGAAAAGTAAGCAGGACCAGGTTAAGCAAAGCATATTGATGATGCCAAATTGTAACGAAGGTGGTATAAGAGATCCAGTGTCGTGCTATCAGGAAATGCTGAGAAGAAATAGGTATTTGGATGTGCCATACAATACTGGGGAGCTCATTAGGATCTGTATAATGAAGTTGCCAGTGAGATTGCGCAGAGATATAGTGATAGCAGGCAGAGGCTTAGACTATTCCGCGTCATTTCAGCATTTGTTACAGGAACTGGGTAATGAGAGCAACATTGTGAACGGCGACATGATTCATAGGTCAGACAGAGTCGAGGATAGGAACGGCAGAAACTATCAGAATGACAGGAGAGCATGGAATCAGAGGAATGACGGAAATGGAAGATGGCGAGGAAATAGGGGGCAGAATTCATGGGGATATCGACCGGCAAACCGGGAAAATAGAAGATGGGACAGAGATGGAAGAAGAAGGGAAAATGAAAATGATGGGCGAAGAGAGGATAGGCAGTCATTGGGTTCACGACAGGACAATCACTGTCACAATGACGGAGGGACAAGAAGGTGACTACATGATAGACGGGTACAAACCAGGACTATTAATGATGTAAATATTAGGTATATCGATTACGGAAAACTAAGGGAGAATCTGTTAGAGGAGGTAGGAGATGTGGGGAGTGAAGTCCACCCAATAATTAGCGTAGAAATAAATAACATAATCGTACCTTGTGTCATCGACACAGGCAGTGTAATGAGTGTTTTGAGGGAAGATGTGTTTAAGTGTTGTAGTCTTACAAAACCATGGCCAACGTTGCCATTGCAAAGGACAACAGTGAGAGGGGCAGTTAGAGGAAAGGGAATTGAGGTGAAGTTACAAGCGCAGGTAGACTTTGTGTGCCAGACGAAGAGGTTTAGTACAGTGTTCGTGATTGTGTCATCTCTAACTGTTGAAGGGATATTAGGCGTTAATTTTTTGAACAGATATAAAGCAGTCGTTAACATGAGAAATGGTTCGATGGAGTTGAAACGAGATTCGGAGGAAATTACATTAAGATTCGACGATTGCTTATATGCTAAAGATAACGCACACTTAGCATTATTTCTGGCGGTAAAGTCCGGTAGACAGGCACAGAATACGGGGTTCGAACAAGAGAAGAAGGAAATTCATAAATGTTTGGAGGAGGAGATCAGGGAGAAAATCTGGCATTTACGAGGGACCACGGTCTACGGGGAATTGCAGAAAATTTTATACGAGAATAGAAAGGTATTTAAACATGCTGCGGATACAATAAGAAATTTTGTGTATAGATTCAAGGTCAAGCCTCATAAACGGTTTAGGGCCCAAGTGTACCCGATACCTGTTGTGAAGAGTGGAAGCTGAGATCGAAAGCATGCTACAACAAGGGATTATCGAACCTGCATCCAGTCCGTACAACAGCCCTTTAGTTTGTGTTGAAAAAAGGATGGGTCAATTAGATTACTTTTGGACGCAAGAAGGATTAATAAGATAATAGAGCCAGAGACAGATCGGCCGCTGACACTTGACGAATTGCTACAAAAGTTTCACGGGATCAGAGTTCTCAGCTCAGTTGATTTGAGAATGAGTTTCTGGCAGGTGGAGTTAGATAGGGGGTGTAGAAAATACACTGCTTTCTTGTGCTACGGGAAATCGTATCAATTCCGGAAACTACCATTTGGGTTAAATGTATCATCCGTGGCATTTATCAGAGCGCTAAATACTGTCATTCCTAATTAAATAAAAGATAAGGTAACACAGTACGTGGATGATGTCCTGATAGCCGAAAGAAACTGGGAAGACCACAATAGAACGTTAAGCATATTCCTCGGTGCATTGGAGAGACATGGGGTAACGGTGAATTTGGGAAAGTCAGAATTTGGACGAAAAGAAATCGAGTTTCTAGGTCACATTGTGACACCAGAGGGAATAAGACCAAATCCAGACAAACTCGAAGCAATCAGAGATTTTCCGGTGCCAAGAACAAAACGTCAGCTACGGGGTTATTTATGATTAATCAATTTTTACAGGAGGTTCATTAAGATTGGGGGTGCAGCGACACCCAGACTATGTCAGCTGACAGGAATTGGGACCCTGTCGCGCAGGAAGAGTATGAGGCGTTAAAGAAGGCACTGCTATCGGCACCTCTTCTCGGGCATCCAGACCTAGGGAAAGAGTTTTGTATGGCCACGGACAGTTCCCGTAGTGGACTTAGGGTAACATTGTTCCAAGAGCAAGAGCAAGGAGGAGAAGTAATACAACAACCTATTGCATTTGCGAGCCGAGTGCTTAGCAAAGCTGAGAGAAATTACACGGTAACTGAGCTTGAAGCTTTGGCACTAGTATGGGGTTTTAGTAAGTTTAGATACTATTTGTATGGGAGGCATACTAAAATCTATACTGACCACAAGTCACTACAGTTTCTGATGTCGGCCAAACTTAACCATAGATGACTCGCTAGGTGGGCACTCTATTTACAGGAGTTTCAGTTTTCGGTCATGTATATTCCTGGGCCACAGAATATAGTGGCAGATGCGTTGTCAAGGAACCCAGTAGGTCATGGTCAATGCTTTGATGTGGAGGTAAACGAGAACAGATATGATATATTGTATATGCAGGGCGTGCCGTTCGAGAAATACATAGGGGCGGTACTCACAAATATCGCGAAAGAGCAGGATAAAGACGCGTCATGGAGAATGGTGAAGGACAGAGTTAGAGCGAACTTAGATGCCAATATAGCGCGCTTTTATACAATTCAGAACGGGGTCCTTTTCTACCGTAGAAATCCGAACACACAGGACTGGGTGTTGTGTATACCAAATGAAATAGTCAACAAGTTGATCTGGTACACGCACCTAAGTTACGGACATTACGGGGCAAGGAAATGCTGTAAGAAGTTAAGGGAATCAGTATATTTCATTAGTATGGAGAGGAGGATCAAGAACGTGCTGGGTAGTTGCAAATTGTGCCAGAAGGCAAAATCGTTAACTATCTCATGCAAAGCACCGCTTTTTCCGATAGTGCCAGGTAGATTGAGGGAATTCGGAGCAACAGATTTGTTTGGCCCGCTACCTAAGTCAGTGCAAGGATATAGATATGTTTTAGTAGCAGTGGCTTTTTCCGATAGTGCCAGGTAGATTGAGGGAATTCGGAGCAACAGATTTGTTTGGCCCGCTACCTAAGTCAGTGCAAGGATATAGATATGTTTTAGTAGCAGTGGAATTGGGTCAAAGTATGTGACTTTTACCGCATTGAAACGTGCGACGGGAAGGACAGTAGCAGCAGCAATCGTTAAAAACTTTTTGCGAGAAGTAGGAACTGTAGAAAAGTTCATAGCTGACAATGGACCACAATATAGATCCAGACAATGGCTAACCACACTGAAGAGAAGAAGGATAAAACCGGTTTTCATATCCCGATACCATGCTGCAAGTAACCCCAGTGAAAGGGTGGTAAAAGAACTGCGAAAGTTGTGTAAGATCTATTGCCATAGGCAACATAGAAGTTGGAGTATTTTTCTCAAAGATTTTCAGGACATCCTCAATGAGCTATCACATGGAGCAACTGGTTTATCACCAATTACGGTACTAAAGAATGAACTACCACCAGATCGAGTCAGGGAGCTAGTAGATTTTCCGCGATCAGGAAAGCAGAGGCCCACAGAAATTGTCAAGGTTGCGATAGAGCGTATTAAAAAAGCAGCTGAGGATAGGCAGGAAAAGCAGAAAGGAACGATTCGTAAGATCGAATTGGCAGTAGGAGACAAGGTTCTTATTAAAACTCATCGATTATCAAAGAAGCACAGATTCCTAACTAGCAAATTCTTTACGGTGTATAGTGGACCATTCAGAGTGAGGCGGATTGTCCATGAAAATGCTGTACTGATTGAGACGATGAAGGGAAAACAATCTCGTGGGCTTCATCACATTTCTAACATCAAATTATGGAAAAGTTAAGGATAGATCGAAAGTAGGCAATTTATGATAGATAGTCAGTGTATTTATTTGCGGTGTGTAACGTTGTGCAGGGTCAAATTGAACATAAGAGTTTTCAGGCGGGATGTCAGGAAGTATGACGGAACAGACTGGTCGAATGCGTCATGAACAGGAGTCGACAGAGTGGTGTATGTACGTATTTTTTGTCATATGAATAAGGATCAAGTAGAAACGACGTGATGATTAATGAGTGGATAAAGATGGTAGATAATGAGAGAAGCGACGTAATAAATAATAGTTGATAAAGGTGATATTTAAGGAGAGAAGCGACGCGAAGCAGTGTGATTAATAAAGAGAGATTCGACGTGATGAAACAGTGGTAAATAAAGGTGAGTGGAATTAATAATGTGGAGATGTCTTAGATGTATGTTACAGAGAGGCCTGTGTATGCTGCAATCGAGATTGATGCGAATGGCGAAGGAAGACCAGGAAATGATGGAGTAATGGACGGACGGAGAGCCGAAATACGAATGAAGAGATGAGGACAACTGCACAACGTGAAGGGACATAAAGGGAGTATGAGATCCAGGTGGTGAACGTTGTGGAATACTGACGTAAGATGTAATATAAGTGTAAATCTAATTCTTACCATAACATTTGCAACATGAAAAAAAGTAATTTTGTTGTTGTTGTTGAAGCCTGGTGCCAGTATAACTATTCAAAACGGTACCAAGCATGTGTACAGTTATTTTGCTGGATGAATAATTTGTGTATTTTTTGTTCTTAGATGAAATGTCGCAATTCTAAGTTGATATTTAGCAGGATGAATAATCGGTAAAGTGAAAGCAGAGATAAGCCGATGGAGAGAGGTGCCAGAGTGAAAGGACGAATTCGGAGACTGGAATACTATCTCCGAAACAGCTTCATGTGTTATGTGGTTGAGTATAAGGGAGCAAAGGTATGGTATGTTGTCGTGAGTGTAGTGGTGTTAAGGTTAGCTGACTTCTAGACCTATTCTGTTAGTGTATTAATGGATTGAATGAGAAGGAAAATGTGATGTCTGGTGAGTGAGAGTCGTAGAGTAGTGTGATCAATGCACACACTCCTGTAAAGGGCATGCTACCGATCCATAACTAAAACACTATTGGGCTTTATTGTTTGATTTGGATGAACCTCGATGGCAGGTCAGGATCTGACATCATGTGGATGGTTCATACATGTCCTAGAAATGTTGTTATACATAATAGAAAAAGTAAAATATATAAAGAGATACTAATTTCAGTCTGTCACAAGCACAAAGGTCCATTGTATGTTGTAGATTTAGAGTCATCAGTTTCTAAAATGTTTATTGTGTTAGGATGTTAAAGTAGTTTAGTATTTAATAACATGTGGTAGGTAACTGTGAGCTACGTAGATTATTTCTTATTTTTTTGTTAGAACACTTTCAAGGGGTATTAATTTCAGTCTGTCACAAGCACAAAGGTTCACTGTATATTGTAGTTTTAGAATCAACAGCTTCTAATATTTTATTGTTTTAGGATGTTAAAGTAGTCTACTATTTGATATTGTAATTACGAGCTGTATAGATTGTTTCTTATTCCTTTTTTTTTTTTTTTACACTTTCATGTTTTGTATGAGGGACGACAGGTACAATCAACAGCACAAGTGCGGGCCATATATAGAAAAGGGATAAAGGTTGATGTATGTGTAGAAAACTAGGGTGTATGATTTTATGTTTTTGGAACAAAGATTCTTTTATTACCAATGTATCTAATAGATCATACATGTAATCAATGAGCTTTTAAATCCTGTAAGAATATCCTTTTGTCTGTAATGTTGCGAGATGCATGGAAGGGTCTGACTGATTGGGTGTCGTAGCACTGAGGGGCTACACAGAACGCGCCCGTACCACATAAGCCAAGCAGACGTCGGCATGGGAGAGGCAACAGAGCCAGTGTGTTCCCACTCCACTGCCGGTCGGGGTACACTCCACGTGCCCGCTACAGCAGGTCAACGGCCTGGGGCGACACGCACGTACCACTGGCCATTCATAAGTTCCGCCACCCTTACGACTGGGGAAAGTATCCTGCGGAGGCAACAGCAGGTGGTTTCTTCTGCTCAACAGCTCGCGCGGCGGCGCCACGGCAGAATGAACGACGGGCGGCAGAGTCCGGCGGGCATTTTTTACCAGCAACTATTAACTAGTACTGGACTGTGGAGCCGTGAAACAAGATGACTGCTCGTATGTCTCCATAAGGTGGAAAGTGAAGGACTGGTGTTCCCACGTTGTGAGTGGTGGAAAAGATTTTGTCTTTAGCAGACAGGACGGTTGTTTTGTTTTGTCTTGACCACTGAACGGTGGGATCCATAAGCTTTTGGCAGTGACATGTTAAGTGTGCTTTGTGAATTGCATGTGGGACGCTTGGTATACTTAAAGAGGACAGTTGCCATTTGGTGACTAATTACTGTATGAACGCAAGAAACTAAAGTGGGACATTGACATTTGCATTTGTAGTAGGAGACATTTCTTTAATTGGTGCGGGAATAAGTGCTGTTTGTTGGAACTTACGACTTTTAATTACTCCATGAACTGAAAGGATAGAACCGTGGGTAATAGTAGTTGTAGGGTCATTTCTGGACGACCAGATTCGTGTGGATGGTACTCTGAGAGTGACTATGACATTTGTGTTTAATGGGAGATACAGTTTACTGTTCAGTGCATGTTCAAAATGCCGATTTGAGTGACTTAAAGACTTTCGTCCGGGTAACCATGGGAGAGCTTTGACACCGAGACAGTGTTTCTAGGAAAACTATCAGCAACCTTTTGATCCCAAGAAAATCTCAGAATGAAATGATTCCGTGTGACTCGCAAAATAGGAAATAATGTATTTGTACTTGTAATTGTGTAAATTTTTTTATATGTTTCATTCCTGAAGGGACAGCAAGTGTAATTGTATTTCATTAACATTTGTGTTTAGAATAGTTAGAGATTTTTTGTTTGTTCTGGGTTATCAAGTTCACGTAGCATGTTTATTAGAAAATTTGGTACAATGATGCTTTAATTATTAGCCAGTGGCGTAATACTAACGTAGCGGCTCTTGTTGCATTGGTTAGTAAGGTTGCCACAGGGGACAAGAGTTTGCATTGCACAACAAATATCGGAATTAACTGATGCATTTTGATGTCGTGGACAGTAATGACCTTGTTGGTGTGTTGACTGAAGCCACTTATTTGCATTATCACAGTGGCGATATTTCACATTAAAGTGTAATGAAGGCTAGTCGAAATGCAAGTTCTTGTCGTCTAAATGTGTAACAACAGAGAAACGAGCAGTAGAGTAAGATACGAGAGCTACTGGTGGATTCAAGCACTTATTGCTAACTATTTAATGCGTGTATTGATCAAAGTTGATGGACTGACTAGCTCAGCAGCAGATATTTGTACTGGTGGACAAGGATAAGGTTAAACTCACAGTCGAGTACTGGTGGCAATTGCTTAAGTGATGATAGTTAATGAGGTATGACATGATGTGTTAGATTGACTATATTACGTAACCAGTATGTAACTTGTGGTATATATCATTGTTTTTCTTCTCAGTTTTATTTCTCTGTAGGTTTGATGTATATTTTAGAGTAATGGTATGGAACCTGACATTATACATGGAACTAGGGTACGCAATTTTTTCTTTTGTTGATTTTGTTTTGTATTTAGACATTGCCGTGTAAAAAATTATTACAACGCAATTTATGAATGCCGGATTACTTGTTCTGTGTTTGGACAGTGAGCTATTTAAAATTTCATGAGTACAGTTAGTATTTTTTTTATTTGTCATAGAATTAGTGAAGTTTGGATTACTCATAAAAATAACGAAGATCCCAGTAACTAAGCAAATCTGAATCTCAACATTATTTTTAATTGTATGATTTAATGTTTTATTTGTCATGTGGATTGTTGTAAATTTGTATGTGTACGTTACTCCGGATTGTGGAGAGTACAATAATGCAACAACTGTGTCAATAATTTGGTAAAGTAACAGCATTTGGTCGTCTATTTGAGGTCACCAGGGGCTAAGGTCTCCTCCTGGTTATTATGATGACTTGCTACGTTTGTTCTAATACAGTTTTCTTAAAAAATGTTCGGAACTACCCTCGCATTGCAAGGATAGCACTGTGCCATTTTTTTCTGCATGGGTAGCCAGTGGTGAAAGGGTACAGTACCGCCCGACATTGAAAATAGGTACAACATACTTCGTTATTTTTGTCAGAACAACACTTTTTTTGTAAAATAACTCAATTTCAATTAATACAGCGAAGCCGGATACCAGTGTTGGAAAGAATGACATTTTATTTATTTAATTGATCACATGTGCACTCCCACAAAATAAATCCCTACATCCAGTTTGGTGAGATCTGTGAAATGAATGAACGTATGGTCGTCTGCTAACCGCAGATAGTGAATGTGAATATATGATCATCTTTGAGATGATCCTTTGGCCACCTTTGGTGGGACCAAAGAGATGAAATTTACCTGAGCTTTGAGCACCTGAAATGTGGCTGACCAATACGGTAGCAAGGTGCTCCCCCACCTAGGTGGAGGTGCGAGATGACCTGAAGAACGGCCACGTTTTGGCACTCTACCGCTGGATCTTGTGCTGTTAAGACCTGTCTTAGGTGTGCTCCGTAATGACAAAAGAGTGGAGACATGGTATGCATGTGGAATATTTAAGAGTAGTTTGAAATAATAATTTCTCTATTTCAGGAACTTTTGTGGGGAGAATTAAATGTCAGGCAGGTAATATTAATGGGATCGTAGTAATCTACGGAAGTGACCAACGGTGACAATGAAACCACATGTAGCAATAAGTCGAAATACTTCCGTGTGCTTAAGTTAAGCTGAATTACTAGCGTGTGTACTATAAGTTGAAATATTTAAGAAATGGCGTGTGGAGGACTTGAAATTAGAGACGAGTACTTCCACGTGGTGAGTACTGTGTGAGTCTCAATCTGTGTTTGAGACAAAGGATAAAGAGAAGTACTCGTCCATGGTATTAGTTGAGGACTCGTGTGTGTGATGAATATGTTCTTAATATTACTTTGCGTGATATGTTTCCGTGTGACGCTTGATTCAAACTATAATACTCTGAGAGAGAAGCAAGGTGAGTCAGTTGTCTATCCAGCAACGCCACTTGGCTTGCATTGCACAGGAAGACGTGCATATATCTGCAGAGTTCATAGTAGGAAAGTAGAATTACGTAGTGGGGCGGTGTCGTGTGAAACTGGGATAAATATTAATTGAAGTGGGAAAGCTGAAAGTGATAATGTTGTGACTAATGCCTGTGTTGCATTTCATGTTGTAGTGTGGTGTATGTCATGTAATTTAAGTATGTGTGGTTTGCATGGGAGAGTAGCAAGGTAGTTTCAGAGGTAGTGGGTTATGTGTGTTCCTTTTGTACTGCTCGGTCTGGAGGAAAGTTTCGTGATGATGATTGTGAGAGTCGAAGTGTGAGAAATAATAAAAGATCCACCATCCTATCCAGATAGTGCACTGTAGCGTTAAATAATTACGAGACACATAATATAGAGATTCACCAATGTAAAGATTCACCACTGGGCGGAATTTCTCATGGTTGTAGGTTATAGAATTTGTGTGTTTAGATTATAGAATTTATCGGAATAAATAAGATAGTGAAAAGAAAAAGATTGGTGGCCTTTTTCTTCGAATTGTATGCTGTCAAGATATCCAGAAATTATAATGTGTGCGCCACTCATATTCAGTGCGATGGCCACGTGTTGATAAAGACGTTAAATAAAAAAAAAGAAAATGTGGTATTGGCAGTGCGTAGTGAACAGTCAGAGTTCTGTAAATCACTGATAGTCAGATGCGTGTTGCCGTTGCGTATTATTCATATAGGAGGATAACTTGTAACTTAATTGTGAGTACTAGAGTTCATGTTACTCGATAAATAAGAATGAATCCACTCGCTTGGCAGACCGCTCATCTTGCAGGCCTGACTGCTTGATGCCACAGTATGAGCAAGGCATGTGGGTGGCTCTCAACATTAATGGGAATTTTCACCTTGTTATACGCAGTCGGTTACACTTACTGATATTGAGAGATAACTGCCAGTCATTACAACACGCGTTTATTTTCTGCAAAACCTCATTGATTTGTTCAAAACTTTCGTGTGATACTACTTTCCTGTAGACTACAGCATCATCGGAAAACAGTCTACGGCCGCCGTCAATACCATCAACCAGATCGTTTATGTAACTCGTAAAAAGCAGCGGCACTATTACGCTGCCCTGGGACGCACCTGAAGTTAGGCTAGTTTCTGTTGAAGTTACCCCGTTCAGGACGCCATACCGCTCCCTGTCTATTAGAAAACTTTCTATCCAACCGCATATGTCATCGGATAGACCGTAAGCGCGCACTTTTTGTAGAAAGCGACAGTGCGGAACTGAGTCGAACGCCTTTCGGAAGTCGAGAAATATGGCATCAACCTGGGAGCCGGTATCTGGAGCCTGTTGTATATCAAGCACAAAGAGGGCCAGCTGTGTCTCGCATGACCGCTGTTTCCTAAAACCGTGCTGGTTTTTGCAGATGAGCTTCTCAGAGTCTAGAATGGTCACTATGTCTCAACACAAAATATGTTCCATGATTCTACAGCAAATCGACGTCAGAGAAATTGGCCGGAAATTATGTGCATCCGATTTTCTACCCCTTTTATAGATTGCTATGACCTGGGCCTCCTTCCAGTCCCATGGAACTTCCGCCGTTCCAATGATCTCTGATAGATGACGGATAAGAATGGTGCTATATTTGTAGCAGAGTTACATAAAATCTTACGGGGATACCGTCTGGGCCAGATGCCTTTCTGGCGTCTAAGAATCTTAACTGTTTTACAATCCCAGATACCCTAGACACTATGCCATCCATCCTTTCGTTTGTTCGGTAATTGAAAGGGGGAATGGTGCTACAGTCCTCTATCGTAAACGAGTTTTTGAAAGCTAGGTTTAGAATTTCGGCGTTCTGTTTATCATCATCAGTTACATTACCCGTACTGTCAGCAAGAGAAGGTATTGAATTAATTGTAGCGTTTATAGATTTTACGTACGACCAAAATTTTTTGGGGTTATTTTCAGAATCTGCAGATAAAATATTGCTTTCAAATTCGTTAAAAGAGTCTCTCATTGTCCGTCTGACAAGTGCTTTCATTTCGCATAATTTCTGTTTGTCAGCGGGGCGGTGACTACGTTTAAAACGACTGTGCAAAATTCTCTGCTTTCTCAACATTGTTTGTTGTACCAAGGTGGATCCTTCCCCTCCCCTGTACTTTCGCTAGGCACATACTTCTCTAACACATGGTGGACAATACCTTTAAATTACGACCAAAGATGCTCAATATCTTTGTGTCCCGTGGTGAATGCTTGGAGCGCGGTGTGCAGCGCCTTACCACAAGAACTCCTTAGCAACATTGGGCCAGCATGGGAGCACATTGCGTCGCATGCATTGCTGCCCGAGGTGATCACACACCCTATTGAGAATCATGTCCCACCTTTTGAACTGTCCGGGTCACCACCATAAGCCGCGGTGACTTCAGTGTAATTATTGTATTTGAATAAAAGTCTCATTTCTGTTCGTTTCATTGCGTATTTCTTACAGTTGCCTTCTGTACTGTACTGTAGCAGTTCTTTCTATCTATGGTCCAACTCTCATCGAGCTATGTTACTTGGTAGTGACACATCAAACGAAAGTTACTTTCGTCTTTAAGTTTTACACACCATGAAATGTCCCCTTTGGAAAATTATGAATGACTGTTGTGGTAAACTTCTAGGTTATTTGATACAAAGACAGCTGAGTAAAACTGAACGTACTCAGACAGTTCTCTCTTTACTTATTCTGATGATCACTAAACTGACACACAATATTTTTTTAGTGCAACGCAATTTGACTTTCAATAATCCCTACAAAAGAATGGCCCTGACAGACAATAACCTATACCTTTCATGAATCACTCACCGCACAAAAGTCTTCGTTACTCGAACTACTGCAATACATCGAGCGCCAAGACTGCCAGCTAAATAAAAGATTCTAAATACTGAAGGCACTAACTACTGATAGGCATAGTTAGAAAGTGAAAGATTTTGATAGAGAACAAACAATGTATTTACCTTCATAATGTTCAAAATTTATATATATATATATATATATATATATATATATATATATATATATATATATATACTCCTGGAAATTGAAATAAGAACACCGTGAATTCATTGTCCCAGGAAGGGGAAACTTTATTGACACATTCCTGGGGTCAGATACATCACATGATCACACTGACAGAACCACAGGCACATAGACACAGGCAACAGAGCATGCACAATGTCGGCACTAGTACAGTGTATATCCACCTTTCGCAGCAATGCAGGCTGCTATTCTCCCATGGAGACGATCGTAGAGATGCTGGATGTAGTCCTGTGGAACGGCTTGCCATGCCATTTCCACCTGGCGCCTCAGTTGGACCAGCGTTCGTGCTGGACGTGCAGACCGCGTGAGACGACGCTTCATCCAGTCCCAAACATGCTCAATGGGGGACAGATCCGGAGATCTTGCTGGCCAGGGTAGTTGACTTACACCTTCTAGAGCACGTTGGGTGGCACGGGATACATGCGGACGTGCATTGTCCTGTTGGAACAGCAAGTTCCCTTGCCGGTCTAGGAATGGTAGAACGATGGGTTCGATGACGGTTTGGATGTACCGTGCACTATTCAGTGTCCCCTCGACGATCAACAGTGGTGTACGGCCAGTCTAGGAGATCGCTCCCAACACCATGATGCCGGGTGTTGGCCCTGTGTGCCTCGGTCGTATGCAGTCCTGATTGTGGCGCTCACCTGCACGGCACCAAGGCAGAAGCGACTCTCATCGCTGAAGACGACACGTCTCCATTCGTCCCTCCATTCACGCCTGTCGCGACACCACTGGAGGCGGGCTGCACGATGTTGGGGCGTGAGCGGAAGACGGCCTAACGGTGTGCGGGACCGTAGCCCAGCTTCATGGAGACGGTTGCGAATGGTCCTCGCCGATACCCCAGGAGCAACAGTGTCCCTAATTTGCTGGGAAGTGGCGGTGCGGTCCCCTACGGCACTGCGTAGGATCCTACGGTCTTGGCGTGCATCCGTGCGTCGCTGCGGTCCGGTCCCAGGTCGACGGGCACGTGCACCTTCCGCCGACCACTGGCGACAACATCGATGTACTGTGGAGACCTCACGCCCCACGTGTTGAGCAATTCGGCGGTACGTCCACCCGGCCTCCCGCATGCCCACTATACGCCCTCGCTCAAAGTCCGTCAACTGCACATACGGTTCACGTCCACGCTGTCGCGGCATGCTACCAGTGTTAAAGACTGCGATGGAGCTCCGTATGCCACGGCAAACTGGCTGACACTTACGGCGGCGGTGCACAAATGCTGCGCAGCTAGCGCCATTCGACGGCCAACACCGCGGTTCCTGGTGTGTCCGCTGTGCCGTGCGTGTGATCATTGCTTGTACAGCCCTCTCGCAGTGTCCGGAGCAAGTATGGTGGGTCTGACACACCGGTGTCAATGTGTTCTTTTTTCCATTTCCAGGAGTGTATATATATACCTATCAATTCATGACATCCATCTATACAGATTTCCTTTTTCTGGCGGAAACACGTCCGGATCGTGCTCACATAGTAATCTCTCAAAATTCTGGCATCTCTCTCTCCACATCCACCACTGCTGGCGGCTCACCTCCAACTGCACAACGCTACGCGCTGTTCACATCCAACTGCCCAACAATACGCGCTGTTCGCATCCAACTGCCCAACTCTACAATAGCGAATATTCCAGCAATGCCAACCAGCCACAGACTGCACACAGCACAGTTAGTGATTTTCATACTGAACGTTATGTGGCGTTACCAACATAAAAACCTAAACAGCCACTTACAACCATTGTAGTAAAAATTTACTATTGTACTACGAATCAGCAATCGCTGATAGCTGAAGTCCCACCTCTCTTGGCAGCTGGCACCAGCATTGGTAATCGGTTCCACGAAGGAGTCCGCGTGAAACTGCAAAGTAGATAAGTACGATGCCACAGTGAGGCGATGTATGGATGTAAGCATCAGCAGTGAGGAGTGTGTTGCGGGGCGAGGAAGTGGGAATAACTTTGAGTGAGTGCTGGGGCCACGGGTATCAGTGGCAGGACGAGAATGGTGCTTCTGAACCTGGGCCTTGGGTGTCGTGCCAGTCCGTCTTGCGTATGTTACGGAGTGACTGATTCGGGAAGCTGACTGGCGAGCATTAGCGCCTGAGAATATGGAGTGAGTTGGCAAACAGTGATAGCGGTCCTCTTTGCGTGGAGGACAGGGTGGCCGTTGTCATCATGGGACTGTAAACTAATGGAGCGTCAGCTGGGATATAGGCAGTCGTGCAAAGACCCAGGAAGGAAGTACAACAATAACCGAGCAACTGAGACGGGAGTCAGCTGGGTAAGAAGAGTGGCAAGTTTGTGTGGCCAGGTGTTGAGGCACCCTGGTGGAAACTGGGCCTGAGGTTGTACCAACTTGTTATACGAGGCATTGGTTCTGTCCCAGGTGAGAAGACGGTGCGTGGCGACTTGGTTCCGAGGAAGGTCGTGATGACGCGATACACAGACGGGGAAAAAATCGCAACACCCAAAAATAATTAATGGAGAGAACAAAATTTCAGGAATACATTTTTCTAGGTAACAACTTAACCCATTAACATTGCAGGATTCCAGGTTAATGTAAGCGCGAGATTAACCACTGTAAATGTGAAATGCTGGTACATCGGTTTAACTGCCAGAATGTTGAACGCCAGCTTACAGACGTACATGCATTGTATTGTAGAGGCGCTGTATGTCAGTTTCTGGGATGGAGTTCCATCCCTGTGGCACATGGTCGGCCAGTACAGGGATGATTAATGCTGTTTGTGCATGACATTGGAGTTTCCGTTGGAACTGTCGTCCGAATATGTCCCATATGTGCTCCACTGGAGACAGATCTGGGGATCGAGCAGGCCAAGGAAACATGTCTGTAGAGCATTCTGAGTTACAACACCGGTATTTTGGAATTCAGGTGTTTGATTAAACTAAATCGGTGAAGTATCGTCTGATTTGCTGTCATTATTATTTTCAATAACGTCAATACGACTGGCCAATTCTTCATATTTTTCAGTCAGTATTTTTACCCGATCATCGTTTTTAGTGTCGCAAGCATTAATTTGTTTTTGTATTTTACGTGTGGTTTCGTTCAATTTTTTAACGTCAGCTTTGATGACATCGGGATCCTGAATTAGTTCTAATTGTTCAAGTCTGTCGGTCACTGTCTGCAAGTCTACTGTGTGTGTGTCTGTTTTTGTTTTAAGATCGGAAATTTCATCACGCAATTCGGTGTTCAACTGTTTGATTGTATTAATTTCGTCTGATCCAGTATGTTTTTGCTTTCGTAAACAATTTGCGTTTATCTTCCTGTCTCTGTGTGGTAATTGTTTCCATTACTTGTCGCTTTACTTTATTCTGTTCCTGTATAAATTTACGGAAACGCGTTTCACTGTTTTGTAGGTGGTGATTAAAACGTTCGTCAATTTGACCGTTCTGTTGGTCGAATTTCGAGTCTACTCTTGCATCCAGCGTGCGCGAAAGTACAGCTGTCATTAATTTAAATTCGTCGCGTAACTGTGTTGCGTTTTCAGAGCATTGTTTACCGACTGCATTAATTTCGTTTCTAAGTGATTCTATTGTAGCTGCTTGCGTATCCCTTAATTCTTGAGCAACAGATCTAATTTCTTCACTACTTTTCCTAGCACAAGCCTCAATTTCCTCACGTAATTGTTCTTTAGTATCATGACACTGCGTGGCAACGGCTGTAATCCGTTCACTAAGCTGTCTGGAATTGTTGTCTAATTTTTCATTAAGGTTGTCATGTTTTTCATTAAGTTGTTTGAAATTTTCATTAAGTTGTTTGTTCTGTTCACTAAGTTGTTTTAAGTTGTCGTCTTGTTCTTTCTTCGACTGTTTGAAATTTTCATTAAGATTGTCTTGTTTTTCACACTGTTGTTTGAAATTTTCACCAAATTGTTGTTTGAGATTCTCGTTAAGTTGTATCATTAATGCTATGACTCGATCCATGCCAAAATTAGCTACTGTATTCTCTGTGCTGTGTGATGGTGTATGTGCATTTGTCACGTTTTCTGTAACCATTTGGTCATTCTGTAATTCTTGAAAGGGTTTGCCAAACGGATGTGCACTGTTAGTCACTAAATCGGAATTAAATAAATCTGCCGTACTTTGAGTACACTGTTCATTTTCGTTAGAAAAATTTATCTGTTCACAATTCAAATTTTGCAAATCGGGTGTGTTAAACTGGGCAGCGTTCATTGTAACAGAACGTGCCGCGTCATCAATTGTCGTTAAATTAACAGAGGACACAATTGAATTCGTTTGTTCATCACTAGGATCAAAATCAACATTAGTGGTCGGTACGCACTGATTGTCTACAATTAGGGGATTATCATCATTACACTGATTGTCGCAAATACTATCGGTCAAATTATTCGAGTCGGCTATTTCACTCATTACACATCGCGATGTACTGTTAACAGTTTTTCGCGGCATTTTTCACAAATCAAAATTATTCACAAATAAGACAAAGACAATGCAAAATGCAACAAACACAAATACAACAAAGAGCAACAAATTGCCGATGATCTGTGAAAGAAAGAGTGACAAATTAGAAAAATGCGTTGCGCCAGATGCAAACTACGTTTAAGTAATTAAGAGCAGATATTTGACTACTTCTCAGAAGATTCACAAAGAAATACGATCCTGGCCGGATGTCGCCAAGTGTAACCTAACCACAAAAAATATTTTGTATGAAAATGAAAATGAGCCAAGTGTAAACTCCCCACACAAAATGTCAATGAAAATGTGCCGAGTGTAACCTAGCCAAAGAATAATAATTAAATGAATTTTAAATATTGTAACCTCAGAACAAAATTCGCTCCCATTTATAATCTGTTTGCAAAAATGCATTCACATTTAATGTTACCACAAAATTCTTTTCTCATTTAATGTCAAGTTCGAAATAGAAAAATTCATAAACACCAAAATAATAAAAAAGTTTGATAACCTGATAAATTTTATGAGGACAGCAGCGCTGACCTTCGGCCCTGTATTCTGAATAAAAAAAGCAAAAATTCTTACCTCAATAAAACTGCAATTATATCTGCTCTTAATTAGTCTTTTTCGACACAGCTTCGTGCAATGCTGGCGTATATATATATATATATATATATATATATATATATATATATATATTCTTGGAAGCAATGATAATGCATTGGAAATTGAAATGAATGCTTTTCTTTAAAAGGGTTACTTTATATTATAAAAATTATTATTGGGGCATTTTTTCTGAACAAATTAAATTACTATTAACATACATTATTAAATACGCGCAAGGCTGCTTCTTTACCTTCTAAAACAATACTCATCCACCAGAGTCCTGACCAGAGTCGCGAGCAGAGCACACAGCCGACGCATGCCGACTCCTGCAGACTACTACTGTCGACTCGCGCAGTCAAGCGCAGACTAGCGACAAGCAACAACTAACAATAAACAACTCTCTGGTCAGAGATTCTGTCATGCCTCGCCCATCGCCGGCAAAGCATACGTCTTACAAGGTATGAGTTAATTTTTTAGTCAAAAAGCTCCATAAAACCATATAGTGAGACAGTGTTTTATTTCTTCGGTAGAATGTAACACAAATTACCCCAAAATTGCAACACAACACACACATATACCATATTAACACACGTAAATTCACCTGATGGCGGAGGAGGTTTAAACCTTAGAAACTCGTTTGGGATATAAATAAACAGTGACTGGTAACAGTAAACTTATTGTTTCATTACACATCACTTTGATTTCTTCTGCGAAGTCTGAAATTATTGTGAAGAGCCGTTTTTCTACAAAGTCAGTACGATATTCTTAATCGTCTTTTCACGGTCACGCCTCACCTTGCTAACGACGGAACGTCTACCACTAGTTACGCCGTTTTTCTTATTTTTTCACTCTCGTCACTCAACTGTAATCAGTCCCTTCTCAATTTTTTTTTTTTACTTATTACCAACAAGATTCAAAATTGTATAACGGGAACGGTAGATTACGCCTTCTAGCTGTGTGTTACGTTACTGTGTCTAGGGATTTCAGTTTGTGTCAGAGCTCTATACATGTTCCTGGAAACAAGCAAAACATTAATTATGTAACTTTATTTATGTCGAGGTGACAATTAAAACTCAGTGATTACCCGCCATAAAAGACTACTACTTCACCTACACTACGTCCCTGATTCACAATGTTTGCTACCGCCCTTGAGTACTTCGTGGAAATACCGTTTTCCTCTTACGAGATTACAATGGTCTGTCTTTCATCTATGAGTAGTATAGCTGTAACAGTGTAACCTGCAACAGAATGGAGCCGCAGACTGCCGTGCAGCAAACTCGATCGCTATCTCTGACTCAGGCGAGAGTGCACACTTAACGACGCGAGACGCTAGTTGTCGCATTCCCGCTTGCTTTATGCTTCATCTCAGGCAGGTTGGTACACTTTTTGATCGTTGGTTGCGCACTGTGATTTTTTTTGTCATTACTAACGGTTGCGTTAATTACTGTTTTTTATGTTGTCATTACAGTTGTTTGTTGTCTGTCGCTGAACAACTTTAAAAGCAAGCAAGTGGAAAGTTACGAGTGGAATAGTTTGACGTCGTTCTCTTCGTCTGGGTGTGAAAGTAGAAGGGCACTCGAGAGAAATACGAGGGCTATCCAGAAAGTAAGTTCCGATTGTTCGCGAAATGGGCACTACTGTAAAAATCAAAAATGTTTCATTTGCAAGAGCTAGCCACAACTCCCAGCTAATTATCTAAATAATCGCCGCTCCGACTTAGACATTTGACGTGGCGTTGTACAAATTTTCAATACCCTTGTCAGAGAAGGCAGCCGCCAGTGCTTTCCGATGATTTTCTACGCACGTCTACAGCTCGTTGTCTGTGCCAAAATATTGTCTTCATAGTGAGCGGTTCGTGCGAGAAGAGATGAAACTCAGGCGGTCAATTGCGGACTGTATTGTGGGTGATCAAACACTTCCCACTGTAAATGCTGTACGCGGATACTGAACGGTTCTAGGCACTACAGTCTGGAACCGCGCGACCGCAACGGTCGCAGGTTCGAATCCTGCCTCGGGCATGGATGTGTGTGATGTCCTTAGGTTAGTTAGGTTTAATTAGTTCTAAGTTCTAGGGGACTGATGACCTCAGAAGTTAAGTCCCACAGTGCTCAGAGCCATTTGAACCAATTTCTAGGAGGATCTTCATTGCCCCTGCAGAGTGCAGCTGAGAATTGCCACGAAGATGGAACGACGTGACAGTTGTGTTACATGGGCTGCATAGCTTCAGGCGAAATTTCTCACTAGGCTCTCGTACTTGGAGGGAGACACTATTTTCTAGGTACATTTACGTGCTCACTGTGCTCTCAGAACTGAAAAGAGCGATGTGACGCGATCGACCGGCATTGTACAGACACTGCCCAACACATCTGTGCAAAGCTTCATCGGATTTTTACAGTGGTTTCCATTTCGCGACCGATCGGAACTTATTTTCTGGGTAGCCCTCGTACTTTGCGTGAAACAACGATGGAGGCCAGTGAAATTCTTGTAAGAAGATGAGCGAAAAAAACTATTGGAGCTTTGAATACTCACGAGAACAGTGATGTAAAGATTGGAAAGAAATGTTAGACAATGAAGAGGAAGCTGGAAAACCACTGAAGCTGGAAATTCGGAGGGAGAAGCACTTTATGGATAATCTGTTATCAAACTACTTTCATTTTCTGAGGATGGGATGTATAGTCACATTTATGAATATATCACAAGAAGAAACATCCGAATGTCAGCAAATTATAGCCCATAAGGGAGCAGGGATTTTTCAAGGCAGCCGCACATCGTTCTTTACAGTTCTGTATTCTGGGTTACCAGTGTGTAAATTTCTCTAGGCATAAACTGGCCAAGGAGAGCGAAGATATAGCCGTGTGGCGCATCAGGAAACGAACTCGAAATAACATGTTAGTTACTCATATAAACCTACAGATCTCCTTCTCGTAATGAAATCTAACGAGCGACCGCTGAAGTACCTGAGCGGGAATGCAGCACTATGTGTGACATGTAGATCGAAGTATATCGTGTTAGAAATCTCCCACCAGAGTTCCTGTTTGCAATACACGAAGACATAATTCTGTTTGCGTAATGCGCTACCAGTAACATTAATGTGACGACAGAGGCCTGAATAAGCACCGTTTGTAGCTCAGACTGATGTGAGAGGTGCAGGAAAAGAGTCAGAGAGATGCTGGAGGGTACCGACAGGGATACGGAGCCAGGCCGACTCCAGTTTCGTGGCCAGCTGCGCTAGGTTTCTCGGTTTAGGATCCATGTTCTTGGAACCACGTACTTCCGCTGCGAGCTGTGTGACTCGTTGCACTGTTTTGCTATTAGATGCCATCGTGCCGAGGGGAAAAAGAAAACTACTTTTACGAGGGCAGTTCAATAAGTAATGCAACACATTTTTTTTTTCTGAAACAGGGGTTGTTTTATTCAGCATTGAAATACACCAGGTTATTCCCCAATCTTTTAGCTACACAACACTATTTTTCAACGTAATCTCCATTCAATGCTACAGCCTTACGCCACCTTGAAATGAGGGCCTGTATGCCTGCACGGTACCATTCCACTGGTCGATGTCGGAGCCAACGTGGTACTGTATCAATAACTTCTTCATCATCCGCGTAGTGCCTCCCACGGATTGCGTCCTTCATTGGGCCAAACATATGGAAATCCGACGGTGCGAGATCGGGGCTGTAGGGTGCATGAGGAAGAACAGTCCACTGAAGTTTTGTGAGCTCCTCTCGGGTGTGAAGACTTGTGTGAGGTCTTGCGTTGTCATGAAGAAGGAGAAGTTCGTTCTGATTTTTGTGCCTACGAACACGCTGAAGTCGTTTCTTCAATTTCTGAAGAGTAGCACAATACACTTCAGAGTTGATCGTTTGACCATGGGGAAGGACATCGAACAGAATAACCCCTTCAGCGTCCCAGAAGACTGTAACCGTGACTTTACCGGCTGAGGGTATGGCTTTAAACTTTTTCTTGGTAGGGGAGTGGGTGTGGCGCCACTCCATTGATTGCCGTTTTGTTTCAGGTTCGAAGTGATGAACCCATGCTTCATCGCCTGTAACAATCTTTGACAAGAAATTGTCACCCTCAGCCACATGACGAGCAAGCAATTCCGCACAGATGGTTCTCCTTTGCTCTTTACGGTGTTCGGTTAGACAACGAGGGACCCAGCGGGAACAAACCTTTGAATATCCCAACTGGTGAACAATTGTGACAGCACTACCACCAGAGATGTCAAGTTGAGCACTGAGTTGTTTGATGGTGATCCGTCGATCATCTCGAACGAGTGTGTTCGGACGCTCTGCCATTGCAGGAGTCACAGCTGCGTACGGCCGGCCTGCATGCGGGAGATCAGACAGTCTTGCTTGACCTTGCGGCGATGATGACACACGCTTTGCCCAACGACTCACCGTGCTTTTGTCCACTGCCAGATCACCGTAGACATTCTGCAAGCGCCTATGAATATCTGAGATGCCCTGGTTTTCCGCCAAAAGAAACTCGATCACTGCCTGTTGTTTGCAACGCACATCCGTTACAGACGCCATTTTAACAGCTCCGTACAGCGCTGCCACCTGTCGGAAGTCAATGAAACTATACGAGACGAAGCGGGAATGTTTGAAAATATTCCACAAGAAATTTCCGGTTTTTTCAACCAAAATTGGCCGAGAAAAAAAATGTGTTGCATTACTTATTGAACTGCCCTCGTAGGTGTGGACACCGTTCCGA